>NC_090379.1:71941692-72675522 GCF_036365525.1 Heterodontus francisci
CAGTCAAGCCTCTGTCTTATTCAGGCTTTGGTCTTTTGTAAACAGGGATGTACAGCCACTGTAGTCTTGTGGGCCCTTCTTAATATTTCTCCCCGGCACCTCTGCGGCATCACTAACTGGTGAACTACTGCCCACTCCTTGCTCTCAGGTCTGTGATGGAGAACACAATTTCCTCATCAGTACCTCATTCTTTAAATAGTAGCTCTGCTGCACTTGCAGATTGGGCAGCCTGTGCTAACTCACGCAATACTGGGTCAGCTCGCTGAGCCTCACCTAGGGAAAATCCATTTAATTCATTCCCTGTGTCTCCTAACTTTCCAAAGAGTCTTGGACAGGCAGACCTCATGGCCATCTGCCTGCAGTGCCAATGCAGTCTCCTCTGGGGGAGTTGGTTTGATCATGGCCTGATCCACTACACATTCAGGGAAACTGCAGGGAACCGTCTCCTACCACTTCCCTGTCTCTCTGACCTCCTGCAGTCTTTCTTTCACTACTGGAGGGGCTACCACCTTCACCCCCACCAGATCACTACCTAGGAGCAGGTCAACCCCGTCCACAGGCAAACTAGGGACAATCCCTACCGTCACTGGTCCCGAAACTAGGTCGCACTCCAGGTCCACCAGTTGTACAGGTACAGGCAAACACTGCCCTCCAATACCATTCACCACCATTTTGGTGTTTGCTGTACTCTCTGGGGGAAAGGTCAGGCCTTTTCCCAGTAAAAGGGACCTGGTGGCTCCTGTGTTCCTGAGAATCACTATGGGCTTGCTTGCCCCACTCAAGGGATATGGGGTTACTTTCACTTCAGACACAAAACCCTGATAACCTTCGGGAATCCTATTAACTTTTCCTGCACTGGCCATAGTAAGCTTCCTGGGTTGCACTCTTACTGCAGTTAAAGCCACAGCTTGTTCTGTTGTGCTTTGCATCAGGGTCCCGTCTTCCCTGAGCAGGTGTGCCCTGATTAACCCTACTGGTTTCCTCTTTAGTTTGCAGCAGTCAGCTTAAAAATGCTCTGCTTTATTACAATGGAAGCACACAGGTCTCCAGGTCTCACTCTAGCTCATAGCACCTTCCATTTTTGCTGGAGGAGTGCCCCATGTGTCTCCTGCTTTCCTTTCTCTCCCAGGACTGCCTAGGTGGCGATCACCTTCCCACGCTTTGTCCTTTTTGGATTTGTGGGGGTCATTAGGAAAGGTTCTCCCCTGGGAAACCGACTTATAAATTAAAGCAAACTCATTGGCCAGAATGGCCGCTTGCCAGGCTCCCTGAACACGCTGATCCTCTACATGGGTCTTTATTGAGAGTGGGAGAGAGTTTCTAAATTCCTCTAACAGAACTACTTCCCTGAGATTCTCATCAGTGAGCAGTATTTTAAGAGCCCTCAGCCACTGGTCAAAAGCCGGCTGCTTACTTCTTTCATACTCCAGATAAGTTTGATTAGCTTGCTTTTTGAGGGTTCTAAACCTTTGGTGATAGGCTTCGGGTACTAATTCATATGCCCTGAGGATCGCATTTTTGGTCAGTTCATAGTTTGATGCACTCTAATCTGGCAACAAGGAATAAACCTCATGGGCTTTTCCAGTTAGCTTGCTTTGTAGTAAAAGAGACCAGGTCTCAGCTGGCCGTTTTACCTGCCTTGCCAGTTTCTCAAACACAGAAAACACTTCCACATCTTCCTCATTGAATTTTGGAATAAGTTGAGTGAGTTTTAGCAATTTTATACCCAGCCCTGAATTATGCTCCTCCATATTGGCCATGCTTTCACTGGGGTTACTCTCTCGCCCCTGAGTTAACTCAAGCCTCTTCAGCTCTCTTTCTTTGGATTCTTTCTGGAATATTCTTTCTCTCTCCTGCCTGTCTCTTTCTCCTGTCTTTCTGTTTCTTCACGTTCCTTCTGGAAGGCTCTCTCTTTCTCTTCCCGTTCCTTCAAGAAGGTTCTCTCTTTCTCCCTTTTTCCTTAAATTCATGTTTCCTTTGTTCCAATTGTATCTTTGCTAACACTACCCTGTCTGGGTCTACTTCTAACACTGCTTCTGTTTCTTCAGATTCAAGGGAAAAATGGCTGGTCACTAACCTTAGGAGTTCAGACTTCCTAGCCTTGCCATGTACAGTGATCCCACACTGCTCAGTCATTTTCCTCAACTCCTCCATAGACAGTGCTTTTAACTCATCCCAAGTTATTTCACCCTGGCTTGGAGAGCTGCTAGCTTCAGTTGCAGACAGGTTAGTATTCAATCACACACAATCACAAGAAAACCTGTCTTAATCTTGTTCTTTTTTGCTTGGGAACAATTTGGCTTCCCACTTCCAATTTCTCTCATTTGTCTGTGGGTCAAATTCCAGATGCGAGCATCCAAATTTCTGTTACGACCAGGTGAGAAAGAGGTCTAGGGGTTTCCTTTCAGTCTTCACCTGGTCTTACTGTAACAGGGTTTAATATTAAACAGACCGTGTTTTTAGCTCCCCTTTGGTGAATCCTTGTTCACCGCTTTTCAATTGTAAGGGAAAGAAATGAGCACAAACAGGCTTTCTTAGGTTTAAAGAAGAAAAGTGAAATTTATTAAAACATAAACTTAAACTCTAATTTGGTTAACGCCTACAGATACACGCCGCGCCCCATGCTAGCATGCATACGTGATATGTACATGCAAATAGAGACAGAAAAGAGTAGAAGAAAAATAGTGGAGAGGTTTGAGGCAATATCTGAAGAATTTCTTGTTACTGTGCTTCAAGCTCACTGTAGAGTCCTTTTGTAGGTAGTTCTTGCTTGTAGATAATTCTTGCTTTTCGTTGGGGCCCAGTATTCTTCTTAAATCTTGTTCACTGTAGAAGACTTTTTCTCTCTTGGGGTTCATGTGTCTTCAATGGATTCCAAAGCTGGTGAGAAAGAGATGAGAGCAGACAAGAGAGAGATATTCTCAATCCAGAAGCCAGGAGCTTTCTGTCTTCAAACACTATTTTCTCCAATTTAAAACTCTCAGTTCAAAACTCTACAACAGCCAGTTAGTCATGTGACTAAACTGGTCTGACCACATCCGTTCTGTGTATTGGGAGCTGGGGGAATCGTTCCTTTGTTCCAACATTGTCTGCTAGTATGCAAAAATGTCTTTCCAGCCAGGGGTTTGGCAACCCCTTGTAATAGCCCTTCTCCTCTTCCTAGCAACAATTTGAAATTTCATGTCCATGTGATGAAATTAATGTGCCTCTATCTTGGCAGGTGGGGCCTGCATGACCAGAACCACATTGTTTTGCTTGTTTTGTTATTTGCTTGGTCAATATTGAAGGCTCTAAATGTTTAAAGTACTCTTATTATTTCAGTCTCTGTAATAATAGTGCCAGTCATTTTATCATGGTTTTTATTTCAAAGGTGCGTATTACAATTAGCGAAAATTGGGTCAACAATTTATCTTTGTGTTATGATAGCCAGCGCACCATTTACAATTATTTTGTAGTGCAAACATAGCAGTGTGCATTGTTAAGTGAAGTTGAGTCAACAGTGACAGGTTTGTTCAGCTGAGCTTGAAGCAGGACACAAAAGCTACCGGATGCAGAAAATATGAGGAGATGTAATGCTTAACTGATACAAGAGCAGTGTTTGGAGTGCAAAGCAATGTCTTTGGACCTCAGAGTAAAGTTCGATGGACAGCCAGCCGAATCTGGCAGTGCAGCTGTGTGAGTAGTAGGGAATGGACATTCAGTCACTGAAAAGATGTGCAAGGAGAGTACAGATCAAATGTAGCCTGCGCCAGAGAACAGGAAGAGCTGGGGTTGTTAGTACCCACAGGCATTTGGTCTGCTGCACATGTGTGTGCACAATCATTGGGCCAGAATTGTCTGTCAAAATAATGGTGAGAGGCTAGTGGCAGACTCTGTAATTTATGTACAACTGATACAGCAACTTACGGCGAGGGACAGATTCAATGTGAATATCCAAAAGTTGCTATCCAAGTTGTGTTGCTTCGGCGTTAACTTCATGAAAATGGATTGTCGCTGTCTGCCTCACCATTGAAATGCATTGAATGTTGTGAGGTTGCTGTATTTGTGTGGTTGGTATGGTCTTAAATCTTGTCCATTCCAGTCACAATGTGAAAAGTATTAATTACTGCCAATTAGCCTTTCTAGCTCTGAAAATCAACTAGTACAAATGCGTAGTCTCACTCCTTTATGTATTAGTTGCTTTTGGAGATTTTAAGAATATCAAATTTAAAATGTTTATTTTTTTTGCTTTTCATTTCAGTCACATTTTTCTCTCTCTCTTAATCTGGTCTTTTCCCTTTTGTTATTTTTCTTTCTGTACCTGATTTGATATTGAATTCACCCACTCTAAATTACACTGCCTTCTCAGGCCTTACACTTTTAATTTCTCTATCCTTCAATCTGATTGGTTAAGGATTACACAGTTATCCTTTTTATTCAAGTCCCAGATGCCTTTTTCCCCTTGATGCAACATATCATCTTGCACTTTCAACAACTTGCACGCAAAAAATTTAAAAAGCTAAATATCCAAGGTCAAGTCTAGATACCTGCTGCAGCAAATTATGGCCCACTAATAATATCGGGTACTAAGATGTTGGGCCAGGCACTGGAATACAGGGTGTGCATGGTTGTTCTGATAGGTTCCCAAGCTTGAAGCCCTTGATTTTGCATTGGTAGTGAGGAAAAAGCATTGAAACACTTGGAAAGTAGAACAGAAAAGATAATGGGTATTCTTTTCTGTAATGGGTATTCTTTTCTGTGTTCTGTGATAAAATTTAATTTTTAAGGGTGTGCAGTAGGAAGAGTGCAAAACTAGTATGACAGCTGGACAGAGCAAAGATTTTGTGTGCGTAGTGTGCAATTTTAAAAAATTCGTTCTTGGGATGAGATCGTCGCTGGCTAGACCAGCATTTATTGCCCATCCCTAATTGCCCTTGAGAAGGTGGTGGTGAGCTGCCTTCTCGAACCGCTGCAGTCCTTGGGGTGTAGGTACACCCACAGTGCTGTTAGGAAGAAAGTTCCAAGATTTTGACCCAGCGACAGTGAAGGATCAGCAATATAGTTCCAAGTCAGGATGGTGTGTGGCTTGGAGGGGAACTTGCAGGTGGTGGTGTTCCCATGCAGCAGCTGCCCTTGTCCTTCTAGGTGGTAGACGTTGCGGCTTTGGAAGGTGCTGTCGAAGGAGCCATGGTGAGTTGCTGCAGTGCATCTCGCATATGATACACGCGGTTGCCACTGTGTACCGGTGGTGGAGGGAGTTAATGTCTAAGGTAGTGGATGGGCTGCTGATCAAGCTTTGTCTTGGATGGTGTTGAGCTTCTTGAGTTTTGTTGGAGCTGTACTCATTCAGGCAAGTGGAGAGTATTCTGTCACAACCCTGACTTGTGCCTTGTCGATGGTAAACAGACTTTGGGGAGTCAGGTGGTGAGTTACTCGCCACAGAATTCACAGCCTCTGACCTATTCTTGTGGCGACAGTATTTATATGGCTAGTTCAGGTCAATTGTGACCTCCAGGATATTGATGGTGAGGGATTCAGCGATGGTAATGCTGTTGAATGTCAAGGGGATATGGTTAAATTCTCTCTTGTTGGAGATGGTCATTGCCTGGCCCTTGTGAGGCTTGAATGTTACTTGCTACTTATCAGCCCAAGCCTAAATGTTGTCCAGGTCTTGCTGCATGTGAATACGGACTGCTTAAGTATCTGTGGAGGCTCGAATGTTACTGAACATTGTGCAATCATTAGCGAACATCTCACTTCTGACCTTAGGACGAAGCAGCTGGAGATAGTTGGGCTTAGGACACTACCCTGAGGACCTACAGCAGCCATATCCTGGGGCTTAGATGTTTGGCCTCCAGCAACCACAACTGTCTTCCTTTGTGCCATCTATGTCTCCATGCTAGCTATGACTCCAACCAGTGGAGAGTTTCCCCCCGAATCCCATTGACTTCAATATTGCTAGGGTTCCTTGATGCCACACCCAATCAAATGCTGCCATGATATCAAGGGCAGTCACTCTCACCTCACCTCTTGAATTCAATTGATGCAGTGTCCAATGTCCATATCTCAACTTCCATTTCAGTACAAGTGGCATCCACCCAACGTCTGAGTGCTGTCGGTGAAGCTCAGACTTCTGTCATGCCATCTCCAGCTTGCTACTACAGAAGCTCAGACTACTGTCATCATGGCTCTGGATATCAGTAAAGGAGCTTCCAGGGCATCACATCACTCATGTAATCGGTTCTCCAGCAAATCTGCTCCCTGAAGAGCCTCTGGAGATATGGTCTCCTGCTGAGAACCCTTCTCTCCCTCCTCCTCTTCTCTCTTCTCGTACTTTTCCTGCTCTACACGCCTCTGCTCATGCTTGCACTCATGCTGAATGCCAAGAGAAAACACTACTGGTCCACTCATGTATGGGAGCAACTAGTCTGTGCACAAGCCTTTAAGTCACCAAAGAAGTACTTCAGATCCTGTTACACCGCTCCCCTGTAGACTATTAAAACTTTAACCATCTATAGAAAATACCGAGAACTCATAGGCCACCAAGTTCAGCTCCAAAGCGCCCGTATTTCTGGTGCTGTGGGTGCTGTTTGGGTGCAAAATGTTATCCGTACCGGGTGCGCACACTTGCAGTGCGATCCACACCGCACGGCATTATGGTGAGGGCTTTAGGAGTGTGCACCGGAAGTATATGCAGTGTAGGCAAATCATGTACTGCTGATTTGAGGCTAGGAATGCCATTTTTGACCTCAAAATTCCAGCTAATGCCCTCTTTTATAGCCAAACATGTGTTCATCAGCAGGAAGGCCCCCTCTGCCACCCACCCCCTTCAGTGCTATTTAAAGGGATCATTACTTTCAGGTTAGTTGCTGATTGATTTCCACTGGCTGCTGCTGAATTTGTAGAAGTGCTGTGAGTTTTCTACTGCTGTTTAAAGTTGGTGAAGTCTATAGGGAGTAGTGCTGCATGTGGTGAAGACCTTGGTTCTGACTAACAGGGTTCTGCTCAGACCACTTGCTCCCAGTCATGGATGCTGTAGTTACCATCCCACTTGGTCTGCAGCATGTTAGGGAGATGGAGCTGAAGCAACACAGAGGAGGACAAGCCACTTGCAGAGGGAGGAGGAGGGGGAAAAGGGTTCTCAGTAGGAGGCATATCCACTTAGTGTCTCAGCAAGGAAAAGTGTGTCTGAAACGAAAACAGAAAATGCTGGAAATGCTCAGCAGGTCAGGCAGCATCTGTGGAGAGAAAAGCAGAGTTTACATTTTAGGTCAGTGACCTTTCATCAGAACACACAGTGTGTCCATCATCTCCGTTTTACAGGAGATGCTCACTGAAATCTGCCACCTGTAGCAGGCAGATCTGCAGCCTCAGAGCAGGGGGAGGATTCTGTTGCCAGTAGCTTTTGAAAGTGACAGTGGCCATGAAATTTTTCATGTCATATCCTTTCATGCTGTGGCTGAGCTGTCCATGATTGACTCATTCATTTGCGGAATACAACTCCAATTCCCCATTCAACAACAGTCCCACACCTTATCTTCCCTCTGTTATTGACCATCACAATGTCCTCTTGGCCACAATACTGAAATAAAAGTCACCACAAAACAAGCATTCCAAAGTAACTTTATCAAACAGACCATCCAGTATTTCTCACAAAAGTCAACTAATCACCCTTGTGAATTCCTTAGTCTGTGTTTCATGTGCCTTTGGCTGTCCTAGTCCTCCTACGCAGTGCTACCCAGTGGTTGCAACATGGCTGGTAGAAGACTGCTGACCTTCACTGGGGGAGACTGCAGATGGTCCTGGAAGATGCCGTTGAGCAGCTCCGGCCCTTGAAGGCTTGACTTCAGACTGCATGATCTCAGCATGTGTGGCATGTCTGGGCTGGCTGGCTGACAGGCAAAAGCAAAGGCACAGGCAGAGTGGCACTGGTGGGAGCATGAATCCTGTCATGCATAGGGTGGACAGCAGGTTTGTGTTCCATGGAGCCATTGTTACACTCCTGAGGCAGTGTCTCAGCAATCCTGATAATCTGTTGGAGATCAGACTGCTGGACTGCTGTGACATCCTTTGAGCACTTTCATCCTCATCCACATTGACAGCAGTCAGAATCTGCATGGCACCAAGCTACTTGGAGATTGTATGACTTCTCATTGTGCTTCCAGTGCAACATTCAGATGATGGGTGGCTTTTCCTTCTGCTACAATGAAAGCTGAGACATGGGTCAACTTAGTAGTTGGCAGGAAAAAAGACAGAAGCGCAAGGGGAGAGCCAACTGTGCAACAGCCCCGACAAACAAATTTCTCTGCAGCACCTGTGGAAGAGCCTGTCACTCTAGAATTGGCCTTTATAGCCACTCCAGGCGCTGCTTCACAAACCACTGACCACCTCCAGGCGCGTATCCATTGTCTCTCGAGATAAGGAGGCCCAAAAGAAGAAAAGAAAGAAAGAAAGAACAATGAAAGCTGAGACATGGGTCACCCAGTGCTGCATCATGACTGTGTCTGTAAGTGCTGTCATGGAATGGGTCATCGCTTCCGTACTGAAAAAGATGGACTTCAATCTGCGCATGAAGCCCTGTGCCAAGTTGGAAACAAAGTCCTGCATGCTTCTTGACAGTGCCAGGAAGCTCTGTGGCAGACCTGCTAATATGCCAGGCATCTCTGTGTGCATGCCCATCAGCCTTCTCCTATAAGCTGTCTTGTTGAAGTCCTCATCTGAGTCCTCTGCAGCAGTACTCATGTGCAACCATCCCCTCAGGGGAGCTGACACGTGAATGACCCTCTCTCTCTGCCCTGGCTGCTGGCCACTCATGCCTAGTGATTCACCAAGTGCAGATCCCACCACTACAGTACCCTCTATATAGTATGCACAGTACCAGTATCTGGTGGCTGCAAGTCTGAGATCGAGTAACTGTATTTCAGCATTATCAGTCTCTTAGGCTGTGCACCACTGCCTGGCCAGGCAGCAGTTTTTAGGTATCTGAAAGGGGCAAGTCATAAGAGTAAGGTTACTTTGAGAGGAAGTGGGAAAAGCAAGAGGTACATGCTTATACCATCTGCAGGTTGGGAATCAGAAGAGATTGCAGGATGAGGGGGAAGTGGGATGTGAGAAAGAAGGAGGATTAGATAGGAACATAGGGCTAAAAAACTTGAGGTTTTGGATGTGGGGTTCACTTCACAATGAGCTGCACCCATTCAGATTGAAATAGGCAACAGACAAATTTGGCGCACCCACCTCACTTGAATGATTGCAGTGTCTGGCCGGGTGACTCCTGTGCTGCTGTCTTCTTCTTAACTCCGCTGTGTCCCTCTGCGCTCAGCAAGGGAGCACAGTAGCGCTGTTCAAAAACCACATGGTGCAGCCAGACTGCTTTTCTTAAAGGCAGGCTGCCGCTGTTAAAGGGAATCTGCGCTGAAGAATATTTCTGCAATTTAAATAATGGCAAAGTGCACAATCAGCGTAGAGAGAGGGTTCTAGAGTGAAGGATGCAGCGCTGGAGGCATTAATGGTCGAGATGGACAAGAAAAGAGATGCTATGATGCCATGGGGGGCCAGGATGCCCTCAAGGATCACCCTCAGAAGGGAGTGGGAACACATGGCCAGGGTTGGTAATATCCAGTGTCACTGAGAACATTAAGGATGACGGTATGTTCCTACCTTATGCTGCTTCTCAATTCCCAGCACACTCTCACCCTGCTATCTGGTATGATGTGCAAACTGCAGATGGTGTGGCCATGGACCTCTTCCTTCCCATGTCACCCCTGTCTCCTCACAACAACCTTCCCCTTCTGAGTTCCTGCTTTCAGACACCTAAGAACTGCTGCATGCTCAGCCTCAGTCTCAGCAGCCTAACAAGAAAGAGAGACGGTAAGAGCACAGCAATGATAAAGAGACCCCGCTACTGGATCTGATATTTGCAGCCACCAGCTCAGATGCTAGCACTGCATGTATCTTGGAGGCTAGTATGGAGTTGGAATTAGTACATGGTGAGTCACCAGGCACAAGTGGGCTCCAGCGAGGCCAGAGGTGAGGTCGCAGATGATTTCTGTTGCAGAGGACTCAGATGAGGACCTTGATGGGGCAGCATACAGGAGAGCGGTGATGGACATGCACACCGAGATGCTGGGTGCATTGGCTGGCCTGCCAGGCAGCCTGCTGTCGCTGTAAAGACGCATGGAGGAATCAGACTCGAAGTTCGCAAAGGGCATGGTGTGAAGCTTGCCTTCGCTGCAGCCTCTGCTCCATCTCCCTGTGATGCTGCAGACCCAAAGGCAGTGTCACGGCTATCCCCATACCTGTTTCAGTCTTTGTATGGACAGGTCCCTTACTCCTCTGCCTCACCTGAGAGAATGCAGCAAGACTCCCAGTCAAATCCAGGAACTCACCACAATAGCGCCCAAAATACACCACACTTCCAAACACTTTGCAGTAGAAAATGTTCTTAAAAGTCAGCTTACCTGCAATTTGGTTGTCTGGCCCTTCAAATAACACTAGTGCAGGCCCAATCTTGCAGAAGAAAACTTCTTGTTTGCAGTGTGATCTACAAAGATGCTGCCAGGACCTGCATTACACAATTTAGGGATCCTGGCATCACATCAACTGGTTGGGCTATGTGACGTTAGGATAGCATTGATTCAAGGCCTTCCGGCACATGCAGAGGACACCCCTGTCTGTGCCTTTCTTCTCACAGAAAGCCGTGCAGGCAGTGCAGAAAGCCGGTGGCGTAGGACACGCCACTAAAGCACTACTAGGCCTCTGCAGTGTTGCTGGTACACAAAAGAATTTCTAGTCCATACTGTCATCTTCAATTCATTCAGCCCTGTTGCTGACCACAGTCTCAGTCATGGATGCTACAATGATGGTGAGCACTATCTCCTCTAAATGGGTGAAGACATGCAGACGTGCCTGTTAGGTGCTGCTGTCTTTAGTTATGTTTCATCTTGTCCTGCAAGAGAGAAGGAAGTGTGTCAGTCAATGTGGTTCAAAGTGTTTGGGTGATGTGGTTGTCATATTTGAATAGCTGGTAGTGTGTGCAAGGTGTGAGATGTGTGGTTGTGGTTTGCAGCAGTGCTAACTGTTTGAGGGTGAGATGAAGCTATGTATGTGAGATATGAGTCATGATGGATAGATATTGTTGGTAGTTGAGTGATGGGGATATGGTGCATTGAACAGTGTGCGAGGCTAGTGGTGCAATTGGTGGAATGTGGCATTTGACGATACATTCACTTACCTTGCACTGTATCCAGGTCCTTTGTCTATACTCCTAGACTTGACCTCCATGGCTATCTGCTCCCATTGCCTTCTCAGAGTTTGTCTGAAGGACCTCCTGGCCCTTTGTGGATAGGGGATCTCTCTTTTCCTGTCCAGCGCCTGCACCAAGTCCTCCAGTGCTGCATTGGCAAATCTCGGAGCCTGTTCTCTGCCATGTTGTGCCATGCCTACAATAACTTCCAGCACTTGCTTGAGGCCTTTAAGAGGTTCAGACTTGTTTTAAGTAGTGCAGGCTAGCTTGAAACCATGCTAGCCTCTCAAGATTTTGCACCCCCTAATCAGCCACCAAACAGTTTGTTTAGCATTGGGCGGCATTCTGCAATCATATAAATGAGCAGGCAGCATGAATTTAGTGTGTTGCCCGCATCGCAACAAATGGGCACAGTTTAATCACACATCACAATCTCTTTGGGCCTTATCCAAATTTCCCCCCATAGAATTGCAGCAACAGCCAAAGGAAATAAACCAGCAACTAATCTGTAAGAAGTTAATGATCCCTTTAAATAGCACTGGCGGGAGGTCCCTCATGCTGCTTAAAGGGGGTTCAGCTCTGAGATTGAAAGGGTGTAGGCTGGTGTGTGGAACTCGAAAATCGCAGCACTGGCATCAAATCTGCTTTGCATACTGCTGGTGGATACACACTACACATACGCTAACCCCTTTATCAAGATGGCATCTGGCACACTTTGCAGCAGGAATGTGTACATGCGCCGTGTATATTTTGGAACCTTAGAGTAGGCGCTACCAAGCTCAATTTCGGCCTCTTAAAGTGTAACAAAAACATAACAAAGGATGCCAAGTGGTGCTGACAGGATATCCCCGATATTAATGTGCTGACGGGAAAGGAATGCATAGTTGGGGAGGGGTTAGGGAGTGATGACAGTGTGATAAACATGATATATCATGGGACTTGCAGGTATGTCGGATTTCAATGGAGATGGCTCATTATAATTTTACTTCCAGGTGAGTGGGCATGCCACACACCTGCATGATGTGATTTCAGCTTGACTATTTAAAAGCCCTGTTCACGAATTCAGTGGGGGAGGATGTGTCTGGAGATGGATGGTGAGCTATTTGAAGGGGAAATCTAAGAGAAGTGACTGCGGAGAGAGCAAAGGCTGCACCTAGGTTCACAAAGCCATTTCTGGATGTTCTGCTGTATGCAGTAGGTGCTTGGAGGGAGGTCTTTTTTCAATGGGAAAAAGACCTGCTGCCACCACTATGGCTGGAGGTGACCCACACAATATGAGCATAGGAACATAAGAAACAGGAGCAGCAGTAGGCCATTTGGTCCCTTGAGCCTGCTCCGCCATTCAATGAGATCATAGCTGATCTGATTGTGGCCTTAATGCCACTTTCCTACCTGCCCCCCTCCCCCCCCATCTCCCCTCTCCTCATAACCCTTGATTCCCTTGTAGATCAAATATCTAACTCAGCCTTCAGTATATTCAATGACCTAGCCTCCACAGCTCTCTGGAAAAGAGGATTCCAAAGATTAACGACCCTCTGAAAGAAGAAATTCCTCCTCAACTCCATCTTAAAAGGGAGACCTCTTATCTTGAAACTGTTCCCCCAAGTTCTAGATTCCCCCACGGGAGGAAACATCTTCTCAGCATCTACCCTGTCAAGCCCCCTCAGAATCTTACGTGTTTAAATAAGATCACCTCTCATTCTTCTAAACTCCAATGAGTACAGGCCTAACCTGCTCAACCTTTCCTCATAACACAACCCCTTCATCCCAAGAATCAGCCCAGTGAACTTCTCTGAACTGCTTCCAAGGCAAGTATATCCCTCCTTAAGTAAGGAGACCAAAACTGTACAAGTACTCTAGGTACGGTCTCACCATTGCCCTGCACAGTTGCAGCAAGACTTCCCTACTTTTATACTCCATCACCCTTGCTATAATTGCAACATTCCATTTGTCTTCCTAATTACTTGCTGCACCTGCATATTAACATTTTGTGATTCATGTACAAGGACAGCCAGATCCCTCTGTACCGCAGCATTCTGCAGTCTGTCTCCCTGTAAATAGTACTCTGCTTTTCTGTTCATCCTGCCAAAGTGGACAACCTCACATATTCCTACAATATACTCCCATCTGCCAGATTTTTGCCCACTTGCAGACCCTTTGGGCCAGATTTTGTGCTCATCCCGACAGCGGGTTTTGTGGCAGGGGGGCTGGGGAATTGAAGCAGAATCATCCACCATGGAACCTGACGCCGGGAATCCCGGTTGTGATTCTCCCGGGGGCGGGACAGGCTGACTACCGCCTTCTTGCTCAGAGGGCAAATAAGGGCCTCTTCCGGCCACTGCTGGGATCTTACCTGCGGTGGCGGGGGGGGCCTCCACCAAGCGGGGAGGACGCCTTGGAAAACGAGGCGCCCTCCCTGCAGGCTTGGGGGTGGGGATCCATCCTTTGTGGGCAATTTGTGGCCACGGAGGACCCCCACTGGGAACAACTGCACCGCCCAGGATTCCCCTCCACCCGGACGAATGCCCACCCCCCATTTCCTGGGCCTCCCTGACTGGTCCCAGCAACCCTGCCTCACATATCTGAGGTCTGAGGTTCCAGCGCTGGGCCTGGGTCCAAGGCCTCTGGAGTAGCAGCAGTGGCCACTGCTCCCTGTGATTGGCCGACAGCATGGGGGGGGGGGTGGGGGCGGATGGCGGGTTCCCCGTCCCTACTAGGTGTTTAAAGGCATGGAAATCCCGCCTCCTAAAAACTTGACCCCAAAAGACTGGAGGATCGCAGAGACGGGATTCCCCTGACTGCTTGGCCCGGATCCGGAGGCCCCGCCTCCTGCATAAAATCCAGCCCTTTGTGTCCTTCTCAAAACTTGCTTGCTTACATATTTTTGTATCGTCCATATATTTGGCTGAAATACACTCGGTCCCTTCATCCAAGTCATTAATATAGATTGTAACTAGTTGAGGCCCCAGCACTGATCCCTGTGGCACTCCACTAGTTACAGTTTACCATCCTGAAAATATCCAATTTATCCCAACTCTCTGTTTTCTGTTAGTTAGTCAATCCTCTATCCATGCTAATATATTGTCCCCAACACCATGAACTCTTACATACGAGCATACAAACATACGAATCAGGAGCAGGAGTAGGCCACTCGGCCTCTCGAGCCTGCTCTGCCATTTAACATGATCATGGTTGATCTGATTGTAACCTCAACTCCACATTCCCTCCTACCCCCAATAACCTTTCACCCCCTTCCTTATCAAGAATCTATCTACCTCTGCCTTAAAATTATTCAAAGACTCTGCTTCCACTGTTTTTTCACAGAAAATCACAGAAAGTTTAAGGCACAGAAAGAGGCCCATCGTGTCTGTGCCAGCCAAAAAAACGATCCACCTATTCTAATCCCATATTCCAGCATTTGGTCCGTAGCCCTGCAGAATATGGCACCCGAGGTGCATATCCAGACTCCTTTTGAATGAGGTGAGGGTTTCTACCTCAGCTACCCATTTAGGCAGTGAGTTCCAGACCTCACCACTCTCTGGGTGAAAAAGTTTTTCCTCATCTCCCCTATAATTTTTCTACATGTCACTTTAAATCTATGCCTCCTAGTCACTGACCTCTCTGCTAAGGTGATTAGACCCTTCACCTCCACTCCATCCAGGCCCCTCAAAATTTTGTACATTTCAATCAGATCTCTCCTCAACCTTCTCTGTTCCAAGAAGAACAATCCCAGCTGATTCAATCTTTGCTCATAGCTGCATTTTTCCAGTCCTGGCAATATCCTCATAAATCTCCTCTCTACCCTGTCTAGTGCAATTACATTCTTTCTGTAATGAGGTGACTAGAACTGCACACAGTACTCAAGTTGTGGCCTAACCAATGAGTTATACAGTTCCAACATAACCTCCCTGCTCTTATATTCTATACCTTGGCTAATAAAGGAAAGGATTCCATATGTCTTCATAACCATCTTATCGATCTGTCCTGCTACCTTCAGAGATCTGTGGACATTTACTCCAAGGTCCCTCACTTCCTCTACACTTCTCAGTATTTTCCCATTAATCCTTTGCCTTGTTTGACCTCCCCAAATGCATCACCTCACACTTGTCTAGGTTGAATTCCATTTGCCACTTTTCTGCCCATCAATATCTTTCTGCAGCCTACAGCTAACCACACGGCCAATCTTTGTGTTATCTGCAAACTTTTTGATCATGCCCCCCCTAAATTTATGTCCAAATTGTTAATATATACCACAAAAAGCAGGAGACCCAGTTCTGAGCCCTCCGGAACGCCACTGAAAACAGCCCTCCAGTCACTAAAACACCTGTCAACAACTACCCTTTGTTTCCTGCCACAGAACCAATTTTGTATCCACCTTGCTGCATTTCCCTGGATCCCATGGGATTTAATTTTTTTAACCAGTCTGCCATGTGGGACCTTGTCAAAAGCCTTGCTAAAATCTATGTAGACCACATTAACTGCACTACCCTCATCTATCTTCCTTGATACTTCTTCAAAAAATTTGATCAAGTTGGTCAAACAAGATCTTCCCTCACCAAATCCATGCTGACTATCCTTGATTAACCTGTGCTTTTCTAAGTGACAGTTTATCTTGTCTCTCAGAATAGATTCCAATAATTTGCCCACCAACGGGGTTAGACTGACTGGCCATGTAATTATTCGATCTATCCTTCAATCCCTTTTTAAACAGAGGGACAATGTTAGCAGTTCTCCAGTCATCCAGCACCACACCTGTATCCAATGAAGGCTGGAAAATGATGGTCAGACTTTCTCTATTTCCTTTCTTGCTTCTTTAAACAGCCTAGGGTACATTTCGTCTGGCTCTGGTGGTTTATCAACTTTTAAGGATGCTAATCCCATTAATACTTCCTCTCTCCCTATATTTATCACGTCCAATACTTCACACTCCTCCTCCTTAATCGCAATATCTACATCGTCCCCCTCCTTCGTGAAGACAGACACAAAGTATTCATTCTGAGTATTCATGGGTGGTGCAGTGGTTAGCACCGCAGCCTTACAGCTCCAGTGACCTGGGTTCGGTTCTGGGTACTGCCTGTGCAGAGTTTGCATGTTCTCCCTGTGACTGTGTGGGTTTCTGCCGGATGCTCCACTTTCCTCCCACATGCCAAAGATTTGCAGGTTGATAGGTAAATTGACCATTGTAAATTGCCCCTAGTGTAGGTAGGTGGTAGGAGAATTGAGGGAAGGTGGGGATGTGGTAGGAAATATGGGATTAATGTAGGATTAGTATAAATGGGTGATTGATGTTCAGCACAGACACGGTGGCCCAAAGGGCTTGTTTCAGTGCTGTATCACTCTATGACTCTAACCATACCAACATCTTCCATCCATACACATAGGTTGCCTTTTTGGTCTCTTATGGGCCCTACTCGCTCCTTAGTTATCCTCTTACTCTTAATATATTGATAAAACATCACTGGGTTCACCTTGATTTTACTTGCCAATATTCTTTCATGCCCTCTCTTTGCTTTCCGAATTTCCTTTTTGATTTCACCCCTCCACTTTCTATACTCATCTCGGCTTTCTGTAGTATTGAGTTCTTGGTGTTGGACATAAGCTTTCCTTTTGTGCCTTATCTTACCCTGTAGGCTCCTTGACATCTGTGGGGCTCTGGATTTGGCCGTCTCACCCTTTTTCTTTGTGGGTGCATGTTTACTCTGAACCCCTTGAATCTCTACTTTGAATGCCTCCCACTGCTCTGACACTGATTTACCTTCATGTAGCTGTTTACAGTTCACTTTCATTAAATCACTCCTCAGTTTTGTAAAATTGGCCTTGCCCCAATTGAGAACTCTAATTCCTGTTCTATCTTTGTCCTTTTCCATAATTATGTTAAAACTGACTGAATTATGATCACTACCACCAAATTGCTCTTCCACCGCCACCCCTTCTACCTGCCCATCTTCATTTTCTAAAAGTATGTATAAAACTATGCCCTATCTTGTCAGACTTGCTACATACTGGGCAAAAAAGTTCTCCTGAATGTACCTCAAGAATTCTGCTCGCTCAATTCCTTTCACACCAAAACTATCCTAGTTAATATTGGGGTAGTTAAAATCCCCTACTATTACTGCCCTATTGTTCTTGCACTTCTCAGATATTTGCCTACATATCTCCTCTTCTATCTCCCTCTGACTGTTGGAGGTCTATAGTACACTCCCAGCAGTGTGAATGCCCTTTTTTGTTCCTTAGCTCAATCCATATGGCCTCATTTGATGAATCTTCCAACATATCATCCCTCCTCACAGCTGTAATAGTTTCCTTGACCAAAATTGCTACTCCCCCTTCTTTATTATCCCCCTCCCTATTCTGTCTGAAAACCCTGTAACCAGGAACGTTGAGCTGCCATTCCTGTTCCTCCTTAAGCCATGTTTCTGTAACAGCTATGACATTGTACTGCCACATGGCTATCTGTGCCCTCAGCTCATCTGCTTTATTTGCTATACTCCTTGCATTGAAATAGATACCCCTGAGCATGGCCAAACTCTTTTTATATTTTCTATCCTTTGTTTCCTCTGTCTTCCAGATGCATCCTTTAACTTTCTGCATTCCATTTTCATTTCCGATATTGACCCAACTGAGTCTACCCTCAGGTCCCCATCCCCCTGCAAATGTGTTTAAACCCTCTCCAACAGCAGCACTAGCAAAATGTCCCACAAGGAGAAAGAAAGTTCCAAAAACTCACGACCTTCTGAAAGAAAATATTTCTCCTCATCTTTGTCTTAAATGGGCGATCCCTTATTTTTAAACAGTGTTTTTAATCTAGTGCTAGATTTTCCCACAAGAGGAAACATCCTTTCCACATTCACCCTGTCAAGACCCCTCAGGATCTTATATGTTCTAATCAAGTCACCTCTTACTCTTCTGAACTCTTCTAAACTCTAGCAGATACAAGCCTAGCCTGTCTAACCTTTCCTCATAAGACAACCTGTCCATTCCAGGTATTAGTCTAGTAAACCTTCTCGAAACTGCTTCCAACGCATTTACATCCTTCCTTAAAAAAGGAGACGAGTACTGTACACAGTACTCCAGATGTCGTCTCACCAATGCCCTGTATAACTGAAGCATAACCTCCCTACTTTTGTATTCAATTCCCCTCGCATTAAACAAGAACATTCTATTAATTTTGCTAATTATTTGCTGTACCTGCTTACTAACCTTTTGTGATGCGTGCACTAATACACCCAGATCCCTGTGCATGTCAGAGCTCTGCAATCTCTCACCATTTAGATAATATGCCTTTTTATTCTTCCTGTCAGATGGACAATATCTTGTTCAGTAACCTTTTATGTGGCACCTTATCAAATGCCTTTTGGAAATCCAAATACAATACATCTTAGGCAAACTGGCTTATAGTTTCCTGCTTTCTGTTACACACCCCGCCGCCCTCACTTTCTTGAATGGAGAGCAGGAGTGTGACAGTTAGGGCCGGGATTCAGTGGGAAAGAGTTTTGGTGGCCTAACCAGGTCAGGAAGGGTGAGCAAAGTCACAGATTTACTTACATGCTGTAGTACCATCCCCACACCCACCCCCCCCCCCCCACTCTGTCTTGTCAAGTGTACTCCGTCCACAACACTCCTCACATCCATTTCACTTTCAGCAGCACCCATCATTCCATTTCAATGCATATCCTCGACTTCACCCTTGCTCCATCCAGCACTGCTAGTCACCCCAGTCCTCATGTAATTTGAACACTTCAGCCAGCTCCCCTGATTCTCAGCACACGTCCTCAAACGGCATTGTCACGATGTTCCTCAAATGCATATCGGTGCCATTTGTCATCCATTTGCCTGATTATCACCATCACCGAATGCACTGCATCCATCGGATGCAGACATCTTAAAGCCACTCATATCTTGCAGGCAAAAGTTGCACAGGGTTAGGGTGACCACCAGAGGCGGATGAGATCGTGGGGCTATACCCAGCAGAAGAAGAAACATTAGAGATTCGTGACATATCTGTCTCTATGAGATGGCAAGGTTGGTCGTGCATTGGAGCAGGGTGACAGCATTAATATCCCAAACCTAATCTCTTACAAGGGATAGTCATTTTGAGTTGACTTAATCACTTTGTCAATTATGCTAAACTTAATCATGCTTTTCAACATTGTAGAATACCATGAGTAAATTATATACATCTCTTCACTCTCCACGTCATGCGAAGCAGTCGAGCCTCTGCTCGGAGATGAACAGGGATCATCAGAGGAGCTGTTTTCTGCTGAGGGCACAATGCCTCAAACAATTGTCATACAGGCCCCCAGCTGCCAAGAATGAGGGACATATATTTCGCCACATGGACATTAAATTTTAAATTGTTGCTGGGAAGAAGGCCTATTACAAAGGGTTGCCAAGCTCCTGGCTGGAAAGATATTATTTTCATATGAGCACAGTGTTGGAACAAAGGAACCAGTCCCTGCCCCAATACACAGAAGAGACCTAGTCAATCGGGTCGGTCACATGACCACCTGCTGGCCAACTAGGGGAGTATTAAATTGGAGAAACAGTGTTTGAAGAGAAAAAGCTGTTTGCTCTTGGACTGACAAGACTTCTCGTGGCTGGCTTGGCGCCACCTCTCCTGTCTGCTCTCATCTCGCTCTCACCAGCTTCAGAATCCATTGAAAACATATGAACCCTAAGAGAGAAAAGTCTTCTACAGTAAACAAGGTTTAAGAAGAATACTGGGCTACAACGAAAAGCAAAATCTACCTACAAGCAAGGACTATAGCGATCTCGAAGCACAGTAACAAAACCCCTCTTCAGAGATTGCCTCAAACCACACTACCTTATTTTTCTTCTGCCTCTATTTGCATGTGCGTATTGCGTATGCATGCTAGTATGGGGGGCGGCGTGTATCCATAGGCGTTAATTGAATTAGAGTTTAAGTTTAAGTTTTAATAAATTTCACATTTCTTTTTAAACCTAAGAAAGCCTGTTTGTGCTCATTTCTTTGCCTTATAATTGGAAAGCGATGAACAAGGATTCACCAAAGGCGAGCTCAAAACGCAGTGTGTTTAAAACAAAACCCTGTTACAGTAAGACCAGGTGAAGGCTAAAAGGGATCCCCTAGACACCTTTCTCACCTGGTCGTAACACAGTGCAGATACTAACACATTGGTGGGTCCTCTTAGACAATTAGGAGAAATATCATCTGGTGAATTGCACAGCACAAGTGAGCACGAGCAGAGGGTGGTAGCATGCATAGCTATGTAGAGTCCCTGTCACAGGGCACAGTCCTCTTCAAGCTCTGCTCAGCTGGACAGAAATCCTGAACCAGTGGTGGACCATCAATTAGAAGGAGAATGTTAAAGGCTCAGTAGCAGTGCTGCCAGGCCCATTTTTCACAGTGTCACAGAGGATGGAAGAGTTCAGCTTACACATTTGTGGAGTGATGGTGTAGGCATTTTTGAAGATACAGTGTTCCATTGAGAGTCTGACTGCATCTGTAGAAGTTGAATCATGGCGCACAAATGAATCTCTGCAGGCCTAGAAGGAAGCCTCGCAAACTTTAGCCGCTGATATGTTTACTGACTTCCACATGCTCGCAGATAGATTAAAGGTGGACTTCCAAGGCATCACTGATCTCCTGTAGACTGCTCTCCCACAGAGAGACACGAGTGATGTGTCACTTATGCAGGGAAGGGAGGGTAATAATAAGGGAGATGAAAGTGCAAACTCCTCTCAAAGTGTTTGCATGTCTCACCATCCCCAACCAGTACCTGACTTGCTGCCTTCTCTCCTGTTGGCCCAGCCTGCTCCAGCACAGGTGCAGGTGGAGCAGTCATTGTCAGGCCCCTGTAGGGCTCCAACATCCAGAAGTCATCAGTCACGAGAACCTCAGACTTCAGAGATAGGATCAGAGCAGTCTTCCACTATCTCTACTGAAGCCACAGGGAGAGCACTACTTAGAAATGCCAGAGCTAGGCAAAGAAACGCTTTGTAGTTCACCAAAGATATGCACATGGGTGTTATTTGATATTTTGATAATACTATTAATTTGTCACCACATTAAGTTTATTACTTCGCACCACTTCCTCCTGTTCCACCCCTACCTCATCATCTGATGCTGAAGCCCTTATTCATGCCTTTCTTATCTCTAGATTGGACCATTCCAATGCTATCCTGACCAGCCTACCACTTTGCACCCTCTGTAAATGAGTTCACCCAAAACTTTGCTGCCTATATCCTAAATCATACCAAGTCCCATTCATCCATCACTCCTGTGCTCGCTGGCCTACATTAGTTTCTGGTTCAACAATGCCTCAATTTTAAAATTCTCATCCTTGTTTTCACTTCCTCCAGCCCTACAACCATTTGTGATCTCTGTACTCTTCCTCTGGCCTCCTGTGCATCCCCAGTTTTAACTGCTTCATTATTGGTGGCCGTGCCTTCAGCTACCTAGGATCTAAACTTTGGAATTCTCTCCCTCTGACTCTCTAGCTCTCTTTCCTATGTTAAGATGCTTCTTAAAACCTGCCTATCACCCTCCTTTTGATCACTTATCCTAATATCTGCTTGTTTGTCTCTGTGTTAAATTTTGTTTGGTAATGCTCCTGAGAAGTGCCTTGTGATGTTTTACTACATTAAGATCTCTATATAAATACAAGTTGGTGTGGTTCCCCATTCTTGAATGGTGAGAGCAAATTCTGCTTTTCGTTTGTTTGGTGCTGAAGATATGGACTCAGTGGATGGATGCTTATGGGACAGTGGGGTGGTATTTTACAGTGACTTTGGACCAGTGTGAGTGACCTTCGAACCTTTTGGAACTCCCTGGCTGGTCTTGCATTGGTCACCCCATCTTTCTCTTCGCCATTGGAATCCTCATTAGATGATGAGTCTTGAGACTCATGCATCTCTTGCATCTCTAGTCCTCGCTACCCTGCTATGTTGTGCAGAACACAGCACACCATGATTATCCTGGAGAGCCTTGATGCTGTATAATGAAGGATGCTTCAGACCTATCCAGGCACTTGACATGCAGCTTCAGCATGCTAATAGCTTGCTGGATGACACGTCTGGTTGCCATATAATTCATATTGTTGTGCTCCTGGTTCTCTTCAGTCAGTTTCGTCAGAGTTGTCACCAACCAGCTTTGTCCGAACTAACAGGTTATTCCTTGTCGAAGAGGTGGATGCAAAGGCAGCTGGTAATGAGCATTTGAAGATCTGGGAGAGGAAGAAATTATTAGATATAGAGTGGTAGTTGAAGACATGAACAGGTCAAGCATGGGCTTCTTGAGAAGATGGGAGGTACACAAAATATTCAAGAGGAAATTTTCAAGATGAGGGTTAGGGTGTTTATGGGAAGGGTGTCACTAAAGATATCAGTGAGCACTGGGACTAAGTATGTTTATTGGACTGATCAAGAGCTGAGGGGAAAGTGACCAAGGCAGCAGGAGATGGGACTCAAAGGAGATGACCTTGGTGAAGAAATTAAGTGGAGAGACGTGGGAGAAGCTAAGGAGAGTGAACATTTGGCTTGTATCGTGTTTTGAACAACTGATTTTACTGTAAAATCTGATATTCCAATAGAATTTTCAGCATTTTGATACATCTTGTATCATTGACATTCTTTTCATGATATCTATTTTTGGTAGTTTTCTTTGCATGAAAATGTAATTAATTTTATACTTGTTTTGTGCAGATGCAAATTCACGAAGATGCAACGAAGCTGTTTTGGGCACCAGCATTTCCTAAGTTTGCAGTTCCTATTTCATACATGCAAGCAACCCTATTCCCAAAGTTACAAGTGGAACTGGTAATAAAAATTTTCATTATCAAAAATAGTATTCTGATTGCTATGTTAATTCCAGGGAAAAATGTAAATCTGTCTGATCTAGAATAAATTCATAAACTAAAAAAGAACAGCTAACCTTATTCATACAACACTTTGGTGCTGTTGTTTTGCATTTTTTCCCATTTTCAGTTAAATTTCATCCCTTATCTACCCTCTTCCTCTCCAGAACACTATTGCATTCATGCAGAGCTATTGTTTGAATAGTGCTGAGTGCTTTCCAATTCCTTACTAAAGGGACCATTCTTTGTGTGAGAGCCTACACAGTTAGTACTGGCTGGTTATTCACCATGTGAAGGTGGGGGCATGAACCTTATACTGTGCCACCAGGCAGATGAATCAAAGGCGAGTAAATGGAGTTGAGGTACAAATGAGCCAAGATCTAATTGAATGGCAGAACAGTTTCAAGGGGCTGAATGTCCTACTGATGTTACTATGCTCATGTTTCTGGGATGCATGTTCCACCAAGGCTAACTGGATACCTGAGATTAGAAACAATGAGTGATTTTACATTTCCCAGCCCAAGGACACAGAGTTCATAGACTTATAGAATGATATATCACAGAACAATGCCATTTGGCCCATCATGCCTGTGCCAGCTCTTTGAAAGAAATATCCAAAGAATTCCCCTGCTCTTTCCCCATAGCACTGCAAATATTTCCACTTCAGCAACAACATTATATAGCACTTTTAATGTAATAAAACATCTAAGGCGCTTCACAAGAGCATTATTAAAAAAAAATGACACCAAGCCACAAAAGGAGATATTAGGTCTGATGACCAAATGCTTGGTTAAAGTGCTAGGTTTTAATGAGTGTCTTAAAGGAGGAAAGCGAGGTGGAGCAGTGTAGGGACAGTAATCCAGAACTTGAGGCCTAGGCAGCTGAAGGCGTGTTCACCATTGGTGGAGCAATTAAAATCAGGGATGCATAAGAGACTAGAATCGGAGGAGCGCAGATATCGTGAAGGGTTGTGGGGCTCAAGGAGATTACAGAGATAGGGAAGGGTAAGGCCATGAAAGGATTTGAAAACAAGGATGAGAATTTTAAATCAAGACATTGCTTGACCAGGATTCAATATAGATCAACGAACATAGGGCTGATAGGGGGACAGGACTTCAAGTATTTATCCAATTACCTTTTTAAAGTTACTATTGATTCTGCTTCAACCACCTTTTCAGATAGTGCATTCCAGATCATAGCAACTCCCTGTGTAATTTTTTTTTCCTCATGTCGCCTCGGTTCTTTTGCCAATAACCTTAACTGTGTGTCTTGTGATTACTGACCCTTCTGTTACTGGAAGCAGTTTTTCCTTATTTACTCTTTCAAAATCCTTCATTATTTTGAACGCCTCCATCAAATCTCCCCTCAACTTGCTCTGCTGTAAGGAAAGTTTCTCTATTTACTGAGTCTTTCATTCTTGTGTTATGATCTCAGTGAGACTGTTAACTTCAAAAATACGAGATATGAATCCCCAGATCTATTTAAAGAATTACACAACAAGATTTCACATTTTAAGACTTTTATTATAACAACTCAACTAAAAGAAGTCCCCAGCTAAATAGTACTTTTTAAGTAGCTGATAACCCAAATTACAAAGGAAAGTATTTTCTTATTAAAATACTTGAAAACTTCACACCACACTTGCATGTTACATATTCCTCTTTGATGGTGAAATCTTTGTGGTTAAAAGTCCCAAACTGCTCCCAGTTGCAATGGATTGGATCTCACAGACCTTTCTCAAAGTCAATGTCCTCTTCACTTACTTCTCCGTGCACTTTTGATTTGGATGTCCATGAATAAGGCAATTCCAGGTGAACCTGTTGGCCTTTTACTTTTCCACAAACCTCAGCTTTCAAAACAGGTACGTCTTCGCAGTCTTTTGGTGTCTCAGTATCCTTTGAGAGCAGGTGTTCCCTCTCTCTCCTTAGATACTGCCCCAGGTCTTCTGTACAGCCTGTTTGCTTTCAGTAAATCTGTTAAATTTATCTGGAATCAAATGTCAATAGCTTATTGTCCTTTTCCAATCAACAAAGTCCAGAAGTCTGGTTTCATAGAGCCACCTGAGCCTTCCATTGTTCCCAGGTGTTAACAGCTGCCATGCACATTTGTATCCTCAGAATCACTGACTCCTTGTTTATGATCTGAAAGTCTTGGAGGGTGAAACTCATTGTTCTTCAGGTATATACCCCTGCTGTCTCTGTTTTTCAAAAAAAGTCTTTGATCTGTGTTCTCTGTTGTCCCGGTAACCAAGATTTCTGTCTTGCCCTTAAGCAGCATGGATGTGAGGTCACCTGATTTTAAACTTTTAAAAATCACAGTTTTTAAAACATAATCATGTTACAAAGTTCAGTGTTCATAACATCTGGTACTATTGTAGCAAATCTACTGTGCATCATCTATAAGGCCATGGTATCCTTCATAACATGCTGGTGATTGGGACAGTATAACATGGGGGAATCGATAATGTTTTCTGCAGCCGTGACCAGGAGCTCTGAAGGTTGTGTTGACCGTCTGGCGCCAGGATCAAAGACATCTCCTTGCACTGGAGAAGAATGGTGGGGTTGGGGCGGGGGGGTGGGATGGCGGGGGGAATCCAGTTGTTATGGTCCATGTAGGAACCAAAGACATAGGTAGAATCAGAAATGATGCTCTGCTGTGAGAATTTGAGGAGTTAGGCTCCAAATTTAAAATGAGAACCTCAAAGGTAATAATCTCTGCATTGTTACCTGGGCTATGCATTAATTGGCATTACGATAAACAGATTCGAAGGTTAAAATGAGTGGCTGAAATAGTGGTGTGGAAGGCAGGGGCTTCGCTTTTTGGGCCAGTGGCACCAATACTGGGGAAAGAGGGAATAGTTCCATTAGGACTGGCTTCACTTAATCCGGGCTGGGACCAGTGTCCTGGCCAATGAAATAACCTGAACAGTAAACAGGACGTTAAACTAATAGAGGGGCATGCGGGGGGGATGTGGTGGGAGGATTCAGAAAAGGGTAAATTCAAAAGCAGCAAGGAGTATGTCAAGGCTCTAGAGCAGAGCAGCCTTTTGGGTAAAACTAAGAGTAAGGCAGGAAGGGACAGTGAGAGTAATAAATTTAATGAGTCATTAGTGACTAAGGTGACATCAAGGAAAATGAGAAATTAAATTGAAGTTAGAGGCATTGTTTCTGAGTGTGCAAAGCGTTTGCAACAAATTAGGTGAATTAAGAACACAGATTGAAATTAGTAGCTTTGAACTAATAGCAATTAGCAAGACCTGGTTGCAAAGTGACCAAAGTTGGGAACTAAATATTCCAGGATACTTCACTTTTAGAAGAGATAGAGAAAATGGAAAAGGAGGAGGTTTAGTCCTGATGATAAAGGCAGGAGAGAGAAAGGATAAAAGCAAAATAAAAGCAAAGTACTGCAGATGCTGGAAGTCTGAAACACAAATGAGAAAGGCTGGAATTACTCAGCAGGTCTGGCAGCATCTGTGGGGAGAGAAGCAGAGTCAACGTTTCAGGTCAGTGACCCTCCATCAGGAGAGTGAAAGGATCTTGGCTCAGTAAATCACGAAGTAGCATCAGTTTGGGTAGAGCTAGGAAACAGCAAGGAAGGGCAGAAAAAATTTGGTGTGAGTTGTTTATGGGCCCCAAACAGTAGTTGTAATGTAGGGCAGAGTATAAATCAGGAAATTAGAGGCACATGTAATAAGGGTAATTCAGTAATCAAGGTGGACCTTTAATCTTCTTATAGACAGGGCAAATCGAATTTGCAGTAATAGTGTAGAGGATAAGTTCATGGCATGTACACAAGGTAGTTTTTTTAGATTAGTATGTCGAGGAACAACTAGGAATCAAGCTGTTTTGAACCAAATATTGTGCAATGAGAAAGGGTTATTTAATACCTTTTTAGTAAAGGAGCCTCTAGGGAATAGTAATCATAATATGATGGAACTTTATACTGGGTTTGAAAGTGATTTATTTAAGTCTGGAACTAGGGTCTTGAATCTAAACAAAGCAAATTACGTTGATATGAGGGGCATGTTGGCTAAGGTAGATTGGGAAACTATGTTAAAAGATATGTTGGTAGACAAGTAACAGCTAGCATTTAAAGAATTAGCACAGATAATTTGCAACAAATATACATTCATTTAAGGCACAAAAGTCCCACAGAGAAGGTGGTCCAACTATGGCTAACAAGAGGAGTTAAAGATAGTTTTAGATTAAAGGAAGAGGCTTATAATGTTGCCAAAAATGTAGTAAGCCTAAGTATTGGGAGGATTTTAGAATTCAGCAAAAGAGGACCAAGAAATTGATAAGAGAAAAGAGAGTATAAGGGGAGAAAAGAGAGTATAAGGGGAGACCAAGACACATAAAAACATTTCTATAGGTTTGTAAATAGAAAGTGATTATTGAAAGTAAACATACATATGAACATATGAATTTGGAGCAGAAGTAGGCCATTTGGCCCCTCGAGCCTGCTCCGCCGTTCAATAAGATCATTTCTGATCTGTTTGTGTTTCAGATTGCACACTCCCATCTACCCCCGCTAACCCTTGATTTCCTTGCCTAACAAAAATCTATCCACCTCTGCCTTAAAAATATTCAATGTCCCCACCTCCACCACCTTCTGAGGCAGAGTTCCAAAGTCGCACAACCCCCGAGAGAAAAAAATTCTCCTCATGTCTGTCCTAAAAGGGCATCCCCTAATTTTAAAACAGTGCCCCCTAATTCTGGACTCACCCACGAAAGGAAACATCCTCTCCACATACACCTTTTCAAGACCATTCAGGATCTTATAAATTTCAATCAAGTCTTCCCTCACTCTTCGAAACTCCAGTGAAAACAAGCCCAGTCTGTCCAACCTTTCCTCATAAGACAACCCACTCATTCCAGGTATCAATCTAGTAAAATAAAAGCAAAATACTGTGGATGCTGGAAATCTGAAACAAAAACAAGAAATGCTGGAATCACTCAGCAGGTCTGGCAGCATCTGTGGAAAGAGAAGCAGAGTTAACGTTTCGGGTCACTGACAGGGCACTTAGAAAATCATAATATGATTAAGCAAAGTGAACACTGATTTATGAAATGGAAATCATGTTTAACAAATCAAATGAAGTTTTTTGAGGATGTAGCTAATAGGATGGATAAGGGGGAACCAGTAAATGTCGCGCATTTGGATTTTCAGAAAACATTAAATAAGGTGCCACACAAGAGGTTATTTAACAAAATTAAGATTTACAGAATTGAGATAATATATTAGCATGGATTGAGGATTGGTTAATGAACAGAAAAAAGAGAGTAGGAATAAATGAGACATTTTTAGGTGGGCAGGCTGTTACTAGCCACAAGGTACCACAAGGATCGGTACTGGATTTCACATATTTACAATCTATATTAATGACTTAGATGAGGGGACCGAGTGTAACATATCCAAGTTTGTTGACGATACAAGTTAGGTAGGAAAGTAAGTGGTGGGGAGGATTCAAAAAAGCTGCGGAGGAATATAAACAGTTTGAGAGAGTGGGCAAGAACATGGTAGATGGAATACAATGTGGCGAAGTGTGAAGTTATTCACTTTGGTTGCAAAACTAAAAAAGCAGAATATTTTTTGAATGGTGGAAGACTAGGAGAAGTTTGCAATCAGAGGGACCTGGATGTCCTTGTACATGAATCATGGAAAGTTAACAGGCAGGTATAGCAAGCAATTGGAAGGCAAATGGTGTGTTAGCTCTTGTTACAAAGAGATTAGAGTACAAGAGTAAAGGAGTCTTACTGCAATTATGCAGGGCATTCCTGAGACCACACCTGGACTACTGTGTGCAGTTTTGGTCTCCTTACTTAAGGTTATTCAGGACTGGTGTCTAGGATGAGGGGATTATCCTATGAGGAGAGAGTAGACTAGGTCTGTACTCCTTGGAGTTGAGAAGAATAAGAGTTGATCGAACTGAAACATATAAAATTCTTAAGGGAATTGACAGGTTAGATGCTGAGAAAATGTTTCCCTTGGCTGGGAATCTAGAACATGGGGCCACAGCCTCAGAATTAGGGGTGGCCCATTTAGGACTGAGATGTGGAGAAGTTTCTTCACTTAAAGGGTTGTGAATCTTTGGAATTCTCTATGCCAGACAGCTGTGAATGCTCAGTCGTTGAGCATATTTAAGACAGAGGCTGATAGATTTTTAGATACAAAGGGAATAAAGGGATATGAGGATAGTGCGGGAAGGTGGAGTTAAGGTAAAAGATTATCCATGATCTTATTGAATGGCGGAGCTAGCTCCAAGAACCAAATGGCCTACTTCTATTTCTTCTGTTCTTATGATCTAAAGTGTGGTGCTAGAATTGAACACAATACTGCAGCTGAGGCCAACCAGTGTTTTATAAAGGTTCAGCATAAACTCCTTCCTTTTGTATTCTATGCCTCGATTTATAATATCAACGATCTCATGTGCTTTTTTAACAACCTTCTCAACTTGTCCTGTCAACTTCAAAGACTTGTGTACACTCATGGATCTCGCTTTTCCTGCACCCACTTTAACATTGCACCATTTAGTTTATATTGCCTCTTCTCATTCTTGCTACCAAAATGTTTAATTTCACACTTCTCTGTGTCAAATTTCATCTGCCAAATCTCTGCCCATTTCACCAGTCTTTTTTCCTGAAGTCTGTTATTCTTCTTCTCACTATTTACTACACTTGAGTTTTGTGTCATCTGCAAACTTTGACATTTACCCTGTATAACCAAGTTCATGTTATTAGTATACATCAAAAGAACAGTTGTCCTAATGCTGACCCCAAGGCATATCACTGCACACTTCCCCCCAGTCTAATAAACAACCACTCATCACTACTCTCTGCTTTCTGTCCATTAGCCAATCTTATATACATGCAGCCACTTCCTCTTTAATCCCATGGGCTTCATTTTTTCTAACAAGTCTGTATGTGGTACTTTATCAAATCTGTTTTGAAAGTCCATATACACAATATGCGGCTGAATTTAGTCAGGGCGATGGTGGCCCCGTTGACAGAGCTGAAAGCTGGGGGGGGGGTAACCCCATATTGGTCATTTGTAGGACCCCCAGCTGCATTTTTGGCCCGTCCAGCACCTAATTAGTTGGCGTCAGGGCTTCTGTCCCTTTAAAGGATGAGAGCCCGCCTTCAAGAGCTGCTGGCCAATTGGAGGGCCAGCATCTCTTCAATCGCAGCAGCGCCACCCGGAGTGGTGGCCACTGCTGGTACTGCACCCAGCTGAGAAGACGCAGTGATGGATGCTGCCCTCAATATGAGGTGAGTGGAATAGTGGGGTCTGGGGTAACCAGTGCCTGTCAGGCAGGCCCTGGCAAGCTGATGGGGGTGGGGGCGGGATTGATTGGTGAGGGTGTGTGGGGTGTTTCTTTGGGGGTGGCCATTGCCACCAGGGTGCCCCTCCGTGGACCACAGAGTGCCCAATTAGAAGGTTCCCCCCACCCCCCCACCCCCCCGAGCCTGCAGGGAGGCTGCCAGGGTTCACCAGGCAGTCTTTCCATGTGGCAGAGGGCCCATCTGCCGCTGGAAAATGTTAGCAGCGGCAGCTAGAGGCCCTTAATTGGCCACTAAAGTGCCTCAATTGGCCTCTGGGCAGGAGGACTGTCCTCCACCTTTCCCACCTCTGATAAAATGGCATAGCATCGGGAAGGTGATGGGCACTCCATCCCCTGCCTTCCCTTGCCATTTTATGCCCCCCCCCCCCACTTGCCTCCCAGCCCATCCATAGAGCCCTGGTAAAATCCAGCCCATCAACTACTTTACCCTCATCAACCATCTCCATTCCTTCATCCAAGAGCTCAATCAAGTTAGTCAAGCACAATTTGTTTTTAACAAATCAGTGCTAGCTTTCATTTATTAATTCATATTTTTACCACTGCCAACTAATTTTGTCCTGGAATAATATTGCTGAAGGTGTCCCCACTACTGATGTTAGGTTGTCCGGCTTATCGTTGCCGGGTTTATCCCTCTCTCTTTTTTTGAACAGGATACAATGTTTGCAAACCTCCTGTCCTCTGGTACCACTCCCATATCTAAGGAGGATTGGGAGATTGAGACCAAAACCTCTACAATATCCACCCTTAATTAGAGTCATAGAGTTATACAGCACAAAAACAGGCCCTTCGGCCCATCGTGTCTGTGCCGGCCATAAAGCATCTAACTATTCTAATCCCATTTTCCAGCACTTGGCCCATAGCCTTGTATGCTATGGCTTTTCAAGTGCTCATCTAAATATTTCTTAAATGTTGTGATGGTTCCTGCCTCTACCACCTCTTCAGGCAATGTGTTCCAGATTCCAACCACCCTCTGAGTGAAATTCTTTTTCCTCAAATCCCCTCTAAACCTCCTACCCCTTACCTTAAATCTATGTCCCCTGGTTATTGACCCCTCTGCTAAGGGAAAACGTTTCTTTCTATCTAACCTATCAATGCCCTTCATAATTTTGTATACCTCTATCAGGTCTCCCCTCAGCCTACTCTGCTCTAAGGAAAACAACCCTAGCCTATCCAGTCTCTCTTCATAGCTGAAATTCTCCAGCCCAGGCATCATCCTGGCGAATCTCCTCTGCACCTTCTCCAGGGCAATCACATCCTTCCTATAGTGTGGTGCCCAGAACTGTACACAGTACTCCAGCTGTGGCCTAACTAGCGTTTTATACAGCTCCATCATAACCTCCCTACTCTTATATTCTGTGCCTCGGCTAATAAAGGCAAGTATCCCATATGCCTTCCTAACCACCTTATCTACCTGTGCTGCTGCCTTCAGTGATCTATGGACAAGTACACCAATGTCCCTCTGACCCTCTGTACTTCCTAGGGTCCTATCATCCATTGTATATTCCCTTGCCTTGTTAGTCCTCCCAAAATGCATCACCTCACACTTTTCAGGATTAAATTCCATTTTCCACTGCTCCGCCCATCTTACCAGCCCATCTATATTGTCCTGTAATCTAAGGCTTTCCTCCTCACTATTTACGACACCTCCAATTTTTGTGTCATCTGCGAACTTACTGATCATACATCCTGTGTTCACGTCTAAATCATTAATGTGCACTACAAACAGCAAGGGTCCCAGCACCGATCCCTGTGGTACACCACTAGTCACAGGCTTCCACTTGCAAAAACAACCCTTGACCATCACCCTCTGCCTCCTGCCACTAAGCCAATTTTGGATCCAAAGCCAATTTTGGATTTCCTCAGCAGACGAGCTTGCATCGCATCCAGACTGGGTGACTCGAGTGCTGTCAACCTTTTAAGTACCTCCTCTTTATTTTTATCCTATACCATTTCTCTACTACTTCCTCCTTTTCTGTGTTATTGGCAGCATCCTCTTGTGAAGACAAATGCAATGTACTCATTTAGTACCTCTGCATGCCCTGTGCCTTCACCTGGAGTTCTTTTTAGTCCCTAGTTGGCTCCACCTTTTCTTTGACCACCCTTTTCCTATTTATAAGCCTGTAAAGATTTTGGGTTCTCTTTTACACTACTCATTAAAATATTCTCATGCACTCCCCTTGCCCCTTTTGATTCTTTATTCAGTTCTCCCTAGTAATTTTTGTATTCAGCTTGGTTTTCTACTGAATTATGAACCTAACATTTATCATAAGCTCCCTTTTTCTCTTTCATTTTAACTTTAGTCATCCAGGCAGATTTAGCTTTGGATGCACAAGCTTTCCCTTTTTTAGGAATGTGTCTAGTCTTTACTGGAATTAGCTCCTCTTTGAAGGCTTCCCAGTGCTCATTTACTGATTTACCTACTAATCTTTGATTCCAATCCACCTAGGCCTGATCCTTTACAATTCACTGAAATTAGCTTACCTCCAGCTGAGTATTTTCACATTTGATTGCTCCTTGTCCTTTTCCATACTACTCAAAACAATGAAATCTTGAGAGTACCGTTTCCCAAATGCTCTCCCACTGAAACATGCTCCAATTGCTTCACTTCTTTCTCCAGAACTAGATCCAGCACTGCTTCCTTCCTCGTTTGGCATGAAACATATAGATCAAGGAAGTTCTATTCTGTACATTTTTCAGGAATTTCTCCCGCTCTTTGCCCTGCACACTATTATTTTCCCAGTCTATATTAGGATCGTTGAAGTCCCCCATTATTGCTACTCTAAAGTTCTTGCACCCTTCTGCAGTTTGCTTGTAAATTTGTTCCTCTGTCTTCTTCCCACTATTTGCTGGTTACATATAGTATACATCCGCAGTGTAATAATTCCTCTATTATTCCTTCATTCTAACCAAGTGTATTCTGTTTTTGAACCCTCAAGTAAATCATCACTTTCAAGTATCTTTGATTACGACTGCCAACCCCTCCTTTTTTGTCTTCCTTGTCCTCCCGAATACATTGTAGTCAAGAATATTATGTGCCCAATCCTCCCCTTGTTTGAGCCAGGTCTCTGTTATTGCCACTATATCATAATCCCATGTGGTTACTTTTGTCTGCAGCTCACTAACCTTATTTATAATGCTCTAAACCCATCAGTCTTCCATGCATTCCCCTCCACCCCTGTCTGATCCCTTTTTACCTGAACTACACTTTATTCTAATGCTGTTTGTCTCTCTCAATCTTCTGTGCACCTTGTATCTCCTTTCGAACGTTTCATTCTGTCTGAGATCAGCTGAACAATTAGCTTTGCCGCACTGAGCAATTGGCAGCTAAAAATTTTCTATTACAAGATGAAAATGCTGATAATCTAAATCATACATTGATAATGTTAGATGATGGTAGTGAAATTATAATTAGTGTCATACATTATTAAATAATAGGGCTACTGTGTAATTGTCTGATATTGAAAACAGTAAATATAGAATAGGTTTTCCAAAAAACATACAATATATTTCAGATAACCCTTCACACTAATGATGCTGCTAGAAAAGGTTGTCACAACCTATGGGGTGGCACTCATTCTTACTTCAAAGGGGATGTAAGAAAGACCATAGTCCGATGCATGGCTAAGGTCAGGTGAAATACTTATCAGTGGCTGCATTTAGAAACCTTAATTATTGGTACTGGTATTTTCAAATAATTGGATGAAACATAAAGGTTAATATCATTATCACAATGCAGTAATTGTCTCAAGGCATTGCCATAAACTGGGAGAAGGAACCTCAAAAGTAAAAGTAGAAAATGCTGGATATAGGCAGTTCGGGCAGCATCTACAGAGACAGAACCAGAGTTAACTTTATAGGTCAATGACCTTTGATCAGAACTGGAAGAAGTTAGAGATTTAACAGTTTATAAGCAAATACAGAGACAGGAAAAGTGGGGGAATGAAGGTAAGAACAAAGAGAAGGTGCCTAATAGGATGCAAGGCAGAAGTGGTTAAATTACAAAAAGGATGAAAGTGCAAGGCAAAAGGAAGTGCTAGTGGGACAGGTAAAGAAACAAAAATTATTCAAGAGGAAAACTCACATGGTTTATAACCACAATCTTAATGTGTGAAATTAGGGCCCTCTGTTCACTTACATGCACTCAGTGTATTTTTGTTATTTGTGGAGTTCCTGGAGGAAGATTTATTCTGTTACTGTTTTTTCACTTGGCGTGTCATGATGAAAATCAACAGTCGTGATGTTTCATGTCATTGATATATGATAATTCTGACACTGAATGAATAACAATTGCAATATAACAACTGGATTTATTGGGTAACAATCTGCTGTAAATCTCTGAGAAATCATTCCCCAGATATATTGCAACACCTCAAAATATTGTTGAATTACTGCATTGCCTAGTTATTTGAGAGAATAATTTGGGAGAATGTTACAGGAAACGATCTCAGGATAGATTTCCCAATCCTTCATGTATCACTGCGTTTTGCCTGTGAATTTCCCCTATTCAAGTGGACAGAAAAGTATGGCAGTATGCCTGCTATTTCTCCATGTGTGCTGGAGGTGGACAAGGGCTCAGAAATCTAGTTTTTAATTAAGCAATCTTTGAATAGCTAAAAGTGGATATAGAATCTTCTCAGTTCCACAGAGGCGGGTTTGAAGGTAGGATTGGGAGCAAGCTTGCAGATTAGGGTGTTGGGTTGGTGGACCAGCTTGTTCCCACCTTCCTGGCGATCTTTCTGGAGGCGGGTGAACAACGGAGTCAGCTGTGCACCCGCCGGCGACAGTTAGCCAATAATTAGCAATTATGAGCCAAATGAGGGGGATGAGGAGGACGCCACCAGGATGAGCCTGGCAGCTCCACGGAGGCAGCTTCCCAGCAGTAGGCCAAGTGACAATCGGAGCCAGAGGCTCCATGCCCCAATGACTGGGCTGCAAGTAGGAAAGACTGCACCCACAGCCCAAACCAATCATTCAGAGGGATTTCCCCTCCACTCCAAGGGGTCTACCAGCTTTGGTCCTCATCATTTTTGAAATTGATGTATACCTCTGAGGGCGCCTCCATTTTGAGAAGCCCTTGTGCTCTACTTTCTGCTTGAGCAGCACCCACCTCTCCCAGTGGGACTGTCGGTCTTCCAAAGCTGCAGGCCCTCTGATTGGGCCAGCAGCCTCAGGAACCAGCCTGCCTTGCTTAATTGGATGGCAGACACGGAGGCAGCCAATTAAGAGGCTGCCTCCCAGAACATTGCGCCAAAGTGCACATTGCAGACCCATCTGGGGTTGGGACTGCAAATGGTCCCGACTCCTGAAAGCAATCACCGTAAGATTTCGCCCAATACCTTTGTTTACGTTATCTGCATTTTGGGCTCAAGTGAATTTATTTGGGGTTGTGGTACATGGAAGTGTTAAAACAGGGGAACTGTAAGAAATAAGAAATAAAAAGGACTGTTTTTCATCATGTACAAGGTATTATTTTAGGGAAACAACTTAAATCAAATAGACATTTTTGGTTGCAAGAGCCATTATCTATTAATTGTATAGTTAATAACATTTTGAATTAATCAATGTTTCTAACCTAATATTACCATTCAAATCAAAGGTTTTATGACATTGAGTCATGCATTTTTGACATTTAACATAGGGAGCCAAGTTTTCAGCATATAATCTTGTTGAATAATCTTTATACCAACACTGAAGGATCACGTGGATATTTGTGACTTTGCCATGGAAACGTACCAATTGGATGAAGTGGATGACAGAGATGAGGAGCAGGAAAATTTAGAAGAAAAAGCTGCTCTGGTATGAACCACCAACACTTTTTCATTTCATGTCTGACACAAAAAATCCATGATTTCTGTTTCAGGAACTAAAAGGGCTGATATTCCAGGAATGGCCATTTTAACAAGTGCAAAAGTCAGGAAAAAGGAATGGAGATTTATTTGGTTGGATCTCTGTACCTTTCACATTGCTGTGAGATTTCAGAGGCTTCCCTGCGGCTAGGGGCGTAGCTGGGCCTGCATCTGAACCTGCGGCTTTGCTTCTGTCTGCAGTAGGCGCAGGCCCATTGGTGCTATGCAAATGAGTCAGGAAGGTTGTTCTTGGTCTCCTGTCTCATTTTCCTGTTGCAACACTGGCTATGCACCTCTGTGCAAGGGTGCCCTGTGAAGCTTGACATTTTGCCCTGTTTCTGGATTTCCACTGACCGGAGAGTCTGTGAGGATCTTAGAGCAATCAAAGGTTGGATGATAAATGGTATATTTTTATTTCTTTCCTGGGATCTTTTCAGGGAATGGGAGCTTTCTTATTGCTCTTCATCAGCAGCCAGTAGGACTGAACTTGGAATCCCAATGTGCAGCTGCAAACCTGAGAAGTCTTTTCTATCCTTTGTGCTGAAGGTGAGCCTATGCTAGTGTTCTCCTGGGTCATGTTAGTGGCCTGAGACGGTAAATGTTGGTGCTCCTGGACCTGTACTGTGCTTGGGCAGATGGCAGCCAGGAAATTGGCTTCAAACTGGTGGTACACATATGTTTCTATATTTTAGAAAAACAGAGGATATGATATCATCAATAGCATCTTGTGATACATCTTCTCTGGAGTATAGAAAACTCATAAATGATTTAGGGAAATTGCAGTAATATACATCCCATGGAGTGAATACTCCAATCATTTAAATGGAAGTTGCTTTTAAGTTTTAAAAGGCTACCTAAAACCAAGGGAAAGATATCTTCTTTGTGTATTTTTCTGAAGCAGACAGCTCATAAGTTTTTTTTATGTATTAGAGCCAAGTAATTTTTTAAATGTTCAATTTCAATAAACTTATTACAAAGAGGATGTTCTAACCACCCATCATGGGTGGAAGGCAGGTTTATAAATTCAAAAATGGAAAACCTGACCCCAGCCCACTCCTAATGCACTTCTAGTTTTAACTGAGGCAAGTATGTGAGGAGGGCAGGCAACAAACCTGCTCTCCAGAGGCGGGTTCCTAATTTAAGTATTTTAATAAGGCTGCATGCCTCAAATTTTAGCTGTGTTTAAATTTAATGACTCTGGGCTGGGTATTCCTGGGATCAGGAAATCCGGCAATGGAAGAAAGTTGAGAAGAGCTATATCCAACAGGTCTTTGCAGCACCGCTTGTGGGGCCAGGACAAGCAGGATTGATTTCTCCCTGGCCCCCCAAGCTAACATGTTTCCTACTTTATCCAATCCACTACCCCCTCCCCACAATTGGATTGCTGTGCCTATCCACAGCAAACCCCTCCCCCGCCAATCTCACACCCCACCCCATCTCTCCAGTCCACAATCTCTCCATGCCCATCCCTACATGATCTATCCATGGCCCCCCTTCCCCCCACTCCGATCTCTCAGCTCTGCACCCCTACCCCCCCAATCTATCCAGTCCCCACCCCCCACATCCATCCACCCAAAATCTCTCATAGGAACAAGCAAGATTTTCCATTTTGTGTCGGGACCCTGATGTTGGTGTCAAATGCGGGTCCTGACCCTGCACCATGTTGGGAGCAGACGCCTGACATCAATTTTGCCTGGATCAACCAATTAGTAGCCAGAGGGCATGCTCACCATCCAATTAAGGACAGCGGGTGGGCTCTTGAAGCTGGAGAGCCAATATGAGCTGTCCAGCATGGGAGGAGCTGCAGCCTTCTATTGCAGCTAAGAGAGAAGGTTCTTCCATCTTGAGGCACCCTTTCAGCACTTTTGGAACTTCGGAAATAAAAAATGGCCACAGCTGCCAGACCGCCATTATGGAGGGGAAACCCTCAAAGGCTGGGATTTCATGAATAGGCAGAAGTGGAAGCGGGTGATGAAGGCAACCTGGCTCCAACTCCTGTTCCCATAACAATCCTGCACTGGCTGGCCAATTAACAGCCGGCAGGTGGGGTGGCCGGTCATTCAGTGGCCAGAGGTGGCCTTTCAGGCAGTGGTCACGTCATCACCTGACTTGGAAGGAATTGCTGGTGACATGTTTAAAAGGTTGCCAGCACCCAAGCCCTGATGCACACATCCATTGCTGCAGCTCTCATCTCTGCATACATTCTCCAAGGACTCGGGCACGCCAGCATCCAGCTGCCAGTGATCCCTTCAGCATCCATCTGTCAGTGACCCCACCAGCATCCTCTGAAGAAAGGTGGTGGAGATATGCGCTTGTAGGCATGGCAGAAGAAAGATCCTGGGTAGCCCCACAGTTCAGTGATGACTTCCTGCATGTTCTCCTCCAGGCTACCCGGGCAAACCAGGAGGTCCTCTTCCCCAGGGACAGAAGGAAGATACAGAAGCAGCGGGAGAGGAAAGAATTTAAAAAGCGTGCCAAAATCTCAGAAATTCAGAGAGAAGCAGCAGGAGAGGAGAGGATTTAAAAAGTGCACCAAAACCTTGGAGATTTGGAGAGAAGCAGTGGATGAGGAGAGGAATTCATAAGGACACCAAAATCGTGGAGGTTCTGAGAGAACCAGTGGGAGAGGAGAGGATTGAATAAGCATGCCAAAACCTTGGAGAATCAGAGAGAAGCAGCAAGAGAGGAGAGGATTTAAAAAGCACACCAAAGCCTCGGAGATCCAGAGAAAAGCAGTGGGAGAGGAGCGGATGTTCGGAGCCAAATCAAAAATCGAAAAGTGACATCACAATCAACAGAAATCACAGGGAAACAGAAAGCCAGCTATGGTGAGAATACCGGTAAGCTTTTAATTTAATTTAAATTAATCAAATATAAAATTAGATTTGATTGATTCATTAGTATAAAAACTAAAAAATAAGGCAGATTTTATAATTTATCATATATATAGAGACAGAGACACGCAGAGAGAGTAATGGTTCAAATTAGGAGCTGGGAAATTAAAAATATTCAATAGGGGTAGTGTAACAGTAAGTGTTGTAATAAGAGTATAAGCACAGAGCAGGGCTAGAGGTAGTAATTAAAATCGATAGTTTAAATAGGGTACTAAATAGATTGTTTAAAAAGGGAATGGAGGTGTTTTGTTTAGATCAAGGATGGGTAGCTGCGACCTGTTCCTTGCAATTCCTGCGCCATGTGGAAACTTCAGGCCACTTCATGTGTCTTGGGCGACCAAATGTGTAAGAAAGGATTTCAGAGCTTGAGGGGCAGCTGGAATCACTGTGGAGCATCAGGAGCAGGAGAATTTCCTGGATCGTACATTCCAGAAGGAGGTCACCCCACTGGCAGTAGGAGTTCAGGATGGGAGGTGGGTGGCCATCCAGAAGACTAGGAAGATGCAAGAAGTGTGTGTGCCACTCTCAAACTGGTACTCAGCTTTGGAGACTGCAGGGAGTGATGACACCTTGAAGGAGTGCAGTCCTAACCATGGCAGGAGGGAGCAGCAAAGTACAGAAATGCAGTTGTTATAGGTGATTCCATAGTCAGGGTACAGATGGGCATTTCTGTAACTCTTATCATGAGTCCTGCATGGTGTGTTGCCTCCCTGGTGCCAGGGTATAGGACATCATGGAGAGAGTTCAGGATATTCTGCAGGGGGAAGGGACTGAGCCAGAAATTGTGGTAATCGTTGGTATGAACAACATTGCAAAGGGAGGTATTGCGGTCCTACGATCAGATTTTCAGGAGCTAGGGAGGAAGTTAAAGAGCAGGACCTCAAATGTAGTAATCTCTGGATTACTTCCAGTGCCACCTGCTAGCGAGAGTAGAAATAGGAAGATAAGGAGGATCAATGCATGGCTTGAAGCATGGCGCAGGAGGGAGGGCTTCAGATTCTTGGAGCATTGGTACCTAGCAGAAGGCACCTATTCAAAAGAAATGGGTTGCACCTCAACAGGACTGGGACCAATGTCCTTGCAGGAAGATTCACAAGTGTGGTTGGGGAGGGTTTAAATAAATTGGCAGGGGGTGGCCACCAGCATATAGAAGTAGAAAGGAGGAATAGGGTGCAAAAGGTGAAAGTGTTAGACAGTACTAGAGAAGGAAATAGTTCTATATTCAATGGGAGAGGACTGAGAAGGCAGGATTACAATGCAGGTGTGTAAATGCCCAAAGTGTGGTGAATAATGTTGGTGAGCTACAAGCACAAATAGCAGTGTGGAAATATGATGTAGTGACAATAGCTGAAATGTAGCTTAAAAATGGTGAGGAATGGGTGCTTAATATACAAGGATATAGAGTGTTCAGAGAAGATAGAGAAGGGAAAAAAGGGAGGCGGGGTGGCAGTATTGATTAGGGAAGACATCATAGTGTTGGAAAGAGAGGATGTCCTTGAAGGGGCAAGGACAGATTCCATTTGGTTAGGTTGAGAAGCAAAACGGGTATGATCACATTACTAGGGTTATTCTGTAGGCCTCCAAATAGTGAGAGATAGAGGAGCAAATCTGCAGGGAAATTGCCGAGACATTTAAGAACTATACAGTGGTGATATTGGGGGACTTTAATTACCCAAATATCAATTGGGATAATTTTAGAGTAAAGGGTAAGGAGGAGGAGGAATTTCTGAAATGTGTTCAGGCAAACATCCTTGATCAGTATGTTCTCAGCCCAACTAGAAAGGAAGCATTGCTGGATCTGGTGCCGGGAGGTGAGCCAACTGGGCCAAGTGGACCAAGTGTCAGTGGAGGAGCACTTGGGTAAGAGTGACCATCGTATTGTAAGGTTGAGACAAAGCAAGGAACAAAATAAAGTAGAATGTCCAGATTGGAAGAGGGCTCATTTCAATGTGATGAGCAGGGATCTAGCCAAGGTAGAATGCAACCAAAGACTGACAGGAAGAGCTGTATTGGAAGAATGGGTTATCTTTAAGGAAGAGATGCTTCAAGAACAGGATAGGGACATTCCAACAAAGGCGAAAGCTAAGGGATCCAAAAACAGGGCTCCTTGGATGATGAGGGAGGTAGAGATTAGGATGGAACAAAAACAGAGGGTGTATGATGCATATCAGGTGAATTCTTCAAGTGTGATCCAGGCTACATACATTATGTTGAGAGCGGAGGTGAAGAGGAAAATTAGACTGGCAAAAAGAGAATATGAAAATATAATGGCAGTCAACATAAAAGGGGACCCAAAAATCTTCTACCGGCATGTAAATAGTGTTACGACCAAGGCGGGAATAATGCACTGTTAATTCAGTCCCACTACTTCCCAGCACTTTAGTAAAGTTTCCCACCGACCGAAAAATAGCCAAATTAAGCACTTGATTTATCCCCCAGAATAAAGCAGACTAAACCAGGTTTCTTTAAACAATAACAAAAGTAACTATTCATAAATAAAACTATTTTTTATAAAAAAAAAAACTCTTGTGACAATAGTAAGTGAGTAGTCAGAGGTGGAGTGGGGCCTATTAGGGACAAAGAGGGTAATATATACTTTGAAGTGCAGGGCAAGGCTAATAAACTTAATGAGTACTTTGTATTGATGTTCACTAAGGAAGTGGAATCTGACAAAATATTGGTAGAAGTGGAGAGAGTAGAGGCAATGGATAGGGTAAAAATTGAGAGAGAGAGAGCTATTAAAAAGGTTGGCTATGCTTAGGGTAGATAAGTCACCTGGTGCAGATGGCTTGCATCCCAGATTGCTAAAGGAAATGGGGATGGAGATAGCAGAAGGGCTTGCCATAATTTTCCAATCTTTCCTGAATACGGGGGAGGTGCCAGAGGATTTGAGAGTGGCAAATGTGACACCCATGTTCAAGAAATGGTGGAAGGACAGTCCTAGCAACTACAGACCTGGTAACATCAGTGGTGGGTAAGATTTTAGAAACAATAATCAGGAAAAAAAAAAATCAACAGACACTTGGGGCGGTTCGATTTAATTAAGGATAGGCATCACGGGTTTGTAAAAGGCAGATCATGCTTGACTAATGTAATTAAATTTTTTGATGAAGTAACAGAGGAGGTTGATGAAGGGAATGCGGTGGATGTTGTTTATATGGATTTTGAGGAAGTGTTTGATAAGGTACCACATAAAAGGCTGGTTAACAACATTGAGGCTTATGGAATATGAGTCAGTTTGGACAAAAAATTGGTTTAAGGATAGAAAACAATGAGTCGTAGTTTTTCAGACTGGCGGATGGTGGTCAGTGGTGTTTCCAAGGGTCAGTGCTGGGACAGCTGCTTTTTTTGCTTTATATAAATGATTTGGATCTTGGAATACAGAATAGAATCTCAATTTGCCGATAACACCAAATTTAGAGGTATGGCAAACAATGAGGATGAATCGAAATGCCTGCAACAGGACATGGATAGGCTAGCAGAATGGGCAGATGGAATTTAATACTGACAAGTGTGAGATGATGCATTTTGACAGAAGCAATAGGGAGAGGCAATATATACATAATGGCACATTTCTAAAGAGTGTGCAGGAACATAGGGATCTGGGGGTGCATGTGCGTCGATCTTTAAAGGTGGCAGGACATATTGAGAGTGTGGTGAGTAAAGCATATGGGATCTTGGGCTTTATAAACAGAGGCATTGAGTATAAAAGCAGAGAAGTTATGCTGAACCTTTATAAAGCTCTGGTTAGGCCCCAACTGGAGTCTTGCATCCAGTTCTGGTCACCACACTTTAGGAAGGATATGAGGGTCCTTGAGAGGATGCAAAGGAGATTTACCCGAATGATTCTTGGGATTGAGGGATTTTAGTTACAAGGTTAGGCTGGAAAAACTGTGTTTGTTCTCCTTAGAACAAAGAAGATTGAGGGGCGATTTCATAGAAGTGTACAAGATTATAACAGGCTTAGATAAGTTAGACAAGGAAAAATTGTTCGCTTTAACTAATGGCACAAGGACAAGGGGACACAGATTGAAGGTTTTGGGCAAGAGATGCAGAGGAATATGAGGAAGACCTTTTTTACGCAGCGGGTGGTAATGAAGCGGAGACGATCAATGACTACAAGGGGAAATTGGATGGCTACCTGAATAAAATAGACTTGCAGGGCTACGGGGATCGAGCAGGGTAGGGGGACTGACTGAGTAGCTCGGTGGAGAGCCAGCATGGACTTGATGGGCTGAATGGCCTTCTTCTATGCCATAAATGATTCTATGACCTCCCTGCCTAACCAGGCAAGCCAGGATGGAGGTCTCAGATGAGGTCAGCAGCTGTGGAGTCATCCGGAGAACCTGGCTGTAGTGCCGCAAGCATGTCAATGACCTTCTCCACTCTGCAAGGGTGAGTACCCAACTTGGTTCCCTTTGGAAGGCAGCAAATGGGTAAATATGAGGGCGTGGATGGTTGGGATGGAGAACCCACCATGTTGGTGGCAATAGGTGGAGGCTGCAGGATCTCCTTTGTAAGGAATGGCTGCAGCTCTCTTTAGGGGAGTGCACATCGCAGTGCCAACCCTCACAGGGTGGCTCAAGAGAAATCTAATGGCACATGCATGCCATTGGCCCCAGACACAGCAGCAAGCGTGCAAGTTGATTCAGCCATGTGTTTGCTCTAGTATGGCCACTAACATTCTTCTTCTGTTTTCTTGCAGCAGAAGATGGCCCTGAGCACTAGGGAGAGAGCCTGGGCTGGTGGCAGACTCCCAGTGATTGCCAACCTGATGCCAATGGAGGAGGAGGCTCTAGAACTAGCAGGTTATCATGGCAGCCAATCTATCGCGGAAGGTGAGGTCGGGTGCATTCGCAGGAGGGGGAGTCGCCTCTTCAGCGGGCATGAGGGAAGCCTCAGGCGAGCATGAGGGATGGTGTTCTGTGTCCTCCAAAGTACAGACATCGATGTGAGATGAAGTCCACTCTGTGAGCTCCTGTCTGGTGGGGTAAGGAGTGCAGATCATTCTGTTCTATCTCGCAGGTCAAGCACAAGAACAGAGAGTTGCCATTTCCAGAGGAGGTGGAGGGGACCTCAGAAGGTGCAGCATCACAACATTACCCCGTACCCTCCACCAGCGCAGATACTTGCACCTCAATGGGTATGTGTTCGCGAGTAGAATTGCAGTCGCAACCTGCATACATGCGTCTGATCAGCTGTCAGAGGCTGTGACAGCCGAGGCCACTGACATTTAGAGGCGTGTGGGAGGCCAAGTCCATGCTGTGTCCCAGGCTGATGACATGCCTCTGGTCATCAAAGAGGTGGCAGATGCTAAAAGCCCAGTGTGAGGTTTGAGAAGATCTGGCAGGGTGTCCAGAGGGTATGTGCACCCTGGCTCAGATAGTGCAGGACTCCATCCAGGCAATGAGTGCTGCAATCTCCTTCTCATCTGAGCGTGTAGCCTCCTCCATCGAGAGACTGGTGACTCTGATGGAGAGCCACATCCAGCAGGCCAGTCAGTGGATGCTGGAGATGTGCACAGACCTACATGCCATTAGCTTGTCCATGAGCTCTATCCAGCAACAGCATGGCAAAAGAGGAACCAGGCATCTGGAGTTTGCACCAGTTCCTCGCCTTTCTCAGGTCAGCAGGGAGGTGCAAGTGTACCGTAAAAGAGAAGATTAGTGGCTGCCTTCAGCTTCTGAGGGCTCCTCTCAGGGTGCTCCTGGAGTGGACAGCAGTTCCTCTGCCCCTCTGCTAGTGACACCAGCACCTCAAGTTGCTGCAACAACAGAGGAGGCTGCTGCACCATTGCAGCAGCTCCTCAGTATGCCTGGTAGGCCTCAGACAGCCAGAGAATGGCCTCCCAGATCATCCCAGGCCACGAGGCGAGAAGGTCAGCAGCCTGCCTCCACCACAGCTGGCAGTAAAAGGGGGAACCACATAAAATAATTTAAAAGCACTAGATGTACTTGGGCCTCACTGGTGAATGGAGTGTTAAACACTCTCTGCTTGTGTGGGATGATTTTTGTAATAAATGTTGGACTTCGTTTATGCAAGTTGTTGGTGACCCTCTGTCAGTGCAAGAATAGCATGGGGTTGACCCAAGGGCTGGTTGGGGGCGACCAGGTCTTATGTGTTCATCCTTTGTACATTGTTGAAGCACCAGGTGCTAGTGGCCAAGAGGCTCTGGCCTAAGGTAAGTGGCATTAGTGTGGGTGGAATGTGGTTCCTTATTCGATTGATTAACTGTAGTGGTAAGGGTCAGTGAGTGAGTATAAGAGCCTTCTGAGCCTCCCTTGCACCTATGTCATTGTGCCTTCCATGCAGCCCCTCAAGTCTTTCAGGATGTTACAGCTGGTCATCAGATTCCTCATCTTTCTCCTCGTCTGAGGACTCCTCGCAGTCCACTAAGTCTTCATCAGCCACGGCCTCCCTTGCTCTGTAGCACCAGGTTGTGTAAAGCACAACAAACCACCACTGTCCAGGGGACCCTTGCTGGGGCATATTGAAGTGCCCCACCGGAACGATCCAGGCACCTGAATCTCACCTTGAGGAGATCAATTGTCTGCTTGATGGTGGCGCGGGTTGCTGCATGGCTCGCATTGTAGCATTCCTCAGCCTCTGTACTAGGAGTCCTCACAGGCGTCAACAGCCATATCTTCAGTGGGTGGCCCTTGTCAGCAAGTACCATCCTTGAAGGCATGCAGCAGGGGCAAAAAGCTGTGGCATCTGGGAGTGTTGGAGAATGTAAGCATTGTGGCTGCTCCCAGGGTACCATGCATGCATCTGCAGGATCCGCTGACAATGGTCGCAGACAAGTTGCATATTGAGGGAATGAAATGCCTCCTTGTTAATGAAGGCTGCAGGCTGGCCTACAGGTGCCTTGTTGGCCACATGCATGCAGTCCATCGCACCTTGCACCTGGGGAAACTCTCCCATGGCAGCGAATCCTCTGGCTCTCTGAGCCTGACTGTCCACATGAGTTCAGTAAAGAATGTACTGGCTCGTCCTCCTGAAGAGGGAATCTGTCACCACTTTGATGCAGTGATGTGCAGCTGATTGGAAGATGCTACACATGTCTCCAGTGGGTCCCTGGAATGAACCTGATGCATAGAAATTCAAGGCCACACTGACATGGGATGACCACCACTGCAATCAGAGCTCACGTCCTCCACTATTATAGCACACAGAGCGGGCATAGCCTCTCGGGAAAGGCGCAGTCTACGGTCACACTGCTTCTTCGACATCTGGAGGCAGCTCCTCCTCTGTCTGTATACCCTTGCTGCAGAGTACCTTCAGTCACATATTAACCTCCCAATCTGCTTATGCCTATGTCACTTTGGATATGGATCGGGTAATAATCCCTGCCTCCTCTTGGCTCCCTGGCTGCGGCCTGATGCCACAGGCCTTCCCGCCAACAACCAGACAGCTTCTCAATCCGACTGCCTTGTGGATGAGAAAGGGAGTCCAAAAATTAAATTAGATTCAGCAGGACCTCTGGGAAAGCCGTCATTCTGAGTTTCCCATCCACCAGATCTCCCTCTCCCCATTCCCTCCCCACCTCCTCGTAAATCTCAGTGTCAAGCTGTTTTGCTTTCCAAATGAGGCTGGAATCTTCACCACATTTCCAAGGCTAGGTGAATCAGCATACACCCTTGTCTAGCTTTGGGTTTCCATTGTCTTCATATGAGTTGGATTCTCTGCTAGCATCTTTATTTTTGTGGCAGGTCTCCAAGATTATTGCCCAGTGCTCTTTATCCAGAGGCTGACATATTCAACTCTTTCATCAGCCCTAACTGTGTGCTGCAGCCCAGGCAGTGGCATATTTTCTTTTTGGTTTCTGCACCTGCCATCTGTGGCCTCTCTGTGTAAGATTGTTTTAGAGACAGTTTTCTGCCGTAAACCCAATCCCAGTAGGAACTGAATCATCCACACGTTTCAACCGCACTTTCAGCCAGCAAATAGAACATACTTTTTGTCCACGCCAGATTTTAAATTTAATCTTCAGGCCTCCTAACTGGTGGAAATGGGGTGGTAGTGACCTAGTGGTAGGATGGAGTATTAGAACTTAGTACCCCGTTACAGCTATGTGGTGTCTCCTGCCATTTTTTCGGGGTCCTCTGTTAATGGTGCCAAGCTGATTAAAGAGGTGACCAATGCCCTGTTTTGTCGTGCTAATGATTTCATCTACTTACCTGTAGACGAGGACAGCCAGGCAGCAAGGTCTGTGGCCTTTGGCACCATCGCTGAGTTTCCTAGAATGCAGGGGGTGATCGACTGTACTCGTGGCCATTAGAGCTCCTTGAGACCAGACTGCTGTATTTGTGAATCACAAAGGCTTCCACTCTTTAAACGTACAGCTGGTTTGTGACCACAGGAAAAGAATCATGTAGGTTTACTCTTGTTTCCCAGGCAGCTGTCATGGCTCATACATTTTGAGGAACTCACAGCTGCCAGGAATTTTTGACAAACCAGCCGAAGTAGATGGCTGGATCCTGGGTGACAAGGGTTACCCACTTTGTACATGGTTGATGACACCAGTGTGGCATCCCCAAAGTGCAGCTGAAGAGTGATGCAATGTTGTGCACGCATCCACCAGAGCCATCATTGAACACACCATTTGGCATCTTGAAAATGCGCTTCCGCTATCTTGACTGGACAGGAGGGGCTCTTCAGTACGCGCCACAGAGGGTCTCACGAATAATCGTAGTCTGTTGTGCATTGCACAGCCTGGCAATTAGACATGGTCATATTTTGAATCCGGAGGAACAGGAGGAACACCAGTCCTCCTTAGATGAGGATGACTATGAAGAGGGTGAGGAAGAGGACAACAATGCAAATGATGCGGTTATGGATGTAAGGGCCATGGAGAGAAATGCAAGGGACATTAGGGAGAACCTCATATTAGCACGTTTCAGCCAAGATTGAGGCACTTCATAAAGAAATATTGGGAGGAGAAAAAACACATTTTCCAAATATGTTCATATACCCCTGAGTTATAGAGTCATAGAGTCGTACGGCATAGAAACAGGCCCTTCGGCCCACCGCGTCCATGCCAACCATAATGCCTATCTATACTAATCCCATCTGCCTGCATTAATTCCATATCCCCCTATGCCTTGCTTATTCAAGTACCTGTCCAGATGCCTCTTAAATGTCGCTACTGTTCCTGCCTCCACCACCTCCTCAGGCAGTTCATTCCAGATACCCACTATTCTTTGTGTGAAAAATTTACCCCTTTGATCCCCTTTAAACCTCCTCCCTCTCACCTTAAATCTATGTTCATCTTATTCATTTCTTTCAGTTCTTATTCATATCTGTAATTGAAAAGAAGGGTTGTTCTGACAACAGCATGTGAATCTGCAGTGGAGATGTGTCTAACGGCCTGTATGCTGTCAACTTCATTGTGAGCGACCTGCGTTGCCATGGAAATATTTTCCTGCATCAAGGCTTTACTCCGCACACATAGGATGCTACAACGTTGCAGCACTTGATGTAAACGGCAGATCAAATCTTTTCTGAGTTACGATGGAACCACAAAAATACCTCTGCAAGCAATGTAAGGGGGTGGCCTCAGAATTACAAATGTAAGGCATGTTGGTAAGGAAAAAAATGCAAAATCTTCTAATGGCAAACAACCATCATTGAAGACTGAAGGCTCAAATATCAATGATAAAAGGAAACTGGCCACTTTCAGAAATGCATTGCAAGCATCATTGCATTTCTGCCATAGGCCTCCAATAATCATTTTCCTTTTCAACTGAACTAAAGCAAATGATTTTCGAGAGTGCATCAAATATTAAAGCAAATAAATATGTATTGAAGCGCCTTAATATGTGTATAAAATTTACAACACCCATGCCACCTTTATGATCAAAACAGTTTTTTTCCCCGTTTTCTACCACTATGTCTAGGTGCAACCCCGACATTAGCAGCTGAGGTGGAGGCAGTCAGCTCAGTGCACTGCCCCGTTGCTGTGGATGACCGGGGCGGGCGTCCTCTGGAGGAACAGGGCCTTGATGGTTCCACCCTACTGGGGGTGTGACTTGGGCCTCACGGCATTCTGTTGCTCAAGTGTGGGCACCTGCAGTGGAGCCACAGAGGCACATTAAGCATCAGCTGAACATGAGTTCACTCACTTTCCTTTATTGTGCACAGATGGCTGCTAGTCTGAAAATGACACTGCATCCTTACGCCTTGAGGATCCTGCCTCGACATCTTCGACTGCTCTGCCTCCCTCGCTATTTCTTCATTCTCCTCCTCAGCTGGTGTCATAGAGAGATACAGCACTGAAACAGGCCCTTCGGCCCCCTGAGTCTGTGCTGACCATCAACCACCCATTTATACTAATCCTACATTAATTCCATTTTTCCCTCTCACATCCACACCTTCCCTCAATTCTCCTACCACCTACCTACACTAGGGGCAATTTTTTACAATGGCCAATTTACCTATCTTTGGCATGTGGGAGGAAACTGGAGCACCTGGAGGAAACCCACGTGGTCACAGAGAGAACTTGCAAACTCTGCAAAAAACCAAACCTGGGTCACTGGAACTGTGAGGCTGCGGTGCTAACCACTGCGCCACTGTGCCGTCCAACAGGGATCAGGACATCTCCACCTGTCTTTTCCCGCTCCCGCTGGTTGTGGGTGTGTTTATCCTGCAGGAAACAGTTCTGATTTAATGATATGTCAAAAGATTCATCACACCCATTGTATACATCAGTCATTCTGGACTGGCTTTCGCATGACACATCCAAGCACATAACAAAATGCCAAACATCAACTTTCAGCACGATCATTTAGTGCATGGCACCAAAGCTGCTCACGCATTCCACTACATGCCTTGTCTGCCTTCTGTCTTACACGAAGCCAGGGAGAAAAACAATGGAACAGCTTCGGCATGACCGCTTGCCCTCACCAATTTGTCCAAGTCATTGAGTTTCCGACGCTGAACACAATTTCATTGCATAACACCATGGTTCGAGACCTCCTCCGCTACCTCCATCCAGGCTGTCTTGGTCAGGCGGGAGGGTCTTCTGACTTCATCTGCAGGGAGGAGGACCTCCTGCCATCCCCTGAAGAGAACCGGCAGGGAGGCATCACTGACCCATGGGGCGGGACGCTGCCTGCTGGCTGACATTTTTTTCAGCTCTTGTTGTATTCAAAAGAAAAATGATGGGGAGTTGGTGCTGGGTTTGAGAAATTAATGAAGGAAAAAGGAGTTAAAACTAAGTGAACAATTTAGTTGCGGTAAATCTAAAGACACTTGCATACCACGAAGGCTGCTGATCCTTGAGGCTTGGAGCACAGAATGATTTATAGCTGCGGCGCACATGGTGCTTGACTGAGTGATGGCGGGTTCCACCAATGAAAATCCATCCTCACCACATGATCGCACGTGTCTCCTGTGCCTGTAACTGCACCATTGATTTGTTTGCGAAATGGGAAAACCGGTGAAAGCGGAAGTTCCGCCAACTTCCAGCCCTCCTGTCAGGAGTGCCACGGGACTCATCAAATCCCGGCCTCAGTATTTCTTTAAAATATTAGTGAGGTTCGCCTGTCCACTGTGTTTAGCCCTAAGACAGGCCCTAACGTAGGTTTCACACATGAGATTCTTGAGCCACTTATTAGGGAGGAGTAGTTGAGGTAATTTCCTCATGGTTTTTTATCTTCAGAATACTTTCTCATCAGTGGACTGCAACCAAGACTAAACCACACCACTTACCCTTTATAATTGGGGGAATCAGTCCAACCAGAGGTCAGTACCCTCCTAGATGTCAACCCAGTGTTCAGAGACCAGATTCTAGTCTTCACTCACCAGGGTGTCTGGAGCGGAGCTTGACAGCTCAAGCTCAGAGGCGGGATTACTGCTATGAAGCCAAAGGCACCATCCTTATTAGTGAGGTGATAACTAGTAAATTGCTAAAAGTTTTTCAAAAGCGCAGGCAAAATAGATTCAATTAATTTAGCAATAATGGCTCCAATTGTATCTGTAGGCCAGATTTTGTCTGTTTTGCCTAAAGCTGGGGGAAGGTGAGACACGCGGATGCGTTTTAACATATTTATGACGGATCTCGATGTAATGAAGACCCAACTGCAATTTTTACTTAGCACCCTGAGTAGGAAGCAACAATGAGTTTCCTGCCAGGCCTAACCAGTGTGGAAGGGACTTGAAGTTAGATGAGAGCACCTTCGAGCCTCACGACGGAAGCTAAGCCACCTTTGCCATTGATACTATTACTTTGTGAATCTGTCAGAAGGTCAACATGTACTGAGTAGGCCCAATCAGTTTTACTTCTCAGACAGGTGACTTGGCTGTGACAGGCAAGTTCGTTCTCTTGGAAAAAGCCAGAGTGTGAACGTCAATTTCGATTGGGATTTAAACTTGACCTTTGTAACTTGTAGACCTATACTTTGTTGCCTAGTTAATAGGCAACTTTCCAATATCTGACCAGTGCAATGATTTGGTGATTTTACCCAGTATCTCAGTAGATTAACAACTTTCTTAAAAAGAAATGTGAAGGGCTTTCTTTTCCAACTTCTCTTCCTGGGCCCCATGTTACCTGACATTGTTAATGGTTCCCTCTTCTGAGGTACTGTTCCCCTTGCCTTCAAATCTGCTGTTGTTACCTCTCTCCTCAAAAAATGCACTCTTGACCTCCTCTGTCTTTGCAAACAATCGCCCCCCTCTCCAAATCTCCTATTTCTCTTCAGAGTCCTTGAACATGTTGTCACCTCCCAAATCTATGCCCATTTTCCCACAATTCCAAGTTTGAATCCCTCCAATTAGATTTCTGCCCCTGTCACAGTACTGAAACGGCCCCTATTAAAGTCACAAATTACATCCTATATCACTGTGACTATGGTAAATTATCTCTCTCACTTTCCTGACCTATCTGCAGCCTTAGACACAGTTGACCACATCATCCTCCTCCAACACCTCTTCTTAGTCGCCCAGCTAGGTGGAACTGTCATTGCCTGGTTTCATTCTTATCTATCAAATTGTAACCAGAAAAATCACCTGCAGTTGCTTCTCTTCCCATTCTAACACTGTTACCTCTGAAGTCTCCCAAGGATTTATTCCTTGGTTGCTTTCTGTTTCTCATCTACATGCTGTCCCTTGGCAATATCATCCGAAAACACAACATCTGGTTCCAGATGCATATTGACAGCACTCAGCTCTATCTCACCATCACATCTCTTGACCCCTACACCGTCTCTGATTTGTCACACTGCTTGTCCAACATCCATTATTGGATGAGCAGAAATCCCCTTCAACTAAATTCAAAATATTGGGAAGACATTGTCTTTCATCTCTGCCGCAAATTCTGCTTCTTGACACCATTTCCAATCCTGGCAACTGTCTGAAGTTGTGCCAGACCATTCGTGAACTTGGTGGAGTTTGACCTCAAGATGAGCTTCCCATTCTGACCCTGCCTCGGCTCAACTGCTGCTGAAACACTCATCCATGCCTTTGTTATGGTTAGACTTGACTACTCCAATGCTCTCCTGGCTGGTCTCCCATCTTCCACCCTACATAAACTTGTCCTCATTTTTAAAAATTATTTGTTCATGGGCAAGCATTTATTGTCCATCCCTAATTGCCCTTGAGAAGGTGGTGGTGAACCACCTTCTTGAACCGCTGCAGTCGATGTGGTGTAAGTACACCCATAATTCTGTTAGGGAGTTCCAGGATTCTGACCCAGTGACAATGAAGGAACGGTGATACATTTCCAAGTCAGGATGCAGTGTGACTTGAAGGGGAACTTGTAGGTGATGGTGTTCCTATGTGCTTATTGCCCTTGTTCCACTAGGTGGTAGAAGTCACGGGTTTGGAAGGTACTGTTGGAGGAGTGTTGACAAGTTGCTGCAGCTGTGTACCAGTGGTGGAGGGAGTGAATGTTTTAGGTGATTTATGGGCTGCTGATCAAGCGGCTGCTTTGTCTGGATGGCGTCGAGCTTCTTAAGTGTTGTTGGAGCTGCGCTCATCCAGGCAAGTGGAGAGTGGAGAGTTACTTGCCCAGAATTCCCAGACTCTGGCTGCTCTTGTAGCCATGGTATTTATATGGTTGGTCCAGTTCAATTTCTGGTCAATGGTAACCCCTAGGGTATTGATGATGGGGGATTTAGCAATGGTAATGCCATCGAATGTCACGGGGAGATGGTTAATTTCTGTTTGTTTGAGATGGCCATTGCTTGGCACTTGTGTGACCTGAATGTTATTTGCCACTTATCTGCCCAAGCCTGAATGTTGTTCAGGTCTTGCTGCATATGGGCATGGACTGCTTCAGTATCTGATGAGTTTCGAATGGTAGTGAACACTGTGGAATTGTTAGCAAACATCCCCCCTTCTGACCTTATGATGGAGGGAAGGTCATTGATGAAACAGCTGAAGATGGTTGGGCCTGGGACGCTACTCTGAGGACCTCCTGCAGCGATGTCCTGGGGCTAAGTTGATTGGCCTCCAACAACCACAACCATCTTTGTGCTAGATATGACTCTAACCAGTGGGGAGTTTTGCCCTTGATTCTCATTGAATTCGCTTTTACTAGGGCTCCTTGATGCCGCACTCGGTCAAATGCTGCCTTGATGTCAAAGGAAATCACTCTCACCTCACCTCCGAAACTCTGCTGCCCAAATTTTAATTTACACCAAGTCCTGGTTACCCATCACTATTGTATTTGCTGACCTACACTGGCTCCCAGTCTGACAACATCTCAGTTTTAAAATCCTTCTCCTTGTTTTCAAATCCCTCCAATGTCCTTGTCCCTTCCTATCTCTGTAAACTCCTCCTGTCCTACAAGACTTTGGGAACTTTGTGCTCCTCCAATTCTGCCCTCTTGTGAATCTGCAGTTTTAATCATCCACCATTGGTGCCCGTGCTTTCAGCTGCCTTTACCCTAAGCTCTGGAATTCCCACCTTAAAGCTTCTCTACCTCTCTGCCCTCCTTTAAGATGCCCCTAAAAATCTACAACTTCAACAAAGTTTTTAGTCATCTGTCTTGATACCCCTATCTGTCGCTCAGTGAAATAATGTTTTTTGATGTTTGCTGATAAATGCAAGTTGTTGTTATAGTAAATAATATCTGTTTTGTTTCAGCTAAGGACACTGTTCAAAAAGCACAAATCATTACCAGATCTACGAGAATTTACATTTTATTCTTCCAATAAGTCATTTGGAAACAATGATTTCAAGGTACTTTTTACATTTTGTAGCATGATTGATTGAATTTGAAGAAGAAAATCACATTGGTTTTTTAAAATAAGTATAGAGCAGAAAACCCAGGACAATTAACTTATAAATAGGGTATTTTGAATTGTTTATATCAAAATATTAGAAAACATTCCAAAAGGAATTTTTATGTGCATATTCTAACTATTAAAGTTAATTATAAACAGTGAATGCATTTTTTGTATTATGTGCTCCTTTTATCTTTTTAAATGTATTTATCTTGGCAATAAGTAAACCAGAATGTATTCATTGTTTGAAAAGAATGTTTTTTCCATTGGAGGGGGTTGGGGCTCGTCTGGGATTGGACCCACAGACAAATGAGAAATTGGAAGTGGGAAATCAAATTGATCCCAATCAAAAAGAGAAAAAACTTCAATACAGGTTTTCTTGTGGTTTGTGCTGCTAGAATACTAACATGTCCCTGACCAAAGCCAGTACCTCCCCAAGCCAGGGTGAACTAACTTGGGATAAGTTAAAGGCATTATCTATGGAAGAGTTGAGGAATATGGCTGAGCAGTGTAGGATCACTATCCATGCCAAAGCTAGGAAATCAGAACTCCTAAGACTAGTGGCCAACTATTTTTCCCTTGAATCTGAAGAGTCAGAGGCAGGGTTGGAGTTCAAGTCAGACAGGGTAATGTTAGCTAAGATACAATTGGAACAAAGGAAACTTGAATTGGAAGACAGAGAGAAAGAAAGATAGGAGAGAGAGAGGGAACTTTCCAGAAGGGACAGGAGGAAAGGGAGCTACGGCGGCTTGAGTTAGCTAGGGGGCGACAGAGTAACCCCAGTGAAAGCATGGCCAATATGGAGACTACAATTAATTCGGGGCCGCGTGCTGAGCTTTTAAAATGTTCCCAGTTGATCCCAAAGTTCAATGAGGGAGATGTGGAAGCATTTTTTGTAACTTCTGAGAAACCTGCAAGGCAGTTAAAATGGCCAGCTGAGAGCTGGACCCTCCTGTTGCAAAGCTAGCTAACAAGAAAAGCCCATGAGGTTTATTCCCTGTTTCCAGACGAGAATTCATCATATTATGAACAGACTAAAAATGCTATCATCGGGGCATATGAGCTCATACAGGAAGCCTACAGCCAGAAGTTCCGAACCCTCTGGAAACAAGCTGATCAAATTTACTTTGCTTTTGACCAGTGGTTGAGGGCTCTTAAAGTACAGGCCACGTATGAAAATGTTAGAGAGGTGATTTTACTCGAGGAATTTAAAACCTCTCTCCCACTCTCCATAAAGACCCAATTGGAGGAACAAAAAGTGCACAGAGTGAGGCAAGCCGCAGTTCTAGCTGATGAGTTCACTCTCATTTACAAGTTGGTTCCCTGGGGGAAAACCTTTCCTAGTCACCCCCACAAACCCGAAAAGGACAAAGGGTGGGAAGGTGAAAGGAGCCTAAGCAGTCCTGGGAGAGAAAGAAAATTTGGATACACAGGGGGCCCTCCTTCAGCTAAAAAGAATATGTCCCATATGACAAATTAATATGTTTCCATTTGGCAGGTGTGATTTCCGTCACAACGTAATTGAAACTGGATAGGTTAGGGTTGTTTTCATTAGAGCAGAGAAGGCTGAGGGGGGACCTGATTGAGGTGTACAAAATTATGAGGGGCATTGATAGGATAGATAGGAAGAAACTTTTTCCCTTAGCGGAGGGATCAATAACCAGGGGGGCATAGATTTAAGGAAAGGGTCAGGAGGTTTAGAGGTGATTTGAAGAAATTTTTTTCACCCAGAGGGTGGTTGGAATCTGGAACACACTACCTGAAGGGATGGTAGAGGCAGGAACCTTCACAACATTTAAGAAGTATTTAGTTGACAACTTGAAATGCCACAGCAAACAAGCTACATGCCAAGTGCTGGAAAATGGGATTAAAATAGATAAGTGCTTGATGGCACAGACACGATGGGCCAAAGGGCCTGTTTCTGTGCTGTATAATTCTATTACTCTATAATTACAATATTTTCAGTACATCATTTAACAAAATCTTTATATTAACAACTTGATTTAATATTTGATATAGACAGTAGAGGGCACTAAAATAACATTTTATTTTGCTTGCAATTCAGACAATGATCTCTGAACCTACAGTACACCATTCTGAACGAAAGCGGAGAGTAATTATATTAATAAATTTGAATAACACCGTTGATAAGCCTTTGCTTGTCAAGTATGCATCTTTACCAAACCTCTGTTTTGTTGATGAGTCGATCCCGAAGATAACTGATCGTTTTCAAACTGTGATGAAGGAGATTGAACTCCAGAGGCAACAGTTAATTCAGGCTTCATTACAAGCAACTATAGAAAATGGACATGCAAAAAAAGATTCAGAAGAAAAGACTTCAGAAGTTCTTCAGTTCGCAGATTCACAGTCACCAAGCAAACAATCTGTTGAAAGCACACAGTCTCTAAACATGACTTCAGAAACGGTTCTTAAAAGAGCAGAAAAGACAAAACACCGAAAAAAAGCTAAAGCTTATATGCGAAAACCATTATTATCACGAAAGCTGGCTTTTGTTTTTAAAAAACTGTCGATGCCTCCAAAAGCTCTCACAAGGTTTATTCATTTTCATTTTAAAGCATAATAACATTATATGAAAAACTGAACTTTAATAATTATATAATTTATAATTTAATGTTTTAAACTCTCTTAAACAGATCTGAATCCTTGCCTACATCAATTCGTCTGAAAGTATTTGCTGTAAGGGAACCTCGTATTAAAATTCTCCGGCGAAATTCTAGCCTTCCTTCCTTATGTAACTTCGAAGTATTTGCAAAAACGCAAGGAGGAATTCCTGAAGGCGTAGTTGTCAGAGAGTGGGTCAGAGATATCTGGAACTCGTGGTTTGATGAAATCTTCCCGGCACCAGAAGTATCCAGTAAAACAGTTTTCGATAAGGAGGGTAGTCAATCGGCTCTTAAAAGAGAACCTTATCATTTGGACATCAGCCGGAAGGGGATAGAACTGCAGAATTTACAGCCGTTCACAGAACAAGAAGAAACAAAAATGTATCCTATGCTTTCAAAATCTGAAGTCACTAGGGCTGCTTTGCAGTCTGAAGTTAGTAAACTAACATATCGCATAAACGTAAAAGGTGAATCCACTGCATTTAATTACTGCCGGCGAGGAGCTTTGTACAGAAGATTAGGACAGTTAAAGTCAGCCATGGCAGATTTAAACGAAGTAGGTGCATACAGAATTTAAGATACTAGATTTGTAATAATATTGTTGGAAGCTGTTCTGTTACTTTGCATACTTTCTATAGCATAACGAATAATTAGTTGAATTTGAAAGCAGTTAGAATCTAGAATCATATCTAAAATACTAAGCTTTCTTTCTCTTTCAGATGCATTTCTATCTTTTCATTGTTTTATTTATTTCCTGATAAATCTGATATAAAGATTGAGTTAACATCTATTATTTTATTTTAAAATGTTGATGATGTCGCACTGACTTCCTAAATACTTAGTTTCGGGCTTTTTTCACTATATTTTTCCATCATGCCTATCTGTTACACTTTTCTGGCATGAATAAACTTACCTCTTAATTTTGTTTCCTTCTGATTGAGTTCTCCAAATTTCATCGCTAAGGTATTTGGGCCTAGAAATTTAGCTGCACAGCACCCATTTTTCAGATGCTTAAATGAACATAGGAACATAGGAAAAAGGAGCAGGAGTAGACCATTCGGTCCATCGAGCCTGCTCCTCCATTCAAACAGATCATGGCTGATCTTCTACCTCTATGCCATTTTCCCCCACTATTCCCATATTTCTTGATGTCATTAGTATCCAGAAATCTATCAATTTCTGTCTTGAACATGCTCAATGATTGAGCTTCCACAGCCCTTTGGGGTAGAGAATTCCACAGATTCACCACTCTTTGAGTAAAGAAATTCCTCCTCATCTCGGTCTTAAATGGCCTGCTCCTAATTCTGAGATGGTATCCCCTGGTTCTAGACTCACCAACCAGAGGAAACGCCCTATCCACATTGACCCTGTAATGCCCTGTAAGAATTTTGTAAGTTAAATGAGATCACCTCTCATTCTTCAAAACTCTAGAGAATACAGGCCCAGTTTCTGCAATCTCTCCTCATAAAACAATCCCACCATCTCAGGGATTAGTCTGGTGAACCTCTATTGCACTCCCTCTATGGCAAGTATATCCCTCCTTAGATAAGGAGACCAAAACTGTACACAATACTCTAGGTGCGGTCTCACCAAGGCTTTATACAATTGCAATGAGACACCTTTAATTCTGTACTCAAATCCCCTTGCAACGAAGGCCAACATACCATTTGCCTTTCTAATTTCTTGCTGCGCCTGTACACTAGCTTTTAGTGACTCATGAACAAAGACACCCAGGTCCCTTTGGACATCAACACTTCCCAACTTCTCACCATTTAAGAAATACTCTGCCTTTCTGTTTTTTTCTACCAAAGTGGATAATGATCACATTTTTCCACATTATATTACATCTGCCATGTTCTTGCCCGTTCACATAGCCTGTCCAAATCCCCTTGAAACCTCTTTGCATCCTCCTCACAACTTACATTCCCACCTAGATTTGTGTCATTAGCAAATTTGGAAATATTACAACTGGACCCCATATCCAAATCATTTACATTAATTGTGAATAGCTGTGGCCAAAGCACTGATCTTTGCGGTACCCCACTAGTAACAGTCTGCCATCCTGAGAATGACCTATTTATTCCTACTCACTGTTTTCTGTCTGTTAATCAATTCTCAATCCATACCAGTATATTGCCGCCAATCCCATGTGCTCTAATTTTGTTTGCTAACCTCCTGTATGGGACCTTATCAAAACCCTTCTGAAAATCCAAATACACCACATCCACTGGTTCTCCTTTATCTATGCTACAAGTAACATCCTCAAAAAACCCCAACAGGTTTGTCAAACATGGTTCCCTTTCATAAATCCATGTTGACTTTGCCTTATCATATCAATTTTCCAAGTGTCCAGTGATCTCATCCTTTATAATAGATTCTAACATTTTCTCTACTACTAACGTTGAACTAACAGGTCTGTAGTTCTGTTTTCTCTCTTGTTCCATTCTTAAATAGTGGGGTTACATTTGCTACTTTCCAGTCTGCAGAAACCCTTCCAAAATCTATAGACTTTTGAAAGATAACCAACAATGCATCCTCTATCTCTATAGCCACCTCCTTCAATACTCTGGGATGTAGCTCATCTGGTCAGGGGATTTATCAACTTTCAATCCAATTAATTGTTCAAGTACTACCTCTTTATTGATACTAATTTCTTTCAGTTCCTCATTTTTACAAGTTCCTTGGTCCCCTAGTATTTCTGGGAGATTTTCTGTGTCTGCCATGAACACGGACACAAAGTAATTGTTTAGTCTCTCTGCCATTTCCCCATTCTCCACCACAAATTCTCCTGTCCCCACCTGTAATGTACCCACATTTATCCTTGATAATCTTTTCCTTTCCACATACCTAAAGAAACCTTTACAGTCTGCCTTTATGTTTCTCGCTAGCTCGCATTCATGTTCCCTGTTCCCTTTCTTTATCAGTTTCTTGGTCCGCCTTTGTTGGATTCTAAATTGCTCCCAATCCTGAGGCTTTCCACTTTTTCTAGCGACCTTATAAGCCACTTCCTTTGATCTAATGCAATCTTTAACTTCTTTTGTTAGCCACGGTTGATTCACCTTTCCTGTTGGGTTTTTGTGTCTTAGAGGAATGTATATTTATTGTAAACCGTCTAATACTTCTTTAAATACTAGCCATTGCCTGTCTGCTGTCAAATATCTTAATGTATTTTCCCAATCCACCATACCAACTTGCTCCTCGTACCTTTACGGTATCCTTTGTTCAGATTTAAGACCCTAGTTTCAGAATTATCTATATCTCTTTCAATCTTAATGTAAAATTCTATCATATTGTGGTCATTATTTCCTAATGGCTCCTTTACAGCAAGATTATTAATTAGCCCTTTCTTATTACATAATATTAAATCTCAATTAGCCTGATCCCTAGTTGGTTCTTCAACATACTGCTCCATGAAGCCATCTCGTACACACTCCAGGAATTCATCCTCCACAGAATTAGTGGTAGTTAGGTTTACCCAGTATATATGTAAATTGAATTCACCCATTATTACTGTATTGCCCATGCTACATGCAGCTCTAATATCCTGATTTCATGATTTGGTCTCCTGAGTATTTAATATAACATACAGCAAGTGCATGATCATTATGAGCTGGAACTGCGTTACCCGCCATATTGGTAAAAGCCCAAAATTTGTGCATAGTGCCCACACCTGAAACAGGCACAGTCTCTTCACATATGCAGATAAGGGGCCTAATGCCTGTTTGAGGTTTCCAGTGCAAGATTGGTTTGCCCTGAGGTTCAAGAAAACCAGTTCTACATGAAAGGTACCTTAAAGGGACTGCCTGTTAGTCTGCTACCAACAAGGCAAATTTTTAAAATATATTTGCCTCAATTTGAAGCCAGGAGGAGTAGGAATGCTGCACCTGACCACACAGTCAAAAACATGGGCCACTCCCCTCACCTCCATGATCACTGCTGCTACATCTCCTCCCGGCCCCAGTCGCTACCCACCACCAACACCCCACACCCCATTGCTGCCTCTAACTCCCTTCCACCTGACCTTAACTCCCGATCCGAATTGTCCCTTTCCTGGTCACTCCCCTTCATCAGTTACCCGAGTCCAGCTGTCTCGCCAAGTGCAATTATAGTGCCCTGATCTACAATCGCACTTTGCTTGTGAGATGCATATGGCCTGGGCAGCTCGATCTGAATAAGGCCTGAGATTTCATATTGTGGGTGCCTTGGCTTCAGCATTCAAGCACAGAGATTGATTCCCATGCCTCCCATGCACTCAGAAAGGCATGTTCGAATGTCTGAGCCTTGTTGCGTATTCATGTTTAAGGCCCCCAAGCTCTCTCTGTCCAAGAGAGGTTGCCCATAGGACCACATGTCTTGCAGCTTCTAAAACGGCTTACTCTTCCAACCATGTTGGGACTAAATGGGGACCCGAGCCCACACTTGCCAGCAGTGAGACCAGCGGCACAGTCTTTCTGGAGGTGGCCTCCTAATTGGCCACCTCCGAGCTCCCCATCTTCCCCATGCTGCAATCCCAATCAGAGGGTTCTAGTAGCCTCCATGTTGATGCGCCCTTGGAGGTGTGAATCAAAATAAAAAATGATGAGGCCTGAAGCCAGTTGGCCCCTTGGAGCAAAGGGAAAATCCCTCCGGACGAATTGTTTAAGCTGCAGTTGTGGCCTTTCCTGCCCATGGCCCTGTCAGTGGGGCATGGATTCTCCGGCTCCGATGGCCTTTCCGTCTGCCACCAGGAGGCCATCTTCATTGAGCTGGCAGCCTCCGCACGTGACGGGGGTGGAGGGTGGGGGGGAATACTCTGCCAGCAGAAAAATGATGGTGAAGCTGCAAAATTGCCCTTAATTGGGGCCTTAAGCAGCCTAATTGGCTGCCGTCTTCTTGGAGCGGAGCTCCCCAGCAGCAGAAACGTGTTGGGAAGCCGTCCCAATGTGGCTGTCCCCTATTCTCCCTGTCCTCCAAGCCTCCTGCCTCCAAGCCTGCCACTTTGGGGCTGGGAAAATTTTGCCCAATAACTTTGCTTCCCACTTCTCTCTCCACAGTTGCTGCCTGAACTACAGAGTATTTCCAGCATTATCTGCTTCTATTGTACACTATGTAGCATATCAGTGTAGACAGCAGTTGGGCAGGGACAATTCTGAGCACATATACATCATGCAAGGTTGCATACTCAAGGCTGCTTAGTGGGTGAAGGACCTGGGTGTTAAACTATTCCTGAACTATTGAAGCTTTGAGACCACTGTTGTGAAGCTCTTGCAAAAGTGAGTAAAGTTTAAGATGTGCGGTTATAACAATAAAATATAAAACTCTAAGTACAATTATTTATTTGTACAAAGCCTTGTTCAGGGCATATCTGGAATACTGGACCCAGTTTTGGTGTCCTTACATGGTGGGGGATATCGCAACCCTGGAAAAGGTTCAGAGAAAGGACACCTCAATTAAAGGCCTATTGTTATCAGGATAGGTATAGACAGTGGCTTTTTACTTTGGAAAAGCATTGACTGACTTTGATGGGAGATTCTGTTCCTGTTGTAGATTAGTTGACCTGAATAGACAAGAGAGAACAGTAAAAGTCATAGAATTAAGTTGAATGCCAGATAGTATTTTCACAGAGTGTCATCTCCTGGAGCTTTTGGGGATCGGAAAGGAATCTGCATTACTTTTTTCCTAAATTGGCTGAAGTGTTTTTTGGGGGCCTTATTCCTTCTGCCAAGAGATTGCATGGCCAGAAAGATAGGCTGGAATAAGATTGATGATGCTTGTAGGTTGCACAATTAGGATGGGACTGGCTGATGGAACAGTTGATCTCTTCCTAAACTTTTTTGAATGTTCAGATGTCAGAATGACCTCTAATTGTCCTAAGCATCTGCTAAAAGCAATCCATATGCAATTGATTTCTGTAATCCAGCAGTTTTATTTGCCAGTCATAAAGAGACACAGACCTGCATTGTAGCATGATATTGCATGCTGTTTTATACAGAAGTGTTGCTACCCTTATTAAACAGTGCTTCCTCTGACTTATCATGATTAACTCAATGGGAAATCTGCCAATTTCAGTTTAATTCATGAAGCTGCTCCTTTTACATTTTGCTGTAGCTGAGAAACAATCTTGCAATACTTGTGCTTCTGAGCTGGAGCCTGGCACTGACATTCCAATTTGCAAAAATCAGCAACTAAATGAGAATTGATCTCTGATTAACTAGAACTTTTCATTTACTTAACAAACATTAGTTCTTATGGCCCTAAAAGCACAAACCAACTGCATAGCGTCATAGAATGGTTACAGCACAGAAGGGGGCCATTCAGTCCATTATGTCCTAACTGGCTCCTCTGCAAGAGCAACTCAGCTAGTTCCACTCGATTGCAGCCCTGCAAATGTTTTCTCTTAAGATATCTATCTCCACCACAGTCTCAGGTAGGGCATTCCTGATCCTAACCACTCGCTGTTGGTTCTTTTGTCAGTCACCTTAAATCAGTGACCTCTGGTTCTCAACCGTTCTGCCAATGGAAACAGCTTCTCTCTATCTACTCTGTCTAGACCCCTCATGATTTTGAATACTACTGTCAAATCTCCTCTCAACCTTCTCTAAGGTGAACAATCCCAGCTCTTCCAATCTAATCCAATCCAATATCCAACTTAAAAGATTAACTCTGTTTTTCTCTACACAAATACAGCCAGACCTGCTGAGTATTTTCAGCACTTTCATTTTTATCAACTTGATAGCTGTTTTCTGCCTCATCTTACTCTCTATCTTTCTCGTCAGCCAAGGAGCTCTTGGTTTGGCTGCCCTACCTTTTCCTTTCATGGGAATGTACCTTGACTGTACCGAAACCATCTCCTCTTCAAAGGCAGCCCATTGTTCTGTTACAGTTTTACCTGCCAATCTTTGATTTCAATTTACTGGGGACAGATCCGTTCTCACCCCACTAAAATTGGGCCTCCTCCAATTGAGTATTTTTACTTTAGATTGCTGCTTGTCTTTTTCCATTGTCAACCTAAACCTTATGATACTATGACCATTGTTCCCCAAAAGTTCCCCTACTGTCTCTTGATCCACTTGACCAACCTCATTCCCCAGAACCAGATCCAACAATGCCTCATTCCTCGTTGGGCCAGAAACAATCGATGAAGAAAATTCTCCAGAATATACTTAAGATACTCTTCCCCCTCTCTGCCCTTTACACTATCACTATTCCAGTCTTTATTAGGATAATTGAAGTCCATCAGTATCATTACTTTATTGTTTTTGCACCTCTCTAGAATTTCCCTGCAAATTTGCTCATCTATAACTTTCCCACTAGTTGGTGGCCTATAGAATACACTCAGTAGTGTAATGGTACCTCTATTGTTTCTTAGCTCTAACCAAATAGATTCTGTCCATGACTCCTCCAAGACATCCTTTCCAGTGTTTTAATGTTCTCTTGAATCATTACAGCCACCCCTCCTTCTTTCTTTCCTAAACCCAATTTCACCTTAGTAGCAGATTAATACACTATGCTTTACATTGTATACTACAATATTTGACTTAACATGAGCAATAGAGTGGCGATCCACTGTGTGTGCATTTGCATGCGTACGTCTGTCGAAGGATTGTATGTGGTATATTGATAGCAAGGTGTGGACCTTTTTTAACATTTGTAATTTTTTTTGGTTGAATATCTTATTAATTTCAATTGCACTAATGATTTGTTTATAATACCTGTGTATATCATTGGTCAAAAAATATAAATAACAGAAGTTTCATTCAAATAATAATTTAATTGTTCTTGATTTAGGCCATTAAATTAGAAACGATGTTGCTTGATGCCTATTGGCAGAGACATTTCCTTTACCTTCTTCAATTGAAAATGTCTGATGCACTAGATGATCTAAATTTTGTGCTTAAACACAATAAAAACCATGCAGGTATGGTAATTAAATTATTTATTTTCTATTTTTCAGATTTAATCAGAATTGTGCTGTTCAATCATATTTCCAACTGGAAAATATACATTTAGATATTTAATTATGCAGGATTTAAAATGACAGATAAATACACATAATTCCTCTAGAATTATTGTTAGTTTCAAACAAATACTAGTCATTAAAATATTAACAGTATGAAAAAATAATTTTAAGAATGGATATAGTTTCATAAAATTGTAGTTTTCCATCAGAATTTTCTATTTTCATTTTTCATTTCCTGTCATTAAACTAAGGCTTTGTTTCTTATGTGAGAGGATTTTGGAAATGACTTCCACAAAATTGGATCTACTTTACATAAAGTGATTTACTATGCTATCCTTTTTTTTAACTCTTAGATGCTTACACATCAAAAGGAGACATTTATAGAAACAAAGGGGACATCACAATGGCAATCATAAATTATTCGCAGGGACTTAAGTGCAGACCTGATGGTGACGTCTATTTTAAGAGAGCTGAGATGTATGAACAAAGCAATGATCTACTTGTGGCTATGGAAGATTATTTTATGGTAAGTTTATCCATTTGTGATGGTATTTTATGAATATAAATTTGTGCTTTTCAACAAGAGGGTAGGATTAAATAGATTTGTTAATTTTAATTTAGATCTAACTTTTATCCAGGTTTTATCCTGTTAATTTTTAAAAAGTGCCAAAAAACAGCAGAATTTGTTGATGGGTAGTTTCAAAATGCTTTGACATTTTGATCATCAGAACATGTGGAAATAAGGTAAAAGTAGCAGAATGGATAGGAAGCTGGCTACAAAACAGAAAGCAGAGAGTAGAGGTTGAACATAAGAAATGGGAGCAGGAGTAGGCCATTCAGCCCCACGAGCTTACTCCGCCATTCAATAAGATCAGGACTGATCTGATTGTGGCCTTAACTCCACTCTCCTGCCTGCCCCCATAACCCTTGACTGCCTTGTAGATCAAACATCTGTCTAACTCAGCGTTCAATATATTCAATGACTCAGCCTCCACAGCTTTCTGGGGAAGAGAATTCCAATGATTAACGACTGTTATGACCAAGTGAGAAAGGTGTCTAGGATTCCCTCTCAGCCTTCACGTGGTCTTACTGTAACAGGGTTTAATTATAAATACACCGTGTTTTTCCCTCCTCCTTGATGAATCCTTGTTCACCACTTTCCAATTATAAGGCAAAGAAACCAGCACAAACACTCTTCCTTGGGTTTAAAGAAGAAAAGTTGAAATTTATTAAACTTAAACTCTAATTCAGTTAACGCCTACAGATACACGACACACCCACGCTAGCATGCATACACGATACACACATGCAAATAGAGACAGAAAAGAGCAGAAGAAAAATAAAGTGGAAAGGTTTGAGGTAATATCTGAAGAGTTGTTGTAATGGTTCTTCGAGCTCACTGTAGAGTCCTTGATTGTAGGTAGATCTTGCTTTTTGTTGGGACCCAGTATTCTCCTTAAACCTTGTTCGCTGTAGGAGACTTTTCTCTCTTGGGGTTCATGTGTCTTCAGTGGATTCAGAGGCTTGTGAGAAAGAGATGGGAGCAGACAGGAGAGATCTTCTCAGTCCAGGAGTAAACAGACACTCTCCGTTTGTACAATTCAGAAAAACCCAGGCTGACAAGCAGGTTAGTCATGTGACTAACCGGCCTGACCACGTCTTGGATTGTATCACTTTAGCACTCTCTGGAATGCTCCTCTTACACACAATACCTGGTGATCAAGGTCCGTTGTGGGTTGAATGTGTCATGGAATGGTCCTTTGTCCTTCCAATCATCGTCTGTTAATATGCAAATGTCTTTTCCAGCCATGGCTGATCTGTTTAACAAGTCCTTTCTTCACTCCAGTAACAGTTTAAAATCAATGTTCATGACAAAATTAATGAGCCTCATTCTTGGCAGGTGGGGGCCTAGCATGACAACGACCCTCTGAGAGAAGAAATTCCTCCTCATCTCTGTCTTAAATGGGAGACCCCTTATTTTGAAACTGTGCCCCTAGTTCTATCTTCCCCCAAGAGGGGAAACATCCTCTCAGCATTTATCCTGTCAAGCCCCCTCATAATCTTTTATGTTTCAATAAGTTCAGCTCTTGTTCTTCTAAACTCCAATGAGTATAGGCCCAATCTGCTCAACCTTTCCTCATAATAGAACCCTTTCATGCCAGGATTCAGCTGAGTGAATCTTCCCTAAACTGCTTCCAATGTAAGTATATCTCTCCTTCAGTAAGGAGACCAAAACTACACAGTACTCTATGGTCTCACTAACACCCTGTACAGTTGTAGCAAGATTTTTCTACTTTATACTCCATCTCCCTTGCAATAAATGCCAACTTTCCATTTGCCTTCCTAATTGCTTGCTGTACCTGCATGCTAACTTTTTGTGATTCATGTTCATGTACAAGGAGACCCAGATCCCTCTGTACTGCAGCATTCTGCAGTCTCCCTCCATGTAAATATTCTTCGTGCCAATGTGGGCATCCTCACATTATACCTTATCTGACAAATATTTGCCCTCATTTAACCTTTGCAGACACATTGTGTCCTCCTCACAACTTGCTTTCCTACTTATCTTTGTATCATCTGCAAATCTGACTACAATACACTTGGTCCCTTCAAGTCATTAATGTAGATTGAAAATAGCTGAGGCCCCAGCACTGATCACTGTGGCACTCCACTAGCTACAGTTTGCCAATCTGAAAATATCCCATTTATCCTGACTCTCTGTTTCCTGTTAGTTAGCCAATCCTCTATTCATGCTAATATATTACCTCCAACATCATGAGCCCTTAACTTGTGCAGTATCCTTTTATGTGGCACCTTATCAAATGCCTTTTGGAAATCCAAATACACTACATCTACTGGTTCCCCTTTATCCACCCTGTTTGTTACATCCTCAAAGCACTCTAATAAATTTGTCAAACATGACTTCCCTTTCATAAAACCATGTTGACTCTGCCTGTTTGCATTATGCTTTTCTGAATGTCCTGCTATTTCCTTTCTAATGTATTCTAACATTTTCCCAATGACAGATGTTAGACAAACTGGCCTGTAGTTTCCTGCATTCTGTCACCACCCCCCTCCCTTTCTTAAATAGAGGTTGTACATTTGTGGTTTTCCAATTCGCTGGGATCTTTCCAGAATCTAGAGAATTCTGGAAGATCACGACCAATGCATCCACTGTCTCTGCAGCCACTTCTTTTAAGACCCGAGGATGCAGGCCATCAGGTCCAGGGGACTTGTCAGCCTAGGCCCCACAAGTTTTTCTAGTACTTCTTCTCTAGTGATAGTGATTGTTTTAAGTTCCTCCCTCCCTTTTGCCTCTTGCTTTTCTGCTATTCTTGGGATGCTTTTTGTGTCTTCTTCTATGAAGACAGATACAGCATACTTTTTCAAAGTCTCTGCCATTTACTAGTTTCCCAGTATTAATTCCACAGTCACATCCTCTACGGGACCAACACTTATTTTAGGCACTTGCTTCCTCTTTATATGTTTGTAGAAGCTTTTAACATCCACTTTATATTTCTTGCGAGTAATTTCTCCCTCTTTATTTTTTTTAATCATCCTCTGCTGGTTTCTAAAATTTTCCAAATCTTCTGGCCTGCTACTAAACCTCGCAATATTGTGCGGCTTTTCTTTCAATTTGATACCATTCTTAACTTCCTTAGTTAGCCACGGATGGTGCAACTTTCTCATAGCGTCTTTCTTTTACAATGGAATATATCTTTGTTGAGAGTTATGAAATATCTCCTTAAATGTCTGCCACTGGTTCTCTACTGTCTTACCTTTTAACTTATTTTCCCAGGCCACTTTAGCCAACTCTGCCTTCATACCCTTTATTTAAGTTTAAGATACTAGTTTCAGACCCAAACTTCTCACTTTCAAACTGAATGTGAAATGCTATCATGTTACAATCACTCTTGCCTAGAGGATCCTTTACTATGAGGTCATTTATTAATCCTGTCTCATTACACATTACCAGATCTAAAATAGCCTACTCCTGGGTTGTTTGTGGAACCTATTATTCTAAGAAACTGTCCCTAATACACTCTATGAACTCATCTTCCAGACTCCCTTTTCCAATTGTATTAGTCCAATCTATATGAAGATTAAAATCGCCCATGATTATTGCAGTACCTTTCCTACAAGCCCCCATTATTTCTTGATTTATATTCAGTGCTATTGTATAGCTACTGTTATGGGGCCTATAAATTACTCCCAGCAGTCTTTCCTTTGCTATTTCTTATCTCCACCCAAAGTGAATCTACATCTTGTTCGTCCAAACCAAGATAATTTCTCACTACTGTACTGATCTCATCCTTTACTAACTCATCCTTTTACCCCACCTCCTTTTCCTTTCTTCCTGTCCTTCCGAAATGTCAAATATCCTTGAATTTAGTTCTCAGCCTTGGCCACCTTGAAACCATGTCTCTGTAATGGCTATCGTATCATACCCATTTATTTCTATTTGTGCTATCAATTCATCCATCGTGTTACAAATGCTGCGTGCATTCAGATATAGGGCCTTAATTCTGTCTTTTTGCCATTTGTACCTACGCTGACAGTTGCTGGTGCAATCTTATGTTTGTATGATCTGTCCCTTCCTGTCACACTCTAGTTATCATTACCCTTATTACTATCCTGCACTATTGCCTTGTCCTTTCTCATTAATTTTCTAAATTTCCCCTCACCTGAACTCTCCCCTTCCCAATTTAATTTTAAGCCTTCTCCACAGTCCTAGTTATACGGTTCGCCAGAAGTTAGTTACTCAGACTGGCAAAAGGTGGAAAATGATGTTCCACAAGGATCAGTGCTGGGACCAAAGTTGTTCACTATTTATACAAATGGTTTGGACTAGGGAATTGGAAGTAAAATTTCAAAATTTGCGGACATCAAATTGGGAGTATAGTTAAGACAGAGGAGGACAGCAACATAATACAGGAAGACATTAATAAACTTGCAGAATGGGTGTGTAATTAGAAAATGAATTTTCGTATGTGTGAGGCAGTACATTTTGGTAGGAAGAATACAGAGGCAACATACTCCTTGGAAAATAAGTGTCTAAATTGGGTTGGGGAGCAGATGGCTATGGGGATACTGATACACAAAGCACTAAAAGTAGGAATGCTAGTTAGTAAGGCCATAAAAATAAGCAAACAGAGCACTGGGGCTCACTTCTCGAGGCATAAAATTGAAGAGCAGGGAAGTTGTTAAACTTGTATAGAATCTTGGTTCGACCACACTTGAAGTACTGTGAACAGTTTTGATTTCCATGTGATAAAAAGGATATAACGGGACTGGAGAAATTGCAAAAAGGATTTACTAGAATGGTACCAGAACTTAAGAAATAGGTGCAAGAGTAAACAATATGGCCCCTCAAGCAAGTTGCGCTATTTAATAAGATCACAGCGGATTTTCCGTCTCAACCCCACCTTCCCACCCGATCCCCATATCTCTTGATTCCCTTAAAGCCCAAATATCTATTAACCTCAGTCTTGAATAAACTCAACAACTGAGCATGCACAGCCCTCTGAGGTAGAGAATTCCAAAGATTTACAACCCTCTGAGTGAGGCAATTTCATCTCAATCCCAAATGGCCAACCCCTTACCCTGAGACTTACCCCCTAGTTCTAGACCTTTTAATCTAATATTATCCTTAACCTTTCAGTTAGCCATGGATGGATGACTTTTCCCCTGGGGTTTTGCATGTGAGATTCATTGCTGTAGTATCAGCGAGGCGCTGATTTGCTGGGGCACGATATACTGCTGGCTGCTTCTTGCACGGCCTGTATGGCTATCCATCTGGAAAAGGCACAAACAGGCATGTACCCAGTGTGGGCTAGAAGGCTGTGAATCAGCACTATCCTGATGTCACATAGCACCACCAACTGATATGATGCCAGGAACTCAAATTTGGACCACATAGGTCCAGGCACCAGATTTGTGCATCATTCACCAAAGATCAAACATTCTGCTGTAAGATGCACCCTGAACCAGGGCTATTTAAAGGGCTACTTAACAAGTTGCAGGTGAGGTGCTTTTGAGTTACTTTTGCTCAGGCTGAGTTTGTGGATGCATTGTATTGGGTTTTTGGAGTTGTTTTTTGGCAGTTGGTGCTTACAATCAGGGAGAACAGATGAATACCTGGCCCAGGTATGGAGGCAGCTGTTGCAGTGCCTCTTGGTCTGCAACGTGACCGGGACATGGAGTGGAGGATGCAGAGAGGGGAAGCTCTAGCAAGGAGAGAATAGAAGCAGGGATCTCCACTGAAGGCCCTGCCCACCAAGGGTTTTTAGATAACAATTACCCTACCTTCACCCAACCTAGGATCAATGTCTGAGGTGTCTGAGGTTCAACAAGGAGATGGTCCCTGAGCAATGCCACCTCCTGCAACCCAATCCAGAGCCTCACACCAGGGTGAGGACGACCCTGCCAGTGGCCATCAAGGTCACCGTCGCCTCAACTTCCACATCTCTGGCTCTTGCTAGGTGGGAACTGGAGGTATTTCAAACATTTCCCAGTATGCCGTTCATCGCAGTATCCAGGAGCTGACAGAGGCCATTTACTCCAGCTAAGAGGACTTCATCATCTTCTCACTTAGGAGGGACAATCAGGATGAAAGGGCACAGCTTTGCCAGGATAATGGGATTCATGATGGTCCAGGATGCCATCGAATGCACCCGTGAATTCTGTGGACCCCCCATGTCAACTGGGAGGGATACAAAAACTGCAAGGACATCAATTCGATTGATGTGCAGTCGATGTACGACTGCACCAAAATCTTCGTCTAGGTGAATGCCTGCTATCCTGGCAGCAGCCACGATGTTCTTATCCTGTGCCAGTTGATCCTATCCACTGTTTTCAACCCTCCTAGAAGAATTACAAGCTGGCTGCTGAGGGATAAGGACTACCTCCTCGGTACATAGCTGATGACCCACTTCCACCATCCCAGCACATGAGCAGAGCAGGCTTTAAGCGAGAGCTTTGGAGCCAATCGGAACATTGTGGAGCAGGCAATCAGCCTGCTCAAAAAAGAGTTCCTAGTGCCTTGACTGCTCAGGAGGGGTGAAGCACAATACAGTTCAGGGATAGTCATGAAGTTTGTGGTGGTCTGCTGTGTCCTCCTCAACCTTGACATTATGAGGGTGCAGCCATTACCTGCAGGGATCCAGAGGCATCCTCAGGAGAAGGGGGAGGAACAGGAGGAGGCAGCGATGAGACATCCTGGACCCAGTATAACCCGAGGAAGAAGAACAAAAAGGAAGGTCTATGATATGCTGGAGGGCAGCAGCGATTAAGTGACAAAGACGTCACTTAATAAAAGTCAAAGGGAGTAGTAATAGCAATGGTAAAAGACAAAGCATTTGCCCAGAATAGTGAACAGCTCTGTCTGAAAGCAAAAACATGAAAAACAACTTTAAGACTGGCACATGGTAAGAAAACAAATCAAAATGGAGGTCACGGTCTGAAGTTGTTGAACTCAATGTTGAGTCCAGAGGACTGTAGAGTGCATAATTGGTAGATGAGGTGCTGTTCCTCATGCTTGTGTTGAACTTCACTGGAACACTGCAGCAGGTCGATGACAGAAATGTGGGTGTGAGAGCAGGTTGGTGAATTGAAATGGCAAACAACTGGAAGCTCTGGGTTATACTTGCAGACTGAGCAGAGGTGTTCTGCAAAGCAGTCACCCAATCTGCGATTGAGTCTCCTCAGTGTAGAGGAGACCGCATTGCGATCAGCGAATACAGTACACTTAATTGAAAGAAGTACACGTAAATCACTGCTTCACCTGGAAGGAGTGTTTGGAGCCTTGGATAGTGAGGAGAGAGGAGGTAAAAGGGTAGATGTTACACCTCCTGCGATTGCATGGGAAGGTATCTTGGCAAGGGGATGAGGTGTCAGTGGTGATTGAGGAGTGGACCAGGGTGTCATGGAGGGAACGGTCCCTTCGGAATGCTGACAGAGGAGGGGAGGGGAAGATTTGTTTGGTGTTGGCATCATGCTGGAGGTGTCAGAAATGGCAAAGGATGATCCTTTGGATGTGGAGGCTAGTGGGGTGGAAAGTGAGGACAAGGGGGATCCTGTTGCGGTTCTGGGAGGAGGGGAAGGGGTGAGGGCAGAAGTGCGGGCAGTGGGTCAGACACAGTCGAGGACCCTGTCAACCAAAGTGGTGGTGTTGGTGGGGTGGGGGGGGGGGGGGTGGTGGGGTGGGGAAATCCTCAGTTGAGGAAAAAGGAACACCTGTCAGAAGGTTGCATCATCAGAACAGATGTGACGGAGATAGAGAAACCGGGAGAATGGAATGTGATCCTTAGAGGAGGCAGGTTATGAGGAAGTGTAGTTGAGGTAGCTGTGGGAGGCAGAGGGCATATAATGAATATTCGAGGAAGGGAAGGGAAGTGTCGGAGATGGACCATGTGAAGGTGAGAGAAGGGTGGAAATTGGAAGCAAAGTTGATATTTTCCAGTTTGGGGTGAGAGCAGGCATAACTAGGACTCATGCGGGTACCCATAGCAATGCCTTTTATTTGGAGGAAGTGAGTGGAGTTGAAGGAGAAGTTGTTCAATGTGAGAACAAGTTCAGCCAGGCAGACGAGGGTGGTGGTGGATGGAAGCTGATTGAGCCTCTGTTCAGGGAAGAAATAGAGAGCCCTCAACCCATCCTGATGGGGGATGGGGGTGCAGAGAGTTTGGACGTCCATAGGGAAGAGGATGGGGCCTGGGTCAGGAAACTGAAAATTGTCGAAATGGCGTAGGGCGTCAGAAGAGTCAGGGATTTAGGTGGGAAGAAACTGGACTAGGAAAGAAAAGATAGAGTCACGATAGGAAGAAATAAGTTCAGTGGGGCAGGAACAGGCTGAAATGATGAGTCTACCAGGACAGTCCTGTTTGTGGATTTTGGGAAGGAGATAGAAGTGGGCTGATCAGGATTGTAGGATTATGCAGTGGGAAGCAAAAGAGGGAAGATCTCCACAGGAATGAGATCAGTGATAGCCCTGAAGCTAGTGGCTTGATGTTCAATGATGGGATCATAGTCTCGGCGGAGGTAGGAAGAAGTGTCTGAGAGTTGGGGCTCAGCCTCTGCAAGGTAGAGGTCCTTGCGCCAGACAATAACTGCTGATTTGTGCTCGGTGAGTCGCTATGTGCAGATCCTGACCCTGTGCTAGTCTCTAAGGTACGTCGGCACTGTGAGCTGCTGAGTTCGGTAAGTCTGGTGAAAAGGAGTTCTAAGGTTTAATTTATGGGTTAATTTGTATCGAAAGTCCAGTTTATTTTTCTTCAATTTAGCAGTTAACTAAAAATTACTCCTTAAGTTAAGACAAGTTTTATGCCAGCCTGAAAACAGGGGTATACAAGCTCTCTGGGAGCATCTACATCTAGTTACTTAGGAGCTGGCTTAAACTGGTTTTCAGAGACTTGAATCAGTTGTTTTTCAGAGAGTATAAAACCAGGGCTTCCTCAGTGCTGCTTTGTCTGCACTGAGAGCTAGTGAGTGAGTCTGTCCGTCCAGTAGCTGGACCCTACTATGGTACGGGGAAGAGGCTGATTGGTGAGTAACCGGTAAGTTACCTGACATATTCTAATTGTAATAAACAGTGTGCAAAGTTATAGTATGGTAGGCTAACCATATGTCCCAGATGAATGCATCCGTAGGAAGTGTCACTGGGTGCAGAAGCTGACCTCTCGGTTTTGAAACTTGAGCGGTGGCTGGAGTCACTGTTGTGCATCTGTGAGGTGGAAGATTATGTAGATAGCACATTTAGGGAGGTGGTCACACTGAGTTAGGAGCATGCAGGCAGAGAGGGAATGGGTGACTGGCAGGCAGTCTAAGAGAACCAGGCAGGCTATGTAGGTGTCCTCTGAGTCTATCTTGCTTGCTAATTGGTTTTCCATTTTGAATACTGATGAGGGCGATTGTTCCTCAGAGAAGTGCAGCCAGAGCAAAGTCTGTGGCACCATGGGTGGCTTAGCTGCACAGGATGGGAGGAAGAAAAGTGGAAGAGCAATAGTGATGGGGGATTCGATAGTCAGGGGATCAGCAAGTGTCTCTGTGCCAGTAAATGTGACTCCAGGATGGTGTGCTGCCTCCCTGGTGCCAGGGTCAAGGATTTCCAGAGCAGCTGCAGGGCATCCTTCTGGGGCAGGGTGAACAGCCACAGGTCGTGGTCCACATTGGTACCAATAATGTAGGTAGGAAGAGGGATGAGGTCCTGAAAGCAGATTTTAGGGAGTTAGGAAGGAAATTAAAAAGCAAGACTTCCAAAGCAGTAATCTCAGGATTACTCCCAGTGCCACATGCTAGTGAGCATAGGAATTGGAGGACTGATCGATTGAACACATGGCTGGAGAATTGGTAAGAAGGAGGGCATCAGATTTCTGAGGCATTGGGACCAGTTCTGGGGCAGGTGGGACCTGTACAAGATGGATGGGCTATACCTTAACACGACTGGGACTAATATCCTCGCAGGGAGATTTGCTAGTGCTGTCTGGGAAGGTTTAAACTAGCTTGTCAGGGGGGTGGGAACCTGAGAGGTAACAAAAATTGAGGGTAAGTAAAGCTGGTAACAGGAAGTAGAAAAGTAGCAAGTGACATTAGAAGGCAGGCAAAACAAAGATTAGCATCAACTAGGCTTCGAATGCCAAATAATGTCAAGAAGGCAAGTTTAAGGGCACTCTACCTGAATGCATGCAGCATTTGCAACAAGGTAGATGATTTTAAAGGCAGATAGAGGTAAATGGGTATGATGTAATTGCCATTACGGAAACGTGGCTACAGGGTGACCAAGACTGGGAACTGAATATTCGAAATTTAGGAAGGACAGGCAAAAAGGGAAAGGAGGTGGTGTTGCACTGATAAGGGATGGGATCAGTACATTATTAAGAGGATCTCCGATCGGAAGAACAAAATGTAGAATCTGTTTGGATGGAGCTAAGAAACAGCAAAGGACAGCAAACATTGGTAGGAGTTGTTTATAGGCCACCAAACAGTAGTGGTAGTGTGGGGCATGGTATTAATCAGGAGATTAGAGGAGCATGTAGCATGGGTAATACAGTAGTCATGGGTGATTTCAAACTGCATAAAGACTGGGTAAACCTAATGAGCACTAATGCTGTGGAGGACGAGTTTCTGGAGTGTTCGGGATGGTTTTCTAGAGCAGTATGTTGAGGAACTGACTAGAGAATAGGCTATTTTAGATCTAGTATGATGTAATGAGAAATGGCTAATTAATAATCTTGTTGTAAAAGAACCTTTAGGGATGAGTGACCATAATATGATAGAATTTTAAATTATGTTTGAAAGGGAGGTAGTTCAATCTGAAGCCAGGGTGTTAAATTTGAACAAAGGAAATTTATGAAGATGAGGGGCAAATTGGCTGAGGTGGATTGGGAAAATACATTAATAGGTATGACAGTACATGGGCAATGGATAGTCTTTAAAGAATTATTACACAATTTACAGCAACTATACATTCCTTCAAGGCAAAACACCAAAAGAAAAGGCAGTCAACCCTGGTTAACAAAGGAAGATAAGGATAGTATAAGATTAAAAGAAAAGGCCTTTTAAGTTGCCAGAAATGGTAGTAAACCTGAGGATTGGGAGGATTTTAGAATACAGCAAAGGATAACAAAGAAAGGGAGAATAGAATATGAATGGAAACTAGCAAAGAACATAAACGGACTGCAGAAGCTTCTATAGGTAAGTAAAAATGAAACATTAGGCTAAGACAAATGTGGGTCTATTACAGGCAGAGTCAGGAGAATTGATCATGGGGAATAGAGAAATGGCAGAGAAGCTAAATGATTACTTTGTGTCTGTCTTCACTGATGGGGCGGCACAGTGGCGCAGTGGTTAGCACCGCAGCCTCACAGCTCCAGCGACCCGGGTTCAATTCTGGGTACTGCCTGTGTGGAGTTTACAAGTTCTCCCTGTGTCTGCATGGGTTTCCTCCGGGTGCTCCGGTTTCCTCCCACAGCCAAAAGACTTGCAGATTGATAGGTAAATTGGCCATTATAAATTGCACAAGGGAGAATGAGGAATTGAAGGAAATTAGTATTAGAAAGAAGATTGTATTGGAGAAATTAACGGGGCTGAAGGTTGATGAGTCCCCAGGAGCTGATATTCTACATCCCAGAGTGTTGAAAGAGGTAGCTGTGGAGATAGGATGCATTGGTGATCATCTTCCAAAATTCTATAGATTCTGGAACAGTTCCTGCAGATTGGAAGGTCACCCCACTATTTAAGAAGGGAGGGTGAGGGAAAACGGGGAACTACAGACTTTTTAGCCTTACATCAGTCACTGGGAAAATGGTAGAATCTATTCTGAAGGCTGTGATAAATGGACCCTTGCATAATCATGATCTGATTGGGCATAGTCAACATGGATTTATGAATGGGAAATCATGTTTCACGAACCTGTTGGAGTTTTTTGAGGATATTACTAAGAGAATTGATAAAGGAGTTGGACGGGCATAGTATACTTGGATTTTCAGAAGGCTTTTGATAATGTCCCCACAGGAGGTTGGTTAGCAAAATTAAAGCACATGGGATAGGAGGTAATATACTGGCATGGATTAAGGATTGGTTAACAGGCAGAAAACAAAGTAAGAATAAATGGGTCATTCTCGCATTGGCAGGCTGTGACTAGTGGATCATCAGTGCTTGGGCCCCAGCTGTTTACAATATATATCAATGATTTGGATGTGGGGACCAAATGTAATATTTCCAAGTTCGTGGTGACACCAAACTAGTTTGGTATGTGTGTTGTGGGGAAGGTGTAAAGTGACTTCAAGGGGATTTGGACAGACTTAGTGAGTGGGCAAGAACATGGCAGATGGAATGTAATGTGGAAAAATGTGAAGTTATCCACTTGGGTAGGAGGAATAGATGTGCAGAGTATTTCTTAAATGTTAAGAGATTAGAAAGTGTAGATGTACAAATGAACCTGGGTGTCCTCGTCAACAAGTCACTGAAAGCGAACATGCTGGTGCAGCAAGCAATTGAGAAGGCTAATGGTATGTTAACCTTTATTGCAAGAGGATTTGAGTATAAGAGTAGTGAAGTCTTGCTTCAGTTGTATAGAACTTTGGTTAGACTGCACCTGGAGTACTGTGTGCAGTTTTCCTTCCCTTACCTCAGGAAGGATATTACTTCTGCCATAGAGGGAGTGCAACAAAGGTTCACAGTACTTTGTTCCTGGGATGATGGGACTGTGCTATGAAGAGAGATTGGGGAAACTGAGCCTGTATTCTCTAGAGTTTTGAAGAATGAGAGGTGATTTCATTGAAACCTACAAAATACTTAAAGGGATAGACAGCATAGATGCAGGTAAGATATTACCCCTGGTTGGGGAGTCTAGAACCAGGGGACACCATTTCAAAATAAGGGGAAAGCCACTTAGGACCGAGATGAGGAGAAATTTCTTTACTCAGAGAGTTGTGAATCTTTGGAATTCTCTACCACAGAGGGCTGTGGAAGCTCAGTCATTGAGTTTGTTTAAAGCAGAGATTGGTATTTAGAAATCTGTCAGTGGCATAAAGGGATATGGGGAGAGTGTGGGGAAAAGGCATTGAAGTGAATGATCAGCCATGATCATATTGAATGGCAGAGCAGGCTTGATGGGCTGAATGGCCTACTTCTGTTCCTATGTTCCGTAGTGTCAGTGTCCGAGCTGGTGGCTAGGAGTGTCACATCAAGTGGCTGTGCCTCCTCATCTCTGGCATGGGTTTGTTCTTTTCCTCCTGGCTGTCTTGAGGCTGGCCAGGTGGCAGTTCTGGAGTGTCTGAAAGTATAAAAGCAGAAGGGGTGGTTGGGATGAGGGAGGGGAGAGAGGAGGAAAGCATGAGGTCCATGGTCACACCATCTCCAGCTTTCACCTCATGCCACATCTGTGGGTGAGATGAGGGATGAGGAGGGGTAAAAGGCAGTCACTTACCGTCATCCAGGATGACCTCAGCAGCTCCAGATGCCACAGGCTCTGTTTGTCGTCAGCAGTGCTTCCCTCCATCATCAGGTCAGAAGTGGGGATATTTGCTGATTGTACAATGTTCAGTACCATTCGAAACTCTTCAGATACTGAAGCAGTCCATGTCCATATGCAGCAAGACCTGGACAACATTCAGGCTTGGGCTGATAAGTGGCAAGTAACATTCGTGCCACAAAGATGCCAGGCAATGACAATCTCCAATAAGAGAGAGTCTAACCATCGCCCCTTGACATTCAGCGACATTGCCATTGCTGAATCCCTCCTATCAACATCCTGGTGGTTACCCTTGACCAGAAGCTGAACTGGAGCAACCACATAAATACTGTGGCTACAAGAGCAGGTCAGAGGCTGGGTTTTCTGCAGCGAATAACCCAACGCCTGACTCCACAAAGCCTGTTCTCCACAAGGCTCAAGTCAGTAATGTGATGGAATACTCTCCACTTGCCTGGATGAGTGTGGCTCCAACAACATTCAAAAAGCTCGACACCATCCAAGACAAAGCAGCCCCCTTGATCAGCACCCCATTCACCACCTTCAACATTCACTCCCTCCACCACTGACGCTCAGTGGCAGTAGTGTGTACCTTTTTCTTTGGCCTCCTTGTCTCGAGAGACAATGGGTAAGAGGTGGTCAGTGGCTTGTGGAGCAGCGCCTGGAGTGGCTATCAAGGCCAATTCTAGAGTGACAGACTCTTCCACAGGCGCTGCAGATAAAATTGATTGTCGGGGCTGTTACACAGTTGGCTCTCTCCTTGCACTTCTGTCTTTTTTCCTGCCAACTGCGAAGTCTCTTCGACTTGCCACTTTTAGCCCTGCCTTTATGGCTGTCCGCCAGCTCTGGCAATCACTGGCAACTGACTCTCACGACTTGTGGTCAATGTCACAGGACTTCATGTCGCGTTTGCAGACGTCTTTAAAGCGGAGACATGGACGGCCAGTGGGTCTGATACCAGTGACGAGCGCGCTGTACAATGCGTCCTTGGGGATCCTGCCATCTTCCATGCGGCTCACATGGCCAAGCCATCTCAAGCGACGCTGGCTCAGTAGGGGGTATATGCTGGGGATATTGGCCACCTCGGGACTTCTGTGTTGGAGATACGGTCCTGCCACCTGATGCCAAGGATTCTTCGGAGGCAGCGAAGATGGAATGAGTTCAGACGTCGCTCTTGGCTGACATACGTTGTCCAGGCCTCGCTGACGTAGAGCAAGATACTGAGGACACAGGCTTGAAACAGTTGGACTTTTGTGTTCCGTGTCAGTGTGCCATTTTCCCACACCGTCTTGGCCAGTCTGGACATAGCAGTGGACGCCTTTCCCATGCGCATGTTGATTTCTACATCGAGAGACAGGTTACTGGTGATAGTTGAGTCTAGGTAGGTGAACTCTTGAACCACTTCCAGAGCATAGTCACCGATTTTGATGGATGGAGCATTTCTGACGTCCTGTCCTATGATGTTCATTTTCTTGAGGCTGATGGTTAGGCCAAATTTATTGCAGGCAGCCGCAATTCTATCGATGAGATTCTGCAGACACTCTTCTGTGTGGGATGTTAATGCAGCATCGTCAGCAAAGAGGAGTTCACTGATGAGTACTTTCCGTACTTTGGTCTTCGCTTTAAGATGGGCAAGGTTGAACAATCTGCCATCTGAGCTTGTGTGGAGGAAAATTCCTTCTTCTGAAGACTTGAACGCATGTGAGAGCAGCAGTGAGAAGAACATCCCAAATATTGTCGGTGCGAGAACACAGCCCTGTTTCACGCCACTCAGGATAGGAAAGGGGTCTGATGAGGCACCACTATGCTGAATTGTTCCTTTCATATTGTCATGGAATGAGGTGATGATACTTAGTAGCTTTGGTGGACATTCGATCTTTGCTAGTAGTCTGAAGAGACCACATCTGCTGAAGAGGTTTAAGGCTTTGGTGAGATCTATGAAAGCAACATAGAGGGGCATCTGTTGTTTGTGGCATTTCTCCTGTAGCTGGCGAAGGAAGAACAGCATGTCAATGGTGGATCTCTCTGCTCGGAAGCCACACTGTGCCTCAGGGTAGACATGCTCAGCCAGCTTCTGAAGTCTGTTTAAAACGACTCGAGCAAAGACTTTCCCCACTATGCTGAGCAAGGAGATTCCACAGTAGTTGTTGCAGTCACCGCAGTCACCCTTGTTCTTATAGAAGGTGATGGTATTGGCATCGCGCATGTCCTGTGGTACTGCTCCCTGATCCTAGCACAGGCAAAGCAGTTCATGGAGTGCTGAGAGTATATCAGGATTGGCTCTCTTGATTATTTCAGGGGTAATGCCATCCTTTCCAGGCAGGGGCTTTTCCGCTGGCTAGAGAATCAATGGCATCACTGAGTTCCGATTTTGTTGGCTGTTCGTCCAGCTCATCCATGACTGGCAGAGACTGGGCTGCATTGAGGGCGGTCTCAGTGACAACATTTTCCCTGGAGTACAGTTCTAGGTAGTGCTCCACCGGGCGGTCCACTTGCTTGCGTGGTCAGTGATCATTTCCCCTGATTTAGACTTGAGGAGGGCGATCTTCTTGATGGTTGGCCCAAAAGCTCTCTTAATGCCATCATACATTCCTCTGATGTTTCCGGTGTCGGAGGCCAGCTGAATACGACTACATAGGTGTTGCCAGTAGTCATCTGCACAGAGCCTGGCTGTTATTTGTGTTGCGCTTCTGGCTACTTTAAGTGCTACGGATGTTAACTCACTGGGGGCTTTCTTGTAGTTCAACATTGCAATGCGCTTAGCGGCAAAGATAGGTTCCAGCTCTTCAAAGTGAGATTGAAACCAGTCTGCATTCTGCTTCTTACGTTTGCCAAAGGTGGTCATTGCCGAGTCATAGATGGCGTCTCTGATGTGGGCCCACTACATCTCTGCATCCCCTGCAGGAGTGTTTTGAAGGGGTTTTTCAAGTGAATTTAGAAACTTATGTAACAGCTGTGGATAAGAAATTCTGTTTGTGTTGATGCACGGGCGGCCCTTCTGCTTGGAGTGATGTAGCTTCTTTGGTTTGAGTCTAACTTTGCACATCAGGGAGCGGTCAGTGTCGCAGTCCGCACTGTGGAAGCTGCGTGTGATTTGGACACTGTTTTATAGAGGCTTGCTTTGTGATGATGAGGTCCAGCTGGTGCCAATGACTGATCTTGGGTGTCTCCATAAAACCTGGTGACACGGTTTAGTATGAAAGAATGAGTTGGTGATGTAGAGGTTGTGATAGGTACACAACTCCAGCAGTCTCTGTCCATTCTCATTCATCCTTCCAATGCCATAGCACCTAAGGCAGGAGGGCCATGAGTCATGGTCGGCCTCAACCCTGGCGTTAAAGTCGCCCAGCAGGAACAAATGTTCGGTATTAGGAATGCTACTAATGATATTATGGAGTTCCTCATAGAACTGGTCTTTAACTTCAAGTGAGGAGCAGAGTGTTGGAGCATCTATGCTGAGTAGGTGTGCTGGGCCAGAGGCGATGAGCAGTCGGATGGACAGTATGCGTTCCGAGCCATTTGAAGGTGGCTCTATCATGCTGAGCAAAGAGTTTCTGATGGCGAAGCCCACTCCATGCTGTCTTGGTTCTTCAGGATCCCTACCCTGCCAGTGTGTACCATATACATGGTAGATTCTACAAGATGCACTGCAGCAACTCATCACGCCTCCTTTGACAGTACCTTCCAAACCCATGACCTCTTCCACATGGAAGAACAAGGACAGCAGACCCATGGGAACACCACCACCTGCAAATTCCCCTCCAAGTCACATACCATCCTGATTTGGAAATATAACACCATTCTTTTACTGTCACTGGGTCAAAATCCTGGAACTCCCTCCCTAGTAGCATTGTGGGTGTGGGTGTACCTGCACCAGATGGACTGCAACGATTCAAGAAGGCAGCTCACCACCTACTCAAGAGTAATTAGGGATGGGTAACGAATGCTGCCTAGTCAGCAATGCTGACATCCCATGAAAGAACCAAAAAAAAAAATCAGACTGCTTGTCTGTCATCCAGTATTGGATGAAAAGAAACATCCTCCATTTAAATATTGGGAAGACAGAACAACAATCTTCACCCAGAAGTGCCAAGTGGATGATCCATCTCGGCCTCCTGAAACCTCCAGCATCACAGATGCAAGTCTTCAGTCAACTCAATTCATTCCATGTGATATCAAGAAATGACTGAAGGCACTGGATACTGCAAAGGCCGAGCTCTGACAACATTCCGGCAATAGTACTGAAGACCTGTGCTCCAAAACTTGCCACGCCCCTAGCCAAGCTGTTCCAGTACAGCTGCAACACTGGCACCTACCTGGCAATGTGGAAGATTGCCCAGGTATGTCCTGTCCACAAAAAGCAGGACAAATCCAACCCAGCCAATTACCACCCCATCAGTCTACTCTCAATTATCAGTAAAGTGACGCTCCGTTCGGGTTCTGCCAGGGCCACTCAGCTCCTGACCTCATTACAGCCTTGGTTCAAACATGGACAAAAGAGCTCAACTCGAGGTGAGAGTGACTGCCCTTGACATCAAGGCAGCATTTGATTGATTATGGCATCGGAGCCCTAGCAAAACTAGAGTCAGTGGAAATCTGGTGGTGTTGGGGGTGCGGTAAACACGCCACTGATTGGCGTCATACCTAAGACAAAACAAGATGGTTGTGGTTGTTGGAGGTCAATCATCTCAGCTCCAGGACATGACTGCAGAAGTTCCTCTGGGTAGTGTCCTAGGCCTAACCATCTTCAGCTGCTTCATCAATGACCTTCCTTCAATCATAAGTTCAGAAGTTGGGATGTTCGCTGATTGTGCAATGTTCAGCATCATTCGCGACTCCTCAGATACTGAAGCAGTCCATGTAGAAATGCAGCAAGACCTGGACAATATCCAGGCTTGTTCTGATAAGTGGCAAGTAACATTTGCACCATACAAGTGCCAGGCAATAACTATCTTCAAGAAAGAATCTAACCATCTCTCCTTGACATTCAATGGCATTACCATCACTGAATCCCCCACTATCACCATCCTGGGGGTTACCATTGACCAGAAACTGAACTGGAGTAGCCCTATAACTACCGTGACTACAAGAGCAGGTCAGAGGATAGGAATCTTGCCGCAAGTAACTCACCAGACTCTCCAAAGCCTGTCCACCATCTACAAGGCACAAGTCAGGAGTGTGATGGAATACTCTGCACTTGCCTGGATGAGTGTAGCTCCAACAACACTCAAGAAGCTTGACACTATCCAGGACAAAGCAGTCCGCTTGATTGGCACACCATTCACAAACATTCCCGCCCTCCACTGTCGCACAGTGGCAGCAGTGTGTACCATCTGCAAGATGCACTGCAGCAATGCACCAAGACTGCTTGAACAGCACCTTCCAAACCCACGACCTCTACCATCTAGAAGGACTAGGACAGCAGTTGCATGGGAACACCACCACCTGCAAGTTCCCCTCTAAGCCACACACCATCCTGACTTGGAACTACACCACCATTCCTTCACTGTCGCTGAGTCAAAATCCTGGAACTCTCTTCGTGACAGCACTATGGGTGTACCTACCCTATCTGTACTGCAGTGGTTCAAGAAGGTGGCTCACCACCACCTTCAAGGCAAATAGGGATGGGCAATAAATGCTGTCCTGGCCAGCGATGCCCACATCCCATGAATAAATTTTAAAAATCCAGTGCCCAGAATTTTGTCAGGCCAGAGGCCAGCATCAAAAGTCACTGAGCCCACCTCTGCCAACACTGTAATTTTACATAACTCAGAACCAAGCCTTGGGTGGGAGCTCTTCAGTCCCAGCAGCGCCACCAGGAGCTGGGACCAGCATAATGGACAAGGCCCTGGAATATATTGTGTGTGGGGCCTCACCGGGGACAAATGGCTGGGCCCTGGCAAGCTAGTGGGGAAGTCACTGGAGAGAGTAGGGGTGGGTGGGGGGTGGGTGCTGCAATGGGGGTGGCTTGTGCTGTGGCACAGACCCTCCATCGGGCTCAGGGTGCCTGATCAAGAGGGCCCCCCACAGCCTGCAAGGATGCCCCCAGGTTCTAGTGAGTAGCCTTCTGAGCTACTGAACCAACCGTCCAATGCTTGTAATATACCAAGAGTGGCAGGAGGAGGCTCTTAAGTGGCAAGTAATTGGCCACTTAATGGCCTTAATTGGCCAGGAGCAGGCAGGCTGTTTGTCACCTCCCCCACTGCTGGTAAAATTGCAGCGGGTGGAGGGTGTCAGGAATGACACACTTCTGTCCCCCCTCCCCCACCTCCAACTCAATTTTACTCTTATTTTTTTTTCTTTCCCCCACCCCCACCCACCTCCAGTCTGCTCCTGTGGGGGGGGGGGGCATAAAATTCCAGCCATTGTCTTTGGTTCTTGCCACAAACTCCATTCCCCAGCCACCAACTCACTCCCCCTCCCTGACAACTGTCTGATGCTGAACCAGACTGTTTGCAACCTTGGCCATATATGACCCTAAGATGAATAACTGACCACGTATCCACACCATCGCTCAGATTGCCTATCTCCACATCCGTTACATTGCCCGATCCTGCCCCTGTTCAGCTTACCTGCTGCTGAAACCCTCATCCATAGGTTTGTTACCTCTAGTCTTGACTATTCCAATGCAATCCTGGCTGGTCTCCCACATCCTACCCTCCATAAATTTGATGTCATCCAAAACTCTGCTGCCAGTGTACTAACTCACCCCAAGTCCATTTCACCCATCACCTATCATCCTTGTGCTTGCTGAGCTCTATTGCCTTTCTATTGAGCACCATCTCTTTTTTTTAAAGTTTTCTTCCTTGTTTTGAAATCCTTCCATGGCATCATCCCTCCCTATCTCTGTAATCTCCTCCAGCTCCACAAGGCACTCAGATATCTATGGTCCTGTAGTTTTGGCTTCTTGAGCATCGCAGATTTTAATTACTCAATCATTGGTGGCCATGCCCAGGCCCTAAAGACTGGAATTCCCTCCCTAAACCTCTCCACCTCTCTAACTTTCTACCTCTCTTTCCTCCTCTAAGATGCTGCTTAGAATCTGCCTCTTTTTTTGACCAAGCTTTTGGTCATTTGCCCTAATACCTCCTTGTGTGGCTTTACAGTGCTCCTGTGGATCACCTTGATGTTTATGATAAAATCGCTACATAAATGCAAGTTATTGTTATACCTTTTTAAATCTAATTTTACAATCTACCTTAGTCAATCTGGCCCTCATACCTATATAATTGGCTTTATTTATGTTTAATACTCTAGTTTCAAACTTATTTATGTCACTCTTGAAGTCATTGTGAAATTCATCATATTATGATCACATTTCCCTTGAGCATCCCTTACTATGAGATCACAAGAGGTTATACCTATCTGGAAAAATTGAACTGCCAAGGGCTCTTTTCTCCATTTATAAACAACTGAAGGGTGACCTGATAGAGGTCATTAAAATTATGAAACGGTTTGATAGGTTAGCTGCAGAGAGGCCATCAGGGATGGATTCTTGGGGACAAAGGATACCCATTGAAGACATGACTACTGACGCCTGTGAGGAACCCTCACAATGCAGTGGAGGAGAGGTACAACACTTGCCACGACTCCACCTGAGCAACCATCGAGCAGGCCACTAAGCTGCTCAATATGAGATTCCGTTGGCTAGGTCGATCGGATGGAGCCCTGCAGTGTGCCCCAGTGAGGGTTTCTCATATCGTTGCGGTCTACTGTGCTTTGCATAATCTAGCAAGGCAGATGGGGGAGGCCTTGCATGACAAGGACATGATTGAACAACACCTCCACTGACAAGGATGACATGGAGGAGGGAGATGAGCAAACAGTGCTGGATGTTGAACCCTTTGCTCGGGAGGCCAGGCAGACTGAGCGACGGGCCAAGGAGGAAAGAGACAATCTCATAATTAGCTGCTTCCAGCCATCCTGATGGCCACTCAGAGTAAAAACAATTAAGATTCACCTCAATGCATGCAGTCTGTCACCTTTCTATTTGTGTTCCGTGCTTAGCGTCCAGCTGCATGCACTATTGCCCATGGGAGACCCTATTCAAATGAGGGCTGTGCCTACATTGGCAGCTGCTAAGGGGGAAGTCAGCAGCTCACAATTAATGCATGACAGAAGAATCACTTTTACACAATGAAGGTTAACCGCAAGAACAAAAGAACTTTATATGATGAAGCAGATGTCAAATTTCTAACACCGAGAAGCCCCAAGTGTCTTCAGGTGGTTTTATTTATACATTTACAAGTACTTCTATGAGGTGTGATCTCAGCTGTCTGGAGGCAGGCTGCTGATCAGGCTGCCCCTTAGCTTGTGATGACTTTGGCTGCTGTCCTCTGGCTGCCTAAGGCCTGCGGGATCCTGGTTGCTTGAGGGTTTCCTGCACACCAGAAGCTTGTCATCAGCCTGGGACTCAGCATAGGTCTGGCCACCCACAGTCCTCTGATTGTCAGAGGCCTTGGCTGTCTGAGCCTCAGCTAGCTGCTCAGGTGCATGAGCAGTGCTCTCACCAACTTGTGACCTTGATTCTACAGCAGAGAGGAAACCCACCAAAGTGAAAGTATCTGCTGTGTGAAGGGTGCAGGACATCCTCTTATCCAGCGATGGCGAGAAGAGGTCCTCCTGCCTGATGAAGCAAGCCTGGATGGAAATAGTTGAGCTGGTTGTCAGCCTTGAGCTCATCCCCAGGACATAGTTACAGTGCTGCAAGAGGGTCAGTGACTTCCTTCGTTCTGCCAAGGTGGCTGCTCCACAACTCTCTGCTTATTCGAGATCGCAAGTAGTTTCGCAGGAGGCTTTGAGAGCTCAGGATGTGAGCCAGTTGAGATAGAGTACCTAGACTGTATCTTTCTCATTGAATTATGACTCTCACTCTTGTTACTATGATTGTTATTTGGTTTCAGGTTAGTCGGGAAGAAAGTCAGTTTGCTCCGCAAATGAATGCGTTAGTGGACTGACTGCTCCGCTGTGCTATCCACATTTACATGCTGCTGACATGCTGCAGTCGCCAAAAGGGCAGAAACTTAATTGTCTCTTATGTGGAGGTGGTTGGTAGGTCAGGTCGTGGGGTGGGTGGGGTGTTTCAAGTGTGCCAGTAGCAGGCTAGATATCTCTTGTGGTCCTAAGAGGAGAAACCATGCTCTGTCACACCCGATCTGGACTGAAAGTTTACCAGCCAACAAAGGCAACCAGGCAAAGCATGTACAGCACACACTCTACTTATAGACACATAAACGTTGCATTTGGAGTCAGACAACAGTACCCATGCTGGTTTTAGACCCTGATTTTCATAATTAAGGAGCCCAATGCCTATTTTAAGCAGGCGCCTGGCAGACTTATACTTGCCGAGTCAGTATGGTGTCCAGCACATGTCGGGCTGGATTTAATGGGCCCCCCGGAGACAGGTTAGGATGCAGGGGGTACCCATAGAATTGCGATAGGAGGCAGTGGGAGGGGCAGAGGGTCTGTCACCCCGTAACACTGCAATTAAGTTGGGGGCAGGAAAGGCCGACGACAGCCTCCCCGCTCAGAGGCCAATTGAACCCCCCCCCCACCCCCCCCATCACTGAGGCCTGCCAGACTGGCCCTGCCGACCCTGTCACACTCGCCTTTGATCCAGGTCTCCAGCGCTGGGATGGTTCTAAGACCTCCTGTAGTACCATCAGTGGCCACCGCTCCCGGTGGCACTGCTGATATTGCTGAGCAGCAGGCGCTCTGGCTGGCAGCTCTTGGAGGCAGGATTCCAGCCTTTAAAGAGATGGGGTTCCTGGCATTGGGCATTTAATTACCTGGGCATCGTTAAATAGAGCCGGGGGTGAGGGCTCTGAATGGCCGAGGCGGGGTTCCCACAGCAGTTTTGGCTCAGCGCCGACAGCCCTGTTGACTCCACTAAATGCAGCCCGTCCAGTGCAAATCAGATGTGACAGATTGTGATTAAAATTTGGAGACCTAATGCCCATTTTATGGGCAAAAAATGGTTCATTGTAAATTGAATTTTTGCCTCCTTTGTTAGTGCAGTTCTTGTTTGGCTATATATTTGCCATATATTTGCAACAGAATACCTTCTTTTGTCAGGGTTCCAATTTTGGGACATAAACCTAACTATTGCACAGCAGCAGATCCATGCTTTGGCACAGCTGAATGCCAGTGATTCCTTTCAGATAACTACAGGGGATGTGGACTGAATTGTAGTGGGACAAAACTGTTTACGAAAAACTACAGATTTATGATTTGTAATAGAGGCCTCGGATGCGAAACAGCTGTTAGGATTGTAGCCTGGGTATTTTGAGGAACAACTTCCACCTGAAATCTTGGGGGAGGTTTTAACTGGAAAAAGTGAGTGGGTTTGTAAGTGGGCAGATGGTTAAAGGGGCTGAAATTGTCAGCACGTTGGAAAGACGGCAGCAGCCTGCTATCTTAAGCCATTAACTTCTGTGATATCTGTTGAGTATGGGAAACCCCTGTGGGACAGATGGATTGGCAATTATAATATACAAAGACCTCATCAGCTGTTTCAACTGAGATTTTTGAATTTAAATATGTATGTACCAGTTTCCTAGTCTTCGTGAAACATGCCAGGGAAATTAAGGCAAGAGTTCTGAGCGATTTGAGGGGGCTGAACAAATGACAGGCAAGAAATCTTTTAAATACCAAGAGGTCAAACCTGCTCCCTTGCTGAGGCTTTTGCTTATAGCACTTGTTCTGAGAGTATGCTTCCATTGTTTTGGAGGTGATTTCCACTACTTTGGAGGTAATTTCTACTACTTTGTAGTCTTGAGCATTTGATCTATGTTACCCAGCTGTCAACCTTCAATTCAGTTTGGGAGCCATTTATACAACTTTAACTTGGACCTCAGATGAGGAACAAGATGAGCACCAGGAGTAGCAGTACCAGCAAGAGGAGCAGCAAGTTTCTCCTCAAATGCCTGGCATTCCATGGGAGAGAGGAGAAGACTGCAGAGGTCTATCTTGCAGGAGGCAATTCTCACAATGCAAGGTTTACAGGCAGAGGATAAACTTTCTGGACATTGTAGTATAATGTAATATAAGGTTGTTACTGGGCAGAATATGTAAATAGTCAGTGAGCATCATCACAGGAAGTAATGTAATAGAACTTATAGAGAACCTCGTGTAGAGTGTAAGTAGAAGCCATAGATGCAAGACATGTGTAAGTAAACTCCTGTTCCTGTCACCGTCAGACTCTTAGATGTTCTGTATTAAGCCTTAATAATTATCAGAATATTATGGTGGCAATGGTAAACTGAAGAAAAGATGGAAAAATCACTGCCCTTACCAGAGAACTTTGCAAAAGTAAATGGACTGAACCAAGCTGAGGTGTGGCCGAAATGGATCCAGAGATTTGCAAGGTACCATACTGCATTGGGTCTCATGCAGAAGCCAGTCAAGGAGCAGGTCAGTATGTTATTGTATGCAACGGGAGAGTGTTCAGACAACATCCTCATTACACAAGGCATAGATGAAGAGAAAGCTAAGTATGAAGAAGTCGTTAAGGCACTGGAGACTTACTTTAACATAAGGAAAAAGTAATCGTTGAGCGTGCCAAATTTAGTAAGCATACTCAGCAGAGAGGGGATAGCAGTGATTTGTTTATCAATAACTTCTATAAACTCAGTTAAGATTGTAAATATGGATGTTTACAGGAAGAGCTGATTAGAGACAGGATTGTGGTCAGAGTAGCAGACGACGCCCTCTCAGATCATCGACAGTCGAGGCATGATCTTAGGTTAACCAAAGCAATTCAGTCGAGCAGGCAAGCAGAGGTTAGAAAATGTAACCGATTTGTCATTCGAGGGGACAGGGAGAGTCTGATCTCGAAAGCAGCAGACTCCATTGAATATGTAAAGAAGATGAAAGCAAAAAATGGCAGTCAAAGACAGGAAAGGCAGAAAGAGCATCTAAAGACAGCAGCATCTTTTTGCAGTAGGTGTGGCCGAGTGAGGCACCAGTGGGAAAATTGCTCAGACAGAGAATCAGAGTGTTTCTTATGTAAAAAGAGGGGACGCTTCCAGTTGGTATGCTGCAGTAAGAAACCATTGCTGCAAAATCTAAAAGGGAAATCCAAAGAAAATAAAAAAGTTAATGAAGTACAGGATGTACAATATGTTGAATTACCGTTTCTAGGGCAGTGCATGGAGCAAGTGAAAATTGCTGGATGGCAGAAACTTTTGTAGAAGGCAACAAGACAAAGTTCAAACAACACTGGAGCAGCAGTTTCAGTACTGTCAGACACTGAACCATGGCTGAAGAAGATAAGCCTTAAATCTACAGGAAAATAATTGTATGGTCCTGGAGGTAATTGAGTTGAAGGTAATTGGAGAGTTGCAAATGATTGAGTTACTGGGGAAAAATTCCTGAGACATTATATGTGATCAAGAATCAGAGTTGTTCACTCCTAAGCAGAAAGGCTTGCATAGACCTACAGTTAATATGTAGAGTCGAAGAGCTTAAATGTACAGAGGAGCAGTCAAGGAATTTTAGGGCTGAATTCCCTAAATTATTCAAAGGATTGGGAAAACTAAAAGCAGCATACCATATCACTTTGAGAAAGAATGTAGAACTGTTATGTTTATATACACGTTCCACATCCACTCCTTGAGGAAGTTAAGAAAGAAATGGAATCAATGACCAAACAGGGAGGCATTTCACCTGTTACAAAAGTGACAGGGTGGAGCTCAGATATGGTTGCAGTGAAGAAACTTAATGGGTCCATTTGAATTTGTGTAGATCTCACACACTGAATAAGGCAGTGGAGAGAGAAATACATCCAATGCCATCAGTAGATGAAAGTTTGGCAAAGCTGAGGAAAAGTACTAGTTGCACAAAATTAGATGGTAATAGCAGATTTTGGCAATTTCCATTGGATGAAGAATTTAAACTCTTGACGACTTTTATAACACCATTTGAAAGATTCTGTTTTAACAAATTACCATTTGGAATTGCATCAGCACCGGCGATCTTTCAAAGGACAATGTTGAGAATCCTGGAAGGATTAGATGGGATCATCTGCCACATGAACGACGTGTTGCTCCATGGTGCCAATCAGCAGGAACATGATGCGAGAGTGAGAAGTGTTGCAGAGATTGGAGGAAGCAGGTCTCATGTTGAATGAGAAATGTGTCTTCTCACAGCAATTGGTGACATTTCTAGGACATATTATTGATGGGTCAGGCATCAGAGCAGATCCTCAAAAGATGGAAGTGATAAAAAAACTTTCCAGAGCCTAAAAACATTAGAGTTCCAAAGGTTTATGGAAATGGCCAATCATTTGGGGAAATTTCTACTGAATTTAACCATGATAAATGAGCCATTACGACAGTTCTTAAAAAATACCAATGTTGGGGAGAAGCCCAACAAGAATCCTTTGAGCAAATCAAAGACATGCTGGTTTCTTCAGAAATGTCAGCATGTTTATGACCCAAAGTTATCAACCATCATAGCAGCGGGCGCATCATAAACAGGACTAGGAACAGTCTTATTTCAGGTGCAGTGAGATGGGAGATGCAGACCTGTATATTTTGCATTTGCAATTTAAGATTGAAACAGATCACAAGTCATTACTTACTCTGTTAAATGCAAAAGTGCTAGCAAAGTTGCCTCCAAGAGTACAGTGGTTCAGATGAAGATTGATGAGATTTGAGGCAGTGCACCCATCAGGCAGCCAAATTTGGTCCACACAACCTCTAGCACAATGCAGTTCCACAATCAACAATTCATCCCTAGCCCATGCACCTTCCTCTTTACCTCTTGTCTTACCATTTTTAGAGGCCACTTGTCAGGCAACAGGCAAAAATGGGCAATATGGAAAAATGGAGTAAACACTTAAATTTTATCATACAGAAAAATTGAACAGAAAATTCACAATGTAACACTGTGTTGAACACCCATGTGTGTACCCTTGTGAAACTACAATTCATTACTCTTCCTTTCTAAACTATTACACATGGTGCTACCCCTGTGACTTCAACAGAGGTAGAGGCAGGTTGCTTATATCCCTACTCTGACTGTTCAGATGCTCTGGGCCAACATCCTCTGGGTTTTGGAGCCCAGGAGAGCCCCAATATGACTGCCCCACTAGCACCTGTGCTGGGGCAGACTCAGCCATTAGGACAGAAGGAAGAATATATGGCATGGGGTCAGAGGTGGAAGTACTTTGAGCAGAGTCCCTAACGTCATGCCCCTTTTCTCCATTTTCCTTCTCATGGCCCATCCGCACTTCCATGTTAGCAATGAGCTGGAGAGCACTTTGCTGCCCTTCAGTGAGGCGCTGAAGGGCCAAGGCTAAGTTTTCAGTAATCCTGTTTAAGGTGGCATTCTGAATGTGCAAGCCATTGGTGAGGGCCAGTATGTACTCTGCCAACTGCCTTGTCAGATGTTTCAGTGCAAATGACTACTCTTTCCATGGATGTAGACCTCAGCGCGAACCCCTGAGACATCGTGGCACTCATGTTAAAGACAGATTCCTCTACTCTCTCTCCAGTGATGCAGTTGGAAAGGTTGACAGGACCTCACATATTTTCTGCTGCTTCTCCAGAGTTGTCCCCTTTTTAAATTGTTTATCAATTGTTTAATTATATACAAGTGGAGGGTGTTAATTGGGGTCTTACTTGAGCACCTATAAGGACACCCTTACTGAGACTGGACGAGGTTTTTGAGTGGGGAGCTACTTGTTTCAAATCCTTTTTACTCTGTACAATAAGTATGAAACTGTGTAAAGATACGCTCCAGCATCATGCCTCCACAACAAGCTTTCTGGAATTTAACATGATAGCAGAGAATGGTTGCCTAAAGTTGAAGGTTGGAAACTAAACATTTGTTTTTTACATAGAAAACTAAAATCTCAGTATCGATTGTGGAAAATATGGCAGAAAGCAAGTGTAAATTGTCAGGTATTATTACCCTCCGTTCTCTGAGACTGAAACATATGACCATTGGAAGAATGAAGTGGATAAGTGTTAGAGTGTTAGAGAAGTATTAATGACATCAGGTGAAAAGTATCAGAGACAAAAAAACAAATTGTCTTAAAGTTATACGGACAATTTGCTCACCCTTCTTGTCAAAGATTAAAAACTCTGCTAAAGGATGCAGGTGTGATTGATGAAGCATATACGAGGATGATAGAAGAGATTAGTGAATAGTGTGAAATCTGTAAAAAGTATCGGAGGATGCTATCAGGTCCTAGTGTAAGCCTTCCATTGGCATATGACTTTGACAAGGTAGTTGCCATGGATTTAAAGGTATGGGACAAAGACATGAATATTTTCATTCCACATTTTATAGACCTAGCAACTAGATTTAGTCTTTCTACGATAAAATATAGCAAGGAAAAAGGGTAAATATAGATAAAATCATGGAGAAATGGCGAGGGACTGGACTTGGGGAACCAGCTAAGTTTCTGACTGATAATGAAGGGGAATTTGCCAGTGACGTTCAGAGATTTGTGAAAACGTGAACATCATGGTTATGAATATCGCAGCTGAAAGCCCTTTCAGCAATGGGCTCTGTGAAAGGAATCATGCAGTTGTTGATGAAATGCTGCATAAAATCTTAGCTGACCAACCAAACTGCAGGTTGCCAGGGTGGTTCGTGCAAAGAATTTGCTTCAAATGGTTGGAGAGTATAGTCTCTTATCAATTGGTCAATGGGCGAAATCCCAAATTGCCTTCTGTGTTGTGTGACAATCCTCCTGCTCTAGAAGATTCTACAATTAGTTCCATTTTCTCCATACATTTGAATGCATTACATACAGGAAGACAGGCTTTCATCAAAGCTGAGGTCTCGGAGAAAGTTCGGAGAGCTCTGAGGCATCGTATAAGGCCATCTGAGACACAATTTAGTGCAGGAGATTTGTTGTACTACAAAAGTGAGAGTCATGGGGAATGGAAGGGCCCTGGTAAAGTAATAATTCATGATGGTAAGACAGTGGTTATCAAACATGGAAATCAAACTGTTAAGGTTCATTCCTCATGATTAATTGGGATTGATTACAAAACCTCAGATTCTGAGCAGCTGGTAGAGGGAAACAAGGCACCTTGTACCTCAAATGCTCATGTGTTTGGTGATGAAGGTCCTGAGGAACAGAATAAGGTAGGTCAAGGGTTGGATAGTAATGTGAGAGATAATGACACTCAGGAAAGAGCTATCGCATCCAAATCCAATTGCCCCGAGTAGGTACTAGGGTAACATATATTCCAGAGGCGTCTAATAAATGGAAGGATGCAACAGTTGTGGGATATGCAGGAAAATCTACTAGCAAGTTTAAATATTGGATGAATGTTCAAGATAATGGCCAAGAAGCAAGGCCCATGGACTGGTAGAATATGGTGAAACAGTGGAAAGCGCAGTGCAAGTTCTAATAGTGGGTCTCAAAGTGGTTCTTGTGTAAGGAAACGATGCTGTACTGGAGAAAGAGCCTCTGATCGTGCGCGAAGGAGATCTTATAGCAGTAGTCCAAAAAGACATCAAAGTGCTAATAGAAACCATACTTTGAATAGATTCTGCAATGAAACAAAGGCGAGAGCAGTCTCGGAATGTAACTAGAAGCAGAAGTCCTCAATGACCGTGAAGTTTTAGCGGCTGCTAACAAACTTGAGGATAAACTAATAAGAGAAGCAAATCATAAGAAATAGAAATTTGGAGAGAGTTTGGTGTTTATTCTGAGGTACCAGATAGGGGACAGCCAGCCTTGTCACATAGATGGATTTGTACTGAAAAAGTCCTTCCTGATGGGACTTATAAGGCTAAAGCAAGACTTGTTGCGAGGGGTTTTGAAGAGCAACAGGGTGATACCGATGTAAAAGTGAACTCTGCCACAGTTGGAAAAGTAATCCTGAAAATCCTTTTAGCTCATTTGGTCACGATTCATGTGAGTGCAGATCCATTGACATAAAAGCCACATTTCTGCAGGGTGATACTTTTCAGAGAGAAGTGTTTCTGGAACCACCTAAAGAGACAGCAGATGCAGAAGGACGGGAGGCGGCAGGCGGAGGCCCTTAAGTGGCTGTCAATTGGACACTTGAGGGCCTAGATTGGCCTGGGATGGACGGGTCATTTTCAGCCGCCTCCACCCCCCCCCCCCCCTCCACCACCAGCCAGCTCTTTGGGGGGGGCATAAAATTCCGTCCTATGGGAACTGAACAAATGCATCTCTGGCCTTAATGATGCTTCTAGGATGTGGTATTTCTCGGTGAGATCTGTTTTGTTGAAAATTGGTTGTGTTCAACTACAAGCAGATCCTGCAATGTTTTATTGGTATCATAAAGGGAAACTTTCAGGGATCTTCATGATGCACGTTAATGATTTCTTATGAGGTGGTACTGCGAATTTTGAGAAATATGTTATTAATAAGATTAGAGCAAAATTTAAGATTGTGAGTTATGCTTGTGGAGCCTTTAAACATATTGGTTTGGATATTAAGTAGACTAAGTCTGGAATAACTTTAAATCAACAATCCTATTTAGAGAGTGTTACTCCCATCCCGGTTAATCATAGTAGGTCATCACAGAAAGATGATGATATATCTAAAGAAGTGACCTAGCAATTGCAAAGCTTGATTGGTCAATTAAACTGGTTGAGCACTCCGACTAGACCTCATGCTAGTTTTGATGTGCTGGAGCTAAGTACGATGATGATGCACACTAAGTTGAGATTGTTTTAAAAAAAAATTAAAAAATTAAATCTGGAGAAATGTATACTGAAATTCCCATCCTTAGGTGATACAAAGAACATGAAAGCTAGTAATTTTTAGTGATGCTTCACATGCTAATCTTCCTGATGGATATTCGCGTGTAGCTGGTTTTATATTTCTGATGGGTGAAAATGGGAAATGTTGTCTTTTAGCTTGGGAAGCTAAGAAAATAAAAAGGGTCATTAAAAGCACTTTAGCTGCAGAAACCCTGGAGGCACTTGGATCTGGGGTTCTATTTTTCAAATATTTTAGGTGAAATTCTGAACATGGGTCATACTGAAGATAGGATATCCATTGCATGTTATGTGGATAATCGTTCTTTTTGGGACAATGTACACTCTACAAAAAGTGTGAGTGACAAACACTACTTATTGACCTTGCTGAATTGAAATAAATGCTGGAGAGGAAGGAAATCTCCAAACTTAAATGGGTAGATGCAAGTCATCAGCTATTCAATTGTTTCAAAAAGAGAAATGTGAGTACAAAGTAATTGTTAGGGGTGCTAGAGGTGGGGTGTCTTGCAGTGTAATACTTTATACCCAAAATGGAATTTATTTTGATTTATTGTGAAATGTTCTTCGAACATGTTAATATTTTGTACATAATATGGAATTTATTTTGAAATGTTGTTTGAGCATGTTAATCTAAGTTTTATTATAAAAGAAAGAAGGGAATCTGTTAATTGTGTATCAGTTGTTTAATTATATGCAGGTGGAGGGTGTTAATTGGGGTCTTACTTGAGCACTTATAAGGACACTCTGACTGAGACTGGTGGGGGAGTGAGGAGCTATTTGTTTGTAATCCTTTTCACTCTGTACAATAAATGTGAAACTGAGTAAAGATAGTTTCCAGCATCATCCTTCCACTACAAACTTTCTGGAATCTAACACTTTTCAGCAGCAACTTGTATTTTTATAGTGCCTCTAACACAATAAAACGTCACAAAGCGCCACACTAAGCCACATAAGCTGATATTAGGGGCGGATGGCCAAAAGCTTGGTTAAAGAGGTAAGTTTTAAGGAGCGTCTTAAAGAAGGAAAGAGAGATAGAAAGGAGGAGAGATTCAGGGGGGTATTCCAGAGCATAGGGCCTTGGCAGCTGAAGGGACGGCCACCAATGTTGGAACAATTGAAATCGGAATGCTTAAGGGGCCAGAATTAGATGAGCACAGATATCCTGGAGGTTTTTGGTGCTGAAGGAGATTACGGAGATAGGGTGGGCCGAGGATATGGAGTGATTTGAAAACAAAGATGAGAATTTTAAAATCAAGCTGTTGCTTAATCAGGAGCCGTGTAGATTAGTGAGCATGAGCGATGGGTGAATGGGTCTAGGTGCGAGTTAGGTCACAGGCAGCAGTGTTTTGGATGACCTCAAGTTTATGGAGGGAAGAATGTGGGAAGCTGACCAGGATTGTGTTAGAATAGTCAAGTCTAGAGATAAAAAAGGCATGGATGTGGGTTTTAGCAGCAAATGAGTTGAGGCAGGGACTTGCATGTTACGGAGGTGGAAGTAGGGGGTGTTAGTAATGGTGCAGGTATGTAGTCGGAAGCTCATCTTAGGGTCAAATATGACATGGAGTCGATGATATGGTAATAACTAGGCAGTCTTAGTGGTGGAGCAGAAATGTGGTTAGAAGCTCATCTTGGGGTCAAGTATAAAACCAAGGTTGCGAACAGTCTGGTTCAGCCTCCGACAATTGTAAGGGAGAGGGATGGAGTTGTTGGCTCGAGAACAGAGTTTTTAGTGGAGACTGAAGAAATGGCTTCTGTCTTCCCAATAATTAATTGGAGGAAACCTCTGCTCATCTGGTACTGAATTTCAGGCAAGCAGTCTGACAATTTAGCACCAGTGGCGGAGTCGAGGGAGGTAGTGGGGTAGAGCTGGGTGTCGTCTGTGTGTATGTGAAAACTAAAGTTGTGTTTTCGGATGATCAAAGAATCACCTGAATGGCTTCTCTTCCTGCTCCTGCAATATTACCTCTGGTGTCCCCCAAGGATCTATCCTTTCCCCTCCTATTTCTCATCTACATGCATGATGTCCCTTGGTAGCATCATTTGAAAACACAGCGTTAAATTTGATTACAAACAGCTAGGTAAGAGTGAATCCAAGTGAGAATGATTCCACTGAGCTGGACAACAGAGAAGAGAGATTGGAAAAAGCTAGTGTGAATGACTATGTCAAAGGCTGTACAGAGATCAAGGATGATGAGAAGGAATAATGCAACATGGTCATAGTCACAGAGAATGTCATTTATAACTTTGGTTGTCAATTATTTACTGATGAAAGCTGTATAAATTTGTATTATTTGTTAAAATTACTTCTAATTCCTCACTTACTGAGTCAAAATTCTGCAGAAGGTTGTAAAACATAATCAAAAAAAATTGGGCAGTATGTACTGGGGATAATTTTTCAACATTGCTATTCCAGCAAAACCATTGATCTTTGGAAATTGGAAAAATGCTGCATATGATTTGGTGACCAGTAATTTAAATGGTCAAAAAATCATGTGCAGTGCGTGACCAAATTTCTGATATGGGCTTTCAGTTGATGAGGCTCCCCACCAGCAGTACAAAGTTAGAAACAGTACGGTGATGAGTTTATTTTACTGAGCATGCAATTCATATATGGAAGTTGTATTAAACCAAAAATTAATACAGATTAGTCCTGCATCAGCCTGCACTCCAAGAAGAATATAGACCACCAAGCATTGTCATTGAGTGAACTGAGCTGAATGCTATCAAGCAATTTACCTATATGGGGAGCGTCATCTCATTTGATGCCACCATAGACAAGGAAATTGACAATAGGCTTTCAAAAGCAAACAGCGCATTCACTAGACTCTACGAACGAGTGTGGAGCAACCAAAACCTTAGAGCACAGACCAAACTCAAAGTGTACAAAGCTGTAGTCCTCACCACCCTTCTCTGTGGTGCTGAGTCATGGGTCTTATACTGCCGTCATGTACGCCTTCTAGAGTGCTTCCATCAGCACTGCTTATGCAGCAGTCTCAAGGTCCACTGGCAGGACCGCATCACAAACATTGAAGCCCTGGAAATAGCCAACATCACCAGCATCGAGGCCATCCTCCTGCAAAGCCAACCGTGTTGGGCGGGTCATGTTGTCCAGATGGACGACAGTTGTCTGCCCAAGATTGTGTTGTATGGAGAGCTGACCACAGGCAAAAGGAACAGAGGGGCTCCATGCAAACATTTCAAGGACTTCCTGAAGAAGTCCCTCTGTGTGTGCCACATCGACCATCGCCAGTGGGAAGCACAGGCTATAGATCGTGATGCCTGGAGATGCTACATCAGGAGGGCTACAGACAACTTTGAGACTGAGCGAAGAACCAGCATGAAAGAGAAAAGGAGGAGAAGGATAGATCCAGTTGCCCCAGCAGCGACTACACCTTCACCTGTACCCGCTGAGGGAGAATCTGCCGGTCACGGATAGGCCTGACTAGCCACCAGCGGGCCTGCAACCGATGAGTACAACCTTCCTTAAAATCTTCGTCCGCGAAGAAATGCCAAGAGAGAAATACAGATTGTATTTTTCTAAAACCGAACAATGTTTGGTGCAACTTGGACTACTTGGTGCAAAATTATTTTAAAAAGTATGTCCCTAAATTTATCACTTCATTAAAAATTGTGTTTATCCATAGAAGTTAATATTGTGGATATAATATGTTTTGTTAAATTATTAGTCTTATTTTATATCTTCTCATAATAATTGATCAAAAACGTGGTAAATGCAAAAGTGCTATAGTTACAGATATCATGATGTGGCCTTTTATATATTTTATTGTAGGCCTTTACTTTGAACCCAAAAAGAACAGATGCTATGATGAAACGTGGTTTATTTTATTTTGAAAATTCCACTTGGCATTTAGCAATTCAAGACCTTACATCATTGATTAAACAGGAACCTGACAATGCTAAAGCAAGGTAAGCTACACACAAGCTTCTTTTCTGCATTGCAAAAGTTACTCAAATTATGAAGTATACTTAGAAAGTAATATTGCAATTAGTTTCCATTGGGGTTCTTTCAATTGTTTGTTGTAACTCAGGTGGAAGATCAGCAGAAACCCCAGAGAACTGTCATAAATGGTGTTAATATATTTCTCCATGGTTTTTGAGGATCTTTTGTCAAAGTTACAGTGTTTGATTGGGAGATCCCAGTGGAAATTCAGTGGTCAATGTTAATAACAATACATGAGCTTCTGTTTTAACTTTCTAAATTATGGGCAAATCAGCCATCACCTTTGGAATCCTTGTACAGAAACATTTTAGAACTTAAATTTCAGTACACTTTTGGAAACTTACTTTTTACTCCACTTCTCCCTCCCTTCATCCTTCCAGTACCTCACTAAAGTGTTCACTCTTTTTGAATGAAAGATGGGAGAGTATTTGACCATGGAGGTGAGGGATCTTATCACAGTTGAGCCCTCACATAACATAGAGATAGGCACACTTCCTGTAGGAGTCATTGCATAGCAAGCAGGAGCTGAAACTTTGGCAGAGGTTACAGCTCCCTAACTGATCTGTAATGGCCCATTTGAGATGAATTGACTCAGTGCAGTCCAGAGGTTGAACCTTTGACCTTTTGGTTTAGATAATCCGGAGCCATTCAAGTGGTGCATCTTCTCATTGCGTCATTGGAAATGCCATCGTCTTTTTAAAATTACTTTATAAGGATGTCCTATCTTATCCAAGATTATCCTGGAGAGCAAAAATAAATTGTGGCTTCTTTTCGACCAACTCTTTACTTAAGAACATCTCCAATGCCCCTTTCACCTCTACCTTTAACGACAAATACGAGAAGTTCATGAACATATTTGTTATTAAGATTGAGATCTTCCGTTCAGCTGCTTCCACACTTCCCCACTAAGCCTGACCTGCACCGTGTCCTAGATCTAAACTTGTGTCTTTCTCTTGTTTCTGTCCTATCTCTTCTCATGCCATCTTTGAGCACATCTTGTTGACAAAACCCACTTCCTGCTGCCTTGCTCTCATTCTAACTAAACTGCTGACCACCCAACCTCCCTTCCCTAGCTGGCACTGTAAATGGTTCCCTCTCCGAAGGTACTATCTCTCTCCCTTTCAACAATTTTGTTGTTCGACCACACTGTTTTAAAAAAAAATCTCTGAACCATTCTGCGTTTGCAACCTACTACCCATCTTTAACCTCCCCTTCATCTCCAAAGTCCATGAAATTTTGTCTCCTCTCAAATTCACGTCCAACTCTTCCGTAGCTCTAACCTAAGTCACAAATGACATTCCATGTGGCTGTGACTATGGCGCATTATCCCTCTTCACAGTCCTGGACCTTTCTGTAGCTCTTGACACTTTTGACCCTATCATCCTCCTCCAACGCCTGTCCTTTATTGCTGAATGGGTCTGACCTTGCTTGGTATCATTTTTTTCTATCTGATCATTATTTCTTGAGTCTCCAATGTGCCTAATCTTGACCACCTCCTTTTCCTCATAGACATGCTTTACATTGGCAATATCATTCACAGACAACAACAGAAAGTATTTATATAGCCCCCTTTCATGTAAGAAAATGTCCCAAGGCACTTCACAGGGGCATTATAAAACAAAATTTGACACAAAGCAATATAAGGAGATATTAGATCAGATGACCAAATGCACAGTCAAAGAGGTGTGTTTTCAGGAATGTCTTAAAGGAAGAAAACAAGGTAGAGAGGCAGAAAAATTTAGGGAGGGAATGCCAGAGCTTAGGGCCCAGACAGCTGCAGGCATGGTCGCCAAAGGTGGAGCAATTAAAATTGGGGATGCTCAAGAGGCCAGAAGTAGAGGAGCACAGGTATCACAAAGGTTGTGGGGCTGGAGAAGATTACAGAGATAGGGAGTGATGAGAGCATGCAGGGATTTGAAAACAAGGATGAGAATTTTAAAATCGAGGTGTTGCATAACGGGGAACCAATGTAGATCAGTGAGCACAAGGGTGATAGGAAAACAGGATTTTGTGCGAGTTAAGACACAGGCAACAGTATTTTGGATGACCTCAAGTTTACTGAAGGTAGAAGGTGGGAGACCAGACAGGAGTGCGTTAGAATATTCAAGTCTAGAGGTAACAAAGGCCTGGATGAGGTTTCAGCAGCAGATGAGCTGAAGCAGGGATGGAGTCGAGGATGTTATGGAAGTGGAAATAGGCAGTCCTAGTGGTGATGCAGAAATGTGGTTGGAAATTCATCTCGGGGTCAGATATAACACCAAGGTTGCGAACAGTCTGGTTCAGCCTCAGACAGTTTCCAGAGAGTGGAATGGAGTAGGTAGCTAGCTGAGTTTGTGGTGGGGACCAAATCCAATTGCTTCATCTTCCCAATATTTAATTGGAGGAAATATCTGCTCTTCCAGTACTGCTTGCTGGACATGCAGTCCGAAAAGGTGGTGGTGAGGTAGAGCTGGGGTGTTATCAGTGTACATGCGGAAACTGACATTGTGTTTTCAGATAATGTCACTGAGGGGCAGCATGTAAATGAGAAATAGGAGGGGGCCAAGGATAGTTCCAGAGCTAAATGTGTCGGAGTGGGAAAAGAAGCCATTGCAGGAGGTACTCTGGCTATGATTAGATAGATGAGAATGGAACCAGGCGAGTGCAGTGCCACACAGATGGACAGTAGTGGAGAGCTGTTCGAGGAGGACATTGTCAACTGTGTCAAATGTTGCAGATAGAGTGAGAAGTACAATGAGGCATAGTTGGCTTTTATTACAATCACATAGAATGTGACTTTGCAAGGAGCTGTTTCAGAACTATGGTAGGGGATAGAAACCTGACTGGAGGGATTCAAACATGGAGATCCAGGAAAGAGGGGCACGAATATGGCACATTCAAGGACTTTGGAGAGGAAGGGGAGTTTGAGCATGAGGCAGTAGTTTGCAAGGCCAGAGGGATGGAGAGTTGAATTTTTGAGGAGATAGCAGATTTGAAGGAGAGGGGGATAGTACCTGAGGAGAGAGAGCTATTACCAATATCAGTTAGCATGGGAGCCAGGAAGGGAAATTAGGTCAAGTGGGAATAGGGTTGAGAGAGCAGAAAGGAGAGGGGAAAGAGTTCTCATGGACAGGATGAGCTTGGAGAGGGCATGAAGGGAGATAGTAGAGAAACTGGAGAAAGATACAAGTTCAGGGCTAGTCAGGGGTGAGCCTTGCAGGAAATTTGGCCTGGCAAAGGAAGGGAAGTGGCAGAGGCAGCTGATCAGATTTTTTCAGTCTTAGTGACAAAGAAATCCATGAGCACCTCACATTTGTTGGAGGTGAGGGTGAAGGGGATAGGATCCATATCTGGCGGTAAATGGCTAAAACAGTTGTCCGCCACATCCGTTCATGTCTGCATACCTTGGATTTAAGGGAGCCACAGTCAAGGCTGTACCAGGGGGAACAGCCAACGCGAGCGTGAATAATGGTCCTAATTTGGATGACAGCTGGGGATGGGAGTAGTGGAGCAGATCAGTAGCTGCAGAAATGTTGTGGTAAATGGAGGGCCAAAAGCTAAATAGTTGGAATTTGAAAGTGCAGTTGTAAGTGAATTGGAGGATGAATTGGGGGAGAGTTTTTGCCAGGGGCCTGCAGAAGGAAGTATGTTTTGGAGCGGGAAGCGGGATGTGGGTGGACAGCGATACAAGGAATTGATCAAGATGGCCTTATCAGTGATTGATTGATACTATGGACGTAGTGAGGCCAAGTGACATGGCAAGATCAAAAAGATGGCCACGAATATGTTTTGGGTAATTCCGGACATGGGATCAACTTCCAAATGAGGCCAATTAGCTCTACCTCTCCATCACTCCTTCCACCCCTCAAATGCCTCTGTGCTATCAGATTACTTGTCTGAAATCCAGTCTTTGATGGATCATGATTTCTTCCAGTCAAAGCACTGGGAAGCTGAAATCATTGTTTTCAGCCCCCACCACAAACCCTGTACCCTTGCCACAAATTTCATCCCCCTCCCTGACCACTGTCTCAAACTGAATCAGACTGTTTATAACCTTGGCGTCCTCCTCCATCCTTAGCTGAGCTTCTAAGCCCATATCCTCTTCATTATATTGTGCATAGCCACCACTGCTATCTCAATCCATCTGAGGCTGAAACCCTCATCCATGTCTTTGTCATCTCGAGAATAACTCTCCTGGTGGCCTTGCATTCAACACCTTCTATAACCTTTAGCTCATCCAAAACTCTGCTGCCCATATCCTAATCCATACCAAGTCTCACACCAGGCACATTGGGCTTGCAGTCCCCTCAAATTGAAAATTCCCATTCACATGTTTAAATCCTTTCATGGTCTTGCCTCCCTTATCTCTACAATATCTTTCAGCCTTATAACCCCTCCTCCTTTCTCTGCTTCACGCCTCTTGGGCATCCCTCTCTTTTGCTGCCCAAGTAACATGCTCTGCAATTACTTCTCGAAGTTCCTCCACTTTCTCACATGCTTTTGGCCACCCATCTTGAGATGTTTGTTTCAGAGTCGATTTTATGATTGCATCTTTGTGAAATGCCTGGCGACATTACTTCTAAATTAAATGCTCTATGTAAATGCAAGTTGTTGTTGCCCACCATGTCTACAGTCATGGATATCTGTAGCAGTTATTTTCTGGCTTTGGCTGCAGCTTCAAGTGCATGTACCAACCTGCAGCCTATCACTTTTGGCCAGGAGCCGCAGCACTTTAAGGCCAACTGGGACGAGGTCACAAACAATTCTTGGGCTTTTATGACCATCAATGGTTCTACAAAAAATCAGAACAGTGGTATCTTAGATGTCAGAACCTGGCATCTCTTTCTGAAGAGTTTAATCCAGATTGTCTTGCACTCTCAAGGAATTGAAGATGGTAATACTGCCTCAAGTTGGTCAAGTGATATATCCAGCGACTGGCTGTCTCTAATGACCTGAAAAATGTTTATAATCACATTGTTATTTGGTGGTGTCAACAAACTTACCTCAGGTTCAATTATCAGGAACACAGTAATTATATATGAGTCAGGGATTCCTCAGCTCTATGTGTGTTCACAAAATTCCTTTCAATACAGCTCATCACAGATTTCTACACTTGAATGCCTTTCATCAGTTTCCTATTTCCTTTCAGAACTAGAAATTACTGTCTAGCTCCTCCTAGTTCATAGTAGAACACTGGTTCCTCTTGGTTCATAGAGCCAACACAAACACAAAGAGATGAATATCATGCTTCTGCACTGTAAACTTGTATGATTCTGTGGCTTTTAGACATATCATATAAAGTCTGTTCAACACAATGGGGGTAAAATTGGGCTCGGTAGTACCTGTTTTTGGGGCTTTGGTTCCAAAATAGCTTCAGCAGTGTGTGTGTGTGCACACTTCTGATATGAAGCGCACAGATACCATCTTGCTAAATAGGTTAGCTTGTGCAAACTTAACATCCTCTGGAAGAATGCAGAGCAGGCATATTATAAGTAAAAGGTACCTGGATCTGCACCTGAAGTGCTGTAACATACAAGGGTACGGACCAGCTGCTGGAAGGTGGCATTAGATTGGGCAGCTAGTTTTTTCAGCCGGCAAAGACACGATCACTGAATGGCCTTTCTGTGCTGTAACTTTTCCGGGAACCTGCTCCCCTCCAATTAATTGCCTGTTAAGTTCCTTGAGGAGCTTGTTAATAGGCTGGGGAAGGCCAGAAGGAAATTTTCAAAGCGGAGAGCAGGAGGAGTGACTGTTCCAATGCACAAAAGTGATCAGCTGTCGTGAGCAATGCAGTTGGACATTGTTTGATATCGATAATTATTCAAAGAAATCAAAACAAAAGTGAGATTGAAACATAGTGCTTCACCTGCCTTCCTGTTCTGTTTGGCCACTTGTTTGCATCATAACACTGCTAGCCCTCTGGTCCACTGCCTGCACCATCTGCAAGGCAATGGTGAACCCAATAATGGCTTCCCACCTCCATACCAGTCCTAGTGCCACTGATTGTGTGCCAGACTTGCCTCTGGCCCAATTAAATCATTTGTATTTTAAGATAGTGTTGTGCCAGCCATGATGACTTGGCGTCAGGATCCCGACCCCAGAATGAAAATCCAGCCCGATGACTCTACAGGAGTTTGATGGAAAGGCAACAGTTAGATTGGGATTCAGATACTGGTGACTTATTTTCCTAGGATGTTTGTAAGGAACATTGTTGGGGCAGAACTTCCGAATAAAGCCAATTTTATAGATGTGGGTGTGGTGGGGCAGGGTCTCCTAGGCAGGAGTTTCCTCTGTTCCATCTTGAAATCTGCCAGATAGTGCATTAGTGATCAGTAACACTGAATGGAAGCACCTGGATTGTTGCATGAATTCCTGAAGATCTGTAATATTTAACCATGACTCTGGAGCCTCCTTATTACGAGATAGTGCAGGCGATTTTTGATATATGGTGCAGATTGGTTACAGCATATGCTCTACCTGCCCAGTGTGAGAATGGTGAGAGTCCCAATTACTTTGCATTGACTAAATGAGCTGCCAGTACTAATGATGGCTATGGTTATTGGAGGCCAATCATCTCAGTCCCAGGACATCATTCCTCAGGGCGGTGTCTTAGGCCCAACCATCTTCAGTTGCTTCAATGACTGAATTGACTGTGTCTTGTAGATGGCGGACACAATGACTGACACAATCAATCAAATGCCTTGCCTCCATCATAAGGTCAGAAGTAGCGCTGTTCGCTGATGATTGCACAGTGTTTAGTACCATTTGCAAGTCCTCAGATACTGAAGCAGTCTGTGTCCAGCTGCAGCAAGATCTGGAAAAGATTCAGGCTGGGCTGATAAATGACAAGTAACATTCATGCCACACAAGTGCCAGGCTATGACCATTTCCAACAAGAGAGAATCTAACCCTCTCCCCATGACATTCAATGGCATTGTCATCACTGAATCCCCCACCATCGCCATCCTAGGGATTGCCATTGACCAGAAGCTTAACTGGACCAGCAAAATAAATACGGTGGTACAAGGGCCACTCAGCTCCTGACCTCATTACAGCCCTGATTCAAACATGGACAAAAGAGCTGAACTCAAGAGATGAGGTGAGAGTGACTATCCTTGACATCAAGGCAGCATTTGATCGAGCATGGCATCAAGGAACCCTAGCAAAAGCTGGAGTCAATGGGAATCAGGGGGAAAACACTGCTGGTTGAAGTCATACCTAAGACAAAGGAAGATGGTTGTGGTTGTTGGAGGTCAATCATCACCGCTCCAGGACATCACTGCAGGAGTTCCTCAGGGTCGTGTCCTAGGCCCAACCACCTTCAGCTGCTTCATCAATGACCTTCCTTCAATAATAAGGTCAAAAGGTCAGAGCTGGGGCTGTTAGCTGATGATTGCACAATGTTCAGCACCATTTGCAACTCCTCAGATACTGAAGCAGTCCGTGTAGAAATGCAGCAAGACCTGGAAAACATCCAGGCTTGGGCTGATAAGTGGCAAGTAACATTAACGCCACACAAGTGCCAGGCAATGACTATCTCAAACAAGAGAGAATCTAACCATCTCCCCTTGACATTCAATGGCATTACGATCGCTGAATCCCCCACTATCAACATCCTGGGGGTTACCATGACCAGAAACTGAACTGGAGTAGTCATATAACTACCGTGGCTACAAGAGCAGGTCAGAGACTAGGAATTCTGCAACACGTAACTCACCTCCTGACTCCCCAAAGCCTGTCCACCATCACAAGGCATAAGTCAGGAGTGTGATGGAATACTCTCCACTTGCCTGGATGGGTGCAGCTTCAACAACACTCAAGAAGCTCGACACCATCCAGGACAAAGCAGCCCACTTGATTGGCATCCCATCCACAAATATTCACTCCCTCCACCACCGACGCACAGTGGCAGCAGTGTGTACCATCTATAAGATGCACTGCAGCAAAGCACCAAGGCTTCTTAGACAGCACCTTACAAATCCACGACCTCTACCACCTAGAAGGACAAGGGCAGCAGTTGCATGGGAACACCACCACCTGCAAGTTCCCCTCCAAACCGCACACTATCCTGACTTGGAACTATACAGCCTTTCCTTCACTGTTGCTGGGTCAAAATCCTGGAACTCCCTTCCTAACAGCAGTGTGGGTGTACCTACACCAGATGGACTGCTGCAGTTGAAGAATGTGGCTCACCACCACCTTCTCAAGGGCAATAAGGGATGGGCAACAAATGATGGCCTTGGCAGTGATGCTCACGTCCCATGAGCAAAGAAAAAAATAATCATATTGTTTATAGGCAGGACCTGCTGCCATGCAATGGGGAAGTTCACTTTTCAAAAGTAATCAGTGGACAGAGTATTACTGAGGCAGCAAGTAGCATGATATTGGCTAGAGCACCCCAGTTCTCCAATGGAGCCATAGAGGGCTTTGTGTAGCAAATGAGGATTATGAAGGAGTTTCTTTTCTCTTCAATGGGTAATGGATGCCCTGGCAAATTAGATGGCTGGATAGGTCAATGCCAATAGTATTAATCCTAGGATCTGAATGCACTGCTGTGAGAAATTTAATGATTGTAACTTATTTGCCAAGTTAAGACTTCTCTTCACATCTCTCTTACTTCCTCTATGCAATCTTGCAAAGACAGACTTGAGAACCAGCAATATAAATCCTTAAATAAAGACAGAAAATGCAGGAATAGTCAACAGATCTGGAGAGAGAAACAGGATCAATGGGCTGGATTTTGTTTGAAGGCCTCAGGTCCCGGAGCTGGCAGTGGGTGCCACTTCTGCTCAAGCATCATGCGGCCGGCCGAATGAGGGGACATGGCGGCAAGCCAATTAACTACCTGGAGGCCAGCCAATTAACTACCTGGAGGCATGGGCCTGTCCAATTAACAAGTGGGGCGGGCACTGAGGCACTGATGGCAACATCACCTGGCTCAAAGTCAGGTGCTGGTGCCATTTTAAATGGTTGCCAGCCCTGCAGGTAGTGCCACCTTGCTGTTAATGATTGCTTGAGCAGCATTGTTGAAGAGCCCTCCAGCTAAAGTGAAAACCCCTGCACCAGAATTGAAGACCCCTGCACCAGAATTGAAAACTCCAGCATACCTGCACCAGAATTGAAGACCCTGTGCCCTTGAACCAGAATTGAAGACACCTATTCTCCTGCACCAGAATTGAAAACTCCAGCACCCCTGGACCAGAATTGAAGGCCCCTGCACCTCTGGACCAGAATTGAAAACTCCAGCACTCCTGGACCAGAATTGAAGGCCCCTGCACCTCTGGACCAGAATTGAAAACTCCAGCACTCCTGGACCAGAATTGAAGATCCCGGACCAGAATTGAAGGCCCCTGCACCCCTGGACCAGAATTGAACATCTCTGCAGCAGGATTGAAGACTCCAGCATCCCTGGACCAGAATTGAAGATCATTGCACTCCTAGACCCAAATTGAAGGCCCCTGCACCAGAATTGAAGACTCCATCCCTAGACCAGAATTGAAGATCCCTGCACCAGAATTGAAAATTCCAGCACTCCTGGACCAGAATCGAAGACCCCGGACCAGAACTGAAGACCCCTGCACCCCTAGACCCAAATTGAAGACCCCTGCATCAGAATTGAAGGTTCCCTCACCCCAGACCAGAATTAAAGACCCCTGCACCCCAGACCAGAATTGAAGACTTCTACACCTGCGGATCAGAATTGAAGACGCCTGCACCCCTCCACCAGGACACAAGACCCAAGGAGCTAACCGGGAGCCAGCTGCCACCATGGCATAGGGAAGACAATGGGTGACTCCACAGTTGAGCGATGCCTCCCTGCAGGTTCTCTCCCAGGCTGCAAGGGCAAGGCAGGAGGTCCTCTTCCCCAGGGACAGCAAGAGGAGACCGTCCCACCTGATGATTCAAGCCTGGATGGAGATTGCATAGGAGGCTGTAGGGTCACTACTGAACATAGATGCAGTGCTGCAAACTGATCAATTACCTCTTTCAGTCCACCAGGATGAGTTATCCATACCACTGTCTTTTGGGCTTGCATGTGGCAATGTGAGGCAGTGTGCTAGATGGGGAGGGATTGACCACCCAGTCAGAGGCAAGGGGGTGAGGCAGCAGCATATCCTTTCAGATGCATGGCTGCATCTTGGTGAGGTGGCCTTCGGTCTTTGCTGACCCCCACCACGTCCCTGGAGAGCAGAAGTAAGGAGGAGGCCTTTGTAAACCCCATCATGGGCCAAAGCACAGTCTGTCACTATCCTAATTGTTGTGCTAGTCCTCTTGGGAAAACTAACAGTGTTCAGCCTTCTGCTTGTAGGAGAAATGGCACAATAATAAAGAACAGGCCACGACTGGTGGAGGCCTCCCATACATCCTTGTTCTGACCCCGTCAGAGGAGGGGGTCCTGGAGCTGGCTGGATCGTAGGGCAGCCCTGGAATTGCTGATAGTGAAACAGGAGTGTCAACCCAAGAGAGTGAGTGAATGAGTACAGGGTCACAAGTGTGCATCTGAATGTCTGAGTGACACATGAAGCATAGTCTCAATTGGCCACCACTGGACTCATGGAGCTCCACATCAGGCATGGTTGGGATAAGGAGATGTGAAATCCTTAACCCCTAAATGTTTGTGTTCTCTCACACAGGTCTCGGTAATCTGAAGGACACTCAGCTGCAGAGAGCAGGGGCCATCTGTCCAGGAGAAGGAGGGGATCTTCAGAGGATGCACCATCACATCATTCCCCATACCCTCCACCAGCACAGATACTCTCACGTCAGTGGGAATGCATTCGTGATTAGATTCAGGGGCACAAGCTGTTGAGCACAGCAATGATGTGCCCGAGCAGCTGATGGAGGATGTGATAGCCGAGACCATTGACAGTCGGAGGACTGTGGAAGGCCAGGCCCGTGTGGAGCCCCAGGCTGGTGATGTGCCTCTGGAGTTGTTGACAACACAGCAACTGCTGGAGCTGTAGTGAGATGTGAGAGGACATCTGGCAGAGCTTCCAGAGGCTATGTGCACCCATGCATGGACATTAGAGGAGTCCATCCAGGCCATGAGTGTTGTCATGTCTCAGGCATGTGCGCGCTTGGCTTTCTCCATTGAGAGGTAGGCAACCCTCATGAAGAGCCAGATCCAACAGACCAGTCAGTGGATGCCAGAGATGCACGTAGACCTGCTTACCATCAGCTTGTCCATGAACTCCATGCAGCAGTGCCAAGGCGAGAGGGGGATGAGGTGCCTGGAGCCTCCACCAGGTGCTCGTCCTTCTCTGATGAGCAGGGAGGCACAAGTATGCCTTGAAAGGCTGGAGAAGTGGCTTCCTGCTTCATCTGGGGGCTCCTCCTTAGGGCGCTCTGAGTGTGGACAGCAGCTCCTCAGCTCCGCTGTCAGTGACCCCAGCAACTCCAGTAGTTGTGATGACAGAGAAGGGTCCTGCAGCTGTGCAGGGGCCCCTCAGCATATGGGGTCTTCCAGGCCTCAGGCAGCCAGAGCAGGGTCACCAATGTCATCCCTGGCCATGGGGTGGCCTGATCAACAGCCTGCCTCCACCTCAGCTGCAAGCACAGCAGTCGCACCTCGTAGGAGCACACATAAGAGAGTTAAGAAGAACACCTAGATGAACATGGGGATCATGGGTGTTTGGACTTTGCACATGTTAAGTCTTTATACTATAGTGCCAATTAATAAATGTAAGACTTACTATTGGTAGTTATCCCTGCATTTCTTGCTACCTTGTCAGATGTCATCTACAGCCTTGCTCCCTCATTGGGCTGCTAATGTTGAGGTAGGCTGCATTTGGTCAGCTCCTCAGCTTTGCCAGTGCGCAATGTGAACTTGGGCGCTGGGTGATGGAGTACGAGATGAAGGAAGTGACAGCAGGTATGCATTTAGGTAAGTCTTTATTGCGCTGATAGTAAAAAGACAAGAAACAGGTATGTATGAGATTGTCCCGAGCCTTCTATGCACGTCTCTTTTTCCCCCTTGCCTCTGTTGCAAGGGACTCCTCATCCTGTGCTGCCTGCTCAGTAGCTTCCTCCACATCCTAATGTCGGATGAGGAGTGGTGTCAATGATGTCCTCATTATGCAAGGCCTCCCCCTATGCAGTGCTAGATTGTGTAGAGCACAGCAGATCACCACAATCCATGAGACCCTCATTGGGGCATACTGAAGGGTTCCACCGGATCTGTCTGGGCACCTGAATCTCATCTTCAGCAGCCCAATGGCCTGCTCGATGGTCGCTCGGGTGGACCTGTGGCAGGTGCTGTACCTCTCCTCTGCTGCAGTGTGAGGGTTCATAGGAAGATAGGGACATAGGGAATAGGTGCAGGAGTAGGCCATTTGGCTCCTCAAGCCTGCTTCGCCATTCACCTAAATCATGGCTGATCTTCTTCCTCAACGCCATTTTCCCACACTATCCCCATATCCCTTGATATCTTTAATATCTAGAAATCTATCGATTTCTGTCTTGAATATACTCGATGACAACCTCCACAGCCCTCTGGGGTAGTGAATTCCAAAGATTCACCAGTCTCTGAGTGAAGAAATTCCTCCTTATCTCAATCCTAAATGGCCTATCTCTTATTCTGAGACAGTGCCCCCTGGTTCTCGACTCACCAGCCAGGGGAAACATCCTTCCTGCATCTACCCTGTCAAGCTCTAAGAATTCTGTGTTCCATTAATGAGATCACCTCTCATTATTCGAGAATAATTATAGAGAATAGAGGCCCAGTCTCCTCAATCTCTCCTCATAGGACAATACCACCATCCCAGGGATTAGACTGGTTAACCTTTGTTGCACTCCCTCTATGACAAGTATATCCTCACAGGCGTGAGTAGCCATATCTTCAATGTCCTTGTCCCCGAGAATCCATCTCTGAATGCGCATTGCGGGGGTTTGGGGGTGGTCGGAAAACTGTCTGAGTACATAGGCACTATGGCTGCTTCCTCGGAACCGTGCACACACCTAAAGGATCTGCTTTCGATGGTTGCAGACCAGTTGTACATTGATGGAGAGGAAGCCTTTCCTGTTGATGAAGGCCGCTAGCTGGTCCATGGGAGCCTTGATGGCCACATGGGCAGTCAATGACACCCTGCACCTGGGAGATTCCAGCGATGGCCCCAAACCCAATGGACCTCTGCCTGATTGTCTGGATCGGTTCAGTAGTGCACGTCGTCACCCGCTCTATTGAACAGGGCGTTGTTCACCTCCTTGATGCAGTGATGGGCTGCAGCCTGGGAGATCCGACGCATGTCCCCAGTGGATCCCTGGAAAAAGCCGGAGGCGTAGAAGTTGAAAACCATGGTAATCTTCAAGGCTACTGGCATTGGATGTCCACCAAACCCATGGGTCTCAACTCATCCTGCAGCATGGCGCATAAATCAGTGACTGCCTCCCTGGAGAGCGTCATTCTTCGCATGGTTCAGGTAGTAATCCAGAGATTATTACCTTTGAGGTTCTGTTCATTAATTTGGACCCTAGCTCCTCAAACTCCCTCAGCAGAACTTCATTCCTTGTTCTACCTATGTTCTTGATTCCTATATGGACCATGACAACTGGATCCTTCCTCTTCTACTTCAGGTTTCTCACCAGCCACAAGGAGATGTTCTTATCCTTGGCATTGAGTTTGCAGCACAACCTTTGGAACTCCTAATCTTGGCTGCAGAGAACTGTATCTAACCCCTTGACTTTACTGTTCCCTACCACTGTCACATTCCTTTCACTCTCCCAACTTGAGTGGTCTCCAGTACCATGTTGCCATGGTCAGTTTGGTCATCCACCTTGCAAACTTTGCCCTCATTCACGTAGACAGCAAGAACCTCGTACCGTTTGCATAAGGACAAAGGTTGAGGCTCCTCCAGCACTGCACTTGCGGTTCCCTTTCCGGTCTGGCTTTCAGTCACATGCTCCTGTCCATGGCCACTAACCAGGCCTGTGCCACTTCCTAACCTAAGGGTTGTGACTGATTCCTGGATCAAAGTGTCCAGGTGACTTTCCCCATTCCCTGATGCTCAGCAATGTCTGCACCAGCTCAACATCTCTGAGCTGAATTTGCTCGAGATGCAGACACTTACTGCGTATATTGTAGTCCTGGATCACAATGTTCTCTACAGACTTCCACATGCTGAAGTTGTGGTAAACCACTTGCACTACCATCTCTATCTAAAAAGTCACTGTGTAATGTTGAAAAAGCAGCAGCCAATTTGCACACAATAAGCTCCCACAAGCAGCAATGTGATAATGAGCAGATAATGTGTATTTGTGGTATTGACTGAAGGATAAATATTGGCCAGGACATCAGGGATAACTCCCCTGCTGTTCTTCAAGATAGTGCCATGGGATCATTTACATCCAACCAAGCAGGCAGATGGGAGCCACATTTTTGCATTTCACTTCAAAGGCATCACCTCCAACAGTACAGCATTCCCTCAGTACTGCACTGGAGTGTAAACCTTGATTTTTGTACTCAAGCCTTGGAATGGGACTTGAACCTAGAGCCTTACACCTGAAAGGCAAGGGTGCGACCAACTGAGCCACAGCTAACAAGCTTAAATGCTACGTAAGAGTACTTAAACGGTTGCAAGTCCTCAAAGCAGAAAAGTCACCTGGTTTGGATGGGATACATCCAAGGTTCCAAACCATAGTTTTTTAATCCTTCTTCGATATGGGGGTGATGCCAGAGGAATGGAGGATTGCAAATGTTACGCCCTGTTTAAAAAAGAGAGAGGGTTAAACCCAGCAAATACAGGCCAGTTAGCCTAACCTTGGCGGTAGGGAAATGTTACAGGCAAAATATGTTTGACTAACTTGATTGAGTTCTTTAAAGAAGTAATGGAAAGGGTTGATAAGGGTAGCGCGGTTGCTGTGTACATGGACGTTCAAAGGCATTTGATAAAGTGCCACATAATTAACTTATTAGCAAAATTAAAGCTCATGGAATTAAAGGGACAGTGGCAGTGTGGACTTGAAATTGGCTAATGGTCAGAAAGCAGAGAGTAGTGATTAATGGTTGTTTTTTCAACCTAGAGAGAAGTATTAAATGGAGTTGCTCAGGGGTTGGTATTAGGAATACTGCAGTTTTTGATATAAATGATCTGGACATAAATTCTAAGTTTGCAGATGACACAAAACTCATATAATGAACAATGAGGATAATAATAGACTTCAGGAGGACATAGACTGGTGAAATGGATAGACATAAGGCAGATGAATTTCAACACAGAGAAGTATGAAGTGATACATTTTGGTAGGAAGAATGAGGATAGGCAATATAAATGAAATGGGACAATTTTAAAGGGGGTGCAGGAACAGAGAAACCTGGGGTGAATGTATACAGATCTTTGAAAGTGTCAGGACAAGTTGAGAACGCTGTTAAAAGAAGCATATGAGATCTCTGGTTTTATGAATAGAAGCCATAGAGTACAAAAGCAAGAAAGTTCTGCTAAATGTTTTGAAAACACTGGTTAGGCCTCAGCTGAAGCACTGTATTTTAGGAAGGATGTCCAGGCCTTGGAGTGGGTGCAGAAGAGATTTAATAGAATGGTACCAGAGATGAGTTATGTTTAGAGACTGGAGAGGTGGAATTGTTCTCCTTAGATGAGGGAAGATTTAGAGGGGTTCAAAATCATAAATGATTTACGAGGAGTAACTATGGAGAAACTATTTTGAATGGCAGAAGGGGCAGTTAAAAAAAGAAAAAACCTTGCTTTTATAGAGCACCTTTTATGACGTCAGGACGTCTCAAAACACCTTACAACCAAAGAAGTACTTTTGAATTGTAGTCACTGTTGTGATGCATGGAATGTGGCAGCCATTTGGCACATAAGCAGCAATGTGATAATGACCAGATAATCGGTTTTTGTGATGTTGATTGAGGGATAGATTTTGGCCAAGACACTGGAGATTACTCCCCTGTTCTTAAAATAGGGCCACGGGATCTTCAAGATCCACCTGAGAGGGCAGATAGGTCCTCAGTTTATTATTTTATCTGAAATACAGCACCTCCACCAATGCAGTGCCAGTCTAGATTTTTGGGCTCAAGTCTCTGGAGCCAATCTTCTGGCTCACAGTTGAAACTGCTACCAACTGAGCCACAGCTGACACTAGCACACCACTACAGATTTTTATAGTGATTGACAAAAGAACTAAACATGACATGAGGAAGAAAAAATGTATGCAGCAATTTGCTGTGATCTGGAATGCATTGCCTGAAAGGGAGGTGGAAGCAGATTTAATAGTAGCTTTCAAAAAGGAGGAATTGGATAAATACTTGAAGTGAAAAAAATACAGGGCTTTGGGGAAAGAACAGACGAATGGGACTAATTGGACAGCTCTAACAAAGGATGGGCAGGTGCACAATGGGCTGAATGTCCTCATTCTGTGATCTATCACTTTATGATTTCAATTTGATATTTTTGCAATTTTTCTGTACTAGGAATTATCGTGGACAAGCATATGCTAAGCAAGCAATGTTCAGGGAAGCAATTGAGGATCTGTCTGCTGCGATTCATTTGGATCCTAACAACTGGGAGGCTTTCTATCACAGAGGTTGCCTGCTGCGTAAGATTCACCCACGTCAAGCTTTACAGGACTTTAGTGTTTCAGGTAGATTGCAAACTGAATTTATACTATAGTTAGTGGTTATACAAATGTTAAGAGAAGTTGATTTGTCCACTAAGCTGTGCTCAAAACCAAAAATATTATCAGGAATTAACAGTACTGCATACATTTTTAATTTTATGTCAGTTGTTTACCACATAAGTAACATTGATTGCAATAGAGTGTACTTTTCTGTAGTCAGTACAGTTGTGGATGGCAAGAGGGATGTCGATCTTGACGGATATTTAGATCTCAAGAATTCAGGGACACATTGCTGTCAATTGTACCAGAATTATACCTGCCAGTGACCTTTGCCACTGATCTGCTGGAGTATGCAGGATTAGTGTGAGGTCCTCTGATTTAAATATTGTCAGTGGGCACCTGTACCGTTTGAGACATGTGTCGCGTGCCTACAAACAGGCAAGACTGAAAGGTCCCGATCCAGGTGTTGGGAGGTGTGAGGAAGGAGGGGAACAGTTCCTCCCCAGAATGATGATTTGTCACGCCTTTGTCCCTTTTTGTAAAGGCACCATTAATGTAAATGGAAAAAAATTATTTGTTGACCTTTCATTCATTCAGCCTGGATCCTGAGATGGGCTTCACTTTCATGGGGATAGCAGGCTGTATGTTTCTTTTCACTGGGCATATTGACTGCCACTGTTCCTCCAGGCCTCTGAAAAGCTGAGGTCATGGGGGCTTCCAAGTAGGGAGCCCCTGCGTTTGGTCCTACTCCCTTCATACTAAAGGTGCCATCCACTACAAGACAATTTCAACTGAATAGATTAGGGAGACAACTAAATAGGTTAGGGAGGACCAGTGGTCATGCTTACATGTTACGTCAGGGCAGAATATTTTTTATTTTTAGAATTTTTTTATTTAGAGATACTGCACTGAAACAGGCCCTTCGGCCCACCGAGTCTGTGCCGACCATCAACCACCCATTTATACTAATCCTACACTAATTCCATATTCCTACCACATCCCCACATTTCCCTCCCACCTACCTATACTGGGGGAAATTTATAATGACCAATTTACCTATCAACCTGCAAGTCTTTGGCATGTGGGAGGAAACCGGAGCACCCGGAGGAAACCCACGCAGACACAGGGAGAACTTGCAAACTCCACACAGGCAGTACCCAGAATTGAACCCGGGTCGCTGGAGCTGTGAGGCTGCGGTGCTAACCACTGCGCCACTGTGCCGCCCTTAACAATGCAGCTGTTAGGCAGTTATTCTTTTCCCAGAGAATAGAACACCTGTGGAAAAGGTTGCCAGCTCGTGTGATGAATGCTGATTCTCTGTATTTCTTAAAGTGAAAGCTGGACCTCTTTCTGGCGAGAGTAGGGATCACCTCAGACAAGGTATCCTGTAATGTAAAGTAGGAACAATGTGATCTCATGGACGAGTTTTGATTGTCTAAGGGGGTTGGAGTGGTATTTTCAAGTTTTATTCCTTCCTAATTGGCCTGGGTATTTCTATAATCTGTATTTTATGCCTCTCCCAGGAGATTTCTGGGTGGGTGGAGAGTGTATGTATTGTGATGCATAATGCATCACAACATTATGGAACAGGCTGGAAGATCATTAGGTATTTTCCTGTTAGTCATTTTCATATGCTTATATTTGAAAACTTTGCTGGGGTCAGAGGCGTAGTTTAGGGGCATGTGCATCTTTGCACTGCCACTCCTCACATTTTGCTCCCTATATGTCCCACTGCTGTATAGAAATCTTGGAAATAAAATGTCCAATAAACAAGCTAAAATTTTCTTCCAATATAGTAGATAATACATATTTACGAGCAAGCTTTTCTACTTTTCTTTACAGTACTTATCAATGATGAGGTTGAGAATTTAAATTCATTTTTGCATCGTGGGATTTTGTACACTGAACTCAGTGAGTGGCATGCAGCAATATGTGACTTTGAAAGCGTACTCAAGCTTGACAGGTACATGGTCTGAATCTTCTTACATTGTGAGACAGGTAGCTGATTGCACCACAAGAGATAAGTATGAAAGTATCATGGTTGTTTTCTGAATAACAACTATTAACATGCATAATGAATTCTTACTGTTCATATAGGCCATGGGGTTTGTAGGAAGAACCATGATACCAATGTGGCTGCTATCTATGTGTGGTGTACTAGTGAACCCTGTCACCAAGTGAAATCATTATGCTCTGTTCAGCTCATGCCTTCTTTATGCAGGAAGGGTGATGAAGGCATTGCCCTTTGTAAACCTAGTATTTGTTATTTGCTTGACAGAAGTGCACTACCTGATATGCGAGATGATCTCAGTGATGCATGTGAAGGATTATAACATTATTTCATGCTTTGGTAATATTCTTTCTTACCGGAAGAGCTGTTTTTGTTCCAGATGTCTGCAGATGTGTGGCAGGCACCATTTTGAAGTGGAGGTAGCACAGACAGGTCTCCTTTCCTCAGGTAGATGTGGCAGATCCTGGGGTAGCAACTGGTGCATCAAAAACTTCTGAGCTGTTATTGCTTCTGCATTTGTTGGCCCTAGATGAACACATTTTCCTCATCTGAATCATACATGCTAATGGAACTCCATAAAGAATTTCCATCTTCCCCACTTTGTACGTTGTTACTTAAATGACAGAAACAACTAAGAATGACAAAGACTGTTCAGCAAAACCAACAAATGCATCGTGTAAAATGGAGTACAATTTAACAGAAAACACAAAATATAATACTCTTGAAAACAACTGTTCCACATTAATCTATCTTTAAGAAATCCACTTGAACTGATCAAGCCCATTGATCTTTGATGTATCCATGTGAGATGTGTGCTGTAGGGGTGTCTAGGTGAAATATGACATGGGACCCAATTTGCATAATTATTTTTATTTATTTTTATTTAGAGATACAGCACTGAAACAGGCCCTTCGACCCACCGAGTCTGTGCCGACGATCAACCACCCATTTATACTAATCCTACATTCCTACCACATCCCCACCTGTCCCTATATTCCCCTACCACCTACCTACACTAGGGGCAATTTATAATGGCCAATTTACCTATCAACCTGCAAGTCTTTGGTGGTGGGAGGAAACAGGAGTACCCGGTGAAAACCCACGCAGACACAGGGAAAACTTGCAAACTCCACACAGGCAGTACCCAGAATTGAACCCGGGTCGCTGGAGCTGTGAGGCTGTGGTGCTAACCACTGCGCCGCCCATTACCACAGGTAATGTGAGTTCCAAGTGCCTGCGCCAATGCCAGTTTATGCAACTCAAAATCTCTTACTGGAGAATTGGGAGGCCTGATATCCTGACCTGTGCTCTGCACGGGAGGACTCTGCACCACCCATGCAGGTGGAGAAAATTGTAGTTCTTCTGTATACATATATTAAAAAAAGAAAGATGTGCCTTATCATATCTGTTGGAAACCTCCAAAAGCATTTGTCATACAGGCCAGAATTTTACCAGCCCTTCAAAGGCAGGCTAGGAGGCAGGAGGGCTGGAAAAATTGCAGCAGAAGGCATCGGATGGGAAGTGATGGACGCCTAATGCCTGTGGCACTGAAGGTGACCCTGGCACTGAAGGTCCCCTTGGTGCTGAATTTCTATGCCTCATGATCATTCCAGGCATTCTCTGGAGATATCTGTGGGATTTCTCAGTCAGAAGCTCATCGCTGCATCAAGATTGTCACTAATGCCATCTTCAAGAGGGCCAGCCAATATGTGCGCTTTCGCACCAAACTGGACAGTCACGCAGAGAGGGCTATATGATTGGGGACCATTGTTGGATTCCCCCAGGTGCAGAGTGTCATCAAATGCATGCATGTCACCATTAAAGCTCCCACAGACTAGGCAGCAGCCTTCATCAGCAAGGGCTTCCACTTGCTCAATGTACAACTGGTCTGTGAGCATTGCAAACGGATCCTTCAGCTCTGGGCAAGGTTCCTGGGAAGCTGCCGTGATACTACATGCAAAGGCAATCCCAGGTGTCCGAACTTTTCAGTCGCCCCACTCGCCTTCAAGGATGGATTTTGGCTGACGGGGTACCCACGGAAGACATGGCTACTTATGCTTGTAAGTAAGGAGCCCATAGACAGATGCAGAGGAGAGATACAGCAGCTGCCACGGGACAACTGGAGCGACCATTGAGCAGGCTTTCTGAAGGTGCGGTTCAGATGTCTGGATAGATCTGGTGGAGCCCTTCAATATGCCCCAGCAAGGGTCTCTCATATTGTTGTGGTGGTGTGCTGTGCTCTGACAACCTGGTGCTACAGTGAGGAGAAGCTTTGAACAATGAGGACATCCTGGAGTGTGATGCCTCCTCTGAGGATGAGGATTTGGAGGGGGATGCTGACCAGGTGCTACATGATGAAGAGCCTGAGGGACTTCAGGCAAGGTGCCATGAGATATGCACAACGGAGGCTTGCGATGCACTAATACAGGTACATTTCAGATGAGCCTTACCAATAGATTCATTCAAATCTCAGAAAGCTAAAACCTTCTACAGCCCTGTTGCTATTTCCTGATTGCCCTTACCATTTCCCTGCACCAGTGAATAGACTGAACAACAGCATGGGAAATGCATTGACCTCATTCGGTGTGGTCCTTCCCATCAAACCCTTTGCGGGAGCCCGTGAACTGTTAAAGGCCCAGTAGTTTGTAAAGAGGTAAAGGATTCTTTTTGTGTTGCACCATTCCAGATTTCATTTAAAACTCATACAGAGCAAGGTGGCATCCATTATCAAAACATGATCCATGAATTCCAAGTGCAGCAAGGTGGACTTTTTCAAGTGCTCCTACATTGTACTCTCCCTGTGCTGTCAGCTGAGGTGGAGGCAGGCTGCTGACCTTTGTGTTCCATGGCTTTCAGTGACCTTGGTCGTCCTCTGGTCGCCTGAGGCCTGGAGGGCCATTGAACCATAGAAAAATTACGGCATAGAAGGAGGTCATTCAGCCCATCATGTCCGTGCCAGCCGAGAAAATCGCCCAATCTAATCCCACTTTCCAGCACCTGGTCCACAGCCTTGGTGGTTACAGCACTTCAGGTGCACGCCCAGGTACCTTTTAAAAGAATTGAGGGTTTCTGCCTCCACCACTATTCCTGACAGTGAATTCCAGACACCTGGCACAGTGGCGCAGTGGTTAGCACCACAGCCTCACAGCTCCAGAAACCTGGGTTTGTTTCTGAGCACTGCCTGTGTGGAGTTTGCAAGTTCTCCCTGTGACTGTGTGGTAGGGAATATGGAATTAATGTAGGATTAGTATAAATGGGTGGTTGTTGGTTGGCACAGACTTGGTGGGCCAAAGGGCTTGTTTCAGTGCTGTATCTCTCTATGACCACCCTCTGGGTAAAAAAAGTTTTTCCTCATGTTCCCTCTAGTCCTTCTACCAATCACTGTAACATCCAGTGTGACGAACGCTGGACTTTGTAATGTGATTATGTTTTAAAAATGTGACTTTTAAAAGTTTAAGATGGCATCTGAGAAGTCATGTGACCTCACATCCACTCTGCTCAAGAACAAGACAGAAATCTTGGTTACAGAGAACACAAATCAAAGACCTTTTTTGAAAAACAGAGACTGCAGAGGTATAACACCTGAAGAACAATGGGGTTTCACCCTCCCAGACTTTTGGATCGCGAACAAGCAGTCAATGATTCTGAGGATGCAAATGTACCAGGCAGCTGTTAACACCTAGCAACAATGAAAGGCCCAGTTGACTCCGTAGAAACCAGACTTCTGGACTTTGCATATTGGAAAAGGACAATAAGCTATTGATGTTCGACTCCAGATAAGTTTAACAGGTTTCCTGAAGGTAGACAGGCTGAACAGAAGATCAGCAGTGACAGTCACAGAGCAGGCTGTAAGAAAGGGAGATAACCAGCGGTGACAGCCTCAGGAAAAGAGAGAAAGAGGGAACATCTGCTCTCGGCAGTCTGATACAGTGAAAGACTGCAAGTACTTGAACCTGTACTGAAAGCTGAAGTTTTCAGACAAGGAAAAGACCAACAGGATCACCAGGAATTGCCTTATTCACGGATGTCCAGGTTGGAGGTGCTCAGAGAAGTGAGCGAAGAGGACATTAATTCTGAAAAGATCTGGGAGATCCAACCAATTGCGACTGAGAGAAGGTTGGGACTTTTAACTGCAAAGAATTCGCCATCAAAGAGAACTGTGTAATGTACAAGTGTGGTGTGAGATTTTCAAGTATTTTAATAAATAACGAAAACTCTCCAACCAGTAATTCCCATTGACTTCAATTTTTCTAGCGCTCCTTGATGTCACAGTCGGTCAAATGCTGCTTTGACGTAAAGGGCAGTCACTCTCCCCTCATCTCTGGAATTCAGCTCTTTTGTCCATGTTTGGACCAAAGCTATATGAGGTCTGGAACTGAGTACCCCTGGCAGAAACCAAACTGAGTATTGATGAGATAGACATGGTTGTGGTTGTTGGAGGAAAATCATCTCAGCCCCAGAACATTAGTGCAGGAATTCCTCAGGGTAATGTCATAGGTCCAACCATCTTCAGCTGCTTCATCAATGACCGTCCGTCCATCATAAGGTCAGAAATGAGGAAGTTCACTGATGATTGCACAGTGTTCAGTACCATTTGCAACACCTCAAATACTGAAGCAGTTCATAACTACATGCAGCAAAACCTGGACAACACTCAAGCTTGGGCTGATAAGTGGCAAGTAACATTGATGCTACACAAGTGCCGGGCAATGACCATCTCCAACACGAGAGAATATAGACATTTTTCCTTGACATTCAATGCCATTACTATTGCTGAATCTCCCACCATCGACATCCTGGGAGGTTACCATTGACCAGAAACTGAACTGGACCAGCCATATAAATATTGTGCTACAAGAACAGGTCAGAGACTGGGAAATCTGCGGTGGGTAACTCACCTCCTGACTCCCCAAAGCCTGTCCACCTTCTACAAGGCACAAGTCAAGAGTGTGATTGAAAACTCTCCACTTCCCTGGATGAGTGCAGCTCCAACAACATTCAGGAAGCTCAACAGTATCCAGGACAAAGCAACCTGCTTGATCATTGTTCGCCCCATCCACCACCTTAAACATTCACTCGCTCCACCGCCGGTACACAGTGGCCGCAGTGTGTACTATCTACAAGATGCACTGCAACAACTTGATAGGCTTCTTCCAACAGTATCTTCCAAAACCGCAGCCCGTACCACCTAGAAGGACAAGGGCAGCGGACGCATGGGAATACCACCTGAAAGTTCCCCTCTAAGTCATGCACCATCCTGACTTTGAACTATATTGCTGTTGCTTCACTGTCACTGGGTCTAAAACCTGGAACTTCTTTCCGAACAGCACTGTGAATGCATCTATACCACATGGACTGCAGCAGTTCAAAATAGAATCGTAGAATCATTACAGCACAGAAGAAGGCCATTTGACCCATCGTGTCTGTGCTGGCCCTCCTAAGGAGCAATTCCTGTACTGTCACTCTCCCGCCCTCTCCCCATATCCCTGCAAATTCCTCCTCTTCAGATATTTAGAAAATGCACAGATGGAGGCCAGTCTGCCCATCATGTCTGTTCCTGCTGAAAAATGAACCACCCAGCCCAAACCCATTTTCCAGCACTTGGTCCAAATTCCTGGAGGTTACAGGACTTCAGGTGCATATCCTTACACCTTTTAAATGAGTTGAGGATTTCTGCCTCTTCTACACTTTCGGGCAGTGAGTTCCAAACCACCTCCCCACACCCTCTGGCTGAAAAGATTTTTTCTCATCTCACCTCTAATCCTACCAGTCACTTAAATCCAAGTCACACACCATCCTTACTTGGAACTATATCGCCATTCCTTCATGTTGCTGGGTCAAAATCCTGGAACTCACTTCCTAACAGCACTGTGGGTGTACCTACACCCCAAGGACTGCTGCGGTTCAAGAAGGCAGCTGACCACCACCTTCTCAAGGGCAATTAGGGATGGGCAATAAATGCTGGCCTAGCCAGTGACGCCCACATCCCATGAATTAATAAAAAAATAAGACCGAAACTGCACAGTACTGTAGGTGTGGTCTCACCAATGTCCTGTCCATTTGTACCAAGCCCACTTCGAACTAGCCTGCACTACTTAAAGCCAGACTACACCTCTTAATGGTAAGGTGCCGTTTGGCTGCAGCAGGCACTGGAACTGGTTCAGAAAGGACTTATGAACAGCAAGAGGCATGGAAATGGTGTTACAGGCCGGGTGTGTGTCCTACATTTCTCCAATACAGTGCTAGAGGCCTTGGTGCAGGAGGTAAAGAGGAGGAGAAAAGTCCTTGTCCCTCAGAGGGCCGGGGGTGTTCTCCAAACAGACACTATGAATGCAGTGGGAGGATAAAGCTGCTAGAATCCTGGATGTAGTGCCATAAAAAGTTCAATGACTTCACATGAGTGGTCAAGGTCAGTGAGTGCATATTGTTACAAATGAACATCTAACTCCTGCACTGTAACTGTTCCATTCACCGCATCCCCTTGACTCACCTATCAACTGCCTCGATCAAGCATGACTCAGACTTCAGATTCACAGTCGCCCCTCACCCTAGTACACTTAGTACTGCTGCCAGCCTCACATTCACATCACAGAGCTTACACACACTGCCAACAATTCGGCAATGAGAGGGACATCACCCAAACACATTGCACCACACTCATTGGCACACTTCCTTCTGTCTTAGTCAAGATTGACAATATTGAAAATGCTGGTCCCTTTAATTAAACAGGACTCACTTCAGTGTTAATAGAGAGCGGGTGATGCTCATTCTAGTTTTGTATTTAAGGGCTGAGTTTTTGCCCAGTTTGGGCGTTGCCTCTGGACAGAGAGTTAGTCCAGAAGGGAAGAGTGGGAACTGATATTTGGACTGAACTATGAATTGCCAGTTGTGGATCAGAGACTGTCATTTGCTTCTTCATTTTGGTGACTAGACATCTGCCTGTTTAACAAAGATGACCCATAATTGAGGCAACAGCACCTAACCAGTGGGTGTCAGGCATGGCTACATGCCCTCACCTCAATGGAGAAACAGTATGGCCATGATTGGAGTGGGCACCACTGAGGCCATGACCAGTGCCAGGGCTGTAACCATAGAAAATGGTGGCATGTTCCTATCTAGAGACATAGAGTCATTTATGGCATAGAAAGAGACCATTCAGCTCATCAAACCCATGCTGGCTCTCCATAGAGCAATCCAGACAGTCCCATTCCCCTGCTTGATCCCTGTAGTCCTGTAAGTTTATTTCCTTCAAGTGCCCATCCAGTTTCCTTTTAGTCATTGATTACCTCAGCTTCCACCACCTTCGTGGGCAGCGAGTTCCAGGTCATCACCACTCGCTGCATAAAAAAGTTCTTCCTCATATTTCCCCTGCATCTCTAGCCCAAAACCTTAAATCTGTGTCTCCTAGTCCTTGTACCATCAGTTAACGGGAATAGTTTTTCCTTGTCTAACTTATCTAAGCCTGTCATAACCTTGTACACCTCTATCAAATCTCCCCTCAATCTCCTTTTCTCCAGCTTGAACACCCCCAGATTTTCTAACCTAACCTTGTAACTAAAATCCTTATCCCTGGAATCATTCTGGTAAATCTCCTCTGCACCCTCTCAAGAACTTTCACATCCTACCTAAAGTGTGGTGAGCAGAACTGGACACAATACTCTAGTTGTGCCCTAACCAGAGCTTTATAAAGGTTCAGCATAACTTCCCTGCTTTTGTACTCTTGACTCTACTTATGAAGCCCAAGGTCCCATATGCTTTGCCAATCACTCTTTCAATATGTCCTGCCACTTTCAAAGATCGATGCACATGCATTCCCCAGGTCCTTCAGTTCCAGCACACTCTTTAGAGCTGTGCGATTAAGTCTATATTGCCTCACCCTATCCTTTCTGCCAAAATGCATCATCTCACACTTGTCTGTATTAACTTAACCAACCTTCTCAATTCCACTTCCCTCCATCCCACAATCTCGTCAGATCTACAAGTTGCAGATAATATAGGTACCTCTTGCTTTCCCCATCTTTCCTCACCGCAACCCTACCCTTGTGTCTTTCTCCTTTCACATACTCAAGAACTGCCACCTGGTCAAGCACTGGTGCAAGAGGCTGAAGTGCAACAAGGACAAGAGAGTGATGAAGACGAAACACCTTCACGCAATCTCACACTCTCAGCCACCAGCTCAGATACTGGAACTGCATCTACTTTAGAGGGTAGCATAGAGGCAGGATCTGCACATAGTGAGTCATTGGGCCCAAGTGGCCTGTGCCAGGGCAGGGGGAAAGGATAACACAGATGCCAGCTCCCTGGAGGGCGATATTGCACACAGGGTCTGCTGCAGAGAACTCAGATGAGGACTTTGATGGGGTGGTCTAGGGAAAAAGGCTGATGGACATTTACAATAAAATGCTTGGTGCATAGACAGGCCTGCCAGAAAGCGCCGTGTCATTGTTAAGGAGCGTGGAGGAGTCCTGAACCAGCTTAGTACAGGGCTTTGCACAGAGCTTGGAGCCCATCCTTTCCAACATGAAGTGGTGGCCAACTCCATGAGAACACTTGCGGGCCCAAACATGATGCAGCATCTGATGGTTGATGCCTCAGCATCCATTACAGTACAAGCAGAAACCACCGAATGTCTGAATGCCACAGTGGAAGCTCAGCAAGAAGTCATGAAATCTCAGCGTGCTGCTGTGCAGGCTGAAACTGCTGCCATCATGGTTGCAATACCAGTGTTCTAAGTGGCTTTCAGGCTGTCTCAGCAGTTCAGCAATCTGCGCTCCAGCAGATTACTAGGATTGCTGAGGCACTGTCCTAGGTGATGGCAGTGGCCCTGTGGAGCATGAACCTTCTGTCCTCTTTTTTGGGATGACAGCATTTGTGCTCCCACCACTGCCACTCTGCCAGTGCCCCTGCTGTTGCCTGTCAGCCAGTCAACCTGCCACCCATGCTGAGGTCATGCCTTCTAGGCCCAGAATATTTGCAGGAGGTTCTGCAAGGCCATCTGCAGTCTCCCACAGTGGAAGTCAGCAGCCTTCTATCAGCTATGTTGCAGTCACTGGGGTAACACTGCTGTGGAGCACTAGGCCAGGCAAAGGTAACCGCAAAACAGGCACTAAGGGAATGCACAAGGGTAATTATTTGCCTTTTGTATAGAATATTTAGTGTTTTGTTGGATGAAGTTGAATAATGGATGTTTTGTGATGGGGCTGGATTTTGTACAGGCCTCAACATTGGGATCTGTGGTGGGGGTGCATGAAGATTGCCCTGGATGAGGCCTACATGGACCTCGACGCTGGCAGGGCCCGTCCTGATATTGCTGATGGCGAGGCCTCATGGTGACACCCCCCACCCACCCCCCCACCCTGGTCGCTTGGCGAAGGGACTATAATTTAAATATTCAAATAAATTTACTTATCTGCGTTAATCACTTTCGCATTGCCTCCTGAAGTGCCGCTGCAATCTTCATCCCGGCGTCCAGCACTGCCGCCCGCTCCTTCGGATCCCCGTCTGGGGAAACGAGGCTAAACACTGGTGGGGACGGGGGGGGGAGGGGGGAAGAAGTAGGTTTATTAGTGCGGGAGAGGGGGAGAACGGGGTCAACTGAACGTCACGGGTGTAGGGGATGGTGTGAAGGCTTATACTTGAAAGTTTGTGCAGTTTTAGGGAGGAAAGTCAAATAGTTAAGGTAAGTGTTTTTGGGGGGGGAAGGGCAAATAATAAATTTAAATGATATTAGGTTGGGTGGGAGAGGGGCAAGAGAAATGCATTTATTTTCTTTCATTCAATGTTTATTTAAATATTTAAATTTACCGGTAGGGCAAACAACCCTTTAGAAATGGTGTCAGCGCCTGCGCACAGGCAGCTGATGTCATTGCTGGGGACTGACAGCCAGCCCCCTCCATGTGATCTGGGGGGGGAGAGGGGGGGGGCGGCCTGCTCCAGCTATTTAAATGAGTCACTGCACTTGGAATCGCAGCAGCTCTTTGGTGTGTGGCCCGCGCAGGCAGGCCGCCATTGATTTCGCCCACCACCGAAATCAGCAGCGGGCTTATAAAATTCAGCCCATGGTTTTTATTTCAGCATTGTGGTCAAGAGAATACCAGTGATGGTCCATAACAGAGAGATGGTAAGATGTGTGACTGTTGTGCAATAGGAATTTGGATTTATGTTCAGTGGAATCATAGTCAATTCAAGTAATCGCAGAAAGCTCGGCCAGAAAAAGGATATTTTGTTTTCCTCCTCCCTTCCTCCTGCTCCTCCTCCTCCTGCTCCTGAACTGTTCACCTTGTCTCTATTGACAAGGGCTGTGCCCTCATGATGGACAGGTTGTGGAGGATACAACAGATCACCACAAATCAGGACACACTGTCTGGTGAGTACTGGAGGACACCTCCAGAGTGGTCCAGTTAGCGTAACCATTCTTTCAGCACCGCAGTGATCTGCTCTATGATGTTTTGCATGGCAACATGGCTCTTATTGTATGCATGCTGGCTTTGTGTGGTTAGGTTGCAGAACAGAGTTGTGAGCCAGATGTTAAGTGGATAGCCCTTGTCCCCTGGCAATCGCCCTCCTTTTTGATGTGATGGCTCAAATACCGAGGGAACAACAGATTCTCGCAGAGCATCAAAACTGCGGCATGATAGCGGGAATTCACGAGCATAATGTGCTGAGCATGGTCGCACACCAACTGTACATTCAACAAGTGCTAACCTCTGCAGTTGCGGTCTGTCTCAGCATTTAGATGCGACTCCCACAAAGCCACATGTGTGCAGTTGATGGCATCCTGCGCCATGGGGAACCCTCAATCCTGGCAAAGCCATGAGCATTCTCCGCCTGCTTCTCTCTGGTCAGAGAGAACACAATGACAATACAGCTTTAAGAACTTCACTTCCATAACAAACCTTCCCTTCACTGCCCATTTTATTTGGGTAAGCTGAGTGCATGGTGCATTCTCTGTGAAAACGTGAGAGCATTGCACTCCATCTCCTCAAAATAATTACCACAAGTTAAAATATTTAGATATGCTATTGCAAAGAATGCATAGGAATATTTTAATCCAACAGGAATGACTAAATAGAGATTAAGCGCTCCATGTTTTGGGCAGGGATCTTGCACGTATTGTTATGTCTGAATTTTCTCCTCCATTTCCAATTTCTGTGACAGTGGATGTAAAATTTAGGAAAGTGGTGTTGAGGTAGATGATCAGCCATGATCGAATTGAAAGGTGGAGCAGTTTCAACGGGCTGAACGGCCTATGTTCCTAAATAAAAAGCATGCCGATGGCCAGTTGTGGTGTCTGATAAATGCTTTCTATGGTAGGGCTATTCTGATTAGATTATGTTGGGTTTTTTTCCAAAAATATACTTCATTCTTAAAATTTGTAAAGGTACACTACAGTATTCCGGGTCCTGCCTGTGTGGAGTTTGCAAGTTCTCCCTGTGTCTGCGTGGGTTTCCTCCGGGTGCTCCGGTTTCCTCCCACATGCCAAAGACTTGCAGGTTGATAGGTAAATTGGCCATTAGAAATTGCCCCTAGTATAGGTAGGTGGCAGGGAAAATATAGGGACAGGTGGGGATGTGGTAGGAATATGGGATTAGTGTAGGATTAGTATAAATGGGTGGTTGATGGTCGGCACAGACTCGGTGGGCCAAAGGGCCTGTTTCAGTGCTGTATCTCTAAACTAAGTACAATTCAAATGTGACAGTTTACATAGTGCAATACAAATCAATTAGGTTAAATATAGTACATGGTACTCTAGGGTGCCTCACTTTACTTGCAGTGCAGATTCCATCTACATTTCCATTACATTAAACATTTCCTGATACACACAGCCCGAGGTCCCTCGGTGTACTGGCAGGAGGACCCTAAACTGTGACCTTTTCCCGTCGAGCCTTTATGACTATAGTTCCAAGCTTCAGTGCATCCCTCGGCACTTAGACCTGGGCCTTAGAATATGCCAGTCTGTAACGCTCGATCATGGGCAGCTCCTTATACTAGAAGAGCAAAGAAATTCTTTCAAGAATAAATTGCCTTTCAGCAGCAATTGATGTTTGCCTCAATATGTGTCCCTGGCACAGTCCGTAGAGCACAGAGTCCTGCGTTACGGAGCTGCTCAGGATGAACCTCGACAAAGATCACTGCTCTGTTTCCAGATGTTCTTTTTAAACACACATTCCAGAAGGAGATGGGCGATTGTCTCTTGCCCACTGCAGTCTCCTTGAGGACAGTGTACGGTGGCACTGAGATGCCAGGTTTGCATGAAGGATCTGATGGGCAGGGGTCTTCTCGCTACCAGCCAAGATACGTCTTGCTTGTTCGAAAGTTCTAGTGGTGAGGTGTTCTGCCACATGACCTTAAATAGTCTGCTCAGAGACCATCCAACAGGCTGTTTCCAGTGGGGTTCCGCAGGGTTCAGTACTAGCTCCCTTGCTTTTTGTGATATATATCAATGATTTGGACTTGAATGTAGGGGACATGATTAAGAAATTAGCAGATGGTACAAAAATTGGACATGTGGTTGGTAATGAAGAAGCAAGCTGTAAAATGCAGGAAGATATCAATGGACTAGTCAGCTGGGTGGAATAGTATCAAATGGAATTCAATCCAAAGAAGTGTGAGATAATGCATTTGGGGAAGGGTAACAAGACAAGGGAATACACAATATAAATGGTAGGATACTGAGACGTATAGGAGAACAGAGGGACCTTAGAGTTCATGTCCACAGATCTCTGAAGGTAGCTGGAGAAGTAGATAAGATGATCAAGAAGGCATATGGAATACTTGCCTTTGTGGATCCAGGGACATTAGAAATGTAGCCCCCATACCTGTTATAGCCTTGGTATAGACAGATCACCTAATCCTGTACCCTCCCTGTGAGGATGCAGCAACACTCTCTGCCAAATCCAGGAACTCACCACAGTGTCTTCAGAAACACTCAAGAATACTTTCAGTGACTTTGCAAAATAGAAGTTATTTAAAATTACCTTGCCTGCAAGTTGGGTGCTGGGCCCTTTAAATAACACTAATGCTGGGCCTCTTTTGCAGCTTAGCACTTGATCTTTGGTGAGTGACAAGCAAATGCATTGATTGGACCAGCGTGGTCCAAATTTGGAAAATGAGCATCTCATCAGCCAGTAGGACTGATTGACCTCATGAGAGAGTCACTTCGGCTGCTTCTGGTGCATGCAGGGGATACTCGCTCGAGCACCCTTCTCAACATGATATACTATGCAGGCCGCACCAGAAGCAGTTGGTGGCTCAGTGGGCTCCCCCAGAAGTGTGTTCAGCTTCCCTGGTGCCATTTCCAGCGGTGCTACAGGTCCAAAATTCATGATCGTCATGTTCATACACTTGTCTCCCACTGCAAAATTTCTGGGCTTTGACAAGCAGACAGTTTTCAAGACTGGATTATTAACTTTGGTGGTGTTTCGTCTCCTGTGATTCCTGTATACCAGTGCTTCACTATTTGTTGCAACGTTTCAAGCTTCTTTTGCAAACTATCTAAAACATGATGTAAGAAGGGAAAATTATATATTGTTGGAGGAAAACTGTTTACAGGAACAGATATTCTTGTACTTTCCTGTGCAGTCTGCTTCCTATACTTGCTGGTATATGATAGATAACTTAATTCAAAAAATAGTGATTGCTGCACTAAAGGTGATTAATTTATCTATGAACTGTGCAAGAATTAAATGAAAGTTATTTTGATTAATTATACTTCAGATAATGTCTGAGAAATGCATTGTCTTTTATGTGACATTCTTTTCACCTTGTTCCAGTAAATCTTGCCTATATTGAGGATGAAAGTTATACATATGAGCAAGTACTGCTCGTCATGAAGCTGGATTATACTTTTAACTCAAATTGTTTTTGGCATTCTTAACACTTATTGGAATTATTTGTATTTTTCAAGTGCCAGGGTGCTAAGTAACAGATATCTGCCAATGAATTATGGAGTTGGAAATGTTTATTTATTCCCTGATAAATTAGTAAAATATATTATTTTGGAGCATTGATTGAGTACTTTCAGGTGCACATCTAAATATTGCAGATGAGCGTTTGCTGATTAATAAAAATGTGTTTTAAGGCTTGAAGGCTGATATACTTAGACACATTATTGAATGAGAGCCTTTTCTCTGTGACTAATATACCTTGTGTTTTATTTCCAGATCTGTTTGCTTGGCTCATATAAATCTTGGGCTTATTTTCCTTTTAAAAATGGATTCCTATTATGAAGCAATCCGTAGATTTACAAATGCTATAAAGGTTGAGCCAACTTCTACAAGAGCATATGTTTGTCGGGCAGTGGCATATCATAAGGTATATACTTGAAACAAAATTGTTGAACTTGATTTTTGCGGCTCAGTTGACCATCTCTTTATTTCTATGTTGTTAAATTGATTAATTACAATGAAATTCCCAGTTTTGATTCCTAATCAAAAGTTAGCTGTTCTTTTAGGCAATGCTGAGATACCTACTTTAGGCCTCTGTGACCTTGAGCTGTGTTAGGGGTAAATCAGCCAGGGTTCCCTCTGCTGACCACAATTAACGGACTTCTATTAGAAATGCACCAATCACAATGATGGTCAGCTGTGCTATCTTCCACGGTTAAACAGCCTACTGACATTCAGCTTCTAGGTTCAAACATGAGAAGTGACCAGGTGGTGATACCTGGCATCCAATAGCATTTCATACTGGCAGTATTTTCTATTTGGTACAAAAAGCAAAATACTGAGGATGCTGGAAACCTGAAGTAGAAACAGAAAATGTTGTAAATACTTAGCAGGTCAGACTGCATCTATGGAGGGGGAAACAGAGTTAGGATTTCAGGTCAATGACCTTTCATCAGAACTGTCTGTGCTTCATTATTTGCTGACAAAAATTAACAAAATCTCCCCATAACGCTTTTGGTCAAAGCTCTGTTACACCAACATAGGTAAAAGATCAGGAGCTTCCCATGCTTGTGAAGAATTAAAAGGCACAGAGATTTTGGAGGGCTGTACTCAGGCTAGAATCATAGAAATTTACATCACAGAAGAGGCCATTTGGCCCATCGTGTCTGCGTCTACTGACAAGCAGCCATCCAGCCTAAAACCACTTTATGGCTCTTGGTTAGTAGTCATGTAGGTTATGGCACTTCAAGTGCATATCCATGTACTATTAAAAGTTATGAGGATTTCTGCCTCCACCCGCCCTTTCAGGCAGTGAGGTCCAGGTCCCCCCCACCCTCTGGGTGAAGTAATTTCCCCTCGAATGCCCTCCTATCTCTTACCCTAAATCTATGCCCCCTTGTTATGGACCCCTCAACCAAGGGGAATAGGGCCTTCCTATCTACTCTGTCTAGACCCCTCATAGTTTTATACACTTCAATTGGGTGTCCCCTTAGCCTCCTCTGCTCCAAAGCCTATTCAATCTTTCCTCATAACTAAAATTCTCCTGTCCAGGCAACATCCTCGTAAATCTCCTCGTTACCCTCTGTAGTGAAATCACATCTTTCCTATAGTAGATGGTGTGGTGACCAGAACTACATGCAGTACTCCAGCTGTGGCCTAGCCAATATTTTATACAGTTCCAGCATAACCGCCCAGCTCTTATGTTCTATGCCTCCCTAATAAAGGCAAGTATTCAATATGCCTTCTTGACCACCTTATCAACGTCTCTAGCCACCTTCAGGGATCTGTGGACATGCATTCTAAGGTCCCTCTGTTCCTCTATACTTCTCATTGTCCTACCATTTATTATGTATTCCCTTGTCTTGTTACTCTTCCCCAAATGCATTATCACACACTTCTCTGGATTGAATTCCATTTGCCGCTGTTCCACCCAGCTGACTAGTCCATTGATATCTTCCTGCACTCTGCAGCTTTCTTCTTCGTTATCAACCATCTGCCAACTTCTTAATCATGCCCCCTACATTCAAGTCTAAATCATTGATATATATTACAAAAAGCAAAAGACCTAGTACTGGGCCCTGCGGAACCCCACTAGAAACAGCCTTCCAATCACAAAAACACCCATTGACCATTAACCTTTGCTTCCTGCCTCTGAGCCAATTTTGGATCCAACTTGCCACTTTGCCTTGGATCCTATGGGTTTTTGCTTTCTTGACCAGTCTGCCATGTGGGACGTTATCAAAAGCCTTGCTAAAATCCATATAGATTACATTAAATGCACAACCCTCACCTACCCTCCTTACTACCCTCCTCAAAAAATTCAATCCTGTTAGACAGACACGACCTTTCCCCAACAAAGGGCGGCACAGTGGTGCATTGGTTAGCACTGCAGCCTCAGAGCTCCAGCGACCCGGGTTCGGTTCTGGGTGCTGCCTGTGCAGAGTTTGCAAGTTCTCCCTGTGACCGTGTGGGTTTCTGCCAGGTACTCTGGTTTCCTCCCACAGTCAAACCCTTGCAGGTTGATAGGTAAATTGGCCATTGTAAAATTGCCCCTAGTGTAGGTAGGTGGTAGGGAATATGGGCTTAATGTAGGATTATTATCGGTGGTTGTTGGTCAGCACAGACTTGGTAGACTGAAGGGCCTGTTTCAGTGCTGTATCTCTCTGTGTATAAATCTGTGCTGTCTTTGATTAATCTATGTATTTCTAAATGAAGATTTATCCTGTCCCTCAGAATTTTTTTCCACTAATTTCCCACCACCCACTTTATGCTGACTGGCCTGTAATTACTCCATCTATCCCTTTCTTCCTTTTTAAACAATGGTACAACGTTAGCTCTCCTCCAGTCCTCTGGCACTACACGAGTAGCCAGAGAGGATTGCAAAATGATGGTCATAGCCTCCATTATTTCTTCTCTTGCTTCCCTTAAAAGCCTAAGATAGATTTCATCCAGGCCTGGGGAGTTATCCACTTTTAGAAATGTTAAACCCCTTAATACTTTCTTTCTCACTATGTTAATTTCATGTAATATTTCACACTCCTCCTCCCTGATTGCAATGTCTACATCGCCCTTCTCTTTTGTAAAAACAGACGCTAAGTATTCATTCAGAACCATGTCAATGTCCTCCACCTCCACACGCAGGTTACCCTTATTGTACCTCATCGGCCCTACTCTTTCTTTAGTTATCCTCATGCTCTTTATGTATTTATAAAAAATCTTTGGGTTTTCCTTGATTTTACTTGCCAATATTTTTTATGCCCTCTCTTTGCTTTCCTAATTTCCTTTTTAATTTCACCCCTACACTTATTATACCGCTGTTGTTTTTCTGCCATATTGAGCCCTCAGTATCTGTCACAAGTTTCCTTTTTTTCTTTATCTTCTCCTTTGAGCCCTTTGACATCCAGGGGGCTCTGGATTTGTTAGTCCTACCCATTTTCTTTAAGGGAACATACTTGTTCTGAACCCTCACTATCTCTTCCTTGAATGTCTCCCATTGATCTGGCACTGATTTACCTTCAAGTAGCTGTTTCCAATCCACATTAGCGAGATCACATCGCAGCTTAGTAAAATTAGCTTTTCTCCAATTGAGAACTTTTATTCCTGGTCTATCTTTGTCCTTTTCCATACTGCCTAAATTTAACTGAATTATGATCACTTCCACAAAATTGCTCCCAACTGATACCCCTTCCACCTGCCCAGCTTCACTTTCTAAAACAAAGTCCAGAACTGCCCCTCTCTTGTTGGGCTTGGTACATACTGGCTAAAAAAGTTCTCCTGAATGCATTTTCAGAACTCTGCTCCCTCTGTGCCTTTCACACTAATTCTATCCCAGTTAATATTAGGGTAATTGAAATCTCCCACTATTACTGCCCTATTATTTTTGCACTTTTCAGAGATTTGACTACATATTTGCTCTTCTATCTCCCTCTGACTGTTTGGGGGTCTATAGTGCACTCCTGGGAGTGTGATTGCCACATTTTTGATCTTCAGGTCAACTCATCTGGCCTCATTTGATGATCCTTCTACCATTTCATCCCTCCTCACATCTATAATTGTTTCTTTAATCAGTATTGCAATGCTCCCCCTCCTTTTTTTAATCCCCCTTTCGATCTCATCTGAAAATCCTGGAACCAGGAATGTTGAGCTGCCATTCCTGCCCTTCTTTCAGCCATATCTCAGTAATAGCTATAATATCATATTCCCACTTGTCACTCAGTGCTCTCAGCTCATCTGCCTTATTTTCTAGACTTCTTGCATTGAAGTATGCACCATTCAGCACTGTTAAATAAAGGCCTGCTCGGGTCTGGAAAAATAACCCGACCTGAACCCGACAGAACCACATCGGACCCGAGCCCGACCCGGGCTGAGTCCTTCCATTTTATCCCGTGCCTGGCCCGACTCGACCCAACACGCGCCCGACCCAACCCGACCTGACCATACCATAGTGCACTCACTGTACTTACCATTTTTGGATGGAATGGAAGGAAGCTGCAGCATGAGCGCGATGATGTCATAGAGATGCTCACTGGGCAGACTCAGAGTCTGTGGAGTCCAGATGCACGTTTCCTTCCTTGACGTCCCGGACTCACAGCTCAGGTAGGCTTTTCAAATTTTGACGCTTACTTACTCAACTTCCCTTTTCCTCCCAGCAGAGCAAAAGGTAGTACTGCGTGTGTCCGACCCGCACCCGGCCTGACCCGAGCCCGAAAGCCGGACCCGGAAGAGCGACCCAACTCAACCCGAACCCGACATATGTCGTCGGGTTCAGGTCGGGTAGCAGGCCTTTACTGCCAAACTCTCTTGGTGTTTATTTTATAGATTTTGTTTCCTTTGCTTTCTAAACATGCTTACTAATTTTCTGCCTTCCATTTCCAACTTTTCTTAATCTATTTTAGCTTCCCACACCCCTGTCAAGCTATTTTAAACCCTTCCTAACAGCACTCGCAAAATCCCCTATGAGGATATTGGTCCCGGCCCTGTTGATTTGCAACACGTCCAGTTTGTACAGGTCCCACCTTTCCCAGAAGTGGTCCCACTTTGATACTCACTATCATGTGGCACCAGGAGTAATCCAGAGATTACTACCATTGAGGTCCTGATTTTCAATCTCTCTGCTAGCTTCCTAAACACTACCTGCAGGACCTCATCCCTCTTTCTGCCTATGTCATTGTTGCTGATATGAATCCGGACCACTGGCTATTTACTCTCCCCTCCCTCAGAATGTTCTGTAGCTGCTCAGTGCCACCATTGACCCTGGCACCAGGGAGGCATCCTGGAGTCACATCTGCAGCTGCAGAAAGGCCTGTCTGTTCCCCTCGCTATTGAATCCCCTACCACTATTGCTCTTCCACTCATCCTCCCCCTGTGCAGCTGAGCTACCTGTGGTGGTGTAGACTTGGGCTTTATCTGCACTCCCCAGAGAAACCATCACTCTCACCAGTATTCAGAACTGAATTCCAGCTGGAGGGAGAGATGCACTCGGGATCGCTGCCCTGCCTGCCTGGTCCTCCTTGTCCTTCTGGCGGTCACCCATTCCCTCTCTGCTTGCACATTTTTAAGCTGTGGGGTGACCACCTGCAGAAACGTGCTACCCACATAACTCTCAACCTTGCGGATGCAACATAATGTCTCCAACCACCACTCAAGCTCCAAAACCCAGAGCTTGAGCTGCTCTAGCTGGTGACATTTCCTGCACAGGATGTGCATTTCACAGGGCTGAGATGCCCTGCCATGCCTTTACTTTCTAGACTATTAACTAGAATTTACTCATCAGCTACTCATCAGTCAACTCCCTCCCTGGTTGTGACATCACTATAGCTGTTTTGCAGATGTAGCCTTTGTTGTTGAAGATTTTGCTGGAGGCACTGTCGCCCGTTTTAAGTCCTCAGTTGCTGTGCTCAGTCTCCACCCAGGTCCCTCGCCACCGTTGCTGCCGGTTAGTCTCTGGGATGCATCTCTTTTCCCCGCTTTAACTCTTTGGTCGCTGCGCTAGATTTTAAAAAATTCTTTCACAGGATGTGAGCGTCACTGGCAAGGACAACATTGCTAGTTGCCCTTGAGAAGGTGGTGGTGAGCCGCTTTCTTGAACCACTGCAGTCCATCTGGAATAGGTACACCTACAGTGCTTTTAGGGAGGGATCTCCAGGATTTTGAGCTAGTGACAATGAAGGAATGGCAATATAGTTCTAAGTAAGGATGGGAGAATTTTCAGGTGGTGGTGTTCCCATGTGTCTGCTGCCTTGTCCTGCTAGGTGTTAGAGGTTGCGGGTTTGGAAGGTGCTGTCGATGGAGGCTTGGTGAGTTGCTGTAGTTAATCTTGTAGATGGTGGACCCACCCAAGTCCACTGCCACCACTAACTGTGAGCTGATTGCCTCTTTTATTTTTTCGGACCAGTTTCCATTATACTCTTACCTCTTCAATCTCACTTTACAGTTACCTTCAATTTTGCAGCACTCTATAGCTCTGGTTCATTTTCCCTTTTCGATATTATTGTTTTAATGCAGTTTTATGTTTAGTGCAACTATTCCCGTTTAATGCAGGTTGCTATGATTTGTGTAATTTCTCCCTGTCATGGCATTGACAATGCTGGCTGCATACACTCACCAGCTATTGCAAAATTAACTGTACACAAGAAATGTATTTAAGTATTAAGATACCCAGTAAAGGTCAATAAAAACACGCCACGTTTATTGTAAAATAAACTGAAATTAATTCAATAATTTCTAAAGAAAAGAATTCAACAAGTGTGAAAGAAAAAAGTTTTTCTTTACTATTTTCTGATGCATATAGTCATTTTAAACATTTGAAGGCTACCTGAAAAGAACGAGGGCCCTTTAAATTCTTGGGCCACAATTTTAGTAGCTACAGAGGAATCACGCCTGTTAGTGCATTCCACACTGACCCAGCTGGCTATGTAGCATTAGTGGGAAGGCAATTAATTTGCCTGCGCCTGGTAGACACCTGTGCTGGGGGGGATGCAATTTGGGCACTCACCAGGAAAATTCAGTTCCAGGCTACCGTCTGGGATTGAGGCCTATTTCCTCTTACCACCCCACACAAAATTATTTCTGTTCCCCTTATAATGTGGGGTCCAGGGCATTTCCCTATCCTGAACATCCCCAGACCCCCACTTGTTATCTTCTGTGTCCCTGTATGCCTCATTTCACTTTGGGTACTGCCTTTCAATTTACATTTGGTCCAATTGAGGTTGGGGAAGCTGTAACCTCCAGTGTTTCTGTTCTCACTCTGGCTCCATCCTTTGGATAGTTGAGCAGGATCTTCCAGCATAAGCTGGGACTTGATGTATTAGGCTCCCACCTACATCCTGGCCATTTCACCAGAGTTATGGGTGGGAGTGATGGGTAAATTCAGCTACCGAGTTAAGATGCCCTCCTCATCTTGCTACCAGCCTCCAGTGCCTGAGATTTCTCGCCACTAGCTGATTGCTACCTTCCTTTCTTTGGCCGGAGTTTTACAATGGGCGGGAGGCCCACTTCCCACTCAATTTTTCGGTACCCCAACCCCCGCCACTGGCCTATTCGTTGAGAAGCTGTAAAATTCCGGCCTTTGTGTTGCTCCCTCTATTTCTGCGTGTACCTCCATTACTACATCTCATGATCTGTACAGGTGTTCGGTACCTCTAATTTCTCAAGAATCATTCTTTGCATATGACCTTCCTGTAGCAAAGATTAAGCATAATTGTCTATACATGGTATTGATCCTTTAATTCTCTAAGGGTGCATAGAAGGTTAGAAACCTGGTTGACTCTTGGAAGTCATGCCCCAGTTTAATTTGATAGTGTTGCGACAATAATTGGTTTGGTCTCCAGCAGTTTGCTTGACGGAGGAGCCTAGTCATTTAGTTCAAATGCAAATATTTATCCTGATATCTGTGGCTCGATATCTGTGGCTCACTTTAAAGAAAGGCCTGCTCTGGTCTGTATAATAAAAAAAAACCTGACCCGACCCTGACAGAACCACATCGGACCCGAGCCTGACCCGGCCCAAGTGCTTCCATTTTTTCCCGTGCCCGACCCGACCTGCACCTGACCCGGACCCGACCCGATCCGACCAGAGCCCGAAAGCTGGACCCAGAAGAGCGATCCAACCCGACCCGAACCCAACATATGGCATCGGGTCCCATCGGGTTCGGGTCAGGTAGCAGGTCTTTAGCTCACTTTACACAATTTTATTTTCCGTCAGATATATTTTCTGTTTAGCACCTATTTATATGATTTAAACATATGTCAACATATTGTGCCCAAAATGCGCCTGATATTGCACTAGTCAAGTAACAATGGATAAGGTAGTCAAGAAGGCATACGGCATGCTTGCCTTCATAGGTTGGGGCATAGAGTATAAAAATTGGCAAGTCATGCTGCAGCTGTACAGAACCTTAGTTAGGCCACACATAGAATATTGCGTGCAATTCTGGTCGCCACACTACCAGAAGGATGTGGAGGCTTTGGAGAGGATACAGAAGAGGTTTACCAGGATGTTGCCTGGTCTGGAGGGCATTAGCTATGAGGAGAGGTTGGATAAACTTGGATTGTTTTCACTGGAACGACGGAGGTGGAGGGGCGACATGATAGAGGTTTACAAAGTTATGAGTGGCATGGACAGAGTGGATAGTCAGAAGCTTTTTCCCAGGGTGTAAGAGTCAGTTACTAGGGGACATAGGTTTAAGGTGTGAAGGGCAAAGCCTCGAGGGGATGTGCGAGGCAAGTTATTTACACAGAGGGTGGTGAGTGCCTGGAACTTGCTGCCGGGGGAGGTAGTGGAAGCAGGTACGATAGCGACATTTAAGAGGCATCTTGACAAATACATGAATAGGATGGGAATAGAGGGATACGGTCCCCGGAAGTGCAGAAGGTTTTAGTTTAGACAGGCATCAAGATTGGCGCAGGCTTGGAGGGCCGAATGGCCTGTTCCTGTGCTGTACTGTTCTTTGTTCTTTGTAACAGTTCAAATTTCTGTTAAAATTAATTTGCATTTCACATGTGAAATCTTTCATGAGCCAGATCTATTGGTCAGCATAATAGAGCCTAATTGTTTATTTTTCTTTGCTCTAAAGTATTCATGGATGTATTTAAGAGTAGTAACCAGGTGCAGTTTCATTAATACAGCTAAAAATGTATTTCTCACAAAAATAAGCATTTTTAGTAAAATTAATAAGAGTGCCTAGTCTTCCACCTATGTGTAACCTTATTTTATATAACTGAAAAGGACTTAAACTCTACTGATTCATTTACTTGTTTCATTAGTGTCCAGTGTCTTGCCAGTTTCTTAGTAAATTAAATGTTTTTTGATATGAAAAACTGTTAAATTGTTCCTACTAGTACCTGTGCATCTAAATAAATTAGTGCAATATGAACTAGCCTTTCAACTAGCACAATCAGTGGAAACTCACAGTGTCAACCTGGGTGTGTGGCCACCTTTATGATTGGGGCATAATCCAGGCAAATTGAATCTTAAACCAGTGGAAAAGATTGTGGCAAAACCATACAGTAAGTGGTTTTGAGCTTAATTCATTTATGTTTAAAATTCCCTGATCTTCTGGGCTGAATTCCGCTAGAATCTGGGAACAAAATTACTGGAAAGAAGTGGAAACTGTAACCTAAGTTCTACATTTTGTCAAGGAGAAGCAAAAAAACATTTTTGGCTAACAAAATTTCAAAGGAACTAATAATGATCAGTAATATATGTTGTTTGATTGAATTTTGTTTTGGCAGGTCCATAATCTGAAAAGTGCATTGAAAGATATAACATGCGCCATCCATCTCCAGCCTCAAACACAGTACCTGTACCTGTTAAGGTGAGAATAAGGGATTTTTTTTAAATTGCAATGTCTTTAGAGTGTTAAATTCATTAACTTAATCAGATCTTTATAGATGTGACTATTTCCTAGCTTTCATACCAAGAATTTTAATATACACCATGGATAGTCAACCCATGATAAAATATCCATGAAACAGAATGATTTTGTGACAGATTTTGCTTCATACGTAGGCATTGCAAAGTGTGCTTATTGTTTCCATTCTGTTTCCGACAAGCATGCACTATAAAAATGGACAAGAATTAGGTTAACCAAGTTAAATTGTTCCTGCACTCAAAACCAAGAAAATAGCTGCAGAACAATTAGACCTGAAAGTTCACATTGTTCACCGTGTTAAAATTAGGATAACTCAGTTGACTGGGCATAAAATTGGACTGGAAGCCATGGCATTCTGCATAGATAGTCTTGGACTTGCTTCTGACTGCCTGTGGAAGTTTGAGAACAAACCCCACTCCCTGCCACATTGGGCTGAATTTTACCGACCCCCTGACTTCGGGGTTGTGGAGCGTAAAATGGCTCTGGGAAGGTCTGGCACTCAGTGACGGGAGCCACATTTCAATATGGTAATTAATGTAAATTAAGGAATTAATTAATTACCTGGTCCCGCTAGCCATCCCGCTCCGATATTGCGGTTGGTGGCTGGCACTCCCGCGGCGTCGGTTCTATGACCAGTGTTGTAAGGCGGAACACTGATGGGGAGGGGGGAGGATGTAAGTATATCAGTGCGGGAAGGGGGGGAGTGGGGTCAGCCTTACCTGATTGGTCTAGGTGATGAATGGTTAGCACTGCAGCCTCACAGCTCCAGGGACCCGGGTTCGATTCTGGGCACTGCCTGTGTGGAGTTTGCAAGTTCTCCCTGTGTCTGCGTGGGTTTTCTCCGGGTGCTCCGGTTTCCTCCCACAAGCCAAAAGACTTGCAGGTTGGTAGGTAAATTGGCCATTATAAATTGTCACCAGTGTAGGTAGGTGGTAGGGAAATATAGGGACAGATGGGGATGTTTGGTAGGAATATGGGATTAGTGTAGGATTAGTATAAATGGGTGGTTGCTGGTCGGCACAGACTCGGTGGGCCGAAGGGCCTGTTTCAGTGCTGTATCTCTAATCTAATCTAATCATGATAGGAAGGGGTAAAGTTAAACTTCTCTGAACTTTGGGGGGGGGGGCAATGTCAGGTAGACAAGGTAAGTATTTTGTGGGGGGAGAGGATAAGGAATGAAATGTAAGGTTCTGGGAGGGTGGGAGAGAGGCTGGGAACATTTATTTAATTTGATATAATAATTTTTAAGGCAATGTGTCTTTAAAAATGTAAATTAAATGAAAGGGCTGAAAACCCTTTAAAAATGGCTCCGGTGCCTGCACCATAGCCGGGGACGGATCACCCACTCCCTCCACATCATCGGGGGGGTCTGCTCTGGCCATGTAAATGAGCCGCCGCATATAATATCGTGGCAGCTCTGCAGAGTAAAACCCACACATGTGGGCCGCCATCCTTTACGGCTGCTGCCGTAAATAAAATCCAGGCCAAGGAGTTATTAGGACAAATGACCAAAAGCTGAGTCAAAGATGTAGGTTTTAAGGAGCATCCGAAAGGAGGAAAAAGAAGTTCAGAGAGGGAATTTTAGAACTTAGGGCCTTGCATGGGGAGGGGGTGGCGTAGTGGTATTGTCACTGGACTAGTAACCCAGAGACCCAGGGTATTTCTCTGGGGCGATAGGTTCGAATCACACCACAGCAGAAGGTAGAATTTGAAGTCAATTAATAAATCTGGAATTAAAAGCTAGTTTAATGATGGCCATGAAATCATTGTTGGTTGTTGTAAAAACCCATTTGGTTCACTAATGTCCTTTAGGGAAGGAAATCTGCTGGCCTACATGTGACTCCAGACCCACAGCAATGTAGTTGACTCTTAAATGCCCTCTGAAATGGTCTAGCAAGCCACTCAGTTATACCTAACTGCTATGAAGTCAATAAAACAGAATGAAAGCAGACAGACCAGGCGGCATCGACCTAGGCACTGGAAGCGACAAAGGCAAACCCAACCCTGCAAAGTCCTCCTTACTAACATCTGGGAGATTGTGCCAAAGTTGGGAGAGCTGTCCCACAGACTAATACAGGAATGCAATGCAAAACTGGGCATCCATGAGGCTCTGTGGGCCATCAGCAGCAGCAGAATTGTACTCAACCACAATCTGTAACCTCATGGCCCAGCATATCCCCCACTCTACCATTACCATCAAACCAGGAGACCAACCCTGGTTCAATGGAGAGTGCAGGAGGGCATGCCAGGAGCAGCACCAGGCATACCTCAAAATGAGGTGTCAACCTGGTGAAGCTACAACACAGGACTACTTGCGTGCCAAACTGCATAAGCAGCATGTGACAGTCAGAGCTAGCCATCCCATAACCAACGGATCAGATCTAAGCTCTGCAGTCCTGCCACATCCAGTCATGAATGGTGGTGGACAATTAAACAACTAACTGGAGGAGGTGGCTCCACAAATATCCCCATCCTCAATGATGGGGGAGCCCAGCACATCAGTGTGAAAGATAAGGCTGAAGCATTTGCACAGTCTTCAGCCAGAAGTGCCGAGCTGATGATCCATCTCAGCCTCCCCCTGAAGTCCCCAGCATCACAGATGCCAGACTTCAGCCAATTCGATTCACTCCACGTGATATCAAGAAACGACTGAAGGCACTGGATACTGCAAATGCAATGGGCCCTGACAATATTCCGGCAATAGTACTGAAGACCTGTGCTCCAGAGCTTGCTGCACCCCTAGCCAAGCTGTTCCAGTACAGCAACAACATTGGCATCTACCTGAAAATGTGGAAAATTGCTCAGGTATGTTCTGCACACAAAAAAGAGGACAAGTCCAACCTGGCCAATTACTGCCCCATCAGTCTACTCTCAATCATCAGTAAAGTGAAGGAAGGTGTCATCGACAGTGCTATCAAGTGGCACTTGCTTAGCAATAACCTGCTCAGTGACGCTCAGTTTGGGTTCCGCCAGGACCACTCAGCTCCTTACCACATTTCAGCCTTGGTTCAAACATGGACCTGAACTCTTTTGAAGAGGTGATAGTGACTGCCTTTGACATCAAGGCAGCATTTGACCGAGTATGGCATCAAGGAGCCCTAGCAAAACTAAAGTCAATGGGAATCGGGGAAAACTCTCTGCTGGTTGAAGTCATACCTAGTGCAAAGGAAGATGGCTGTGGTTGTTGGAGATCAATCATCTCAGCTCCAGGACATCACTGCAGAAGTTCCTCAAGGTAGTGTCCTAGGCCCAATCATCCTCAGTTGCTTCATCAATGACCTTCCTTCTATCATAAGGTCAGAAGTGTGGATGTTCGCTGATGATTACACAATGTTCAGCACCATTTACGATTCCTCAGATACTAACACAGTCAATGTAGAAATACAGCAAAACCTGGACAATATCCAGGCTTGGGCTGATAAGTGGTAAGTAACGTTCGCGCCACATGCGTGCTGGGCAATGACCATCTCCAACAAGAGAGAATCTAACCATCTCTCCTTGAAATTCAATGGCATTACGATTACTGAATCCCCCACTATCAACATCCTAGGGGTTACCATTGACCAGAAACTGAACTGGAGTAGCCATATAAATACCGTGGCTACAAGAGCAGGTCAGAGACATGGAATCCTGCAGCGAGTAACTCACCTCCTGACTCCCCAAAGCCTGTTCACCATCTACAAGGCAGAAGTCAAAAGCGTGATGGAATACTGTCCACTTGCCTGGATGGGTGCAGCTCCAACAACACTCAAGAAGCTCGACACCATCCAGGACAAAGCAGCCCACTTGATTGGCACCCCATCCACGAACATTCACTCCCTCCATCACCAATGCACAGTGGCAGCAGTGTGTACCATCTACAAGATGTACTGCAGCAACCACCAAGGCTCCTTAGACAGCACCTTCCAAACCCGCGACCTCTACCAACTAGAAGCACAAGGGCAGCAAATGCATGGGAACACCACCACCTGCAAGTTCCCCTCCAAATCACACACCATTCTGACTTGGAACTATATCACTGTTCCTTCAGTGTCGCTGGGTCACAATCCTAGAACTCCCTTCCTAACAGCACTGTGGGTGTACCTGCCTCACATGGACTGCATCGGTTCAAGAAGGCAGCTCACCACCACCTTCTCAAGGGCAATTAGGGATGGGCAATAAATGCTGGCCTGGCCAGCGACGCCCACATTCTATGAATGAATTAAAAAAAGGCACAGCTGCAAGTGGTGGAGAAATTAAAATTGGGATGTGCAAGAACCAGAATTGGAAGGGCGCAGAGATCTTGTAGGGTTGTAGGGCTGGAGAAGATTACAGAGATAACAAATTTTAGAAGCATATCAGTATGTCGTTGCACAGCGCTCCCTGGAAACAAAAGGGAGTGGATAATGTAATACCTTGCCTGACCTAGTCAAGGGATTGAACCTCTTGCAGCATTGGTCAGAAGCTCTGGGAGTGAAATGTTTGGTATTCAGTGTCAGTGGCATCTTCTTCCACAAGAGGTATTTTTGAGGCTTCTTCCCAGGGAGACACAGCATTCTTTTCCTCCTCTGATCTGGAGGTCAATCTCATTAAATTGGTGAGCTCTTGTTTTGTTGCAAATATTCCTATCCCTTTGTCAGCTCTCTGAGCCTGATCCTCCAGAGAAAGGAATTCTTGAAATGTGAGTCCACATCACATATGAGCCATGCAATTAACTTCATGAACGAAATAGTTTCCTGCTCAGCTGCTGCTCCTGCAATCTTCTACTGCAATCTGCTTGGCTTTTTAAAGGCTGCATTGGACATTTCCAAGCACCCTTAGAACAGTACATGGACTTGTGCTATAGAAACTGCAAATGGATACTTACATGAACTGACCCTACAGATTGGCAGTTTCAGTTTTGCAGAGCATTGGTGATTGCAAAACTCCAGGCTCATTGTTGCAAATCTGGTGCAACTTTCTGCTTGGACTTTCAGGGCTGTTGTCTTTTGAACATGACAAATGAATTTGGATTTCAGTTGTTTTGCAAAACAAACTTATTGACCTAAATTTCAGATTGGGTTATTTTAACTTCTGGACCTCATTTAAACTTGACTGGTTGGTTTCTCAACTGATCATGTCGGAAATAGTAGACCCGCTACTTTCTTATTTCCAATTAGCATGCAGTGGCCTATTTAAAGAGGGAGTGCATCTCTTAAAGGGAGATTGCATTCTCTTCTGGCTGGTGATTAAATAACAGAAGTGAAAAATGTGTGACAAGAGGAATCAATAAAGAGAGAAGTAAGGGAAATAAAAATGTACCCAAAACCCAGAGGATGTGTAAATGGTTGGAAGAGAATAGTGGAGGAGGAGGGAAGCATGTGGCAAAAGCGGAGAAACTTCCAGGGCTGCATTGACTCCAATGGCTGGAAGTATGATTGTAAAATTTAGCTTTGGGAGTCACAGATACCCAAAGAAGGAGGTTGAGCTCATAATGTGATCTTGGGCGGCACAGTGGCGCAGTGGTTAGCACTGCAGCCTCACAGCTCCAGCGACCCAGGTTCAATTCTGGGTACTGCCTTTGTGGAGTTTGCAGGTTCTCCCTATGACCCTGTGGGTTTTCGCTGGGTGCTCTGGTTTCCTCCCACAGCCCGAGACTTGCAGGTTGATAGGTAAATTGGCCATTACAAATTGCCCCTAGTATAGGTAGGTGGTAGGGGAATTGTGGGGAACTGAGAGGGTAATGGGATTAATGTAGGATTAGTATAAATGGGTGGTCGATGGTTGGCATAGACTCAGTGGGCCGAAGGGCCTGTTTCAGTGCTGTATCTCTAAATAAATAAAGAAGTTTATTAAGAAACAACGGCTTAAATATAATATATATTAAGAAGCAGAAATTTAAATATGATGATGCAGAAGCTAATTAGACAGAAAAGACAAATAACCTGCAACAGATTGAACAGATTACCAATCCCAGATCATACAGTTGGGAAGAATGGTGTTGGCAGTCTCCCCGATGGAAAAGGCAGGCAAGGTATTGGTGGTCTCTTTGGTTCTTGAGGTCCTCAGTCTTCTTGAACTAACCAAAGTGTTAGGCCGAAGTCTAACACTCGGCAGAAGCTCTCCTTCTGTCTGAAGAGGACTGAAGATTTCTCTCCTGAGCACCTGTTTAGATACTTCACATCTAGGGGCAGCTGAGAGTCTCATGTCAATCACTTGTTTAATTCCAATTTCCCAATAACAAGGGACAGGTACTAAAAGTAAAACCCTCCCATGGCATCACTCTGCCCCTGAAGTTGACTTGTGGCTTATTGCTTGCTAGGTACCATTTGTAAACTTCTGCCAGACGCTTGTCTGGAGAGGGTATGAGGCTCCATCTTATTAGCTTTAGGGAATATCTTGTTTCGGAGCCTGTGCTAGAGTCATGTCCTTGGCCAAGATAAAAGGCCTACACTGTCCTGTGTCTGTCAGCCTGACTATAGAATCTTTCTTAATAAGAGAGTGATTTCTATAATATCCAAATCATTTCTTTAAGATTTTATGCAGTTATTAGACAGCCATTATTTACAGATAAGAGAAGAAGACAGGTGACATCAGGGGAGCAGATCACCCGACAATCATGTAACACTAGGGCACCCTATCCTTAGCACCAACCTACAACTTCCCTCATTCACAGTAACAATACCTGCTCGATGAGAGAAAATGGGAGCTGTGCCAACAGTCTGAAGTTGTTAAAGTCAATGTTTGAGCTAGAAGGCTGTCAGGTGCCTAGTAGAAAATGCGCTGTTCCTTGATCTTGTGTTGAGATTCATTGTAACTGTGTGAGAGGCTAAGGGCAGATAGATTGGAGTGGAAATGGGGCAGAGATTTAAATTGGTGAGTGACCGAAAACTCAGTGTTGCATTTGCAGAGGGGAGGAAGTGTTTATCAATGGTGATAACCCAGTCTGCATTTGGTCTCCCCAAACTAGATGGGTCCACATTGTGAGCAGCAAATATGGTATACTAGGTTGGAGGAAGTATAAGTAAATTGCTGTCTCACTCAGGTGAGGTGCTTAGTGCCCTGGATGTGGTTTGGGAGGTGGTGAAAGGGCATGTGTTTCATCTCCTGCACTTGCATGGGATGTTGCGGATAAAGGACAGCTGGTATTATAGGTCACTGAGAAGTAGACCAAGGTGTCATGAAGGGATCAGTGTCTTTGGAAGTGGGAGGGGAGGGGAAGGAATGGTATGTTTGGTGGTGGGATCACATTGGAGGTTGCAGAGGCTGGTCAGATGGAAGGTGAGAAAAAGTGGATCCTATTCTAGGAGTGAGGAGAAGGGCTGAAAGCAGAAGTAAACAAGATCTTCTGCCTGTCACATCTTAGAGGGTGTCTTACAGGAATAGGCCTGCCAATCAGATGCTTACCCAGGCATGTCCAGATTAAAAGCTTCTGCCACTTTATCCAATTCCATCTTGGCATCTTGTCTGTGTAAACACCAATGCAGAGAGACCCACTTGGGAGGAAGTAGCTAGTGACTTAGAAAGATTGTCACTTGATCAAGCACTGGCCATTAGTGAAAATAGGGACCTGGGAGTGGAATAGAGGGACAGTGTATCAACACAGTGTGGAGAAATGTATACCCTTCGTTGAATGACCTAAGAGCCTAGTGCATAGGCACTGAGTTTTCAAAAGGACTATAAGTAAGGAGTATTGATCTCATGTGAAGTCAGGGGGATGGTTTCCAAGCATATGGATGAGATGATGGACAAATTTGAGCAGTCCACTAACCATATCTGCAACTTTTTGTGGAAAATTTCCTAAACCTGCTGAGCAACCTGGAAACAGGTATAGCCTGGGAGATTTGTGCAGTATCAGGACACCAAGAGCAGTTTCTAACAACATTGTTGGCATCTGGACTGATAGTTAACACTGTGTTGATAGATGAGTGAACATCACACTTACACAGGACTTCCAAGACCTGGTTGGGACTACCTTCTCTGTAATGACACCAAACAGTAGTAACTCTGAGCCGACAGACTGCAAGGAATGGGTGCAGATGTTATTATTTCTCCAGAGAGTGGCATTGAACACATTTCCTTTAGGCTCCCTCAAATCACTAAACATGAAGGAGCTTCAGAGATGGGCCTGGCAACCTCATTTCCCTTAAAGCACCTTATAACTGTAGTAGGTTAGTTGCGTGAACAAGTTAGTTAGCTGACACACAAGCAGACATGATGTTATGCAGCAGTAGAAGATAAGGTGATTGGAACCTTTTGATCAATGTTTTTTTTTTAGAGATGCAGCACTGAAACAGGTCATCGGCCCACCGAGTCTGTGCCGACCAACAACCACCCATTTATACTAATCCTACATTAATCCTCAATATTTTGCTTTTGTTCAAATAGTGCATAGCGCCTGGCCAACATCAACATTGGGCAACTTATTGCTTCATAATCCACCAATTATTCTGTTTTTAGTTTCTGTAGTCCTGGATTTCACTTCCTGGCAAAGCCAAATTAATTTAATCAAGTAGTTTGGGCTGAATCTGTCTTTTTGTCATCAACAGATGATATTTCACACTGTCCAGCTGCATTGTCAGTGTTGTGGGGGTGGGGGTTGGGGGGGCGGGGCGATGTGTGAGGGGCTGGGAGTTGACAGTTGTCAAGAAAGAGGCTGGGGCTCTTTTCTGTAGAAAAGAGAAGACTAAAGGGTGACCTGATATATCATGAAAGGGGAGGTGTAGAGAAAATGTTTCCACTTGTGGGTAAGATCAAATTTAGAGGACACAAATAGAAGATAGTCACATAAAATTTCAGGGCTACAGGGAAAAGGCGGGGTATTGTGACTAGGTGAGTTGCTCTTGCAGAGAGCTGGCATGAACACAATGGGCTGAATGGCCTCCTTCTGTGCTGTAACCATTCTATGATTCTATTCTGTGATTATTTCAAGTTTAAGCCAAACTAACAATCGGACGTGCATAGCTGCTGTCCATTGATTGGTAAGTTATTTAATGCTCTCAAACTGTTTCTGCAGTTTGTTTTGTAGCCACACGATGGAGACAGTAGCAAATAAATCCCTTTCATTGTTTGCCTTGCTATAAAATTCATCAGATAGTTCATACTGGAAGATCCACATGCTTGTTGGAAGTTGTTTAAGTTTCAGGAACAAAGATATGTGCAAATTTGGTGCTGCAGAGGTCTTTAATTGGTTCAGGATATTGTGTTGATGACAATCAATCTGCTGCATGAACTGTACTCTGGCGCATTGCATAATATAACAACAGAAAAAACCATGTTTTTTATATAGCCTTTAATGTAACAAGGTTTCACAGAAGCATTATAATGCAAAATTTGACACTGAGCCACAAAGGGCGATATTCGGGCAGATGGCCAAAAACGTGGGCAAAGAGGCAGGTTTTAAGGAGCATCTTAAAGAAGGAAAGAAAGATAGAGAGGCAGAGAGGTTTAGGAAGGGAATTCTAGAGCTTAGGGCCTAGGCAGCTGAAGGCATGGCCACCAGTTATAGAGCAATTAAAATCAGGAATGCTTAAGAGGTCAGAATTAGATGAGCTCAGATGTCTCGGAGGGTTGTGGGGTAGACAAATTAGGGAATTGAGTAAAAAGATAGAGTAATATTCATGGGGCATTTCCATTACTCTGATATTAATTGGACAGAAGAGATAAGTAAAGGGGATAAGGGAATGGAGTTCCTTTTGAACCCAATAAAAAGCCCAACAAGGGAAGATTTGCTGTTGGATCTAGTAATGGGGACTGAACCAGAGCAGATAAGAGAAGTAAAAGCAGAGCGACATCTAGGTAATAGTGACCATAATATAATACATTTTCAGATGTTAATCTTCTTCTTTGGCCTCCTTGTCTCGAGAGTCAATGGGTAAGCGCCTAGAGGAGGTCATTGGAGTGACCTGGAGTGGCTATAAAGGCCAATTCTAGAGTGACAGACTCTTCCACAGGCGCTGCAGATAAAATTGGTTGTCGGGGCTGTTACACGGTTGGCTCTCTCCTTGCTGTTCTGTCTTTTTTCCTGCCAACTGCTAAGTCTCTTTGACTCACCATTCTTTAGCCCAACCTTTAAAGCTGTCCGCCAGCTCTGGCGATCACTGGCAACTGACTCCCACGACTTGTGTTCAATGTCACAGAACTTCATGTCGTGTTTGCAGATGTCTTTAAAGCGGAGACATGTACAGCTGGTGGGTCTGATACCAGTGACGAGCTTGCTGTACAATGAGGCCTTGGGGATCCTCCCATCGTCCATGCGGCTCACATGGCCAAGCCATCTCAAGCACCGCTGGCTCAGTAGGGTGTATATGCTGGGGATGTTGGCCGCCTCGAGGACTTCTGCATTGGAGATACGGTCCTGCCACCTGATGCCAAGGATTCTCCGGAGGCAGCGAAGATGGAATAAGTTGAGACATCACTCTTGGCTGACATACGTTGCCCAGGCCTCGCTGCTGTAGAGCCAGGTATTGAGGACACAGGCTTGAAACACTTGGACTTTTGTGTTCCGTGTCAGTGTGCCATTTTCCCACACCCTCTTAGCCAGTCTGGACACCAGATGTTAATAGAGAAAGACTGTGACAAAAAAACAGGTTAAGGGATTGGAGGAAAGCTGATTTTCAGGAGCTGAGATTAGAACTTGGGAAAATAAAATGGGCAACATATTGGCAAACAACAATGTAGAATAATGGGAAACAATATACAACAGAGTGCAGGAAAAATATATTGCACTAAAAGGAAAGAACAAACTAAGCACTGGTGAATCCTTGGATGAATAAAAACATAAGGGAATAATTGAAGGTTAAGAAAGAGGCATACATTAAGTACATAGACAGCAGAGGAGTGCATGATGAGGAGAGAAGTCAAAACAAATTAAGAAAGCAAAGAAGAATTATGAAATTAAATTAACAAGGAACATGAAACAAAATAGTAAAATGTTTTACAGGCACATCAAGGAAAAAGGGAAGGCTGGGATGGAAATAAGACCATTAACGGATAGACAAGATAAAACAACAGATAACGATAGAGAGATCACAGAAATATTAAATAATTATTTTGCTTTGGCATTTACTAGTGAGAAAGAACAAGTAGACGTGACATTGAATGATGAGATGAGAAATCAGATAAATGCATTTAAAATTTTTAAAAATGTATGTATCAAATAAACTTAGCAAACTCAAAAGAGGATAAAGCCCATGGTCTGGCTGGATTGCATCCGCACATCTTAAAAAATCTAGGGAAGAGATAGCAGAGGCATTACCACACATATTTAATAATTTGTTAGAAAAAGGTGTAGTGCCAGAGGACTGGTGGATAGCTAACGTAATTCCTATATTTAAGAAGGGGGACAGAACATGCCCAGGGAATTACAGACCAGTCAGCTTACATTGGTGGTAGGAAAAATAATGGAGTCCTACAAAAGGAGAGAATAGAAGAATATCTACAAAAGAAAAATATAATGATGAAAATGAGCATGGAGTTCAAAAGGCCTTGACCAACCTTATTGAATTTTTTGAGGTAACAGAGAGAGTAGACAATGCAGTAGATGTAATTTATCTGGATTTTCAAAAGGCCTTCGATAAGGTGCCCGATAATATACTAATGAATAAGGTCAGAGAATACGGAGTCAAGGGACAAGTGGCAGAATGGATTACCAACTGGTTTCAAAATGGAAAGCAGAGAGTGGGAGTACAGGGTAGTTATTCAGAGTGGCAGAAGGTGAGAAGTGATGTTCCACAAGAATCAGTGCTGTTCACAATTAACATTAATGATTTGGTCTTTGGAATCAAAAACACAATTTCTAAATTTGCAGATGACACCAAATTGTGGGGGAGAGGGGTATGGTCAATCCTGAGGAGGACTGAAACTAAATACAGGAGGACATTAATAAATTTGCAGAATGAGCAAATAATTGGCAGATAGAGTTCAACATAAACAAATGTGAGGGAGTAGAGTTTGGTAGGAAGAACTGGGAGGTCACATATTACTTGGAAAGTGCGAGTTTAGATTGGGTAGATGAACAAAGGGATCTCGGAGCATATAACTACATCCAATCATTAAAAGTTGTGCCACAGGTTAGCAAGGCCAGAAAAACAGCAAACCAAGCTCTAGGCTTTATTTCTAGAGGGATAGGATTGAAAACTAGGGAAGTTATGATAAACCTCTATCGAACCTTGCATGCAGCTCTGGTTGCATGTTATAGAAAGGCTACAGAGGCACTGGAGAAGGTGCAGACAAGATTTACAAGGATGATACCAGAAATGTGTTGGTATACACATCAGGAAAGTGTGAACAGGGTGGGTTTTTTTTCTCTTGAAAAAAGAAGGCTGAGGGGTGATCTAATAGAGGGCTTTGAATAAAGCGGAGGTTTTGATAAAGTGGATACAGAGAATGTTTCCAATTGCGGGGGAGAGGCCATCAATATAAGACAGTCATCAAGAAATCTAATAAGAAATTCAGAAGAAACTTCTTTACCTGAAGAGTGGTGAGAATGTGGAACTCACGACCACTGGGAATGGTTGAAGCGAGTAGTATGTATGTATTTAAGGGGAAGCTAGACAAGCATATGAGGGAGAAAGGAATAGAGGGTTACGATAATAACTTTAGTTGAGGAAAGATGGGAAGAGGCTCGAGTGAAGTATAAACGCCAGCATGAACTGGTTGGGCTGAACAGCCTGTTTCTGTGCCATATATCCTATGTAATCCCTAAAAATTAGATGCCACCTGGTGAAGCTACAACACAAGATTTTTGCATGCTAAACAGCAGAAGCAGCATGTTACAGACAGAGCTAAGCCTTCCCACAACCAATGGATCAGATCAAAACTCTGCAGTCCTGCCACATCCTGTCATGAATAGTAGTGGACAATTAAATAACTAACAGAGGAGGAAGCTGCACAAACATCCCCATCCTCAATGATGGCAGAGCCCAGCAGGTTAGTGCAAAAGACAAGGCCAAAGCAATTGCAGCCATCTTCAGCCACAAATACCGAGTGGTTGATCTATCTTGGCCTCCTCCTGAGGTCCCCAATATCACAGATGCCAGTCTTCAGACAATTCGATTCACTCCACGTGATATCAAGAAACAGCTGAACGCACTGGATATAGCAAAGGCTATGGGCCCTCACAACATCCCGGCTGTAGTACTGAAGACTTGTGCCCCAGAACTACTTGTGCTCCTAGCCAAACTGTTCCACGAAAACTACAACAAGAACAAGAATAAAAGAAATAGGAGCAGGAGTAGGCCATTCAGCCCTTTAGCCCTTCGAGCCCATTCTGCCATTCAATGAGATTATGGCTGATCTACTTCAACACCATTTTCCTGCACTATCCCTGTAACCCTTGATGTTTTTAATATGTAGAAGTCTATTGATCTCAGTCTTGAACATACTCAATGATTGAACTTCCACAGCCCTCTGTGGCAGAGAATTCCAAAGATTCACCACCCTGTGAGTGAAGAAATTCCTCCTCATCTCAGTCCCAAATGGCCTTCCCCTTTATTCTGAGACTGTGGGCTGAAATTTATCCTTCCACCACTGAAATTGGTGTCGCAGCTCATTTAAATAGCTTGGGCAGATTGCCCCCCCGATGGCGTGGAGAGGGCGGGCTGTCCTTCCCCAGCAATGGCGCCAGCTGCCTGTGCGCAGGTGTTGATGCCATTTTTAAAGGGCTTCGAGCCCTACCTATCAATTTCAATATTTAAAGCAACAGTGAATAAAAAAATTTAAATACATTTAATTTGCCCCCCTCCCACCTCCCAATAACCATAGAATAAATTACTTGCACTCTCCCCCCCAAAACACTTACTTTGGCCAACTGACCTTCCCCCGCCAAAGTACGTAAACCTTAAACTATAACCATTCCCACTATCCCCGACACCAATGAGATTAGTTTGACCCCGCTCCTCCCTCCTGCACTGAGAAACTTACCTCCTCCCCCCTCCCCACCAGTGTTACATGTTGGTTCCCTGGACGGGATCCAAAGGCACAGGAGTGCCGGCCACCGGCAGGAAGATCGCACCAGGACAGATGGCGGGAACGTAAGGGTATTGAATTCAATGTTTTTAGTTAATTTAAATAGGGTTCCTGTCGCTGAGAGGTGGGGGGGATGCCACGAGGCCTCACTGCTGCCGGCAATATCGGGCCGGGCCTTCCCGGCGCCGGGGTGCGTGACGGCCCTCTCCCAGAGGCATTTTCCAGCCCCCTTCCCCACCACGACGCTCGATATCGGGGGGCTCTGTAAAATTCAGCCCTGTGAGCCTTGGTTTTGGACTCCCCAGCCAGGGGAAACATCCTTTCTGCATTAACTCTGACATCAGCTGACAATGTGGAAAATTGCCCAGGTGTGTCCTGTCCACAAGAAGTAGGACAAATCCAATCTGGCAAGTTACTGCCCCATCACTCTACTCTCAATCATCAGCAAACTGATGGAAGGTGTTGTTGACAGTGCAATCAAGCAATAACCTGCTCACTGATGCTCAGTTTGGGTTTTGCTAAGGTCACTTGGTTCCAGGCCTCATTACAGCCTTGTCCAAACATGAACAAAAGAGCTGAATTCCAAGGTAGAGTGAGAGAATGACTGCCCTTAACATCAAGGGGCCCTAGCAAAATTGAAGTCAATGGGAATCAAGGGGAAAATTTTCGACTGGTTGGAGTCATAACTAGCACAAAGGTTGTTGGAGCCCAATCATCTCAGCCCCAGGCCATTGCTGCAGGAGTTCCTCAAGGTAGTGTCCTAGACCCAACTCTGCTTCATTCAACCTTCCCTCCATCATATGGTCAGAAGTGGACATGTTCACTGAGGAATACACATTGTTTTGTACCATTTGTACCTCATATACTGAAGTAATCTGTGCTTGTGTGCAGCAAGACCTGGTCAACATTCAGGCTTGGGCTGACAAGTGACAAGTAACATTCATGCCACACAAGTGCCAGACAATGCCGACCTCCAACAAGAGAGAATCTAACCATCTCCCCTTGATGTTCAATGGCATTACCATTGCTGAATCCCTCACCATCAGCATCCTGGGGATTACCATTGACCAGAAACTTAAATGGAGCAGCCATTTAGATACTTTGGCTACAGAAGCAATTTAAAGACTACAGCGAGTAACACAACTTTTGACTTGCCAGAGCCTGTCCACTAAAGCGTGGCTACCCGACACGAACCTGACCAGACCCGACGACATGTGTCAGGTTCGGGTCAGGTCTCTCTTCTGAGCCCAGCACTCAGGCTCGGGACGGGCTGGATGTGAACAGTGCTGCTTTGCTCCGTGAAGTAATCTTCTTCAATTGAACATTCAGGTCAAGGCAGGAAACGTGCAGTCTGGACTCCACACTCTGCAGTGAGCGTCTCTATGACGTCATCGCGCTCATGCTGTAGCTTCCATGCATCCAAAGTGATTCTACACTACAGTGCATTATGGATGCACGTGTGTGAAAGTTGGGGAGGGTTTGTGCGTGCCGTTGGTTCCTGGTGACGAGATCAAGCTCAGATTCCCAACTCCATCGGCATGATTCTGCAGGAATAGCCTGCTGCCGGAATGGATGAACAGGATCACAACATTTGGACAAGGTAGAGCACAATAACCTGTTTGATATCATTAACTTTATTACGGTAGTTGGGTCAGATCTGGCACGGAAAAAAATTAAAGGACTCGGGCCCAGGTCGGGTTCAGGTTGGATGTGGTCGACGCGGGACCCTGGTCGGGTTTCAATTTTATACCCGAGCAGGCCTTTACTGTCCACCACATACAATGCAGAAGTCAGGAGTGCAATGAAATAATCTGCAGTTGCCTGGATGAGTGCAGCTCCAACAGCACTCAAGAAGTTTGACACCATCCAAGACAAAGCAGCCTACCCACCACCTTCAACATTCACCCCCTCCACCACTGGTGCACTGCAGCAACTCGCCAAGCCTTCTTTGACAGCACCTTCCAAACCCACAACCTCTACCACCTCGAAGGACAAGGGCAGCAGATGCATGGGAACATCACCACCTGCAACTTCCCCTCCAAGTCACACACCATCCTGACTTGAAACTATACCGCCATTCCTTCACTGTCGTCGGGTCAGAATCCTGGAACGCCCTTGCAAACAGCACTATGGGTGTATCTACACCACATGGACTGCAGTGGTTCAAGAAGGCGGCTCGCCATCACCTTCTCAAGGGCAATTAGGGATGGGCAATAAATGCTGGCCTAGCCAGTGATCCTCACGTCCCAAGTACAAATAAAAAAACTCAGGGAAACCAGCTATAGGGAATGCCTATAACAAAGGAGGCAAGTAACTTAACTGAACCTGGTGCGGGTAGGAGCAGGAGGGCTCCTCCCAAACTCATACGAAAGGACCCTCTCGACTGCCAGTGCTCTCGGACTCCCCAACATCTGATCTCCCTACACCGACCTGGGATTCCCCACCCCATTCTCCCCACCCGCAGCCTTGTTATCACTCAGTTCCGATCTCCTTTCCCTGACCTGAGATCCCAATTCACATTCTCCCAACCCCGGGCCTCAAGGTCCTGTTTCCCATTCTCCCAACCCCCCGCTCTTGAGATCCTGTTTCCCATTCTTCCACCCCTGGCCCCAAGGTGCTCAATTTCCATTCTCCTATCCCCTGCACTCAGTTCCCTGATTCCATTCTCCCAGCCCCAGCCTTGAGATCCCTGACTCCCATTCTCTCACCCAACCTGGCACAGAGGTTCCTGAATCACATTCTCCCAATCCTGAGGTGCCTGACTCCCAATCTCCTTCCCTCCAGCCCAAGACACCTGGCTCCTGATTTCTCACCCTGCCTTGAGATACCCAACTTCTGATCTCTTTCCCCAGCTATTACCCCCTTTTACAACAATACCTACAGTAATGGGACTGCAAATGAACACACCTGGGAAACTTATGTGAAATTTCTTCTGGATTCCCCTGGTGGGCCAGACACTTTAGCTGGAATTCTGTAAGCGCATTCAGATGGGCTGGGTGGAGGCAGGGATGGAAAAATGGTGACGAATGGTGTTGGGAGGGAAGCCCAATGATAGTCCCAGAGGCGGCCGGGTTGTCGGGAGGAGGCCACGATGAAGGTGGCGTGACAGTAATTAAGCATGTTAAACAAACAATTAATTGCAATTTTACCATCATTTTCCCATTTCGCAAGGGACACATGGGAACAATGGAGTTTCAGAGCCTCGACAGCTAAAAGGGGGCAGAAGTTCAGCAGAAGGTCAGTCTTAGCTGCAGTCAGCCGCCATTGAAAGAGGTGGCGTGGCTTGTAGGGAGGGTGAAACTGAGTAGATCGCGGCAGTAGCAGTCTGGAGGCAAGCCAAACTTGGCTGGCACAGCGGAGGAACTCTGGTTGAGTGTCCTCTCTGACTTAGCACGTATGTATGTGGTGGTGGAGGGATGGCAGGGGTGGGACTGGCGAAGGGGCAGCAAAGTGCCAGTGGATAGCATGGGAGGGAAGCCCGACATCTTTACGTTGCTAGGGGATATTCCCAGAGGGGGCTGAGCTGGCGGGTGGAGGCCATGCTTGAAAGCAGTGGGAAGGTAACTGAGACTGTTAAACAAGCAATTAATGGCAATTTTAAGAGCTATTTTTAATTTTATTTATTTTTATTTATTTAGAGATACAGCACTGAAACAGGCCCTTCGGCCCACCAAGTCTGTGCTGACCAACAACCACCCATTGTTATACTAACCCTACAGTAATCCCATATTCCCTATCACCTACATACACTAGGGGCAATTTACAACAGCCAATTTACCTATCACCTGCAAATCTTTGGCGGTGAGAGGAAAACGGAGCACCCGGCGAAAACCCACGCAGTCACAGAGAGATCTTGCAAACTCCGCACAGGCAGTACCCAGAATCGAACCCGGGTCCCTGGAGCTGTGAGGCTGCAGTGCTAACCACTGCGCCACTGTGAGGGGCGCAAGCGCAGGAGAACAACAAAGCTTCAGAGCCTCATTTGTGGGTGGCAGGCAAGAAAGTGGAGTTGAGGCCAAGATCACATCAGCCATGATCTTATTGATTGGTGGAACAGGCTGGAGGGACCGGGTGGTCTCCTCTTGCTCCTGTTTCTTATATTCTTATGTTCTCACCAGCAATAAGGAGGCGGAAGCTCAGCTGACGGTCAGTCTTGACTGCAGTTGGCAGCCATGGGGCAGCACAGTGGTGCAGTGGTTAGCACCGCAGCCTCACAGCTCCAGCGACCCGGGTTCGATTCTGGGTACTGCCTGTGTGGAGTTTGCAAGTTCTTCCTGTGTCTGCGTGGGTTTCTTCCGGGTGCTCCGGTTTCCTCCCACATGCCAAAGACTTGCAGGTTGATAGGTAAGTTGGCCATTATAAATTGCCTCTAGTATAGGTAGGTGGTAGGGAAATATAGGGACAGGTGGGGATGTGGTAGGAATATGGAATTAGTGTAGGATTAGTATAAATGGGTGGTTGATGGTCGGCACAGACTCGGTGGGCCGAAGGGTCTGTTTAAGTGCTGTATCTCTAAATAAATAAAAAATAAATAAATTGTAGGGTGGGTGATAGCGAATAAACTGCAGCAGTGGCAATCTGGAGGTTTGCCAAACATAGCAAGCACAGTGGAGGCATTCTGATTGAGTGTCCTCGCTGACTTGCCCTAAGTATGTAGAGAGTAAAGTGGAGTGGGAGGCCTTGGGAAGTGAATGAAGCAATTTGCAATGAGTCTCATTCACTCGGGCTTTGAGACCTTCAATGAGGAGGAGCAACAGAGAGGGAGAGAGCTGCAACTACTGAGAGCGGAGCTGCAGCACCCAGAGGGGCACCAGGATCATGATGCTGGAAGGGAGCACTGACAAGGATGACACACAACCAGTCTCTTGTGTGGAGAAGACAGACAGAACCAGAGAAGGTATACCATCAGATGGTCTGCTTCATGCAAATATCAGAGCAGCAGTTTTGTCAAAGCCTGTGCTTCTCCAGGGAGGTGGTCACCGGGCCTTGCGCCATGATGGAAGAGCCCAATGGGAAGAGTTGGCCATCCATTGCTTGTGGTGGTGAAGGTCACTGTAGCACAGACTTTCTGCACCTCAGGATCATTCCAGTGATCTTCTGGTGATACTTTTGGGTTCTCCCAGTGTGTGGCTCATTGCTGCATCAAAGAAGGTCACCAATGGCATGTTCAAGAGGGTCTACCAATACGCACAGTTTCACACTGATCCAGACAGTCAGGCTGAGAGGGCTATAGGATTCGGGGCCATCACTGGATTCCCCCAGGTGCAGGGTGTCATCGACTGCATGCGTGTGGCCATCATGGCACCCACAGACGAGGCAGAAGCCTTCATCAATAGAAAGGGCAACCATACACTCAATTTACAACTGGTTTGCGACCACAGCAAATGGATCCTTCGGATCTGTGCAAGGTTCCCAGGAAGCTGTCATAACACCTTTATACTGAGGCAGTCCCAGGTATCTGAGCTTTTCAGGCCCCCCCATCCCCGCCGTGACTTCAAGCATGGATACTGGGTGACAAGGGCTACCCACTGAACGCATGACTCCCTATGCCTGTGTAGAACCCCAGCACAGATCCAGAGGAGAGATACAACAGCTGCCACACATCAACTCCAGCGACCATCAAGCAGGTGATATGGCTTCTGAAGATGCAGTTCAGATGCCTGGATTGATCTGGTAGAGCCCTTCAATGTGCCCCAGCAAGGGCTCACGTATTGTGGTGGTGTGCTGTGTTCTGCACATCCTGGCGCTACAGAGGAGAGAAGCTTTGAACAATGAGGACATCTTACAGCATGGTGCCTCCACTGAGGATGAGGATTTGGAGGAGGCTTCTGACCAGGCAGACACAGGCGAGGTACAATGAGATATGCTCAAGGGAGGCTAGGTACTCATGAATACAGACATGTTTTTCATGATCCTTTCTTACACACCCATTCAGTCAAAGAAATCTTCTACCTTTTATAGCCCTGTTGACCTTTCCTTGAATCTCGCTGGACTCATCGTCACATCAGGCCAAGACATGGAAAATGTATTGACCTAATGCAGTGAGGTCGTTCCCATCACATCCTTTGCAAGAGCAATCAAACTGTGAATGGGCCAGTAGTGGATAAATGAGTAAAGAATTCTTTTTGTGGTGCAGCATATATCAGATTTGAATAAGGACAATTAAACAGCAAGGTGACATCAAACTACATAATAAAACACCGTGAAACCCAAATGCAGCTAGATGCACTTGTGGATGCTGCTTTGTGGTGCTCCTCCTGCGCTGTCAGCTGAGTTGGAGGCAGGCTGCTGACCTTTCTTTTCCGAGGCTTTCGATGGCCTTGGCGGTCATCCTTTGGTTGCCTGATGGCCCAGGCATATTGGGGACCTCCTGCACGGGTGCAGGAGCTGCTCTGTCTTTGTGGATTCCTGAGGCGTTGGTGTCACCATCAGAGGGTACAAGGACCTGCCATCCATGACAGGAACACCCTGAGAGGAGCCCGCAGGTGCTTCAGGCAACCGCTCCTCTACCCTTTCAGGGCAGACTTGCCCTCCCTGCTCACCTGAAGGGTTTGACCACCAGCGATGACTCCATGCATCTCACCCCCTCTCGCTCAGCCATTGCTCCACAGAGTTCATGTAGGAGGCAATGGCATGCAGGTGTGCATGTATCTCCAGCATCCACTATGTGGTTTGCTGGATATGGATCTCCATGAGGGTTGCCACTGTCTCAATAGAGGATGCCATGCGAGCACATGTCAGAGACATGGCTGCACTCATGGCCTGGATGGACTCCTCCATTGTTCGTGCATGGGTGAGCAAAAGCTCTGGAAGCTCTGCCAGATGTTCGTGCATCTCACACTGCAGCTCCAGCATATGCTGCCTTGTTGTTGACTCCAGAAGCATGTCATCAGCCTGAAGCTGAGCATCACCGGGGCCCTCCTACAGTCCTCCTAGTGTGAGTGGCCTGAACTGTCACTGCCTTCGGCAACTGCTCAGGCACAATTGTGCTGTGCTCACCAGATTGTGACCCCTTTGCTACACATGCACAATTGTTCGTTGTGAGAGTATCTGTGCTGGTGGAGGGTGGGGGATAATGATGCGATGCTGCATCCTCTGAGTTCTCCTCCTCAGAGGTAGAAGGCTGTCCCACAGGCTCTGCAGCTGCCTGATCTTGTACATGACCTGTCGGAGACAGAAGAGTGATGAGAGGGCACCGCACTTTCCAACACATCCTTCTGATTACTCATCATCTGGAGCTCTATGTGTGACTAGTGCTGGACACATGAGCACTGTGCTTTGTGTTCTCCAGAGTGTTTATTGCCCCCATCTATTCGGCTATTCACTCTCTCAGGACTCCACACCTGTCTCACCATCAGCCATGGCTGGCTATGCCTTCATGCCTCCTAGCTCCAGTGCCTCTTCTTCCATGGGCATGAGGATCATCATGTCTGGCATGCCACCTCCGGTTCTTCCCCTTGGTCTCGCACATTATGAGCTCTGTTCTCCTGCAAGCTTATAGAATACCATTGTCACTTGCCCTTCATAGACACGCACCATGCCTATGTTGGTGGGAGCCTAATTGTCCATCACGACGCCACAGGGATGCCTGGTCCATGGTGCTATTCAGTACTGGCAATGCAAGGATCAAGTCTGACTGACAGGTGTCCTCCACAGAGAGGCTTCCAGGCATTTGGCAGCCAATGCTACTGCCTGGGCATTGCTGCTGACTGGGTGGGGACCCCCTTCTCCAAATTCATATTAATCTTTTGTCACATTTAAGGGTGCAAGCTTCATGTTATCCACTGCACATACCTTGTGTGACCACATTAAGTCATTGATCCTCTTTCTACACTGCAGCCACACACGTGAGATCACCCTGTGGCTGCTCACTTCCTCCACTTCTCCATCCATGCCTTTTTTGTCTGGTGAGCCGGCCTCCTCCTCCTCCTCCTGTCCTGAGGGAAAAGGACTTCCCTCCAAGCCCGTGCTGCCTGGAGGAGCGCCTCCACGGAGTCAGCAGAAAACCTGGGTGCCACCCTTCTCTCCCTTCTGCCATTTCCTGATCACTCCAGTTGCTAGGCCTCTCTGTCAGTTTCCTCTGGGGCTCCTGCCATTAAAACTGAGGCACAGTGGCGCAGTGGTTAGCACTGCAGTCTCACAGCTCCAGTGATCCGGGTTCAATTCTGGGTACTGCCTGTGTGGAGTTTGCAAGTTCTCCCTGTGTCTGTGTGGGTTTCCTCCGGGTGCTCCGGTTTCCTCCCACATGCCAAAGACTTGCAGGTGGATAGGTAAATTGGCCATTGGCAATTGCCCCTAGTATAGGTAGGTGGTAGGGAAATATAGGGACAGGTGGGGATGTGCTAGGAATATGGGATTAGTGTAGGAATAGTATAAATGGGTGGTTGATGGTCGGCACAGACTTGGTGGGTCGAAGGGCCTGTTTCAGTGCTCTAAACTAAACTAAACTAAAACTACTGCTGGCTGCTTTTTAAAGAAGGCACCAGCCTAGCCTGACCTGGTACTTCCCCCGCCCCCCTCCCCCACCCCCCCCCCCCCCCGCACTGATGCTGCCTAACTGGCCAGCTCCCATGCCTGCCAACCATCAATTGGATGGCCCCGACAATATCACAGTTCAACTTCCACTCCTTGCCCGCGCAGCGATGCCACCCACTTTACTTGCCAATATCAAGACCTCATTTCTGGCAGTAAAATCCCAACCTTTGAGCTTCTTGGGAATCTAGGAGTACACCCCTTGAGAACATTTCTATTCTTGACGGCTTAGTTGATGTGATTTGCAATGTTTTGGAGGATGAGTCAAATATAGTTTCTCACTTAATATTCTGGGCTGTTGCCTTCCAATTACACAGCAACTCTAGTGACGTATTCTGCTATGTTCGATAAAATGAAGGACCTCACACTGCTTAAATTAATTTGATCTTTAAAATGGTTGTGGACATCATTTTTTTTTACAATAAAACACGCTGCAGTTGTCCAGAGATACATTGGGTAGGAATTTCCTTCTCAGGTCCCGATCCCACCTGCAGCTTGTATTCCAAGTCAGGAATCCACAAATGCTGGCGGTGGGAAGGAGATTTTGGAGGAGGCAACTACTTACTCTATGATCCCTGTCCAATTAAGGATGGCGGGTGGATTCCTGAGTCTGGAGGGCCAGTAGGAGACTGTCCAGCGCTGAAAGACAGGCAGCCTCGCTGTCAGAGGTGGGCATTATTGAGATAGGTGCATGAAAGGGATGGTGCCTCAAGAGGGAGGCACCCTCTGAAGATGTTTCAGTATTTAAAAATAAGATGTGGCCACAGCTTCCAGGCCAGCATTGTGGAGGGGGAGCCCTCCCTCTGGCAATCGCAGTAGTAGGGGGTGGGGGCGATTAAATGAGGCGTTACTGGTGCCCTGCCTGATACTGGGAGGCTGCCCACATCATCCAATGAGCTTTGATCTCAGCGGGTGTGGGGGGATTGGGGGGGAGGTGGGGGCCCATATGCCTTCTGGAAAATTCCAGATTGCTTGTAAAGATTGCCCTCATTAGGCACTTTAATTGGCCTAATTGGCTACCTGCTGCTGCTGGGTGGGTAGCTGTCACCCCCCAGAAACAGCCTTCCTCAAAATAGTCGGAGGTGGGAATATGCCTGCAGACTAGTACACCAGTCGGTGGTGCAAAATTGCCAGCCAGCTGCCTCCAGTCCTGCCTCTGCACCACTATGAAAATTCGGTGCATCAATTCATCAGCCTCTGAACTATTTCTTCATATTATTAACTCTATTGGTGCATTTTCTTCAATAAGGCTGTAGCATAAGATTTCAGATGCTTTGTAATCAAATTAAATTTGGTTTAAGACTTTTATATAGTTAGCTACTGAAGTATTATGTTGGTACTTTTCAATGAAATGCAATTCTCACTGAATTTGAATATAAATTGTGCCTAAATTAGTACTAATGCTAGATACTGTGAAAGAGCATGTAGAAAATTAAGTAGAAACTTAGTTCCAATTTCAGATGGATCAAAGTTGTATTTACGTCTGAAGTTAGAGTCTCATGGGTTAAATTTTGCAAAATTGAAATTGGGGCATTATTTACCTGAGTTATTCAGTTTTGGCAATCTGCATTCGGAATTTCTGATGTTCAAACTTTCCACGTAACTCTACTTTGTAAGAATAATATTGAAAGAATATACAAAATAATAGTTTTCTTCTATGCAGTACTAGCCCATATCTCGAAGCAAAAATGTTAAATTAGAAACTTTGAGATTCAAAACTGTGTCACTAAAAATAATGGGCTGAATGTTACCAGCCCTCTGACGTGAGGGTTGTGGCAGAGGGGCCCGGAAAATACTTCCGGGAGAGGCCCACCCTGACCCCTGCGCAGGGAAGGCTCTGCCACATTTTACCGGCGGCGGCGAGGCCTCGGTGGGATGCCCTGCCGCTCAGTGGCAGAGCCTTCACTTTAATACGTAAATAAATTGTAATGAATTCACATCAATTTACCTTGTCCCGACGGCTGTCCCACGCTGATATTCTGTCCGGTGGCCAGACCTCCCGTGCCTTTGGATCTCCGTTCGGAGATCCGAGGCGTGACATTGGTAGGGAAGAAGTGAAATTCTCAGGGTGAAAGGGGAGGAAGCAGGGAGACCTGTTGTTATTGTTTGTGGGGATGATGGGAAGGGGTTGAGGGTCAAAGGTGCTGAAGTTAGGGCGGGAAGGTTCGGAAAATCAGAAGGTGCTTTTTTTGGGGGATTTGTCAATTTATTACATGAGGACTCAGTGGGGGGGGGGGGGTTGGGAGAGGGGAATCAAGGTTGAAATAAATTTTTTCTGCAGGTTTTATTGAAACGGGACCTTTAAAAATGTAAATGAGACTGAAGGGCCTGAAGCCCTTTAAAAATGGCGCCAGCGCCTGCACGGTGGCACTGGACGCCGTTGCCGGGGATGGAGCGCCTGCCCCTGATGACGTCCTCTCCATGCTAATGAGCTACCTGGCGTAATATAGCAGGGGCTCAACGACGGGCAATCCACGCAGCGGACCGCCATCTTCAAAGCGCACTGCCATGATCGCTCGTTAAATTCAGCCCAATAATTCTGTTTTTGGAATTGTGTATTTTGTTAGTCGATGTAATCATTCTGTATTGTGTGTATCATTGGTTATTTGTGTGAGACAACAAATACAGTATAGACTTTCTAATAATGAGCTGAAAATATTTGTTTACAAACATTCTATGAGGATACACTTATAAAATTAAATTCTGTTTCGTAACATAATAGTTTTTTTTGATTCATTTTTATTAAAGAGGACAATATCTGTATGAAATGAAAAACCTTGAACTTGCCAACTTCTGTATCCAATATTCTGCTGAGATCAATAAAGGTAACAGCTTCACACAATTGTCATATTCTCAAAATTTGCTTATATATATTTAGTTATAGGAAGATTTAATAAAAGCAGGTGTGATTAGGTTCTAATTGTATGCAAACTAAGTTATTTTGATGGGAAACCAGCTGACAGAAAAAATGAATTTCCAGTTATCCAAAGTATCTCATTAACAAATCTATATACTTGAGTATTTAGGACTATTCAGATTTAGTATTGTTTGCACCCGCAAATAATTTGCATTACAAGTGAACACATTTTTTAACAGTGCAAAACATGACAAAAAAAATTGCAATGACTGGAATCTTCAAGACATTTTTAGAGGAAATAAATGGGCTTCATTCACTCATTTTGCAACATTTTTATAAGTTCAAGAGTTACATAAATATTCTTAATGAATCAATCCCTTATTTTCACTGTTACATTTCCCCACCAATTTAAATATAAATTACAGAATTTGTACTGATTATGGTAACAGAACCAAGACTGTTCATAATATTGATGGAATAAAACAATTTAGCAACTGGAGGTAATGGAGTTGAGAACCTAGTGCCTTACTTTGTCTGTGAGTGGGTGATCCACCTGTACCATCTGGCTCACTTAAACCAGATGATGCGGTTCAGTTCCTAATATAAATGGGGCATGCATTTAAACTGTAAAACTTAGGAGTGAATGCTGATCTCTTTCCTTGTTCTGTGACCTTATTTTGTACAGCCAGTTATGTTATTGATTTACATATTTTGTTCATCCAATGTTCCTTTTAAAATGTTATTAATGATCTATTACTGTTAAAAGTTGTAAAAACCATAAATTTGCTACGTGCAGAATTAGTGGGAATAATTCAAGTCCAACTCAGCGGGTGGGAAACGCATGGAATTAGATGTAACATCAGTTTTACACCCCGCCCAGTATTACATTCCATTGACTCTTGGGGTGTAAAACCAGCATTGCATCCGATCCCGACAGATGGATTAGGTTAAAATTGCGCTGCATGTTTCATTTTTAGAGCAAATTTGTATCTTTGAAACAAATTAGCGCACAATAGATATTTCTCCCAAATTATTCATTCTTATATGGGACTCTAAAAAGGCAAAAAGCAAGACTTGGAAGGTTTATATTTAGTATATATAGCATTACTTAGTATAAGGCGTTCTAACTGATGATTTTATCAAGTTTTCATGACCTTTCCGTAATCTATTCTTTTATCTTTTACATGCTGAAACAGCTCTTGACTCATCTCCGATTCAACAAGCCACTGTACAAACTTTTCTAAAAAATTATGACAAAGCTATAGACAACTTGGCTGCAATGGAAAAAACAGCACCATTGTTAATTTTGCTTGGGAAAACCCAAATGAAAGCTAACAAACATGAGGTAATGTACATTTCTGAGTCACTTACCGCAATATAAGATATATTCTGGGGAATTTAATATTGAAGAACGTGCGGGTTTAAGTGCAGGTCAGGAGGTTAAATTTCATGAAAATGTAGTGCATCCAGAAACCAGCTCCAACGCAACGACTTCTGAATTTAGATCAAATGCATTCAGTTGTGTGTGTGTGTGTAATCCTGTATTGAGAGGTGGGTTCTTATAGAATCATAGAAGGAATACAATGCAGAAAGAGACCATTCAGCCCATTGGGTCTGTGCCAGATTTCTGTAAGAGAAATTTGGCAGGTCACACTGCCCTGCCTTTCCCCTTAGCCCGGCAATTTTTTTCTTTTCAGGTGCTTATCCAATTACCTTTTGTAAGCCACAATTAAATCTGCCCCCATCACACTCTCAGGCAGTGCATTCCAGATCCTAACCACTTGCTGCATAAAAAGTTTTTCTTCATGTCACCTTTGGTTCTTTTGGCAATCACTTTAAATCTGTGACCTCTAATGGGAACAATTTCTCCCTATCTACTCTGTCTAGACCCCTCATGATTTTGAACAACTCTATCAAATCTCCTCTCAACCTTCTCTTCTCTTAGGAGAACAACCCAACCTTCTCCAATCTATCCACGTAACTGAAGTCCTTCATTCCTGGAACCATTCTCGTAAATCTTTTCGCACCCTCCCTAATGCTTTCATATCCGTCCTAAAGTGTGGTGCCCAGAATTGGACACAATACTCCAGTTGAGGCCGAACCAGTGTTTTATAAAAGATCATCATTGACTTCCTTGCTTTTGTACTGTATGCCTCTATTTATCTTTCTTGTAGATTTTATCCAATAACTTTAATAGAAGGTCCAAACCACCATCATTATCTAACTGACGGGTACCCATCTCACAAAATATTTTATTTCTGATTTTACTTCTTGCAGGAAGTGACAATGCCAAGGCCATACTTTGTTTTCTCTTTGGTAAGGATGTAACCCATGTCCGCATATCCACTTCACTCTTCCACTGGTCATATGGTTCAGACTCAGAGAACATCAGAGGGTAATCACATCCTGACAATTTACACTTGTTTTCTGTCATTTTCCACATTGGCGAATAGGATTTTAGTTTTCTGCCTGAATTTTTTTTCTTAATTTCCGACCTTCATCCTTTAGGCAACCATTCTCTGATAGTGTGTTCTATTCCAGGAAGCCAGATGGTGAAGAATAGAACTGGAGCCAATCTTTACACATTTTTATAAGCATTTATTTACAAAGGTGCACATTACAAACATCTACTTCCTCACCCAACAACTACAGTTTTAGTTTGTTCCTTTTTTAAAGGGGGCATGTGAATCCCCAGTTAATGCCTACAATCTGCATACAATTAAATACAATTAATATACAATTAACACTGAGCTTACATCGTATGCAAGCGAGTCCAATGAAGGGAAGAAGACAGAGGATGAAGATGGCACCCTCAATGTAGCACCAGTCAAGAATTCCTTAAAGCTGTCAAATTCATTTAGTCACTACCACTGAACCGATGTAACAATCATATCTAACGGCCACACTTCCCCCAATCTCACTGACATAAAGCAGACCTGTAGCCAACAATCCATCCATTGCACAAACCCCTGTTGGTCCCTGTCAAATCATGTCTTTCCATTCATCAACAAGCAACTGAAAAGGTGAGTTGCCAACAGGTAAACAAGAATGGGCAATATGGGAAAGTGGTGCAAAGTAATACGTTGTATGTGATTTTACTAAACAACGGAAACTTAATAACATAACTTTTTCTCAAACAGCCATGTGCGTAACCTTGTGGAGGTACAAAGCTTTACTCTTTTTTCCTGCCGCTTGTATGTGGTGCAACCCCTGTGGCTTCAGCAGAGGCAGGGGCAGGCTGCTCAGTTCTCTGCTAGGACTGTTGAGATGCTGTTGGCCAATGATGCAGGTGCATGACAACAACACTGCCTGCAAGTTCCTCTTCAGTCACACACCATTCTGACTTTGATTTACATCATCGTTCTTTCATGATCGTTAGGTAAAAATCCTGGAACTTCCTATCTAACAGTACTGTGAGAGCACCTTCAACACATGGACTGCAGTGGCTCAAGGTGGTGGCTTACTGTCACCGTCTCAAGGACTCTTAAAGATGGGCAATAAATGCTGGTTTTGCCAGTGATGTCCACATCTCGTGAATGAATTAAAAGATATTTAATTCTGTCACCAGGTGGCTTGGAGGTCCCAATCTCTCCATCGCCAATGGTCAGGGATGCTGAAATGCCACTGATCACCAATTCTTCCTCCTCTGCAGCTGTCAACTGTGAAATCTGTGGAGGACCACTTCCAGTCTTCTTCCTTTCCTTTGCATTTTGTGTTCTCTTCTACAATGGGGGGAAACAACGTATCTATGAGTGACTAATGGCATGTTTTCACCTGATGGCTGCTGTGCATTTGGTGAGGGTGACTAGCACTCTGAGGCATCAAATTGCATAAGGATAAGGGTGAGTGGAAATGGTGGATGGATGGGGATGTGGGGAAGTCCATGGAAAGTGAATGATGGGTGCGCTTGCACTTGAGTGTGAGGAGTTATGTGATGGAGAAGGCCTGAGAAGGCAGAGTGGGGGTGGAGCGGGGTGATGTGCACAACATGTTAAAGGTGAAAGTGCAATTGTATTCACCTTTCCTGACTTGGTTAGGTCATTAAAGCTCTTCCTGCACTGAATCCATGAGCTTGGCACAATGCTCCAGCTGCTGATTTCCTTGGCCAGCTCCAGCCATACATTCTTTGTTGCAGCAGCAGGTTTCTTTCTCCCGTTGCTGGGGAAGAATATTTCTATCCTATTTCTCACTGCACACAGCAATGCGTCAATTTCTCCCTCATTTTGTGCAAACTCCTAATACCTCCAAATTCCATCTTTGGATTGACCCTTTAAACACTCCAGTTGCATTTGTGTCATGTGGGTTTCACTATCATGCAATCAATGTTAAACCCAGAAGTAATCTTACAAAGAAATGGTTTCATTAAAATACCACAGACTGACATGTTGAAACATTTTGGGGGTTTTGCACCTGATATTGCAGCCCTCCACCCTGAATGCAGCTCGGAGTTATTATCAGGGCCATTATGACTGTTGAGGTTAAACTACCTGATTTGATTTAAAAACTTGATATTGGTATCTGTAAATGCTATCAGCCAATGGTTTGTCCTAATCCTTATCAATGTTAACAGGTACATTTGATTAGGCGCCAGGAATTTATCTTAGAGTTATTCTTGCTCTGCCACCATAATTTCTCTGGAAGAGCAGTGGAAACCCTGTTCAAGATAGAGGAGGCGTGGCATCGTGGTAATATCACTGGACTAGTAATCCAGAGGCCCAGGCTAGTGCTCTAAGGACATGAGTTCAAATCCCACCACAGCAGACTGTGAAATTTGAATTTAATTAATAAAATCTGGAATTTAAAAAATAGTCTAATGATGCCCACATCCCATGAACAAATTAAAAGGAACTTCACTACTGGCACGTTATTAAAAATTGACCCAAAAGCAATTCAGATCATATTATTGTTATAATCTATTGTTGAAAATTACTAAACTATTTAAACATTACAAAGTTTTTTTAAATGTTACATGTCAAAACAGGTTGAATTTTAAAACCCAACCGAGATTTGACAAATATGCTGTTGCAATTCCTTTAAGCTGCTATTGATTCTATGGCAAACGTGAGCAGAATGCAGACTGGTTTAAATCTCACTTTGAAGAGTTGGAACCTGTCATAGCCGCTAAGCGCATTGCACTGTTGAACGACAAGAAAGCCCCCAGCGACTTGACATCCGTAGCACTTAAAGTAGCCAGAAGCGCTGCACAAAGAACAGCCAGGCGCTGTGCAAATGACTACTGGCAACACCTATGCAGTCGTATTCAGCTGGCCTCAGACACCGGAAACATCAGAGGAATGTATGATGGCATTAAGAGAGCTTTTGGGCCACCCATCAAGAAGATCACCCCCCCCCCCCCAAGTCTAAATCAGGGGACACAATCACTGACCACGCAAGCAAATGGACCGCTGGGTGGAGCACTACCGAGAACTGTACTCCAGGGAGAATGTTGTCACTGAGACCGCCCTCAGTGCAGCCCAGTCTCTGCCAGTCATGGATGAGCTGGACGAACAGCCAACAAAATTGGCACTCAGTGATGCCATTGATTCTCTAGCCAGTGGAAAAGCCCCTGGGAAGGACGGCATTACCCGTGAAATAATCAAGAGTGCCAAGCCTGTTATACTCTCAGCACTCCATGAACTGCTTTGCCTGTGCTAGGATCAGGGAGCAGTACCACAGGACATGCGCGATGCCAATATCATCACCCTCTATAAGAACAAGGGTGACCGCGGTGACTGCAACAACTACCGTGGAATCTCCCTGCTCAGCATAGTGGGGGAAGTCTTTGCTTGAGTCATTTTAAATAGACTCCAAAAGCTGGCTGAGCGTGTCTACCCTGAGGTACAGTGTGGCTTCTGAGCAGAGAGATCCACCATTGACATGCTGTTCTCCCTTCGCCAGCTACAGGAGAAATGCTGCAAACAACAGATGCCCCTCTATGTTGCTTTCATAGATCTCACCAAAGCCTTTGACCTCGTCAGCAGACGTGGCCTCTTCAGACTACTAGCAAAGATCGGATGTCCACCAAAGCTACTAAGTATCATCACCTCATTCCATGACAATATGAAAGGCACAATTCAGCATAGAGGTGCCTCATCAGACCCCTTTCATATCCTGAGTGGCGTGAAACAGGGCTGTGTTCTCGCACCGACACTGTTTGGGATCTTCTCCCTGCTGTTCTCACATGGGTTCAAGTCTTCAGAAGAAGGAATTTTCCTCCACACAAGATCAGATGGCAGGTTGTTCAACCTTGCCCGTCTTAAAGTGAAGACCAAAGTACGGAAGGTCCTCATGAGCGAACTCCTCTTTGCTGACAATGCTGCATTAACATCCCACACAGAAGAATGTCTGCAGAGACTCATCGACAGGATTGCAGCTGCCTGCAATGAATTTGGCCTAAACATCAGCCTCAAGAAAATGAACATCATGGGACAGGACGTCAGAAATGCTCCATCCATCAATATCGGAGACCACGCTCTGGAAGTGGTTCAAGAGTTCACCTACCTGGGCTCAACCATCACCAGCAACCTGTCTCTCGATGCAGAAATCAACAGGCGCATGGGAAAGGCGTCTGCTGCTATGTCCAGACTGGCCAAGAGAGTGTGGGAAAATGGCGCACTGACACGGAACACAAAAGTCCAAGTGTATCAAGCCTGTGTCCTCAGTACCTTGCTCTATCGCAGCGAGGCCTGGACAACGTATGTCAGCCAAGAGCGACGTCTCAATTCATTCCATCTTCGCTGCCTCCGGAGAATCCTTGGCATCAGGTGGCAGGACTGTATCTCCAACGCAGAAGTCCTCGAGGCGTCAACATCCCCAGCATATACACCCTACTGAGCCAGCGGTGCTTGAGATGTCTTTTCCATGTGAGCCGCATGGAAGATGGCAGGATCTCCAAGGCCACATTGTACAGCGAGCTCGTCACTGGTATCAGACCCACCGGCCGTCCATGTCTCAGCTTTAAAGACGTCTGCAAATGTCTGCATGAAGTCCTGTGACATTGATCACAAGTCGTGGGAGTCAGTTGCCAGTGACTGCCAGAGCTGGTGGACAGCCATAAAGGCGGGGCTAAAGAGTGGCAAGTCGAAGAGACTTAGCTTTTGGCAGGAAAAAAGACAGAAGCACAAGGAGAGAGCCAACTGTGTAACAGCCGCAACAACCAATTTTATCTGCAGCGCCTGTGGAAGAGTCTGTCACTCTAGGATTGGCCTTTATAGCCACACCAGGTGCTGCTTCACAAACACTGACCACCTCCAGGCGCTTACCCATTGTCTCATGTGACAAGGAGGCCAAAGAGAGATTCTCCCATTCAAAATATTGGGGTCAATTTTCCTCTTACTTGCACCTACAGCATGTCCATTTCCTGAGAACAAAACAGAGAAAGAAGGAGTGGAAACCCACTATTCTGGGTCTCTACCCCTTTTTACTTCATTCACAGTCTCAGTGCAGCCCAGAGCTTTGTTGCAGTGACTCCACCTCAAAGAGGTTATTGTATGTAAATGATGCAGGAATTGTATCAGAATGCTTCCTCATTTTCCTTGTTCATTGGCCTGCCACAAGCCAAAATGTTGCATTGTTCGCTGAAAGGATCTGAGAAGGAAAGATATATTTGAACAAAGCAGCAAACTAATTATAACTCCAAATAAGTAAGCCTCTTTTTCAGGACCAGCAAAAAGGATCATTGGTATGCCCCATCCAACTTGTGGAAGTGGGGGGTAGTCTTGTGTATTTATTGCTGTAATACCACCACCCCATTTTTGCCTGAAACTGCTTCTCGTAGCCGTAGCTCTTGCTGGATTCAGGCAAAGGCCTTGTACATATATGCAATTCAGGTTCAAATAACATAGTTACAACCCTAATGCCACTTTTGGTTGGGCAATGGCCATTTTCATCAATGATTAAAGGGATCCTCAACAGCTGTCAGGAAAATTGAATGGAGATATTGTATTTTGGAGATATTTGTACAGCAGTTGTGGGTTTTGCACATTAAATGCTTTGTTGTAGTAGGTTCTGCATATACGTTGCCTCTTGCTGCAAAGCCCTGCTTAGATGCTAAATAAGCTTCTCCTTTGAGGTACTGTTACAGACCCTTCAGGAGCAGCTACTCTATCCGATTTCTCACCTCCAATCAGTGAGTTGCCTACTGGGACTACATTTCATGCTGGTAGCTCAGCCACATTATAATTAGGGGCCACCACAAAATTCAATAGGGTCCCACCCTGACTTCCTCTGGGCAGCTGCTGTGTATGCCATGACCACCACCTAACTGATTAAGCCGCAACATGAAAAACAACCCTTACATGTTCTGCTTATATCACCTTTGTGATATTTTAAAAATATTTGGTGTTCTTGCCAAATTTAGACACCTAAATTGAAAGGTAATCAAGTTCAAAACTGCAGACATAGATTTGAATATTTTGTCAAAATCCTTTCAATCAGCAGGAAACTGCAGTTAGGTGCTTCTGATGATGGATGAAAATTAAAGTTCAGCATCACTGACTTTGCTTATTGTATTTTCTTCAGCATAAATTATTTTGCAACAAAAGCTGTGTTGATGAATTCATGATTTTGGTGGCACAGTCACAAAATCCAAAAACAAATTCATTCATTACAAAATGAGCCATACCTAACAGTGCAAGGTCATCAAACCACTTTGCATTTCATTTTTATGAACATACTAGTGAATTTTTGTAATGTTTCACACTGGAAGTTAAGATGAAGAGTAGTGTTTGGGCAAAGTATGGTGGAAAGATGGGGGCACATTTGTGCCACAGCACGCAAATATATTTCAGTACTAAAATTAAGCATTTGTTTACCTAGCCCACCCAATATGACTCAATTGAATGAGATTCTAAAGACAACAATTCATTTTTGTAACTCTTCCCCTATGTTTAAAGTTTGCATTGTGAAAATATTGTCCAGTAGTAGCTCAGCAGATTCAGTTGTGCTTTTGGCATCATTTATTCTTCTGTCCTCCATCTCTCATGCACCTCCCCTTTCTCCTTCCTCCTCCCTCCACCCCTTTCTACCCTCCCCACAATACAAAAAAATTTGTTTGGTATTAACATTGTAATCCCAATGCTTATGTTATATTCCAAATTCTCTGTTTGCAATTTAGGAGGCACTAATCAGCTTTCGGAAAGCTTTGGATCTTGAAGTTGAAACTTCTGAACCAAAAGTTACAAATGACTTAACACAAAGTGCAGAAATACATTATCACATGGGCCTTTGCTATGCTGAACAGGATAAACTGATCGAGGTGAGAATATTATTCCTTTTTTTGATATATGCATGTTAATAATTTTCTTATTGCTTGAAATGCTTATTTGATTGATATTTTTCAGGCAATTGATTCATTTAATAATGCACTGAAAGTGTACCCAAATTTTGCTAAAGCTTATTATCAGCGAGGATTGTGCAGAATGAGGCTTCATGAAGTGAATTGTGTCCATGACTTTCACAGAGCCCTTGCAATCAACCCCCAACTCTTTGAGGTATTGAAGTTTACCTATGTTTGCATTGGTTCCAGGTAATTGTATCCAGATTTACACAAAACCATTTTCATTGGTAAATATTCAATGCAACTACATTTTAAAAATCGTATTTATAGATATAGATCTATTATTTGTAAGTATTGTTTTTTAAAGTGTTGAGGACAATGACTAGAAATATAATTGACTATGTTTAACATTTTTTCAGTTTGTATAAGTAGGCGTTACCAAAAAAATTAGAAACTTTTATCATGCAGTTGATTCAAATACAGACTAAAGCCAGAAGTTTCTCATTAAAAAATGCCTGCTTTCAGTTGTTTTAGGACTGCGAACTGAAAAAAAAAAGATGATGAGGAGTTCCGCTGCAATCCTGCCTCAAAACATCCTGTCAGGATTTTATTCCCATCAACCCACCTGACCTTGACCACTGATCCTGAACTTCCCTGGTGTATATATATATATATAAATGCTTGTTGGGGGTTGTGATTATGTGGTACCAGCAGTTTTTTTTCTGTGCCTACCCCTGTAATATACCTAAAAAACAACCCACTATGTAAGTGGCATCAGTACTGAAGGGGATTATAATCCTAGTCCTTTTTTTGGGACCGTCCCGGATCAGGCGTACTCTTCAGATGATCACTGTCACTTAAGTTTGAAAAAGACAGATCTCACAGACACTTGAATCAGTCTGAAGAACTGATCCAAGACTCCCCGAACGAAACAAACCAGCTTTCCTCCAGATAGCCTTTTTAACATGTTTCAGCCTGATTATACCAACCCGTATATTATAAGGGTTCGGGCATCTCTCCTCAATAATGTACCTTTTTGTATTATTCTTTCATGGGATCTGGGCATCGCTGGCAAGGCCAGCATTTGTTGCCCATCTCTAATTGCCCTGGATACTGAGTGGCTTGCTAGGCCATTTCAGGGGATAGTTAAGAGTCAGCCACGTTGCTGTGGCTCTGGAGTCACATGTTGGCCAGACCAGGTAAGGATGGCAGATTTTCTTCCCTATAGGGCCTTAGTGAACCAGATGGGTTTTTACAACAATCGATGATAGTTTCATGGCACCATTACTGAGAGGAACTTCCCATTACAGATTTTTTTCTGTTAATTAATTGAATTCAAATTCCATCAGCTGCCATAGTGGGATTTGAACCAATGTCACCAGGGTTAATAGCCTGGGCCTCTGGATTACTAGTCCAGTGACATTACCGCTACGCCACCATCTTCCCTCCGCACTGAAGAATATATGGAGATGGGTTCTCGTGTTTGAGATACACTATGCCCGGAATTTTAGGCCACCCGCGAGGCTCCCGACCCGACCCGCTCCTGCCTCCGCCCCACTTCACGTGGGCCAGAGGGTGGTGGTGGGGGGGGGGCGCGAGAAAAGTGCCGACCGCCGCAGGCCTCTTACCGGCCATTTAAGGGCCTTCGTCCGCCTCCACGGAATTTTACCCATGGGTTGGATGTCCGAGAGACGTGAAAGGCCACCCAGTGAAAGCTGGCGGCCTCTCAGCGCCCCGGGGTTGGGCCCTGACAAACGGGCACAGGGTGCCTGATTGAGGACCACCCCCGCTTCCTCAACGACCCCCAGGACCTGAGACACCCTCCCCCTTCCCCCGACACGGCCACCTTGCCTCACCGGGGCGTGACTGAATACCCCGGCGAGGCAACCCTAACTTACTTGTAGTCCTGGCGCCATGTCCTCGGCTGGGCTGCAGTCCCAGCAGTGGCCACCGCTCCCGGTGGTGCTGCTGGTACTAAGAGATGCTGGCCTGATGAGTGGCCGGCAGCTCAATGAGGCGGGACTTCCTGCCTCAAGCAGGTGGAAATCCTGCCTCAGAACAATTAAAGCCCGGGGACCCGTAAAATGCGGGACAGATCCCTGGGCCAACGGAAGCAGGTTTGCCACCGACATTTATGTCGGAGGCCAGCTCCCATCCACCCGACGTAAAATCCAGCCCAATGTTTGCTAAATTACATAAAAGTTTATTGAAGAACCAAGCATGCAATTCACATTTACTGGGAAGTCAGTCGCAACGTTAATAGTTCTAGGAAAAGAAAGAAAGTATAATTTTATTTCTAGTAGAGAATCCAAGTTTTAAGTCTAAATGTTGTTACAGGAAAATATTTGAGATATCCATCAATATTTAAAGCAGCATTTACCTTAAATCCCTGAGTAGAAAGCTACAGAGTTTAGCGAGATACCTCTAGCCTAATTAAGGGGAGAACTATCATCACCACACCATAGTAACAGTAACTCTACTGTGAGAAATGTTGGAGTGAATCTAAAGATCCACTGTGTGGTTTTAATATTTCTGGCTGGTTCTAAGCTGCATAACAAGATTTTTACATATGGAGGTTTTAGCTCTCTTGCAAGTAGGCTCACCCCCTTCTATTCCCCAAATAAGGCTATATAACTGTTAATACCTAGTTAAGATCCACATTGTTTAATATCTAAGAAAAGGCTGAGTTAGCAGGAAGCTGTGAGCAGAGAGGCTGGTCAACATCCTCAAGCCAGCAGGATGCTGGAAGTTGCAAATGATGCTACATTTCCTCGCCACCCGATTTTGTTTTAAGATTATAACTCAGTTTCCCAGATTCAATTGACAGGTGATTTAAGTCCATCGGTAGAAAATCACATCATTCATTGTTAAACTGTAGTAATTTACAATGGCTGAGGTGATGATGCTAATGACTTTTTGAAGGAGTTCCTGTTTTTCAGAACCTGCTATTGTGTTCTTACGAAGAGACATAAAGAGGCAATTATGCTGCGTCCTTGACCACAGGGTGTTAGATTCCTTGACTTCTTTTGGGCCTCCTTATCTCGAGAGACAATGGATACGCGCCTGGAGGTGGTCAGTGGTTTGTGAAGCAGCGCCTGGAGTGGCTATAAAGGCCAATTCTGGAGTGACAGGCTCTTCCACAGGTGCTGCAGAGAAATTTATTTGTTGGGGCTGTTGCACAGTTGGCTCTCCCCTTGCGCCTCTGTCTTTTTTCCTGCCAACTACTAAGTCTCTTCGACTCGCCACAATTTAGCCCTGTCTTTATGGCTGCCCGCCAGCTCTGGCGAATGCTGGCAACTGACTCCCACGACTTGTGATCAATGTCACACGATTTCATGTCGCGTTTGCAGACGTCTTTATAACGGAGACATGGACGGCCGGTGGGTCTGATACCAGTGGCGAGCTCGCTGTACAATGTGTCTTTGGGGATCCTTGACTACAGAGGCATATTACTGGCATGCTTATGAAAACTTTTTTTAAACCTTCCAGACAGATCAACCCTTTTTTAAATTTTTTAATCCCTAATTCGTATGAAAATAACTCTTTTAACCTTATAACCCCTTAATATAGCCAGATTCCTTCACAGTACAATGTCTAGAGGCAGTATAGCAGAGTGGAGGCTATAATTTCATGCAGTGATTTTAAACTGCAGGAGATAAATTGAGCCGCGTATGCCTTGGAGAAAACTGAAACTAAACATTGTGTGAATAAAAGTTAAGTATTTATCACAATTGTCACATCTCCTGGTCCCGAGTCCATGACCTCCAACATGCAAACCTCAGATCTTCCTCCTGGCCCCTGTACCTGACTCACCAGGCCCCATAATGTTCCCTATGATCCCCAATGCACAGCACACTGCACTAGCAATAGCCCAAACTTGGAGTATTTACTTCCTCTGACAGCACTGGCTCATGATGATGAAGCCTGAGACACAACATCCATGGCTCCACAAACCTCACTATTTGTGAGGGGTGTTAACACTGGGGCGGAATAGGCACTCCCAAATTTACCCCCTCCCCAGGTCTCTTGCAGACTTAGAGATAGATTATAACCTTTGGACGGGTAACCAGCTGAATGTGCCGGTCTGTCTCCTGTTCCGGCAGTGTAAACTGGAGCGCCCTTTTAAGTTCCAGGCCTTGTTTAAATAGAACCAGTGAGCTGGCCAGCGCAAATAATTTTAAATCAGCCTGTTAAAGTTATTGTTACTTTTGGGGGCCTTTTAAACTTTAGGCACTTCAAAGCAGTATGGAACTTCAGAGTGAGTACTAAAGATTTGACATCAGAACATCAGAATGAGTAGTAAAAAAAGTGAAACATTTTGGGAGACGTAATGAATTATGCCTGTGGGAGCATTGTTGCTCCTGGGTCATGGGGAGGAGAATGATAAGGATATGGAGGGTGGAAGCAAGGAAATTAAAGCTTTACTGAGAGCATGAACATCTGACCAGTAGATACTTACACTACAGGGTACTGCAACCAAAGGGCATGGTCTCATCAATGACAGTTAAATTGACCACATCACTGAACTTTAACACCACTGGATCCTTCCAGGTAGCCTTCAGTAATATTAGTCAAATCAGTCAATCTTCTATGCACCACTGTTTCAGGAAGGTCACAGATAAATCCAATAAGAAGTTCAGGAGAAATTTCTTTACCCAGAGAATGGTTAAAATGGGGAACTTGCTACCACATGAAATAGTTGAGGTGAATAGCATAGATACCTTTAAGGGCAAATTAGATAAGTATATGATGCAGAAATGAATAGACGGTTACGCTGCCAGCTCTTCCTTAGATGAAGGCGGGTAGGAGGAGGCTTATGTGCAGCATAAACACAACCATAGACCAGTTGGGTCGAATGGTCTGTTTCTATGCTACAAATTCTGTTAGTTCTATGTAGATATTTTATTCATCCAGACCTCTGCTTAGCTGCTACAGAAGAGCAGCAAACAGAAGGTTCTAAATCCCAAAGATCTTGCTAGGTAGGAAATACTTTACAAAACTGAAATTGATTTTTCTCTTCATTGATCTTTGGGCTACTCCCAGAATTCCCACAGACCTTGGGTCAGGAGAGGATCCTGGAGTAAGCCCTATCGCCAGGTTTATTTAGTGCCCCACCAATGGGATGCATCTCCTTCAGGGGCAATCCCAGTTATACTTAGCTACAGAAACCCTGAGAATCCCAGGGCAGTGTAGTCGGTGAAAAGACAGTTTTGTGCCTCTATTTCCTCTTCAACAAACCTGCAAACTGAGTGTTCCCCAGGCACAACTAAGGTAAAGAAAAAATGTAAAATGTTTAACCTGAAATACTACTTAGTGTATAATTTTTACAACAAACGAGATGCCAAAGCAATGGAGTCTTTAACAAAATCTTCATTATTTCTGTAGGTCTATCTAAGTCGAGCTGTTTACTTTGCAATGCAGGGACGCTATCTTAAGGCCATCCTAAGTTGTAATGAAGCACTAAAGCTTCAGCCCCAGAGCATAAGAGCCTTTCTTTACAGAGGAGCACTGAAATTCTACACTAAGGTATGTGAAATATCTTTGTTTTGTTCATTTTAACAGTCTGGTTATTGATGTAATAATGCAGTGTTGTTGCTTTATAAACAATTAAATCAAAGATGAGCTCTCAATTAAATCTATACACTGTTCCCGAAAGCATTATTTGTTAAGGAAATTACAGATTGTTGACATGAGACACAAACTTTTGGTTCCAACTAAGAAAGTAGGCGCACCCTGACAAGTATTATATGTGTCCCAATTATGACTTCTCATCAGTTGTGGATGGATGAGCTTTCTTTTCAGTATTACAAACAAATGGTAAGGGGTGTGGGTGGTTCCCACTGTTCACCTCCCACCTGACTGTAATTGTGTTTTGTTTAAAATGATGAGTTAGCCCCTGAGTGTTTTACTTGCCAAGTAAACAGACAGTGACAGGTTTTCTTGTAGGTTTAAAACAAAAGATGTACTATTTATTGAACAATATTAATTCCACAAAATGTTCACACCACCAGTCAAGCACGCATTCACTCTCGCATGTACTCTCAAGAGAAGATAGGTAGAAGGTAAAAGGTAGGATATCAAGGTGTGGTAGGTGAACTTGGTTTTTAGTAAACCTGTTGAATTTTCTTGGAAGGACAGTTTATTTTAAAGGTGCATGCCTCAGTATTTGTAGTCTTGAACTTGTTGAGGTATTGTAGATTTCTGGTGGTTGAGATTTCAGACTGGAGGAGGCAGTCACTTTGCTACACCAAGTTGATGTGTAGAATTAGCAGCAGGGCTTCTTCTTGTTTAGGCTGGATCTTTCCATAGCCTCTGGCTTGACTGCCTTCTGTGAGGTTGTTTGATCTCTCTCGCTCTCAAGAGGATTACCTTTTAACGTCAAAATCCATCAAATTAGAGTTTTTGTTAGTTGACACATGGCCTTCTCCCCTGTAACCACACAATGGATCAGGATGTGGACTCCATGGCTATCTATTAATGTTTGAAAGAGTTCTATTCTGTTATGATGTGTCTACATCACACCTTTTTCTCAGAAGAAAACCATTCAATTCGGGGATGTCTCTTGATGGTTCCAAGCTGCGTGTATTAGATACCTCTGGAATGTATACTTTTGTCTTTTCGAGGCATTTTGAATACACAGGCCAGGTCATCTGACCTTTGGTGGCCATGCAGCACATTGAATTTTCTTTTTAAAAAGTGGACAATTTCAAAGACCACCTTGAATAAAGATTGTATGATAAAAGTAGGAATGTGATATGTCTTTACTGGGCATGACATCAGTTTAAAATTCAACTGCCTCAGTCAGAAACAGAGTTAGAAATGTTTTTTAACTTCCAGATCTCATTATAATATCACTGTTGCATTTCTCACTGAATTGGCTGATGTGACCCTGCAAAGCCAGAGGCCTATTTAAATCGGGAGTCCACCTTTTAAAGGGAGATTGCGTTTCCTTCAGGCTTCTTTTGTTTCCAAGGTGTTGAATCTAGAATTTTCTATGAAATGAGTCACAAGCCATCTACCAAGTTCTCAGAATCCTCCCTGCAGGTACTTGTGAAATAGTTGAAGGCAAGGGGAGAACTCCTGTTCCCCAGCAGTGCCAGGATGGTTGCCAAACACTTTGTCCACCTCATATGGAGAGAGACTTTAGAGACGGTCACTCCAGGATTGTCAACCTCAGGACCTGGACTCATCAGAACATAAGAAACAGAAGCTGGAGCAGGTCATGTGGCCCTTAAGCCTGCTCCACCATTCAACAAGATCTTGGCTGAACTTCAACCTCAACTGCACTTTCCCACAGTATCGCCATATCCTTAATTCCTCTAGTACCCAAAAATCTTTCGACCTGTATCTTGAATGACTGAGCATCCACAGCTCTCTGGGATAGGGAATTGCAAAGATCCACAACCTTTTGAGTGAAGAAATTTATCCTTATCTCAGTCCTAAATGGCCGACCCCTTATTCTGAGACTGTGACTCCGTGGGCTCAATTTTACCGGCCCCCGATGTCGGGGGTCGTGATGGGGGGGGCCTGGAAAATGCCACCGGGAGAGGCCTGCCACGGGTCTTGACATTGGGAAGGCCCCGCCCCGTATTACCGACGACGGTGAGGCCTCTTGGCGGCCCCCCCACCGCTCGGCAACGGGACATCCATTTAAATATGTTGAGATGTAACTGAAAGAATAATTACTCACCTCGTCCCACTGGCCGTCCTGCTCCAATATTACGGCCAGTGGCCGGTACTCCAAACCCTTTGTAACAAAATCTAACATACCCTGTGCTTGCTGTACCTGCATGCTAACTTGGATTTGGATGGCATACAGTGCCTGTGGACAAACTTGGGGAGTTGGAGTGGCTGAAAGGGTGGGGAGTTGGATGGGGTAGAGTGTCTATTGAAAAGGGTGGTGTGACGGAAACCACACCTGCCAAATGGAAACATATTAATTTTGTCATATGGAACACTAATTTGAACTGGTACTGAACCTTGAACAAACTTGTTTAAAAAGGCCAGATGACTGAGTGGCTGAAAACACAGCTACACATTTGCATTCTGAGAGACGGTTGCCCAGAGAGACAATGGAAGTACTCCCAGATTCAGTTAGCCAGATGGGTTTTGTCAGTAGTTATGATCAAGATACATTGAGAGTCATTAAATGTGTAAGAGCCAGCCTTCCGCCCCCTGCCCACCAGCCCCCCCCCCCCCTCCCCCACCACTGTGAGTATCTGGTAAGCTGTGAGGATGTCTCAAACAAAAAGCTAGTCACATGACTAATCTGCTGGCCAACCTGGAGTTAATTGAATTGTGCTCACAGAGGTTTTTGGAAGTGACTGCAATTGAACTTCAAGGGGGAAGGTCTCCTTCTCTCTGTCATTCTCTCACATAAAGTTCCAGGGACTCACAGAAGTAACTTAAGCCTCAAGACAGAAGACCAGCAAAACAAGATTGGAAGTGTGCACTGGGCCCCAACCTGCAAAACTTGACTTCAATCAAAGACTTTACATCCAACCCAAAACCAATAACTGAACTCCATCTATTACTTTAAACCTTTCCACTTTAATTCTTTCTCCTCCTCTGTCTTTATTTGCATGTGCGTTTATTGCCTATGCATGCGAGTGTGGTCACGTCACATATTCTTAGTAGTTTTAACTGAGTTGGAGTTTTACGGTTAATAAATTTACACCTTTCTTGCTTAAATCTGAGAAAACCTGTCTGGTTGATTTATTTGCAATATCAATTAGAGAGCAGTGAGCAAGGACTCACTGAGGGGAAGCTAAAAACACTGTTTTAAAAGTTAAACCCTGTTATGACCCAAACAGTAAAGGCTAAGAGGGGAGTCCTAGACCCCTTCCTCACCTGGTCGTAAAGTGGGGAGATGGGTGGACAAAGTATCACTGTGAAAGAGTGGGCAGCTGGATGAGGTGCAGTGCCTCTGTGGAAGGATGAGGAGTTGGTTGGTGTACAGTGTCTGTGTGAAATTCAGGAGACTTGGATGTGGTCAGTTTCTCTGTGAAAGGCTGGGGAGTTAGATTGGTACAGTGTCTGTAAGAAAGGGTGGGAAGTTGGGGGGTACAGTATCTGTGTGAAACTGTGGGGAAGTGGACACGGGGTGCAGTGCCTCTGTGAAAGGCTGGGAACTTGGAAGGGGTGCATTGTCTGCGTGATTCATGGACAATTTAGGGCAGCACAGTGGCACAGTGGTTAGCACCACAGCCTCACAGCTCCAGCGACCCGGGTTCAGTTCTGGGTACTGACCGTGCAGAGTTTGCAAGTTCTCCCTGTGACTGTGTGGGTTTCTGCCAGGTGCTCTGGTTTTCTCCCACAGCCAAAGACTTGCAGGTTGATAGGTAAATTGGCCATTGTAAATTGTCCCTAGTGTAGGTAGGTGGTAGGAGAATGGTGGGGATGTGGTAGAGAATATGGGATTAATGTAGGATTAGTATAAATGGGTGGTTGTTGGTTGGCACAGACTTGGTGGGCCAAAGGGCCTGTTTCAGTGCTGTATCTCTAAAAAAAAACGATCCCCGGGTCCTTATAAATGCAAACATTTCACAGTCTCTGGTACAGGACTTAGGGGTGCAGATTTCACTGTGGGTTGGGGTTTCCCCTCAACCTAGGACATGTGGCAACTCCTACAGTACTCCACTACATCTTTGTGGGGTTTTGGCCAGGCAAACTGCTGTCTTATGCGGGCTTTGGTTTTTCGTACACCGACGTGTACAGCCATTGTAATCTCATGGGCCATTCTTAATATTTCTCTCGGGTACCTGTGCGGCACCACTTACTGGTGAACCACTCATCCTCTGGTCTGTGAGGAAAATTCCACTTCCTCATAAGTACCCCATTCTTTAAATAGTAGCAATCATTCAAAAAAATTCTGCTTTTTTATTTTTCCTACTGAAGTGGATAACCTCACACTTCTGCCATGTTCTTGCCCACTCACCCAACCTGTCTATACTCCTCTGCAGCCTCTTTGGTCCTCCTCACTGCTTACTTTCCCACGTAACTTAGTATCATCAGCAAACTTGGATACGTTACACTTAGTCCCCTCATCTAAGGCATAGATTGAAAATAGCTGAGGCCCAAGTACTGATCCTTATGGTTACCCACTAGTTACAGCCTGCCAACTTGAACATATCCCGCTTATTCCTACTCTCTGTTCATTAACTAATTCTCAATTCCTGCTAATGCATTGCCCTCAATCCCATGAGTCTTAATTTTGTGTAATTACCTCTTGTGTGGTACCTTATCAAATACTTTTTGAAAATCCAAATACACTACATCCACTGGTTCTCCCTCATCAATCCTAATAGTTACATCCTTAAAAAACTCTTAACAGATTTGTCAAACATAATTTCCTTTTCATAATTCTGTGTTGATTCTGCTTAATCATATTAGGATGTTCTAAGTGCCCTATTACCATGTTCCTAAGTCCCTAATAATAGATTCTCACATTTTGCCTACTGCTGATGTTAGGCTAACAGGCCTATAGTTCCCTCTTTTCTCTCTTCCTTTCAGAAATAACAGGGCTAGGTTATCTATCTTTTAATCCTTGGGAACTGTTCTAGAAACTGCTCTGCAGCTACCTCTTTTAAAATCCTAAACTGTGGCGCCCTCGAAGAGAAGTTGAGTTTTTGTGGCGAAGCCGGGGCCAGGCAGGCATTGCTGCCAGAGGCCCCTCTGTGGGCCATGGAGTCCCCACAGAGGAGGACACCCCAGCACAGAAGGAGGCCATTCAGCCCATCAAGTCCACGCTGGCTCTCCACGGAGCTATGCAGTCAGTCCCACTTCCCAGCTCGATCCCCGTAGCCCTGTAAGTCTATTTCTATCACGTAGCCATTCAACTTCCTCTTTTAGTTATTGATCGTCTTCACTTCCACCACCCTTGTGGGTAGCAAGTACCAGGTCATTACAACCCGCTGCATAAAAAAGTGCTTGCTCATATTCCCCTGCATCTTTTGCCCAAAACTTCCAATCCGTCTCCCCTAGTCCTTGTACCATGTGGTAATGGGAAAAGTTTTTTCTCGTATAACTTATCTAAGTCTGCCATAATCTAGTACACTTCTATTAAATTTCCCCTCAATCTCCTTTGTTCTAAATCGAACAACCCCAGCTTTTCCAATTTTTAACTAAAATCCTCCATCCCTGGAACCGTTCTGGTAAACCTCCTCAGCACCTTCTTAAGGACCATCACATCCTTCCTGAAGTGTGGTGACTAGACTCCAGATAGGGCCCAGCCAGAGCTTTACAAAAGTTCAGCATAACTTCCTGCTTTTGTACTCAATGCCTCTATTTATAAAGCCCAAGATCCCATATGCTATCTAACCACTCTCTCAATATGTCCTGCCACCTTCAAAGATCTATGCACAGATTTCCAGCATCTGCAGTATTTTGCTTTTATTATATTGGTAGACAGGTGTCCTTGCCATTGCACAGGTGTCTGGCAGAGAGGGCAGTCAGCACTCAGGCAATGTCGGGGGTTGTCGCCCTCCTGGCATCGCAGAGGCAGAAGAGTGGGGACAAAGCTGCGAAGAACAATTGGACAACCAGCTGACCACAAGGAAGGCAGTGTCAGAGAAACTTTCAAGTCTTTGTGAAGAAGACTGAGACTCAGATGCTTTGGTGGAGACTGTTTATTGCTTGCCACAGAGCTTACTTATCCACTCCTAAGAATCTCAAACCAGGGCTGGCTGGTTCTTCTTCATATATATACATCTGAGTACAATTAACTAATCAACTCCCAACACCTGTTCACCCTATTACCTTCAACTACCAGGTATTTAACATCCATCAACAGAACTTATTAGACACTAACAGGCAACAGCTGGCAATGGGGGCATGCCTATTTGATTTTGAGCCCAGTGGCGATGAGAAGCAACACCCTCTACCGGAAGGGCAGAGCCCTGAGCATCAGGGTAGGGGAAAGGAATGAGGCTGGAAGGAAACGGTGACCAAACCTCCCACATAGGATCTACTGATGAAGACAGAGCTACTTGGAGATGACTGAGCCCCAGTGCCATAGGAGACTGTGACTCTCCAGACAGATAGTCACAAACATCTGTGCCCTTATCGCCAAAGACCTCACACCTCATAGTACTGGTCGCCATGCCCTGCCAATAGCTATTAAAATCACTGTTGTCTTGGACTTCTTTGCCTCTTGCTGGTTCTAAGGATCAGCTGCAAACATGGGTGGCATCTCGCAAATGGCTGCACAACGCTGCATCTTGCAGTTCACTGATTCCCTCTTTGCAACAGCTGGACAATACATTCATTTTGCGATAGATGAGGCCTCGCAGGCACAGAAGTCATTGGGATTCTCTGCCTTTGCTGGATTCCCCCAGGTGCAGGCCATCATTGATTGCACCAATGTGACCATCAAGGTGCCCAGTGACAAGCCAGTGAGATTCATGAACAGGAAAGGCTTCCACTCCCTCAACATTCAGGTAGTCTGCGACCACAACAAGAGCTCCCTCCATGTGCACACTTGCTTTCCTGGCAGCTGCCATGACTCCTTTATCCTCTGGCAGTCAATGAGACTAGGAGACATGGTGCCACAGATCTTCACTCCAGTCCCAAAAGCCGTGGATGTATTCGAGGGAACAAGGATGATACAACTAATGCCACCTGCTCACTACGACCATCACTGAGCAGGCTATCAGGCTTCTGAAGGTGTGATTCCGGTGTCCGAACCAGTCGGGTGGCTCCCTGTAATAGACTCGTGCAAGGGTCTTGGTCATTGTGGTGGTCTGCTGCTCTGTCCATAACATGGGCCTCGAGAGAGGTATGGACCTTGAGGATGATGATGTCCTTGACCACATAGCTCATTGGAGGAAGAGGACGAGCAGGAGGAGAGAAGGTGAGGGAGGAGAAAGAATTGAGGGCTGAGGGGGAGGATGCTGAACATGGAGGAGCTCCAGCTGCACAGAGAGGTGGCTGGGCATGGCGCGGGGTGCAAAGGTCTCGTCAGAATGTCGGGATCATTTGAGCCAGAAACGTTTCAGCTGAGCCCCGCTGACCCGGGATAAAGGTCATGCTACGGATGTCAGCCTGAGGTACCTGTGCTAATACATCCATGCAAGACGCAGCCTGAAGCATCTAATCACTTACTGCCAATGAAAGATGCACATCTGACCAAAGGCTTTGCCCTCACCGTGGAGGCATCCTTGAACTTCTTCACCACCTCCCAACACTTTCCTTGTCACGTCAGCAATGAAAAGAGTCTCAGATGTGTGGCTTAAAGTATCATTATTTACACAGTGTAAAGAAATGGACATTATGCTGAGACACAGTAAGAAGACACCCCAGTTACCCACTCAGTTCTCCATGCTACGCGGTGGCCTCAGCGCTCGGTCACTCCTATCCGGGCCTCCCTTTATGGCCTGGAGCAGGTGAAGGCAGCCTGCTCACTTGCATCTGCTCACAGCTGAGATGCATGTGGCAGTCATCCTCATTATGGAGGTGCCCGTGGGGGCATCTCAAGAGGCTGCTGCACCAGAATCATTACAGGGGCAGCCTCTGTCACTTGGCCCTGCAACCCAGAGGCTACCAATATCAGATGAGCCGAGGAGGCCGAGGACGCTGATGGTGCCCCATGTGGCATGGCACCCTTATCCTCCTCCCCAACATCATCAGCCTTTGCCAGGCACACTGGAGGGGGACATCAGCTGGGGCGTAACTGTCCAAACATTTCTGTGCTACCAGTGCCACTGACTGCTCCAGGCTGCACACTCGTGCATGCCAGTGTGCTGCTCCTGCATCCACTCAGAGTAATGCCATATATGGCTGTTAATAAGGTTGGCCACCCTCTCAATGGAAGAGCTCATGCATTCATAGCCCTGTCATGGTGGCACACGTGAGCTGGATGGATACCTCCATCCTCTGCCTGTGTCCCTGCACTGCCTCAGTGAACTCCGACATGGAGCACATCTCTTCTGCTGTTCCAGGTAGAGCCGCGTTTTCTGTCACTCCTGAGGCACTACATCTTTGCCCAGCTGAGCAGAATTGTGTCTGTCCTCCCACCTCCGAGGTCAACTGACCACAGCTGCATCTCCTGCTGCCCACTAGTGCCGTGCTTCCCACCCAGCGACACACTCTCTAACCATGCTTGAGAACCTGCCAAGGCGACAGTATCTGCACTTGTGGACGGAACGCATGTAAGGTGTGATGATGCATCTTTTATTTCCAGCTTTCCGCCTGGTCTGCTGCTTGTGAGGAAGGACGCGGTGGGCCGAAGGGCCTGTTTCTATGGTGTACGACTCTATGATCTATGATCTGTGGGAGACACAAGAATAGATAATGAGAGTTCTCCTTGGAGAGCAGAAGCCTCTGCAGTGTTGAGGCTTCCCAGTGCAATTCAGTGCTTGGCATGCTATCGTACGCGCTGGAGTGCAATGCACCCCTCCAATGAATGGAATGCTCTCTGAAGTCACAATCTGCAACATGACTTTCTATTTCGCCAGGGCCAACTTCCTCTAGTCAGTGATCCTCAAAATCTCCATTGCTCGATCCTCAATGGGAGTAATGACATGAAAGTAGGGGACACCTCCTCCTGTTTGGGCTCTGTTGCATTGTGTGCCTGCTTTTCCTGCATAGACAAAAGAGAGTGAGATAAGGCATTTCTGTGCTGTATGGCCAATGGCAGCTGCTCCTATTCATTAACAGCTGCATGTTTCCCTTAGCAGCACTGTTGCTCAGAGCGATTCTGGGGCATCTTTAAGTGGCCATGGCACACACCCCTCCCTTGTTTAGGAACAGCATGCACCCTGAGGGTCCTAAGCGTGTATGCCTGCTGGAGAGTGAATACCCCTGGATCTGTCCTGAGGGTTGGGTGTGCCACTTACCTTGCCAGAGCGTATCGTTGAACCGTTTCCAGCACTGGATCCAGGATCTGTGTGTTACATTTCTGCCTCCTTCGTTTGTGCAGGTGGCCTCCTCCTCCCACCCTCAGGGAAGAGCACCTCTGTCCTCTTGTTCACGGCCTCCAACATTGCAACTAAGTCAGAATCAGAGAACCCAGGGCAGCCTTGCTCCGGGTTCCAGGCCTCCAACTCCTGGGACATCTTCCAAAGGTCAGCTAAGTGATTTAAACTGCACCCACTGAAATAGTTGCAGTGGTCTGTTTAAATCGGGCCTGTACTTTAGAACTCCCACCTCTGTGCCCGCCTCTGCAGCCACTAATTGGACAGCAAACCCGTCCGCACGTCATTTAAGGGGTCGCCCCCGGGATGATCATGCATCATTTCTGTTCCCGCTTGGGGGGCGGGTTTATGGCCCGGAAATTGTCCCGCATCTCATTCCCTGCCCCTGATGCGAAAATCCAGCCCAATGTGTACAGACATATTACATTGAACAAGACTCAGATATAGAGAAGATCAAATATTAACTCATTAATAGTGATCTTTAGTATTTATATCACATATAAATTAGCAAAAGGACAGGAAAAGTATTTAGGTTTCTTGAATATGATTTTAAAATTCTAAACTTTTGGATATGTTTTCTTCTTTATTAAAGGTAAAATTCCTTTTTATTGGTATTTTAATATCTGTTAATTAAAATTGTGGCTGGCAGCTGATTTCCTGTCATTAAAGTCATACAAAATACCTGAGACAAAATTAGTTTTACGCTTCACAATTACCTAAGTTGCCAGTTAATGTATATTTGTCTACATAACAGTATAAGTTACACTTCAAAAGTAGGTTGTAAAGCACTTTACAACATTCAGTGGACATTATACAATATTAAATAAGTGCAAGTTCTTTTTTCTTTCTTTGTAATCTTTATAAGTGCTGATATTTTTAGTCGCTCAGGTTGGAGTGTGCAAGATCTAGCAAGCTTTTCAGTTATAATTGGCAGTCATAATGTGTTATATAATTGTTGCCAGACAGTCATTTGATAAGACTACTGCAAAGAAGAAACAGTCTTTTTGCTTGATGGGTTGTTGTTGTTACAACTCACTCATTTAGCTAACATTGTATTGATCAGACTTTTAAACTGGAATATATGCTATCCATTTAGTGACAGATTCAAGTGATCAAATTATTTTTAATATTGTTGCTGAAAGCTTTTTGTTTAATGGCAAAAAAATGAGTGCCCTTAACCTAGTGTTGGCATCTTTCCATCTACTAAAGATGATGGACATGCAGCAAACAATCCATTTAGATGGGGTGTCTTCTCTTGGTGCACTTCTTCTGATGACAGTGAGGGCAATCCTTGAAAGACAGGTTCTGCCATACATACTACAGATGAAATAAAAACAAGAAATGCTGGAATCACTCAGCAGGTCTGGCAGCATCTGTGGAAAGAGAAGCAGAGTTAACGTTTCGGGTCACTGACCCGAAACGTTAACTCTGCTTCTCTTTCCACAGATGCTGCCAGACCTGCTGAGTGATTCCAGCATTTCTTGTTTTTATTTCAGATTTCCAGCATCTGCAGTATTTTGCTTTTATACTACAGATGAAGCTGCCAAGTGATGCTGTGAGTTGTTGTTTGCAGTGTTGGCGACTGTTGCCAAGCTGCTGTAGCCACTGGTCATCGTGGTAGTGCACACCAGTCCACAGGATGTGTTGCCATTTCCCTCTTTTGCCAGCTAGTGACTCGCAGGTGCAATAGTCGTCATTTATATGCTTGCAAGCATCCTTGAAGTGGAGCTATGGTCACCCACTGGTCATCTGGCCCCGGCTGCCTCACCATACAGAAGGTCCTTGGGTATGCGACCGTCTTCCATCCTATGGACGTGTCCGTTCAACCGAAGAGCCTATGTTCGATAAGTGCCAACACACTTTGGAGCTCTGCCTTTGAGAGGACTGGCACATGTGTCCTATATATTGCCACACCTTTATAACCTTCTCCTCCTCTGCTGAAAAGTAGGCTCTGTTCCATAGGAAATGCGTGACACCAAAACAAAGGCAACAGAGGAGACTGCAACAACATCTCACTCCTGAGCATTATGGGAAAGGCCTTTGCTAGGGTCATACATAAAAGACTCCATTTACTTGCATACCAAGTGTACCCAGAAGAACAGTGCTGTTTCCATGCTGGCAGACCTATAGTGGACATGATCTTCTCCATACTCCAGCTACAAGAGAAATGTAGGGAACAGAGTATACCCCTTTACCTTACTTTTGTAGATCTCACTAAGGAATTCAACACCATCAGCAGAGCAGGGGTCTGCAAGATTTTGGGAAAAATTGGCTGTTCACCGAAGCTCCTCAGTCTCATCCGCTCCTTCCATGACAACATACACTGCTCTATACAGGTTGATGGCTCCTCTTCGGACAGTTTCGGAGTGAAGAATGGAGTGAAACAGGGTTGTGTCCTAGCCCCCCACTCTAGCATCTTCTCCATGCTCTTGACCTTCGCCTTCCCTGCAGATATGGAAGGAGTCTACTTTCACACTAGGTCAGACGGCAAGCTCTACAATCTGTCAAGGCTGAAAGCAAAGACAAAAACATATCACCCTTCATCTAATGAACTGATAATCTCAGAATCTGCATCTAAATTCTAATTGAAAATTACAGTTACAATCTCTCACTTTTATGCAAAATATGTCACCAGAATCTAATATTATGCAGCAATAAATACTGACATTGAATTTGAGCAAATTATAAAATATGGCCCACTTCTACTGTCAATCTTTGTGCAAATCCAGTGGTACTTGTCACTACCTATTGGCAGAATTTGCAATGAGAATACCAGTGAAGCTCTCAGCACTCACTGTTATAATGGAGGAAATCTGACAGCAAATTCTGGAGTTTGCACGTGCACAGTTAAATGCGGCAATCCAGAAGTTGCTGTCAGAGATAGCTTGTTCCTCCACAGGGTGCACAGTTGCAGTTCTTGATGATAGACTTGGCATTGAAGTTACTGCAATGGCATGAACTTGCTATGATTGTTGTACTTGTCCAATAGGTCCACACTAAAGATGGCTGAAAAAGTTAGAGCTGGTTACATTAGGATTAAGTGAGTTTTTGACAGCGTAGTAGGTGATAATTACAGCTGTGGCCCTGAAAAATTAATTTTATAAGTGTGGAATCTTATTCCCTCAAAAGAAAGTGGGTGCTGGAGATTTCTTTTAGTACTTTTTCTGTCTGTGTCATATCTCTCTCTCTTAATCCCATTGGTATTTCCCAATCTTTATTTTGCTTTCTGTACATCACTTAGATCGAATTTATATTTCCTACTTTATATTTCCTGGTTTGGACTCTGCATCTCTCAGTGATGACTCTTCAGTCTGATTGTTTGAAGAACCTTGCTGTTGCTTGCCCTGTTCACACACGCTTCCGATCCCCTGTAGTGGGCGCTGTGCTGGAAAAGACACCGCATTGGAGGAAATCTGCATGGACAAGCCAGGGAAATTCTGTGGGTAGCTGAAAGCGAGGTGAACAGTGTGTTCCACTGAGAGCAAAATCCAAGTCATTGAGTTTCAGATGTTGCATATCCTTAGGCTGTTGAATGTTAGTTAACAATAGAGTTTTGTTAAATGTGTGATATTTCATATAATAAAAGCAAAATACTGCAGATGCTGGAAATCTGAAATAGAAACAGAAACAGCTGGAAATACTCACGGGTCTGGCAGCATCTGTGGAGAGAGAAGCGGTCAGCGGTCTCCTCTACATTAGGGAGACCAAACGCAGATTGGGTGGCCACTTCGCAGAACACCTCTGCTCAGTCCACAAGCATGACCCCGAGCTTTTGGTTGCTTGCCATTTCAATTCATCACCCTGCTCTCATACACATATTTCTGTTCCTGGTCTGCTGCAATGTTCCAGTGAACATTAGCACAAGCTCGAGGAACAGCACCTCATTTTCAGATTAGGCATTCTACAATCTTCCGGACTCAACATTGAGTTCAGTAATTTCAGAGCATGGCTGGCCTTTTTTTTTATTGTTTTATTTGATTTGATTTTTTAACCATGTGCCTGCCTTAAACTTGGTTTTTCATGTTTGTGCTTTTGGACAGAGCTATTATTGTCATTAACACTCTCTGTGGACTAATGCTTTGTCTTTCACCACAACCTTTGCCTTAATCCCATGACATCTTTGCCATTTAATCTCTCCTGCCCTCTGCCCTATCACACACCTTCCCCTTTGTCCTCTTCCCCACCTCCACCCCCACTTCACTTGCTTAAAATCTATTACATTTCTAACCTTTGCCAGTTCTGATGAAAGGTCACAGACCTGAAACGTTAACTTTGCTTCTCTCTACAGATGCTGCCTGACCTGCTGAGTATGTCCAGCATTTTCTGTTGTGATATTTCATTTTCTGTACTTACAAGGAATACATCATATTGCTTTGATCCACTTAACCTTTACAAATGCCAATCTCTTTTCCATTGCAGGCATATCGTTTGGCAGTTGAGGATCTAACTGCAGCAATAAACATTAATGATACCTGCAGCTTGGCTTATTTTAACAGAGCTGTCTGTTATCATCAAGCAAATGATCTTCAAAAGGTATATATAGATAAAGAAAAAGGGAAGGTCCTGAGGGCGAGTGAAATGTATGTTAAAGAGGGCATCATTGTAAGGAGTAAGAGGATCTACAATTATCATAGATTTTGAGTTCCGAGAACCATTTTCCCTTGAAATAAAGCCAAAAATTCAAATATTGATATAAAAAGGCAACCAATTACAAATATTATGATATGATTTACATTCTGATGTTCTGATCACTAGTCAATTATCCCCCCATCTTCTCCTCTGCTAAAAATGATGACCCATGCCAAAGTGTGGTTCCAAAAGTATCTGCAGCCCTCCTGTATTTCCCAATAGGCTATTTTTGTGTAAGCCCAGTGAATGTATGCAGGCTACAGGATTATGGGAGGCATCAGAGCCAAGCCTGATCCTGTGCTTGCAGCAGGAATCACTGGATAGTGATCAAGAATGGGAGTGCTGGCTGCTAACCCCCTTCCTAGACTGCTCTCCACGGCTGCTCCAGGTGATTTTATTTCATCAATTTTTAAAATATTTTTGTTTGTGATGATTAGCACTCCTCGTTTAGAAGAGTTACTAAGCCCAACACTGTGAAGGATCTGAATTAATCATTGGATCTAAATAATTTAATGTTAGTCGTAATAGCTCTGCTACTATTAAGCCTAATCCTTCACAGTTGGGCACTGGTCCAGAAATTTGACTGCACAGTGCCTGTTTTTTTGACACTAAATGGCTTCCTAAGCCTCCAGTATGGCAGGCAGGAAGCAGTGCTTATTAAAGGCCAGCGCGGGTCTGCAAATTAAACCCGACCCGAGCCCGAAAGAACCACATCCAACTCCAATCCCAATCCGGTCCGAGTCCTTCCATTTTTTCCCGCGCCCAACCCGACCATCAGTTAACCTACCTTCCGTTTTTCATTTTGTTGCTGATCTGCACAAGCTTAAAGTAACTGTAACAAAACCACCTTTCTCATCCAAAAATTAAATTAACAGTGGAGCCACTTACCTGAGGTTGTGATAGAACGTGTCCGACCCGACCTGGCCCGACCTGAGCCCGAATGCCGGTCCCGGAAGTGCGACCCGACCCAACCCGAACCTGATACATGTCATCGGGTCCCGTCGGGTTTGGGTCAGCGAGCCGGCCTTTAGCGCTTGTTACGAGCTGGGTGTCGCCACCCACCATATTGGTGAAGGCAAAAAAGTATCAGTGTGCAGTGCCTATGCTACTGAATAATCATGAATAATCTTTAAAGGGACAGCTGCAATCCACAAGGTAAGATTTCAAAATATACTTAACGGACTGTGGAGCCAGGAGGAGCAGGTGTGCTTCCCCTGACCCCACATTCCAACTACTTGGGCTACTGCCAGCTACCGTTACCTCCACACCAGCCATGGCTACCTCCCAACTGGATCCTCTGATACGATCGCTCACCCTCCCGACCTGATTGCCCTCATTCCTGGTCATTCCCCTTCCATGGTTGCATCACTTAGCTGAGGGCTGCTGCTAGTGTTAGAGCAGCCCGACCTTCCCTTCCGTTTGCGTTGAGCTGCCTGTTACTATCCACAGAATGCCAGGTCAGTAGTATCAAGGTGCAAAGCCCGATATCAGGTATGCCTCAGGCCCAACCATTCAAGTACAGATATACATTCTTGTGCCCTCTGTTATGATCTCCATGGAGACCACCAACAAACCAAAAGAATCGATTTCACTGACTGACCCCAATTTTGGAAACAAAATCCAAATGGACAATATTTCACTTTTATAAATTAACACTCAAACCAAAATCAACATCAATTAAACATGGGCTAACAGTAAAATCATGAGTGTTATATGTATATCTTAAAGGTTATATGTTAATTAGCAGATGCAACAAAGATAATCCTCTGCACAGTCCTATCAGCCAGATGGTGCTGAATAGTCCCACAGTACAACGAAATCAGGAACTTCCTGAGGTAGTTTTCCAAGTCCTGTCCTCCAGGATGCAGACACGGAAGTAATGATGTCCCGTCGATAGTGAGCGATGCCAGCTTTCCTTTAAGGGTTCAGTCTTATCGCCTCTCGAACAACTTAAGCCTGCCCACAGCATCCTCTTGGCATGGTTTCACTGATAACTATTTAAGTCACCGAAGACAACTGCTGTAAGTCATTCACCAATGGTCAGCCCTCAGTTCAGGCTCCTCTGCCTGTAGTCAAAGCAACTGCTCCAACCTGTTGCTTTGTAGTCTGTTTCAATTCCAAGCAGTTTCTCTGGAAGCACAAAAACCTGCAGCTCCCAGCTTGTCTCTTTGAAACAAAAGCTGGCTGTTTTTGCTTCCATCCACTGCAGAGTTCTTCTAAATTGAACCCTGAGCTGCAGTCCCATGTCTCTGATCATAAGATTGTTTGTTTCAAACTGATTAGGACCAGCCTTGTTTTCCCAGAGCTCTCCATAGCTTTCAGTTTCATTTCCAGTGAATGATTGTCTCAGAAAAAAACACAAGCTATGCAGAATGCAGTCTGCACAGGAAGGGCTGTATTTTATGTGTTCCCCTGAGATGGGTTCAGAGGCTGGGGGATGCATGGGGGGGGGGGGGGTGGGTAAAGGGCACCCATAGAATTGCAAAGGGAGACAGGGGATCCTTCCTGTTGCAATACAGTTTTGTCGGGGGCAGGATAGGCTAAGGACAGCCTTCCCGTCCAGAGGCCATTAATAGGCCACTTAAGGGCCTCTTCCTGCCACCGCTGGGACTTAACCAGCGGTGGGGGGGCCTCTGCCAAGTAGGAAGGTCGCCCAGTAAAATGAGGCGACCTCCCTGTGGGCTTGGGGTGAGCCCTCCTCCGTGGGAAAACTGTGGCCCACAGAGGGCCCTGCTGGGAAAACCTGAACCCCCCCCCATCTCCCTGCACTAAACATCCACCTTGCCTCCCTCACCGGGACCTGCCATTCTGGCTCTGGCAACACCACCTCACTCACCTTGGTTCTGGGCTCGAGCGTTGGGCCAGGGTCCAAGGCCTTGCAGTACCATCAGTGGCCATCACTTCTGGTGGCGCTGCCAATGCTGCTGAGCTGTCGGTCCCCTAATTGGTCAGCAGCTCTTGGAGGCGGGGCCCTCGTCTTTTAAAGGACAGGGATCCCGGCACTGGGGTGTTAATTGGCCTGTGGCCGCAGAATCGCTCCGGGAGGTGGGGTGATGGGGGCCTCCAGCTGACTGAGGTGGGATTCCCCCAGTCTTTTCGACCTGGTGCTGGGAGTCCCGCCACGTGCACAATATCCAACCCGAAGACGCCATCACACTTCCTCTCTTGGGTAGTAGTACCCTTGGGTACCTTACCGTAGTAAGGTTTTCTTTAAAACTGTTCAAAAAGTACAATAAGTTATCATAAACCTTTTTGATAAATAGATTTTATACTGTACAGGCAACATTTTCCTATGTTACAATTACACATCATATTTACAGAATCATATGGCTTTACCAATAACAAAATTAGGATTAATAGGATTCAGACATGGTAAAATTTTCACATTTCCGAGCTTTCCTTCACTCTTAACCCCTTTCTTAATCCCTGAATGGAACATCAGCAATTACATCACTTTTCCCAGCAACATGTACAATTTTCAGTGTAAATGGCTGTTACATTAACTCCTGCAAAACAACCTGAGGTTCTTTGTTCTGAACTTTTCCAGAAACACAAGTGGGCCGTGATCTGTATAAACCAAATATTTACTCTGACTACTTGTTCCATATATCTCAAACTGTTGTAAAGCCGGTACAAGACTTAAAGCTTCTTTCTCTCAGTACTTTGTTTGGTGTTTATTGAGCTTCCAGGAGAAGTAGTTAACAGGCTGCTCTATACCAGCATTATCATCTGGGAGCAGCACTGCTCCTACCCCTGTGTCACTAGCGTCAATAGTAAGAGAGTGCCGTATAGTTCCAAAGTACATCAAAAACAGGAACGTCCTCAGGTAGTTTTCCAAGTCTTGTCTTCCAAGATGCGGAAACGGAAGTAATGATGTCCAGTCGATAGCAAGTGATGCAATCTTCCCTTTAATGGTTCTGTTTCATCACCTCTCGAGCAACCTAGGCCTCACCCACGACCGTCCTGATGGTGTGGCTCCACTGATAACTCGTTAAGTTATCGAAGACAACTGCCGTAAGTCATATTTACGAATGGTCAGCTCTCAGTCCAGGCTTCTTTTCTTGCAGCCAAAACAACTGCTCCAACCTGCTGCTTTGCAGTCGGTCCTCACAGCTACCTGTTTCAATTTCAGGCAGCTTCTCTGGAAGCACAACAACCTGCAATACCCAGCTTGTCTCTTTAAAACAAAAGCGGGCAGTTTTTGCTTCCAGCCACTGCAGCGTTCTTCTAAACTGAAATCTGAGCTCGAGTCCATGTCTCTGATCATAAGAAGTTTCAAAGTGGTTAGGACTTATCTTTTTTTTTTAGAACTCTCGATAGCTTTCAGTTTCATTTCCAGTGAATGACTGTCTCAGAGAAAAACACAAGCTGTATAGAATACAGCCTGCACATAAAGGGTATTCTGCCCGTGGAGGTAGGCACGGAGGTGGGGCGTGGGGGGGGAGCAAGCAAAATGGCAGGGAGCATTGTTCCTGACATTACTTAGGCCCCCTGTCATTTTGCCCAGGGTATGGAAGGCCGAGGAAGGCCTTTCTGCCCAGGCCGATTGAGGCCCTTAAGTGGCCAATTAATTGCCCCTTCCCACCTCCACTTACATTTTGAGGGAGGCAGAGGGGCCCGTCGCTGCCAGGAGATGCTGCCAGGTAAAACCTGGTGGCTTCCTAGAGGGATCAGTGGTGGTCCCTCCTTTGGGGGAAATCCAGGGCCCTTGAAGGGACCCCCTCCCCTCCCCCTAGGAGCAATCACTGCGCCCCTGGGAAGATACCACAACCCCCATCCCATCGCCGGGGCCCGCCTGAATGGACCCGGTGACCCTGTCCGCGCTCACCTTTCCTGAAGGATTCTTCAATGCTGCAGGGCCTCCTGCAATACTGGCAGTTGCCACTGCTGCCAGTGGTACTGCCAGTACTGCAGAGCTGCCAGCATTCTGATTGGCCGGCAGCTTTGGAGGCAGGAGCTCATCCCTTATAAGGGGACAGCATCCCTGATCGCGGGCAGTTAATTACCTGCCCATAGTTAAATGGCTTCAGGGGTCCAATGGAGGGCCGAGACTGGGTTCCTCCCACCCTGGCCTTCTACTAGAACCCTCATTGCAAGAATAACATACAGCCCATCACACCTCTCCCACCAAAAGACGGGCATGCTGAGTACTGGTTTGAGAGCAGCACACACCCTGAAGACTCTGCACTTCCTGCCTCTTCCTACACTTCCAGATGGCCACCCACTTACTATCCTGAACTCCTACTTCTCTGTGAGGAGACCACCTCCTGGAATGTACGACTCAGGAAACTCTCCTGCTCCCTGATGCTCAAGCTGCCCCTCAAGTTTGGAAATCCTGAAGCAACTGGAGACACTTCCTATACACATGGTCGCCCAAGACACATGAAGTGTCCTGAAATTCCCACATGGCATAGAAATTGCAAGCAACAGATCGCAGCTGCTCATCCATGATCGAAAATGAAAACTCTATGCCCTGTTTAAACGATCAATTGTAATTAATACCTCTAGTCCTGCTCTGGGTTTGTACTCTTATTACAACACTTACTGTTACACTACCCCGACTGAAAATGTTTTAATTTCCCAGCTCCTAATTTGAACCAATACCCTCCCTCTCTCGATATTTGGTAAATTATAAAATCTACCTTACTTTTTAGTTTTTATACTAATGAAGCGATCAAGTCTTATTTTATATTTGATTAACTTAGATTAAATTAAAAGCTTAATGGTATACTCACCCGGCCAGCTTTCTGTCTCTTCCACCCCACCCCCCACCACGGTTCTCTGTTGATTGTGACATCACTTTTCGATTTTAAATTTATATAGTACTTTTAACATGGAAAAATATATCAAGGTGTTTGACAGAATTGTAAACAAAAATCAATGATAATCTAAAGATGATGATGTTAAGAGAAATAACTAAAAGCTTGGTCAAAGAAGTAGCTTTTAAAGGAGAGAGGAAGGTAGTGAACTGGATTGGTTTAAGAAAGAAATTCCAGAGCATTGAGCCTAGACAGCTGTTAATGTTGCAAAATGAGTGGGAGATGAACAGAAGGCCAGAGTTGGAGGACTGCAACTTGGAGGTTGTGGAGCTCGAGAGGTTTGCAGAGATAGGGAGGGGAGGAGGGTATGAAAACATTTAAACACTAGGATAAGAATTCTAAAATTGTGGTGTTTGGAAACTGGGATCCAATTTAGGTTGATGGGCGAGTGGTTCATGTGTGATAGGATTATAGGCAGCTGTGTTTTAGATGAGTTGAAGTTTACACAGCATGGAGAAATGGGAAACCGGCCAGGAGAACAGTGGGATATTTGAGGTGACAAAGGGGACAGATGAAATGAAGTAGGGGTAGAGATACATGATGTTACAGAGGTGTAAGTAGGTTGCCTTTGTGATGGAGAGGCTATGTGGCAGGAAGCTGAGTTCTGGGTCAAATAGGACGCTTCAACCTGAGGTAGGAGGGCGTAATCAGTGGCAAAGGTATGGAGTTATGTCAGGGGCTGAAGCCAATGGCTTTAATCTTCGCAATGTTTAAGTGGAAGAGATTGTTGCTCACCCCAGGGCTAGTGTCAGACAAGCAGTCTGAAAGCAGGGAGGCAGTGTAGATATCAATGGAGGTGGTAGAGAAATAGAGCTGGGTGTTGTCATTGTAATTGTGGAACCTGACCCTGTGTTGTCAGATGATGTTGCCAACAGCAACATGTAGATGAGGAAGAGGAGGAAGCCAATATTTTTGGGTGACTTCTGTTTAATTATATTAGCAAATCTTTAATGTTTTGAGATGATATTATTTGAAAGCTTGCAGTTTCATATCAGTGCACAGTGATCTGTTTGAGGACAGCTAAGCTATTCAATAGTTAAGGCAGGTGTCAAAAGCAATCAGGTCAGCAGAAGACATGTCTGAAATCTACCTGAGAGTGATAAAATTGGCTAAATAAAATCATTGCCTACCTTTGAAGAAGCAACACCTTTGATTTGGGAAGTCAAATGTCTGCTTGGAGCATTATAAAAGCAGATAGCTTTCCCTTCTCTGGAGTACCCCTGCTTCTACCATATATTTCATGTTGTGATGGCACTTCTTGGAGCAAAGAAGCATCCACATTATGCGCTGAATTGTAATCCCCAAAAACAGGTGGGTTGGGGTCAGGTCATAGAGTCATAGAGTCGTACAGCATAGAAACAGGTCAAGAGGTTAAAATGTTAAAAACCTCAAACCCGACCGCAACCTGTCCATTTCTGGGTTTAACGGAGCCGTCACAAGGAGTGGGAGCCAAAATGCTCCCAAGACGTGGGTTAGCAACTTAAATGAGACATGGTGCCTCTGATTTAACCTGTTTTCCATGTTTAACTTTGGCCTGCCTGGTTTCCCAAGCTCAAGGTGGGGTGGGGAGTGGTGAGGACAGATTCATGGAGAAGGTAAGTTCCTTTTCAGTGCTCCTTGTAGTCCAGGAGGAGCAGGAATGCTTCCCCCGAGCCTTCCCAAGCAGGCCCACCCTCCCATACAAAGACCCCCAGGGTAAGGGAGTGGACCCTTCCTGATCCCCCCCATACTCTTAGTCAGAGTTCAGACAACCCTAGGGTCGGGAATCAGACAATATCCTCAAGGGTCAGGGATTGGATTCCCTCCCACCACCCCTGCAAGGGTTGTGGACCAGATCTGCCTGGCCCTGCAGTCTGCTCTCTGCCTGACTAGAAGCCAAGCCTGTCAATCTAGCTGCAAAGGCCAAAAGACCTGCACACCGTAGAGTTAAAACTGCGCTTATGTAACCACCCCTGTTAATATGTTCTGTGTCAGCAGATCAGCAATATCAGCAGACAAAAAGTATTGGAGAAACTTAAGGAACTAAAATCTGACAAATCCCAGGGACCTGATGGCCTACACCCTAGAGTTCTAAAAGAGATAGCTGCAGAAATAGTGGATGCGCTAGCTATGACTTCCCAAAATTCCTTAGATTTGGAAACGGTCCCATCAGATTGGAAGTTGGCAAATGTCACACCACTTTTCAAGAAAGGAGGAAGAGAGAAAACAGTGAATCACAAGCCAGTTAGCCTAACATTAGTCGTTGGGAAAATGCTGGAATCTATTATTAAGGAAGTCTTAACAATGAACTTAGAAAAGCACAGTATGATTAGAACAAGTCAACATATATTTAATAAAGGGAAATCCTGTTTGACAAATTTATTAGAGTTTTTTCAGAATGTAACTAGCAGGGTAGATAAAGGAGAACCAGTAAATGCAGTATACCTGGATTTCCAAAAGACATTTGATAAGGTGTCACACAATAGGTTAATAGGCAAACTAAGGTCTCATGGTGTTGGGGATAATATATTAGAATGGCTAGAGGATTGGTTAATGGACAGGAAGCAAAGAGTGGGCATAAATGGGGTATTTTCAAGTTGGCAGGCATTGAATAGTGGAGTGCCACAAAATCAGTGCTGGGACCTCATCTATTTATAATCTATATTAATTAGTTGGATGAAGAGACAGAGAGTAATGTATCCAAGTTTGCTGATGATACAAAGGTAGGTAGAACGATAAGCTGTGGGGAGGACACAGAGAGGCTGCTAAGAGATATAGACAGGTTAAGTGAATGGGCAACAATATGGGAGATGAAATATAACGTAGGGAAGTGTGAAGTTATTCATTTTGGTCATAAGAATAGAAAAGCAGAATATTTTTTGAAAGGTGTGAAACTTGTAAGTGTTGATATTCAAAGAGACTTGGGTGTGCTTGCGCAAGGAACGCGGAAAGTTAGCATGCAGGTACAGCAAGCAATTAAGAAGGTAAATGGCCTTTATTGCAAGGGGATTGGAGTACTGGAGTAAAGAAGTCTTATTACAAATAAACAGGGTTTTGGTGAGACCACACCTGGAGTAATGTGTGCAATTTTGGTCTCCACATTTAAGAAAGGATATACTTGCATTAGTGGGTGTCCAGCGAAGGTTCACTCAAATGGTCCCTGGGATGATGGGCTTGTCCTATGATGAGAGGCTGAGTAAATTGGACCTATACTCTCTGGGGTTTAGAAGAATGAGAGGCGATCTCATTGAAATATGTAAGACTCTGAAGGGGCTGGATAGGGTAGACACTGAGAGATTGTTTCCACTGGCCGGGGAATCTAAAACATGGGGGCACAATCTCAGGATAAGAGGCCGATCATTTAGGACTGAGATGAGGACAAATTACTTCACTCAAAGGATTGTGAATCTTTGGAATTTTCTACCCCAGAAGGTTGTGGATGCTCCAATATATTGAAGGCTGGGATAGACAGATTTTTGGTCTCTCAAGCAATCAAGGTACATGGCGAGTGGGTGGGAAAGTGGAGTTGAAGCCCAAGAATAACCATGATCGTTTTGAATAGTGGAGCAGGCTCGATGGACCATATGGTCTACTGCTGCTCCAATTCCCTATGTTCTTGTGAATAACATTTTGGACTATTGTTTTCACAATGATTTAAACTGACAAGTAACTCAGGTGTTCTATGTAATTATAAATCCTATAATTGTATTTTACAATTAGTTTTAGGGAAATGATACGGTCCTACAGTATGGTATTTTCTACCTTCCAGAGTGGACAGGCGTGCTTGGTAAGCAGCCATGCAGTCTCTGTAAAAAGTATCACAGTAATAACATATATCTCTCGGGTAGAAAGGCACAGGTTCTATTCTGGTTTAGGGATCTAAAATTTGATCAAGGGGATGATAAGCTCCAATGCTTAGGTAGCTCTCTATTATTTTTCTCCCATTTGAATCTATGCATTCCTACAAAACTAACAAATAATATAGACATCCATGGTGTACAGCCTGCTTAAGAATGCACAATTTCCCATTTATATTACTGTAATAACACAAGAAATTAAAATTACTTGATCACAGATTACAGTAAAATAATTGGAAACCCAAAAGTATTGCTTTAGTGTAGTAAAACCAAGTGTAAGGGCACAACATATTTAGGATAACTTTGTGGCATGAAAAATATAAAGTCATTATGGTGAGTATTTTAATAATATGTCTTTAATAGGAATCTTTGTATCCTTCAAATATATGGTGGTCAAAAGTTTTTCTTTCAAAAGTTGGTGATGCATATTAAAAGAATGAACTGCCAAAACAAACAGCCTATTCAAAAATGCAACTAGATTTGTCATGTCCAGGTATTTAAAGAAAATTTGTACTCCAGTTCATACATTGCGTGATATATTTCAGGCACTGAAAGACTATGGAATAGTGCTGCTCCTTGGCAATCAAAAGGAATTGAATTTGAAAGTACTAGTTAACCGTGGTCTGTTATATCTGAGCATGGATGACTACAACAATGCATTACAGGTCAGTAGAACAGATAAGAGAACAAAGATGATAAATACATAAAGCGAGAGAAGAAGGGATGATAAATATCATAGATTGGAAGGACATGGATTCAAGCTTACAGTTTTCCAAATGGTGAATTTCTGATCATAACATGTAAAGAAAAAAAAGGTGATATGAGAGATGAACTCTGACCCTTTCAACAGAAGTTTGCCAACTGCCATATTTGTGCATGATGAAGGGCCTATGCCTGAAACAGGAGTCATGCACTCTATATTCAAATGGGGGGGCTACCGCTAGTTTTGAGACCTCTTTCAAAATTCATTAATGACTGACTGCAGCATGCAGTATGCATGTTGCTGTCAGTATTCTCAGGCACTTGGCACCGGGCCTGTTGTGTTCATGATAACTAAGTCAGCATGTGGCCTACCCAGTGATCCTTAAATGGTGTGCTGGAAGCAACCACCAAGAGAGTAAGTTTTAAAGACTTAGCTGGGAGGAGCAGGAGTACTGTTTATGGCTCCACAGATAGTTATATGAAGAGAAAAAAATTTCAGGGCTACAGGGGGAAGGCGGGGGAGTGAGACTAGGTGAGTTGCTCTTGCAAAGAGCTGGCACAGACACGACAGGCCAAGTGGCCTCATTCTGTGCTGTAACAATTCTATGATTCTATAAAGAGTCAGTGGGCTTTCCCAACTGCAGCATTGATATGCTTTGTGGAGGAAATGTGTTTGATAGCAATGGAAATTACAATAATTCATTAACTTTTATATGAATGTCAATAATTCCACAATACTTGTAACCAGAAGAGCAAATAAAGACAATGGAATCAACAGAATACGAATTAGAACATTTTACTGAGTAATGAATTGCATTCAGTCAACTTGCTACAACATTAATCAAATGATTTTACATTTTTTCACCTGCAGGATTTTAAAGCAGCAATTGTGGAAGAGCCAGAAAATGCGAACATTCATCATGCAGTGGCAATCTGCTGCCATAAGTAAGTCATAGGAGAAAAGTTACTTTAAGCAACTGTTTATGCCATTTCTCTGAGATTTCCAAAGTTATGGTTAGAGAATGAGAGAACCCAGTGGAAATTCAGGTACCAGATATCCAATAAAGTAAGTGTTACGACCAGGTGAGAAAGCAGTCTAGGGGTTCCCTCTCAGCCTTTGCCTGGTTTAACCATAACAGGGTTTAATTTTAAAAACATCGTATTTTAGCTCCCCCTCAGTGAATCCGTGTTAACCATATTCTAATTGTAAGGCAAAGAAATCAATTAGACAGGTTTTCTTAGATTTAAACAAGAAAGGTGGAAGTTTATTAACCTTAAACTCTAATCCGGTTAACGACTGTGAATACACGACGCGACCACGCTAGCAAGCATACGCGATAAACACACACGCAGAAAGAGACAGAAAAAGTAGAAAGAATAAAGGGGAAACATTTGAGGCAATAGCTGGGTGTATTTACAGTCCTTTGAGTTCAATGTGGAATCTTTAGTTGCCAGTATGTCTTGCTGTTCGTTGAGGCCCAGTGCACGCTTTAACTTGTTTCGATGTAGGAGTCTTTTCTCTCAAGGTTTAAGCGACTTCAGTGGGTCCGGAGACTTGTGAGAAAGTGAGAGAGAGAGCCAGCCAGGAGAGAAACTCTCTTGTTCCAGGTTCAGTTGCAATCTGCAGTTTGTCTTCAAACTGTCCTGTGTGTAGTTCAAAAAGCCTGGGCCAGCAGGTTAGTCATATGACCAGCTGGTTTAACCACTCCTGCGATTGTGGATTCTCCATCTTATCAGATACTGGAATGCGAGCTTTCTTACACCTTCAATGTCTAGTGATCAAAATCCATTTGGGTTAATTGGACCAGGGAGTAGTCGTTTTGTCTCCCCAAGCACTGCCTCTTAGTATACAAATGTCCTCCAGCCAAATGTCTGGTGATCTCTTTAAACAAGTCATTTCTTCACTCTAGCAACAGTGTAAAATTAGTGTTCATATGATGAAATTAATATGCCTCATTCTTGGCAGGTGGGGGTCTTCATGACATAAGAAGTACCAAATAGTCTAAACTGGTAGCATGAAGCAAGACTTTCAAAATTAGCTTCTTCCCCTAGAATAGAAAAAAAAACCTTTTTCTTGCAGGCTGAGTATTTGGAAGGACAGAATCAGAGAACTTCGTCCCTTCAGTATTGTGCTGTGCAGCAAGAACTCTAAAATCTGAGAAAGTGAGGATGCAGCATTAATTTACCCTAAGCATTCACCTCAAGTTCCCCTTTCAAGCACACTGACCTCACTCCCACTAATCCACACTTTTATAAACCAGCCAATCCTCATTTATAATCCCAATAATTTCATGTTTCAGTATAATTGTAGAGTAACTAATAGATCACAGAATTATTGATCTTAATTTTACTAGCCCTCCCTCTGGGAGGCAGGGGAAGGGGGGGTGGGGGGGTGTAAAATGGCAAGGGAAGGCAGGGGGTGGATTGTCCATTGCCTTCCAGACACCATGGAATTTTATCAACGGTAGGGAAGATAGAGGACAGCCTTCCCACCATAGGCCAATTGAGGCCCTTATGTGGCCAGTTAAGGGTTTAAGGGCCTTGTCTCCCCACCGCTGGTAGGTGCCCCGCCACGAGGAGACCGCCCAGTAAAACCTGGCTGCCTCCCTGTTTGGGGGGGGGGGAGGTGGGGGAACGCTCCTGATCAGGCACCCTGTGGCCCACAGAGGGGCCCGCTGGTGGCACGGGCTACCTCTGCAGAAACACCTCCCACTGCCCTCACCGACCCCCGCTGGGACCTGTCTGATTGGTCCCAGTGACCCCCGACCTGTTTCTCCTGCAAGGACAAAAGAGAGTGTGATAAGACACTGCTGTTCTCTATGGCCAGTGCCAACTGCTCCTATTCATTAGAAGCTGTATGTTTTCAGTGCTGGCAGGTCCTCGGCAGGACTATGGTTCTGAATCATTCTGAGGAGTCAGTAAATGCCCTGGACACACATTCCTCCCATGTTCATGAGCAGCTTGGGGCCAGAGGCTCCTCAGGTGGCGTATCTGCTGGAGGGTAAATATCCAGAGGCCTGACCTGAGGGCTGGGGTTTGCACTTACATTGCCAGAGCACATCAGATCTTTGAACCTTTTCCGACACCATTCAACTTTTTCACACCACACTTCTTCTGCTGACTGTGTCAGCTATCTTCATCCAGGCATGCTTGGTCTGGGAGGGTGGCCTCTGCCTGCCACCCTCTTGGAAGAGGACTTCCTCATCTCTCTTATGACCTCCAGGAAGACCTCTGGATCGACATCAGATAATGAAGGGGCTGCCCTGCCCTGGGTTCCAGGCCTCTGGCTCTCTTGAGACATCCCAAATTGCTCTTAATCTACTATCTTCTAAACTGAAGTTACAGCACACAAACAGCAGCCATATTGATTTGATTTAGATTTAGAGATACAGCACTGAAACAGGCCCTTCGGCCCACCGAGTCTGTGCCGACCATTAACCACCCATTTATACTAATCCTACACTAATCCCATATTCCTACCACATCCTCACCTGTCCCTATATTCCTGCCACCTACCTATACTAGGGGCAATTTATAATTATCCAATTTACCTATCAACCTGCAAGTCTTTTGGCTGTGGGAGGAAACCGGAGCACCCGGAGAAAACCCACGCAGACACAGGGAGAACTTGCAAACTCCACACAGGCAGTACCCAGAATTGAACCCGGGTCACTGGAGCTGTGAGGCTGCGGTGCTAACCACTGCGCCACTGTGCTGCCCATATTGGTGTTTAAATGGGGCCCACACACACACCGTCCCACTTCCATTCCTGCTGCTATTGGCCACCAAACCTGTCTCCATGCCAGTTAAGGGAGCGCCCCCATGAAACCCAGGGCTAATTCAGGGCAGGTTCAGGATCTGAAAACAGTCCAGATTTCAGTTTCCTGCCCCCACAGGGAAAATTCAGCCCCTAGTGATATATTTTCAACTTTCTGCCTGGGCATAAAGCCACCTTTGTGAAATCAGTGGAAATGAAATTTGGGCAGTTACTATCACTGACAGCTGATCTACAACTCCATTATGATGCCTGGGCAGGAAGATGAAAATCTACCCGATTAACCTTTTAATGGCAATTGATATTCTGTACTATTAATAGGTTTTATTCTTTTGTTTATGGAAGGATTAAAGATCTAAAGTACACTACTGCTCAGTGTAAATTTTCCAAGTTCATTGCACCTTTAAATATAGATAATGTAACATCACTGCAAAGAATGAGCAACTTTTTTTATTGTATGCAATGTGTTTGAGACTTCACTATTTAGAAGAAGCTGTAAACAGTTTCAGCCAAGCACTGAAATTGGACCCATTTTTCGCGGATGCATATAATGGACGTGGAAACGTATATATGGATTCTGGTCATGCAGCTGGAATAAAGCAAGCACAAAAAGACTTTGTTCGAGCACTCCATCTAAATCCTAAATGTGTGAAAGCTAGACTCAATCTGGGATACAACTTTCAGGTGAGGAGGATGTGTATTTTATGTATGAAGTTTCTTTTGTAATATAAAAGAGTTTAACTCTAGATGCCCTTTATATTCACCAAAATTTATGTAAGAAGGCTTTTTTAAAAAAATATTATTGTTCATCATCCTTAAAGAAGCAATAATCCAGCAAGGAAATAGACAAAATATGGTTACAGAAACATAGGGCAGGATTTTATAGTCCCGCCGTCAGGAGTGGAACATGGCACCGTTCCCCACGAGGCCCACATGCAGCCACTTTACATATTGGCATCCCCCCCCTCCCTCCCCCAAATCACGTGGTGGGGTGGGGTGGGGGGGGTGGGGGTGGGGGTGGTGCGACCTCGACGACGCTGTTCACAGTATCGCCTGTAAAGGAGCAGGTGCTGGTGCCATTTTTAAAAGGCTTCCAGCCCTGCAAACAGTACACCATAACAGAGTTCACCGCTTCACCCCTCCCCACACGCATCACACTGCAAAGTTCACCCCTTTCCCCACCCCATACCTGAGGGCAAAGTTCAACCCTATCCCCCCACCACCATACCCATCAGAGTACAGAGTTCACCCCATCCCCCACCTTGGTGGCACCAGCTTTCCCTGAAATGGAAAGTCAAGGCGCGCGAGTGCTGCACATCACGCTGAAGATCGGGAACTGAACCTAAGATTGCTGCAGTTTGCATTTTAATTCATGCAAATTTATAATTGGCATACGTTAAATTGGGTCCCATCGCAGAGTGGCTGCCACAGAGCTTCCCCGCTGCCGGGAAGATCAGGCTCGGCAGTCCTGGAGTCAGGTTTCATGGTGGCTGCTGTTGCTCTAATTTTTGGGCAACCCTTCGCCACGGAACCCGACGTTGGGCTGGGAACAAAATCCAGCCCTTAAGCTCAGTTATTAACTGCAAGGCAAGAATAGGGACACAGCTAAACACAGGAAAGCAAACAAGTCAGAGGGAATACAGCGGAAGTAAGTTTCAAGGGAGTAAGACCAGGATGGATGGCCTCTACTTTAATGCCAGGAGTATTACAGGTAAAATGGATGAGTTAAGGGCAAGGATTGACACGTGGAATTGTGATATAATAGCCATCATGGAGACATGGTTGAGGGAGGGGCAGGATTGGCAGCTCAATATCCCAGGATATAGAATCTTCAGGCGAGACGAGGGGGGGGGTGTAAAAGAGGAGGGGGCATTGCAATATTAGTTAAGGAGTCAGTTACTGCAGTAAGGAGAGATGATATCTTGGAGGGGGCATCAAATGAAGCTTTATGGGTTTAGGAATAAAAAAGGGACAGCCACATTGCCGTGTATTTATTATAGACCCTCAAATAGTCAGCGGGAAATTGAGGAGAAAATATATGCGCAATTCGCAGAGGTGTGTAAAAATAATAATAGGTTCATTATATTAGGTGATTTCAACTTTCCCAAAAGAGTTTGGGATAGCCATCGTGTTAAGGGCTTGGATGGAGTGGAGTTCTTAAAATGTAGACAGGAGAACTTTTCAGCTCAATATGTAGAGGATCCAACAAGGGAGGGTACAGTGCTGGACCTAATTCTGGGGAATGAAGCCGGACAGGTGGTTGATGTGCTGGTGGGGGACCATTTTGGTGATAGCGACCACAACATGGTACAATTTAAGCTTGTTATGGAGAAAGAAATAGACAAGTTGCAAAAAAAGGTTTGGATTGGGAGAGAACGAATTTTAGTAAAATAAGGCAGGATCTGGCCAAGGTAGACTGGAAAGAGTTACTTGTCGGGAAATCTACAGAAGAGCAGTGGGGGGCATTCAAAAAGGAAATGGGGAGGGTACAGGCCCAACATGTTCCCTCTAGGGTAATAGGTAGGAGCAAAAAGCCCAGAGAACCATGGATGACCAGAAACATCAAGGGTATGATGAGAAGGAAAAGAGAGGCTTTTAGCAAATACAAGGAGAGCAAATCAATGGAAGCATTAGTGGAGTACAGAAAGTGTAGGATGGAGCTTAAGAAAGCAATTAGGAGAGCAAAGAGGGGATATGAGAAAGCTCTGGCTGGTAAAAGTAGGGAAAATCCCAAGATATTCTATAAGTGTATCAATGGGAAGAGGATAACCAGGGAAAGAGTAGGGACCAAGGGGGAAATTTGTGGGTGGAGTCAGAGGACATTGGTAGGGTGTTGAACGAATACTTCACATCTGTCTTCACCCGAGAATGAGGATGCAGATATGGAACTGAGAGAGACTGTGAGGTTCTTGAACAAGTTGTCATAGGGAGTGACAAGGTATTGGAGGTGCAGGCTTAAAAGTGGACAAATCTCCAGGTCCGAACGATTTGTGTCCCAGGATGCTGTGGGAGGCGAGGGTGGAGATTGCAGGATGTGATTGCACTGGAGGGGGTGCAGAGGCGATTCACCAGGATGTTGCTATGAAGAGAGGTTGGATAGGCTTGGGTTGTTTTCGCTGGAGCAGAGAAGACTGAGGGGTGACCTGATCGAGGTGTACAAGATTATGAGGGGCATGGACAGGGTGGATAGGGAGCAGCTGTTCCCCTTAGTTGAAGGGTCAGTTACGAGGGGACACAAGTTGAAGGTGAGGGGCAAGAGGTTTAAGGGGGATTTGAGTAAGAACCTTTTTACCCAGAGGGTGGTGACGGTCTGGAATGCACTGCCTGGGAGGGTGGTAGAGGCAGGTTGCCTCACATCCTTTAAAAAAGTACCTGGATGAGCAATTGGCACGTCATAACATTCAAGGTTATGGGCCAAGTGCTGGCAAATGGGATTAGGTAGACAGGTCAGGTGTCTTTAATGCATTGGTGCAGACTCGATGGGCCGAAGGGCCTCTATGATTCTGTGGGGGTAGGGTGTGGGAGGGGGTGGGGTGTGGTTCCGTGGCAGCAGCTAAATTTAACGTCTGGTAAACCCAGATGTCTTGCTGAATTTAATGCTAGGACCCAATTTAAACTTATTTTCTCTGCCAGCCAGATTAAGAGGTTGTCTGTTGGAGGGTGGGGGATGGGTGGTGGTGATAGGCCTGCAGCGGCCATCGGGAGAGGTTTTGGTCATTGAGAGATAGGCCGATTGTGGGGCCCGATCACTGGGTTGGTTACAGGTAAACTTGGTGGGCTGGGGTGGGCGGTGGGGCGGTGGTAGTGTTGGAGGAAAAGGAAGAGTTGGGGTCAGATTTCCAATGTTTTTATTTTTAACCAGCCACCCAGTCAGGAGGCTTAAAATTATGCCCATATAGGATGGCGGGCACAGACATGATGGGCCAAAGGGTCTGTTTCTGTGCTGTATAACTCTATGATTCTATAGTGTTTGGCCGCCTCCCATACACTGGCCTAGAATGGAAAGTCTACAAGAAAGGCTTGTTTGGAAATTGGAGAATTTAATTTAAAAATAGTGTGATGTTGAAGAAACATTTACTGGAACTGCATAACAACTTGCATTTACAAAGCACCTTGGGATGTTTGTCTCAGAGGTGTAAAGAAAAATATGGATGCTGAATCAAGCAAGGAGATATTAGGAGGGATACACCCAAGCTTGATCAAAGCGGTGAATTTTAAAAGGAGGGTGTTAAAAGGAGAGGGAGCTGGAGGAGTTTGAAAGCAGGGAATTCAAGAGTGTGGAATCTCGGTTGCAGAAGGTAAATAGAGGGGATGCTGTTGGAGATTTTGTTGCTCAGAAGGAGGTTACAGAGATAGTAGTGAGGCAGAAGCCATGGAGGGATTTAAACACGCATATAGATGGAGCTTTACTCTGCATCTGATCTGGAAATGTTAACACTGCAAAAATTTGATATATTCTGTTTCACAGATTAGCCGTTACTCTTCTTTAATTCATTACTTTCACCAAGGTAAAATTGCTACACTGTGGAAGATATCTACATGGTGTTGATATCCAAGAAAAGAACTCTCTCGCTAAACCAAAAATAAATTGCTGTCTAAAAACCTTATTAAAACATAGGTTAGCAGCTGTAATCAACTCTTGGGCCGAAATTTCAACTTGACAAAATCGGGTGTCCGTGGAAGTGGGTGGACGGTAAAATGGCGGGTGATGACTTTGGATCTGGTGTCCGACGTCATGACGCCAGAACGCCATTTTACGCTCGGACTGCAGGTGCGATGGGAACTCCGCCTGCCATCCAATTAAAGGCCAACTGATGTAATTAAAAAGGCAATAGACTGCAATTTTATGCCCCTGTGCCATTTTATGGTATGCGCACAGGCCACATGGGGGGTGGTCAGAGACTCGGCAGGTTTAAATGAGTGTTAACAGTTCTGCCAATGAAAGCGTTTTGTAAGTTCCATGTCTTTAAACTAATATTATATTTAAAATTCTGGGCTGATATTGCTGGCTCACTTGTGTGAGTGATACTCCTGGCAGGACCATCGATGTTAACATTTCTACTGGTGGAGTGGTGGGGTGGGGCGGGCGGAAAGGATTGCCTTTCCTCGCAGCAATCAGTACAAAGCTCCCCCATTACATTTTTGGCACACTGCTGTCATGGGCATTGTCCATTCTGGAGGAGGGTCTTCCAGCGAGGAAGAGAATTGGAGAAGGAGGGACAGGCGGCCAAGGACATCAGCGACCCACTGGCTACCTGGAGATGCAGCCTGGTAATGGGGGAGGAGCAAAAGGCCACAGAATGAACCAGGCGCAAAGACCCACGAGGAGACGAGGCTACCCAGTAGGCAGGATATACTGGCAGTGATTGTGCTTCCTACAGATGTCTGAGCACCAATGTCTTAGAAGACTGCACCTGTCTCAAGAGACTGACATTACTGTGTGAGATGATGACAGCAGAGGTCAGCTCCAACTGCGTGGGTGGCCAACCGATGCCGGTGGCTTTCACGGTCACAGTCGCTCATTCCAGGCTGCCACAGGAGATATGTGTGGCATCTCACAATCATCTGCTCATCACTGCATAAAGATTGTAACTGATGCCATATTCAGGAGGGCCAACCAATACATCATTGATATGGAGAATCAGGCTGAAAGAACCAGAGGCTTCAGTGCCATCGCTGAGTTCCCCATGGTCCAAGGAGTCATTGACTGTATTCATATGGCCATCAGGTCTCCTGCAGGCCAGTCAGGGGCCTTCATTAACCAGAACGATTTCACTTGCTCTATGGCCAACTTGTCGGTGACCACCACAAAAGTATATTGCAGGTGTGTGCTCGTTATCCTGGCAGCAGTCTCCGACACTTCCAGCTGCCACTGCTTTTTAACCCCCGAGTGCCTGCAAGGATAGATACTTGGTGACTGGGTTACCTGCTGAAGAGTTGACTCATGGCATCTGTGTAGAACGCACAGACTGAGGCCGAAGAATGCTACAACGCGAGCCATGCAATGACAAGAGTCACCATTGGTTTGCTTAAGATGAGATTTAGGTGCCTAGACTGCTCGGGTGGCGCCCTTCATTACTCACCAGCAAGACATATCTTGGATTGTGGTTGTCTGCTGCACCTTACATAACCTGGCGCTGCAGAGGTGGGGCGGGGAAGGCCCTGGCTGCTGAGGACATGGTAGAGCATGAGGCATCCTCAGATGAGGAGGGTGAAGGGTTTGACAAAGAGGAGATGCAGCCACCTGTACAGCCTAGGAAACCACTTGGAGGTTCTCAGGAGTTGGGTGCCGGGGAGGCTCGGTAATCTGTAATACTCGGGCATTTCTCCTGACCTGCAGTTAATCAGCCATCTAGTCTGGCAACAACGGGCGTGCAAACCACACTGCAGGCATTCACATCTGCTGGAACCCCATAACTACTCACCCGTCAGTGCTTAAAGCATTGGCGATGGTCCATCTTTTCATCTCAAACACCATGGTCCACTTCTGCAACCTCCCCCAAGTCTCCATATCACACAAATACATATTGCTATGCACATCATTTAATTGAGACATTCATAAGCAAAAAGAGAAATTTAATAAAGTTTATGTGAGCTAATCCGATATTAACATTAATCAAAATCACACCAGTGAAACTAAAGTGCTCTTATAGTGATTGCTTAAATCTTTTCCGAGCGCTCCTACGTGTCGATCCCCCTTCGCTGCCAGTTACAGCGGAGGAAGACGGCTGATCAGGCTGCCTCGTGGCTTGGGTTGACCTTGGTGGCTATCCTCTAGCTGCCCAAGGCCATGAGGACCCCAGCACATTGGGATGCATACGAGGAGTGTCAGGAGCACACTCTGTCATCCTGGCAATTTGAGACACTGGTGTCAATGGCAGAGGGGCTGAGGAGCCACTGTCCGCATCAGGAGCGCCCGGAGAGGAGCCCCCAGATGCAGACTGCTGTTGCTCCTCTGCTGTCACGAGGCACATTTAGGACTCCTTGCTGACCTGAGAAGGATGAGAACCTGGATGAGACTTCAGGTGCCCCATCTCTCTCTCTCATGTTGACACTGATGCATAGAGCCCACTGGCAATGCAATGGTGTGCAAGTTTGCGTGCATTTCCGACAGCCACTGTTTGGTCTACTGGAGCTGGCTCTCCAAGAGAGTTGCCAATCTTTCAATGGAGCAAGCAGATGAGAGGGACATGGCAGCACTCATGGCTTGGATGGACTCCTCCACAGTCTAGTATCTCTGCCAGATCTTCATGCACTTCATGCTACACCTGCAGCATCTTCCGCCTAACAGAGGACTCCAGATGCTCAGCATCGGCCTCGGGCTCAGTACTCGTCTGGTCTCCCAGTCCTCAGAATATCAGACGCCTCGGCTGAAACTGTCTCCAACATCTGTGCGGTGCTAGAACTAGGTTTTGACCACAAATTTCTATGCGCAATTTGCCCAACCAAGGTGACTATATCTGAGCTGGTGATCGTTGAGGGGCAAGGATGTGTTGCTGCACCCTCTGAGGTCCCCTGCTCCTCCTCAGAGGTGGTCGGATGTCCCCTGGAGATGTCGTCTGGCAATAGTTGGGATTCACCTGCAGTAGAAAACAGAAAGATCAGATCTATGTGACACTATAGGACTGAAGGACACATCTTTGGCTGCAGTTTGGCCAGGTGTCTGTGGCTTTGAACGGACGACCAACTTTCATGACTGTCTGTTACTGCCCCCGCCCCCATAATTTGGGGAACTCGCCCTCCTGTCCAGGTACTCCAGCTTCACTGTCTGCAATTGACCAGCCTCCGTGGTAACCAGCCAGTAGCAGTGTCTCCTCCTCCACAGCTGTAGAATTGCCAGCACGGGACCACCACCACTGGTCCGTGCCCTTTCACAGGCATTCTGGGCCGTCTTCTCCTGTGTAGACACATGAAAATCATTTCAGTTATTGTACCTGAAAGACTACCCACTCATTACTCTTGCTGCATGCTGCCTCCAGGACCATTGTCATGCAAATGTTAGACTGGCACATCTGCACCCTTGTGTGGGTCAGATATGCCAGGTACATGCCCCACGACAGATCGGCCGCCATTCACTCCATCTGGAGAGCTTCTACTTTCCAACGCCAACACCTGCATATCCATCCATCGGAGTACAGAGGACTGAGGTTTGCCACTCACCCTGGCAGAGCAGAGAAGGTCGTTGACCCGCTTGTGGCACTGTGTCCAGGTTCTCCTCACAACCCTATGATGGCTGACCTCCTCTGCAACCTCCATCCAGGCCTTCCTGGTAAGCTGGAGAGGCCTCTTCCTTTTGTCCTGTGGGAAGAGGGCCTCTGGCCTTGCTTCAGCCAGCTGGAGGAAGACAGGTAGGGAGTCGTCAGTGAATGGTGCGACCACCCCGGTTGTTCTCTCCGTCATGGCCACAAGTGGGTACTGGTCCTCTAAAGCGGTCACAGTGGGATGTCTTAGGGTCTGGTGGGTCAACTGTACAGTCAAAAGCAAGTTCAGTTATGATCAGATTGCTTCAGACTGTCCTTACTTTTGCCTCCTGTTGCTCTTATTTTCCTTCGAGGTGCTGGCAGCCAGTTTAAATGGCTGCCAGCACCTTCTTCCAGCTCTTGCCCTACCCCTGCTGATACCGACCTTCCCGCCCATGCGTGCTTTTTTTCCCCAGAGGTCTGCCGGCAGGCCGCTAATTAGATAGTTAGTGCTCAATCATGGCGGCAGCTAGGTCAGAGTGGGAGCACCTTCACCACCCACTTCCCATATCGCAAACCCACCTGGTCCCGTAAAATTCCGGCCTTAGTTTAGAGAGTTCTGAAATTATGAATGACACTACTGATAATACATTTCTAGAACTAAATGCAATTTTAAAAATACCTCAACTGCAAAAGCAGCCTCCACTATATAGCAAATGTAATACAATATGAATTGAAAAAGAAGGATTTTTCTTTTTAAAATAGGTGACTACATTAAATAAATGACAACTTTCCCCTTCAGGTATTGGGAAGATTTCAGAAAGCGTGGGATCAGTTTACAGTTGCAATCGATATTGATCCAACGTTTGAAGATGCTTATGAAGGTCGAGCAGTGATCAATCTTCAAATGAACAATACCTTTGGAGCATTTCAGGATATCAATTCTGCGTTGAAGGTATACTCAAGAATATAGCCTGAAACTTTTCAGAACTCCATAAAAGCACAATTCGAAAAGTATGTTTTCAAAAGGAATGCTGCGCTAGGTTAACAGCTTTGGTCTCAACTCCAGAGTCAGATAGCAGGACCAATTCACACTTATTTCACTTGTAACTAGGAAAGTGAAATGGGAAGAGTACTTACTGACCTGATTGTCACAATGGTGCAAGGACCTGAATAATCCAGGTGTCTGCCTGCATCAGGCAGAAACAGCTTTAGGATACCACTGCAATTTTGACAGGACAAAGAGAAAAGATCAGGACAACTGCACAACTGGGTGCTAGAGGAAGTGCCATGTTGTGGCAGTGTTCTGCCCAAGAGGAGGTACTCTGCTCTTTTCTCCATGCAAAAGAGATGAGCATGACTAGGGAAGAGCGTATATGAGGTGGTTTCCCATTGCCTTCAGTAGAGGAAGTAAACCAGGCCTATGTTTTTTTTAAAAAAGTGGCTGGAATTTTATGCCCCTCTACAAGAGCGGCTGGAGGCAGGGGTGCCGTTTCTTGACGCCTTCCCACCCCACTGCAATTTTATGGGGCGGTGGCAACAAGAATTGGCCCGCCCACCCCAGGCCAATCAAGGTCCTTAAGTAGCCAAATAACTGCTACTTAAGGGCCTCATCGGGCACCTGGTGCCCCACGGAAGCCCGCCCCCCACCCCTCACCACAGCCCAACCACCGCCACTGCACAACACTACCCCCCCCCCCCCCCCCCACCTCACTGGGACCCAGCCAATTGTCCCCGGCAAGGGTCCAAAAACTTACCTTGGTTCCGGGGCCATTGTCCCTCTTGCTTCTGTTGGCTGGGTACTGTCCCAGCAGTGGCCACTGCTCCAGGTGGCACTGCTGGGACTGAGAGCTGCCGGCCCACTGTTTGGCTGGCAGCTCCATTAGGCGGGACGTCTGCCTCAGAAGTCCTGTCCAAAGCCAATTAAGGGCCTGCGGAGCGCAAAATCCCAGCATGGCTTCCCAGGCCCGGTGGAGGCAGGTACGCCCCTGACATTTTGCCCAGTGGTCGAGGCCTCCCGCCCGATATAAAATTCCAGCCAGTGTCACTCACTAACATTTTGTTGCACCATTAAACAGATGTGCAAATTGCACCGATTATTCCAGAGCTGTATATTTTGAAGGAAACATGTTCCCTTGTTTGAGGAAGCTGCAAGCATGGCTATACAAGAATGCTGACGGAGGGATGAAGGGGGGTAGTCAACGTAGCTGAAATTATCCACAGAACAGGATGTACAGAAATTGGATAACATACCTCAACTTTACCAAGGGCCCATGTGTTAGGAGGCTCCAGCTCAATCCTCAATCTGTCAATGCTGCTGCACCACCTTTTCAGGCTGGAGGAAACAATAGAGACCAGTGTGCCAATTGCAGCAGTGTAACTTTTGATCAAGCTGCTATTGGCGGTGACAAGGTCTCTTGTATTGAGGGCTTCGCTGAGGCCCATTGATTTCAGTCATAATTTATCAGGTGGACTATATAATTGGTGACTGATCTGCTGCGGCCTGTTTTTATCCAGACCAAAGTTTGAAAGTTACAGTTATATAATTACTTTTGTGGAAGTAACAGGGAAACAGTGGTGTTACAGGACTAATAATTCAGAAAACAAGTTCAGATTCCACCATGTAAGTTTGAGAATTTGAATTTAGTTTACAAGAGAGGCTGGAAATAGAAAGCTGTTATCAGTAAAAGTGATCATGCAGATGGTCATAAATGATCAACTGGTTCATTAATGTCTTTGGGGGAAGTAAAACAGCCATCTTTACCCAGACAGCCTATAAATGGGACTCCCATCCAACACCAAAGTGATGGGCAGTTAACTGCCATCAAAAGTGACCTAGCAAGCCATTCAATTGCATCAAATAAAATGAAGCCCCAATACCATCTTCTCTAGGCTACTAAATGCTGGCCTTTCCAACAATGCAACAACACAAGAATGAATTAAATGTGCTGTGGTTGTTTCACTACAAGATAGGCACAAAACAACTTTACTTTGATAGATGGTCCCCTGCTACTTTATTTAAAAAGGTCTTATTTTTAATGAAATTGATGCATCTCAAAAAAAGAGATGACAATAAGCATTTTCTGTATCGGTGATCAATATAAAACAATGCTGCAGACGGATTTCTGTGTTTTACAATTTTGGAAATTTTATTTTGGATGTGAAGTTAAGGAACAACTTACATGTTACCAAGTCTAGAGTCTCCAACTTGTGACCTGTATGTGTAGCAGTTCTGTGCCAGATGTGTCAGTTAGAAATGGCAGTTTAAAAAAAAAAATAAAAGGAAAGCATTAAAAATTATTGCTAGCTGAAAATGAAATTGCTTGTGATTAACATGATCTGTGTGATTGCCTAATTCTAAAGGCAACTGTTACTTACAACCTTTAAGCTGTGGGATAACTTTAGTTTCCTGCTTGATCAGTCAACATACTGTTTTGCCTTTTCATAATTAGGTATAGCAATTGTTTTTTTCTTATATATAATTTAGAGCAATGTACAATCTTGCTGCAGTTTCGATTAACTATTCAGCTTCTTGCAGAAAGGTTATAAAGCAAAGGAAGCAGGAAGAGGTAATCTGAATAATTGCGCTATTTGCTTCCATCACTGTTGTGGTGATACCACAGAAGTTTCTTCACTTTGCTGCATATTTGAATGCAGAACCTTGGGTCAGCTCAGCTATACAGTCCAGACAAGTCATTTACAGTGCCTACCTCCTGTCAGCATAGCTTAGAGCAGCTAACCAGTGCAGACCTCAAGTAATTATTACAACTTTTTTGTCTGCATGTCTCATTGGGTGAGCTATATCCCCCTTTTAATTAGCTTTGTAGCTATTAATGCTAATGATTAAAATGTTTTCAGTATTAATTAATACTGAATAAATTGACTTCTAGTAAATAAAAGTAATTTATTTCTTCTTTCAGATCAGTGCGTCTGCAAAGTTGTTTACAAACCGTGGTGTAATTAGCCAGTTCACAGGAGATCTACCCAATGCTATGAGAGACTATCAGAAGGCCGTAGCTCTTGATCCCACCTATTCACTGGCTTATTTTAACGCAGCCAACCTTTACTTTTACAATAGGCAATTTCCACAGGTACTGTAGTTTTACCAACGCTTAGATATTTTAAACTTTTAATGCATTACATCCACATTGCAGCTATTGAATAATGTTTCCATTTTTCATATAGGAAGTTTTAATTCATAGTGAAACATATTTAAAAGCTTACTGTATTTGTAAATGACTCATTTTTTTGGTTGTATCAGAAAGTAGTTTTTGAAGCAAGTAAAAGAATATGGGGAAGTTACAACATAGGAGAGGTTATAAAAAAATACCCAAGTGTAAATTATAGTTTGAGTCACTGCCAATGCATTGAGTAAAATTACACAAGTAGAAAACTGCTATGCATTGGTAGTTTTCTTAAGTATCTAATTAGTGAAATCATATTTCCCCATCCTTGCTAGTGATGACCCTTTCATCCTATATGCATTTATGTTGTGTGTCTAATTTTCAAATATGAACAACGTAATCCATCTGTTTAATTGGTATAAATCCATAGAGTTGTATGCACGACAGAAAGCTTGTATAGGATCTGATGGATTTAACAATTCTGAAACACCTTCTCGTAAGTTACCAGGTATCCAACTGATTATTATCGATCATGTGGAATAATTACTAAACTGGTCAACTTGGGCTTGAAATTTAATGAGACTTTTAATCAAACATTTAATAGTCTTTTAAAAGAGGAATGGAAGCTGAATGTTTGTTTATTTACTTCCACCCCAAACATTGAAAAACATAACTATTTGCTTTTCCATTCTTTGTGGCAATGGAAATGTTAACCATTGAACTACTGAAGTGGTAATTTGTAATGTCTAACCTTTTCCTGCCCAAAACATTGTATAATAAATCAAATAAATCCAGTTGGGCATCATTGTTTTCCTTTCCACACCCCCATGTTCATGATACCAAAAGGAAGTTTACATCACAAAACATTTTTCCATTTTAGGCATCCAGAGTTAACACTTGGGCATCCCCAAGTCAAGTGTAATACAGGCAGAAGCACTCGACTTTACTTCAATAGATTGTTAATGGAAAATACAAAAGAGCACCCTTTTCTGCATGTCATATCTCTTCAAACCCCCACACTTTTGTGCATTTACTCAACTTCTATAACTAGTTCATGTTTCCTGGCTTCTTCAATGTTGGTTAGCTGGCGAATTGTCCATTCTTTTATCTGAATTTGCTGTGGGAAGATAGCAAAGATGTTTAACAGTCAGTCCCATGAAATTTTAGAAGCTCTTCAAAAAGAGCTGTTGCTTAGCTAACCACCAACTTGTACCAAAATTACAAATCTTATTTATTTTAGTATTAGTTTGAGTAACTATTACATGCATTATGGGTGTGAAAAATGTTTGTTGCTCCAGCATGAGTATTTGTGTGTTTGTCATTCATATTGACAAGTCCTTTCACAGCCCCAAGTTTGAAGCCAGAGCCGAGACTAGCTATGAATTTCTGCAACTATAAGTGCAATTTTTCTTTTAGAAAAGTTAACTATTTTCAGATGAGTTAGCAAATACTTGAGTTTAAGATCTTCAAATTAGCTTTCTGAAGATAGATACAAAGAAGCACATTTAAATGAAAATGGCAATATTACTGAGAGTCATTTGTTCAGCAATTCACATAGCCAGATCCTGCTGTATCTTAAATTAAAAAGCAAATCTTGCATTTACCATTACAAAACTCTAATGTACCTGCTCTATAGGTAATCTTTTCTTTCTCCTATTTTTCCTTTTGGCAATAGTAAATAGCTCATTGTCAGTAGATGATTTCTGAGAAAGTGGCCTGGATCTGCCTTTAAGGACTTCCTCAGTCTTTTTCTTACTGTGCAGTTTGAGAGACGTTGATAGCGTTGGATCATTTTGAACAGCATTTTCATTTATTGTAGTGGCATCTGCAGTACTGGACTTATAAATCTGTTCAGTCCCTTGCAAAGTCACATTTAGAGGACTTTCTTCAAGGATTGTTGAGAGCATTGCTCCTCTAAAAGATGTAGACTTGCTTGACATTCTTGTGCTCCATTGTTTGACTCCTGTTTTGCTATTGGCACCACTTACTATTTTAGGCTTCGTATTCTCAGGACTTGGGGACATTTTCTCAAAGCTTTCAGAATTGGTGTTTGCAAATTTAGATACAGGAGAGATAGTTGACATTCCAGATTTGGACGAGACTGATTCATAAAGCAGCCGTTGTGTTTCAAAGTCATCATATTCTATTCTGGATAGCTCTATATTCTTTCCCACTGAGTTCTCTCTATTTTCAAAAGAGAATTCTTCAGGAGTGCTACATTTCACAGGGGATGTATGCCCAGCTCTCAATATCTTCACGTTTATGAAAGGCACTTCTTCTTCAGACATACCTTTGATGGCAAAGGACAGAACACAAGAGATGTAGTTTAAAAAAGGAAATAAAATGCATGGGCCCGGAGTTTCCACTTGATTGCTGAAGAAACCAGCACAAAATTTGTCCAAAATCAGCATATCTAGTGCAACAGATTGCGGAATTTGCTTTCAGTGCAATTCCAATGTGGTATCTTTTGTGCTAGATTTATTAAGACAATCATGCTGGAAAGCCCTGCTCACAAAGTTGGCCACACCCCCAGGGTGAATTAATCATCAATGGGAATTTCTGCTAATTGCAGTTGTTTGTGGGCCTTCAAAAAGACTTTAAAAATTAAGCTGGCTCTTTTTAGTGCCAAGGACAGTAAAAAGTAAGTTCAAAACTTTTGAACGTAATTTGTTTAACTTTATTAAGATACTGACTACCACACTTCAACTGGAAAATTTTGTCATGTATTTAAAAAACATACTCAACAGTCAGCCAACACGGTTGGTGTTGGGGGAATGGGATGCAGTGTGGTGAATGGGGAGTCCCTCAACAGGGTGCCCTGTGGCTGCTCTCACACCTAGGCAGGCAGGGAAGACCTCTTGGCATGCCTGGAGCACTGGCCTCCCGGTCTGCTACTAGGTCCTCCTCCAGGCACGGGAAACTGGAGGCCAACTCGATAATCCCATTCGGCCTTCTTTAATTGGCCTTAATTAGGCCTTTAATCACTAAAATTGGCTACTTGCCATATGGGGGTGGGTAGCCCTGCCAGCCCCAAACCCACCTCTGCAAAAATGGCCACCACCAGGAAACCAGCACGGCAGCCTGCGCCAGTATTTTCAAGCCCTGTCCATCTCTGTTCCCACCCCTTAAGTATCTATAGAACAGTTCTAGTATCACAGGAGTTCAAAACACCTGTTTTTTAAAAAATTCTTTCATGGGATGTGGGCGTCACTGGAAAAGCCAGCATTTGTTGGCCATCCCTAATTGCACCTGACACCTGAGTAGCTTGCTCGGCCATTTCAGAGGGCAGTTAAGAGTCAACCACATTGCTGTGGGTCTGGAGTCATAAGTAGACCAGCCCAGGCAAGGACGGCAGATTTCCTTCCCTAAAGGACATTAGTGAACCAGACAAGTTTTTACGACAATCTATGATAGTTTCATGGCACCATTACTGAGAGTAGCTTTCAATTCCAGATTTTTCATTCATTGGCTAAATTTATACTCCCCCAGCTGCCATGGTGGGATTTGAACCCATGTCCCAGGGCATTAGCCTGGGCCTCTGGATTGCTAGTCCAGTGACATTACCACTACACCACCATCTCCCCCATTTCAGTTTCCTCTGCTGCCTCTATAGATAGTCACCAACTTATCTCTTTCTGTATTATTGCTATATCTTCAGCTGCTTCTTGGGCAACCACATTCTAGAATTTTGAATCCAGAAATCCATCATCCTCTCTGACACTGAGTGTGTCAAATTACTGAGGATCACAGAGATCCTTTGCTCCAGAGGCTCAATTTTCCAACATTTTTTGCAAATCTCAAGTCTCTGGATACACTGAGGATCCATGATAGTCCATATAATCTCACTCACCATGAGATTTCAGTGTACTGTCCTTTTTATGTCCATCTTAAAAAAGGGTAGTTAGTTTTTATTTTTTGAGTTCAGCCTATTATTTCACAAAAATATAAATTTTAGGAGGAAAGCTATCCAATGACATCTCATGGCTAAACTCCACACTTCTGACCCTTCACATTTCACTGGCTTCCCAGAGAAACAGGAGAAACTGACTGTTTGGGGGTTTTACTCATGGAATCAATGTCCACTAACAAGTTGCCAATGTCATGTTAAATTAAAAGCATTTCCTTACCAATAATCTATTCTATAACACATTTCTGGCATAAGATAATAAAATTGCCAGATATAGTAATGTAATCTTTTCAGCAATTATTCAGATGTACTTTTTTAAAAAACACTTGTATGACACAGCTTTAAATCCATGTTTAATATCCACCTTTTTCAGTGTAGCTTATTTTAAGTGAGGCCTGTTTAAGGCTGCAGATTGAAAGTAATAAAGGGGCACAGTTCATTGTTTGGGCTTCAGGAAACTTAATTTACACCATAAATAATGGATTTCAAAGCTTTTTGAAAGGCTTATAGTTGAAGGGTTTTCAAAAACATGAAATAAAATTTCAGTTAACATTGACTTTGCAGTGTTCTACTTATATCAAAATATTTATTAACTTACAATAACAAATGTTATGATAAAAATATTATATTTTAAATAAAAGCAAAATACTGCGGATGCTGGAAATCTGAAACAAAAACAAGAAATGCCGGATTCACTCAGCAGGTCTAGCAGCATCTGTGGAAAGAGAAGCAGAGTTAACGTTTCGGGTCAGTGACCCTTCTTCGGAACCCTTGAAACGTTAACTCTGCTTCTCTTTCCACAGATGCTGCCAGACCTGCTGAGTGAATCCGGCATTTCTTGTTTTTGTTTATATTTTAAATATACCATTTCGGTTAAACCTCCAAAGGCTAGATTAGTAACTAACCCTATTCTGTATAGTTTAGGAAATATGTAGGAAGATTCAGTTCATTCTACAAATTATAACTAAAACACAGTGCTGCAAAACAGTTTAAAATGCTTTCAGAATATAAATAGACTTAATATATTAGGTTTGTATTAGCTTGCTGTTAATTTCTTACCTGTTCAACTCACAATAAGCACAACCTACTCCAAACAAGCAAATTCTAACAGAACTCTACCTAATCATAAACTAAGAAAGTGCAGCTGTATTTCAAACCCTGATCACTAGGGAGTCCCTTCCAAGTAAACATTAGTGAATAGTCTCAAAGCTAAAGTTAAGCAGCTAATTTACAATCAATCTAATACATAATGATTAAAAACGTAACAAATTGTACCTAAATCAGGGTGAACATCATCCAGATTAGGTACAACCGTTTTGAAAGCATGACAGTTTTATATATGTCTTAAAAATTTTCATCTGTTTTAATGTCTAATAATTACAGCCAGGGTAATAATGACTATAATTCCCAAGGTATTCATTGTATTCCTGTGCTGGTCAACATTAAAATGTTATCATTTAACAGTGAGATTTTAGTATGGTCCTGTTTAAATAGAAGAATTTTCTTTAAATGTTGAAATGGGGATGATTGATTTAGCTTACCAATTTTCTGTTAATTAGCAGGTTTTCTTCAGGTTGATTTGCAAGGCATTTGTAATTTTGAGACACAGCTGTATAATATTGGTCCTTGTTAACAAATTGGGAACACAATAGAAGTTGTTAGTTGCTTGTGTTGTGTGTTAGATAATAACAACTTGCATATATAGTATTTTTAATGTAGTAAAATGGTTCAAGGCTTCACAGAAGTGTTGTCAAACAAAATCTGACACCAAACCACATATGGAGATAGGGCAGATGACCAAAATCTTGGTTAAAGAAGTACGTTTTTAAGGAGTATAGAGGGGTGGAGAGGTTGAGGGAGGGAATTCTAGAGTTTAGGGCCTCAGCAGCTGAAGGCATGGCTGGCAATGGCAAAACAACTAAAATTGTGGATGTGCGAGAGGCCAAAATTAGAGTACGATATCTCAGAGGGGTGTAGGGCTGGAGGAGATTACAGAAATAGTGAGGGATGAGGCTATGGAGGGAATTGAAAAGCAGGATGAGAATTTTAAAATTGAAGTGTTACTTGACTGGGAGCCATTGAAGATCATTGAACAAAGGGGTGATGGTGAATAGGGCTTGGTGTGAGTTAGGACATGGACATCAGAGTTTTGGATGAACTTAAGTTTATAGAGGGTAGAAGATGAGTGGCTGGTCAGGGGTTGTGTTGGAATAGTCAAGTCTAGAGGTAACAAAGGCATGGATGAGTGTTTCACCAGCTGATGAGCTGAGGAAGGGGTGGAGATGAGTGATGTTACGGAGGTGGAAATGTGATCTTAGTAATGGCACAGATGTGCAGTTTGAAGCTTATCTTGAGATCAAATACAACACCAAGGTTGCGAACTGTCCGGTTCAGCCTCAAACCTGATGGAGTTGGTGGCTGGGAATGGAAAATGTTGCAGGGAATTAAGATAATGGCTTCAGTCTTCCCAATATTTAGTTGGAAATGTTTGCTCATCTAGTGCTGGAAATCAAACAAGCAGCATGACAATTTAGAGACAGTGGAATGGACGTGACAGGGTGGTGATGAGGTAGAGCTGGTTATCATCCGCATACATGTGGAACCTGATGAATTTTTGTATGCTGTTGCTAAGGGCCAGCATGTAGATGAGAAATAGGAGGGGCCAAGGATAGACAGTAGATACCAATAATATACATATGAGTCAAATAGTACTAAACAAAATCACTCCTGAGAATAAAAATAAAATGATGCTAGAGAACGCTTGCAACCATGTTAACATAAATGAAACTATTATTTTTAGATATTTTTATATACATGGCAGACTCCTTGTTTGAGTATGTCCAAGCTGTAAATGATTTCTTCGTCTTCTGTGGATCCTTCCGTAACTGAAGAGTCTGATGCGGGATCAGCATTGATGTCCACAGAACTGGTTGTTCATATTGTCATTGTTGATGCTTGGGGGCACTTTTGCATCTGTTCTAACTCTGGCCTTCCTCTGGGCATGGCGGATGTTGTGAGTTTGGTGTAGATGATCCCCGAAACATGCCGAACCAAATTACAGTTTTTGCCTCCATGTGGGCTGGTAGGCTGCAGTGTTTTCCCAAGAGAGGTGGTCTGCAATGCAGAAGTTTATAAGGCTTTTTTTAGTTTGTCCTTGTATCGTTTGTACTGACCTTGATGTTTGCCCTGAGGCAGTTGCCATAGAAGATCTGCTTGGCGATTCTGTAATTATCCATGGTCTGCCCATCTAAGTTAAATTTTCTGGAGGGAGGTATCCATACTGTTTAGCCCAGCATGATAGAGGACCATCTTGTTAGTGATTTTGTTCTGTCATCAAATTCTCATGATGGACCTCAGGTGTCTTTGGCGAAAGCGTTCCAGAGCTTTGATGTGGCACTTATAGCTGACCTAGGATTCTGCACCATACAGCAGGGTGGTAAGGATAATGGCTTGGTAGAGTTTGATTTTAGTCTTCAGTTTAATGCCACGCTGCTTCCAGACACAATCTTGCAGTTAGCTGAGGGCAAAACTTGCTTTCTGTTTGTGTGCATGCATATCTTCTTCAGTATGGCATTCCTGGAGAGCAAACTACCAAGGTATGAGAATTTTTCTACAGTGTTAAGACTGGTGCCATCAACAGTTATGTCTGGTGTTGCATAGCATGTGCTTGGTGCTGGCTGAAACATAACCTTGGTCTTGGAGACCAAAGTTTTTGGCACCACTCGAGAATTTATTTGCCATAGTCTGGATGTCTTCATTGTTGTGGGCAGCTAGGGGCACAGTCATCTGCCTCTGTGACTTTGGAGGTCCACAGTCTGGAGAGATTGAAGAGCTTCCCTGAATGGAACCTAATGTTGATGCCTGCAGGCATGTCTCTGGTGGCTTCCTTAAGCATTGCAGCAAAGAGAAGATTGAAGAGTTTGGGAATCATGATGTATCCTTGCTTTACGCTGCTGATTACCACAAAGGGATTGGACATCTCAGCACAGGCACAAACATGTCCAACTAAGCCATTATGCAGACTGCACAGGATTTTGACAAACTTGTTCGGACATCCTAGCTTGGAGAGCAGGTGCCATAGACCAGGTCGACTCACACACTGTCAAAAGCTTTAGTTAGGTCTATGAACAGTGTATATAGATCCTGATGTTGTTCTCTGCACTTTTGTTGTTTGTAGCAAGACAAATACACCATATTGGTTGTACCACAGTTAGCCCTAAAACCATACTGTGATTCTCGGAGGACATTATCTATGAGGCTGCCTACTAGATAGCTTAATAGGACCATTGTGAGGATCTTTCCTGTGATTGAGAGAAGGCTTCTATGTATGACTTTGTTTCAGTAGTGCAAAGGATGACGGATAATGCAGCCTTACATTAGCCTTCTGTAACTTGCTTGGTAGGAGAATGAGCAGGAGCAGATCTGATAAAGAAAAATAGAGCAAATGGGAAGACACAATAGGTAAAGATATGGAGTGGATAGGACATTAGGGTATTGCAAGCAGAGACACGGGCAGAATTTTGAGTTTTGGTTCAGGAGCCCGACATCTGAGTCAAATGAGGGTCACAAACCTGCACTGTGTGGAAAAGAATCACCCGAATTGGCCATATAATGGCCAGAAGGAGGGCTCGCTGTCCAATTAAAGATGACAGGTAAACTCTCGAAGCTGGAGGGCCAACTGGAGGCCTTCCAGCTCAGAACGAGCAGCAGCCTGCAGTTCAGGTAAGAGACAGAGAGAGAGGGTGTCTCCATCTTGAAGTGCCTCTCTCCAACTTTTTAAACCTTTAAATTAAAAAATGGACCCAGCAGCCAGGCCATTATGGAGGGAAGCCACTCCTGTGGCCACAGCTGTGACCAGGCAGGTGGGGAGGGCCTCAAAGCGTGCCTGGAGCACAGGCCCTCCGGTCCACGGGGGTGAGGGGGGAGGTGGGGGGTCGGGTACGGGGCAAGCCAACTGGAAAATTTCAGTTGTCTTCTGACAAGCCTTTAATTACCCTTATTTGGCTACTTGCTACTTGCGGGTGGGTACCCCTTCTGACCCCCATCCCGCATCTGGGTAAATGGCCCGGGGATGGGATGGTGCCAGCAAACCAGTACGCCAGTCAGCAGTGTGAATTTTCTTGCCCGCCTGCCTCCATGTTCACACCCATATGAAGGCAAAAATTCAACCCATGATGCAGATAGGTGTGAGGGCTGGTTTTCAGGCAGAAACATGGGAGTCTATTTTAACTTGGCCAAATTGCCATTGAGAGGACACTAACAGCCTCAAAATGGAATCAGTAGACTTCAACGGTTAAAATCTGCCTGTGACGTAGGTGTGGGTAATTGTACAAGGCAAAGATATAGAGAAGTTTATAGGCTGAAAGTATGGTAAGAGAGGAATCACAGCCATAAATAGACAGATGTAATAGATTTAACAAAGATAGAGAGAAACAGAGGGTAAGTCAGAAAGTGGGCAAGAATGAATTATTGCAGTGAGATCAGCTGGGTGCCTGCTTGGCTTGTGCCATCAAACAAGTGCTTCATCTGTCCACAATCAATATCTGGACACTTGCAGTGCAACTCCACCTACTGAGATTGAATCTTTTATAATGAAAAAATCTTGGGACAGTGGAATATTTCCAGTATTTTCTATCAATGCTGACTTCAAAACTTGCAGTTCCTGTAACGTTTAAAAAGCCTTTGATTGTGGATCTTTTTGCATGTTTACAAAGCATTGAGATGGAACGATGCAATATATGCTGCCACAGAAATGTTATTGTATTGCTTGCATTTTACGTCATGTTAATGAACTTGACATGTTTAGTTCAGACAGAGTTTCCTCCTTAGAAATCAAGTCAGTGACTCTTTGAGCTACAGTTTGATGTATACTGTAGGGAAGGAATTACTGTAACCACAATGAGTCCAACTTTCTGACCTCTGGCAAAAATGGGGTTGTGCTGGCCCCAATCTTGGGCATGCCCATAGCTAAGGATTGGGCAACTTCACTCAATTTTCCAATATAAGCACTGCTTCCTATTTTGACCGCGCTAAAGGGGATCTTGACTTGCAACACGCTTGACTGGGGAATCAGAAAATTTGGCACCAGGGCAGAAGTTAAAGGGCTGCAGCGCAGCATAAAAGGAAAAGTTACGATGGGAACAGAAAATTTGATTAATGTACAATTTCCTCCACCAGTTTACTGCCCAAATGGTGGAGCTGGAAATTTTCCCCAGTGTCCTTACACTAATTTGCCTGACATAAACACTAGCTCCTGAGAGCTCCACAAAGCAATTTTGTTTCATTTTTAATCCTTCTACATCTAAAACAAACTATGCTTAAAATGTCAACTTAATAAAGGATTCTGGCATATTTAGATAGGTATGCAATCAGAAATATTCAAGAATTTCAATACCAAATATGGAATGGTATTTAATATTTGGCAGTTTTATTTCCTTATGGCTGATGGGATCTGCAACTGACAGTTTTGTCCTTTTGTAAAAAAGTGATTTATTGCTTATTTGAAACCTGATTAAATAATTACAGATGTGAAAAATTGTGCTAAATTTAAAGGCAGTCTACCAATAAAATGTAATCATTTTAAAGTATCTCAGTGCAATTATTTCGCAGGCTCATGACTACTACACCAAGGCAATTGATCTGCAACCAGGAGATGAATCTGCTTTGCTGAATCGAGCCATATGCCGTGTTTTGCTTCGGCATGCTAAAGAGGCAATGGAGGACTTTGAAGAAGCTATTAAACTTAGTCCTTATTCAGCTCACATATATTTCAACAGAGCAAACCTCTATGCCACTCTAAAACAGTACAAAGATGCTGAGAAAGATTATTCACAAGGTAAGATGAAAAATACACATTTTTACAAAGCATTTTGTTGAGTGACAGGTGTTGTAAGATGTACTGTAAAATTTCTAACAAACATCCCCAAGTCTATATTTAGGAAAAAAAAAAGAACTTTGCTTAAATGAAGTATTATATCACATAAAGGTAACTTTCATCTGCATATTATAAACTAAATTTATGTTTGTATGTAGGCTTTAGATAAGAGTCTTAAATTATTTCCTTGATGTAAAAAAAACCTGGATTTCTACTTTATGGTGTTACAACCAGGTGAGAAGGGGTCTAGGGGCTCCCTCTCAGCCTTTGCCTGGTTTAACCGCAACAGGGTTTCATTTTAAAATACCCTGTTTTTAGCTACCCCTCAGTTCACTGCTCCAATTGTAAGGCAAAGAAATCAGACAGGTTTCCTTAGATTTAAACAAGAAAGGTAGAAGTTTATTAATCTTAAACTCTAATCCGGTTAACAACTACGACTATGAGTCTTGACCACGTTAACATGCATATGTGATAAATACACACGCAGATAGAGACAGAAAGCGTAGAAAAGAATGAAGGGTAAAGGTTTAAGGCAATATCTGTTAGTTACTTACAGTCCTTTAAGTTCAATGTGGAGTCTTTGGTTGCTGGTACGTCCTGCTATTCGTTGGGGCCCAGTTGACACTTCAACTTGTTTCGATGTTGGAGTCTTTTCTCTGTTGAGGTTTATGTGTCTTCCGTGGGTCCAGTGGCTTGGGAGAAAGCGAGAGACAGCCAGGAGAGAGGCTTCCTTGTTCCAGTTTCAGTTGCAAAACTGCCTTCTGTTCCTTTCTCTGTGGCACAATTCAAAAAATCCTAGGTTGCCCAGCAGGTTAGTCATATGGCTCGCTCCTTATTTGGAACAGTCTCTCCTGTGAGGTTTGTAGATTGTATTACCTTAGCAGTCTCTGTAATGTGCTTCCTTGCACCTTCAATGTCTGGTGATCAAAATCTATTTTGGTTAATTGGAGCAGGGAATAGTCCTTTGTCTCCACAAGCAGCGTCTCTTATTATGCAAATGTTCTTCCAGCCCAGTGTCTGGTGATCTTCAAGCAGGTCATTTCTTCACTCCAGCAACAGTTTAAAATCAATGTTCATATGACAAAATTAATATGCCTCATTCTTGGCAGGTTTGGGGGGATGGTCTGCATGACAGTGGTCTCAAGAACAGTTACAAGTTTGAGACTGCATGGTAGTAATCAACTGGATAGTTCAAAATTGACATAGAATATGCACTATATATGTGCAACTGCACAGCTATATATGAACAATAATAATAATACACAACCCTATCTTGCTACCAGTTCTCTTGGCCCTTCACATGCCTCAGTGCAGTCAGACTGCTTGTCCAACATCAAGTGCTGATGGGCATAATTTCCTATTGTTATTATCAGAAATTCTAACAACCACATCTTCAGCCCCCATCTCAAGCTTTGTACCATAGAACCATAGAAAAATTATGGCACAGAAGGCATTCTGCCCATCATGTCTGTGCCAGCCCAATTTAATCCCACCTTCCAACACTTGAACCGTAGCCTTGCAAGTTACAGCACTTCAGGTTTAAATGAGTTGAGGGTTTCTGCCTCCACCATCGTTCCTGGCAGTGAATTCCAGCCACCACCATCCTCTGGGTGAAAAAAAGTTTTTCCTCGTGTCCCCTCTATTGCTTCTACCAATCACCTTAAATCTGTGCCCCCTGGTCATTGACCTCTCTGCTAGGGGAAACAGGTCCTTCCTGTCTACTCTGTCGAGGCCCCTGATAATTTTGTACACCTCAATTAAGTCACCCCTCAGCCTCCTCTTTTCTAAGGAAAACAACCCTAGCCTAGCCAATCTTTCCTTCTTGTAAATCTCCTCTGTACACGCTCCAGAGCAGTTATGTCCTTCCTGTAATATGGTGACTAGAACTGTACGCAATACTTCAGCTGTGGCCTAACCAGCGTTTTATACAGTTCCAGCATTACATCCCTGCTTTCGTATTCTTTACCTCGGCCAATAAAGGAAAGCATTCCATATGCCACCTTCAGGGACCTGTGGACATGCACTCCAAGGTCTCTTACTTCTACCCCTCTCAATATCCTCCTGTTTATTGTGTATTCCCTCGCTTTGTTTGCCCTCCCCAAATGCATTACCTCACACTTCTCTGGATTGAATTCCATTTGCCACTTTTCCGCCCACTCAACCAAACTATTGATATCTTTCTGGAGACTATAGCTATCCTCTTCGCTATCAATTACACGGGCAGTTTTTGTGCCAGCAAATTTCCCAACCATGCCTCCCACATTTAAGTGCAAATCATTAATATATACCACAAACAGCAAGGGACCCAACACTGAGCCCTGTGGAATGCCACTGGAAACCGCTTTCCATTCACAACAACATCCATTGACTACTACCCTTTGTTTCCTGTCACTGAGCCAATTTTGGATCCAACCTGCCACATTCGACTGTATCCCATGGGCTTTCATTTTACTGAACAAATCCATGATGGCAATCCCTGATTAATCCGTGCCTTTCTAAGTAGCAGTTTATCCTGTCTCTCAGAATTGATTCTAATAATTTACCCGCCACTGAGGTCAGACTGACCGGCCTATAATTATTTAGCCTATCCGTCGCACCCTTTTTAAACAATGGTATAACGTTTGCAGACCTCCAATCCTCTGGCATATCACCTGTATCGAGTGAGGATTTGAAGATGATCCTCAGCGCATCCGTTATTTCACCCCGGCTTCCTTCAACAACCTGGGATGCAATCCATCCGGCCCTGGCGATAAATCCATGTTCAAGGATGTCAGACCTTCCAGTACTTCCTCTCTCATTATACTTAGTGTATCTAATATTTCACTCTCCTCCTCTTTTACTACAATGTCTGCATCATCCCTCTCCTTTGTGAAGACAGAGACAAAAAACTCATTAAGAATCCTGCCCACATCTTCTGCATTCATTCATAAGTTCCCTTGTACACCTCTGATAGACCCTACCCTTTCCTTAGTTATCCTCTTGCTCTTAATATACTGATAAAACATCTTTGGGTTTTCCTTGATTTTACCTGCCAATAATTTTTCATGTCCTCTCTTTGCTTTTCTAATTTTTTTTACCATCTCTGCACTTTCTATACTCCTCTAGGCTTTCTAAAGTATTACGTTTTTTGTGATTGCCATAAGCATTCCTCTTCTGCTTTAACTTACCCTGTAAGATTCTAGATAACCAGGGGTTCTAGATTTGGCCGTACCACCCTTTATCTTTGTGGGCACATGCCTACACTGTGCCTGTAGAATCTTTCTTTTGAACGCCTCTAACCACATTCCCCATCCAAGACATACTGTCAAGCTGAACCAGATCACTTGCAATCTTGGTCCTCTGTTTGCCCCTGAATTGAGTTTTAAATCTCACATCCTTTCCAACACCAAGGCTACTTACCTGCACCTCTGCAGCATTGTTTGCCTCCATCCTGGCTTCAGCTCCTCCATCTTAAACTTACATATCCCATTGTCACTTACATTCAACTACTATAACACTCATGTTGCAGACATTCCATCCTCAATAAAGTCCAATGTCCAAAATCCTGCGCATATATTCTGTCCTGCACTAAGTACCCCTTCCTCACTGATCAGCACTGTTTCCTTTACTGAACGCACTCAAGTCAAAATTCTTATAAGTTGTCAATAAATTCCTCCATGCTTTTGCACCACCATCTTTCTCCAGTCTTCTCCAACGGCACAGTGGCGCAGTGGTTAACACCGCAGCCTCACAGCTCCCGTGACCCGGGTTCAATTCTGGGTACTGCCTGTGTGGAGTTTGCAAGTTCTCCCTGTGTCTGCGTGGGTTTTCTCCGGGTGCTCCGGTTTCCTCCCACAAGCCAAAGGACTTGCAGGTTGGTAGGTAAACTGGCCGTTATAAATTGTCCCTAGTATAGGTAGGTGGTAGGGAAATATAGGGTCAGGTAGGAATTTGGGATTAGTGTAGGATTCGTATAAATGGGTGGTTGATGGTCGGCACAGACTCGGTGGGCCGAAGGGCCTGTTTCAGTGCTGTATCTTTAAAACTAAAATTAAAAACTTAAAACTAATATCCTCTCCATTCCTCTGATGCTGGACGTCTGTGCATCGCCCCTTCCTTCAACACACCATTGATGGTTAAGCATTCAGCTGCCTAGGTCCTCTTTATGAACTCCTTCTGTAAACCTCTATGACTCTGCAACTCCCTCTCCACCTTTAAAAACACCATTAAGCATGTGCCTTAATCCTACCCTTCTGTCATCCCTCCTAATCTGCTCCTTCCTGGCTCAGAATTCATTTTCATTATACCTATTTGTGAAGTGCCTTGGGATGTTCTTATGTTATAGGTAGGGGCAGCGGACACAGATATTTTGTCACTTACACCAGCTGTCCCCCACCCACACATGGATTTTCGAGCCTCTATGTTTCCATAGATTTAGAAATGTGTCACAAATGTGTACTACTACTGGTATATGATAAAAAATATTTGTTTAAGAGTTTGATGCCTTCAAACTAATTAACTGCAACAACTGACTAAGCCAGTAGTGGGAGAGCTATATTCTTTCTCCAATTTTCAGAGGTTATAAAGCATCAAAGGTTAAACCACAAAAGCAACTGAGGAAACTGAAGCACTAAAAACCACTGAAATGTAGAAAAAATGGAATGAGAAAAATTGAAATAAAGTTGGTTTTCATTTAAATACCCCTCATTCCCTAGTTCTCACTGCATTAAGAGCCTTGCTGAGACTAGGCATTCATAAGGATCATTATCAGCTGCATAATTATATATCACCATAATCTGTGGTTTTACATCTGTCACTGCTGTGACACCATCAAACCAGGACAGCAATCCTGGATTTATTGGGGTGTATGGAAGGCGATACTCGGAAAGCATCAGGTATACTTTAGAATAAGGCTTCAACTTAATTACAGCTACACTAAGTGCATACCAATCACAGATGCAGCAGGATATAGACATAGCTGAATGATTTCATAACCAACATATCAGAGAGTAGCGCTGTAGAATTAACAACATTCAATTGAGAATGGTGGTGGATCATCAGGCAACTAATGGGAGGAGGAAGTTTCATGAACATTCCTATCCTCAACTACAGGGGGAACCTAACATGTCAGTGCAAGAGACAAGTATTCAGCCATAAATGCAAGTGGACAGTGTTACTCAGTCTCGTCTTGAGGTTCCCATCATCATAAGCTCGATTTGGAGGCTTGTTCAAAGCTTATGTCAGAGGCCAGACATTATAGCATTGGAACATCGCTGCAGGAGTCTTTCAGGGCAGTGCCAGTGATCTAATCATCTTCAGCTGTTTCATCAATGATATTCGCTCTATCTTAAAATCAGGACTGGGCCTGTTCATTGATGATTTATTTCATAGCGTCAGCTCTGTTCACAACATCTTTGATAATGAAGAAGCCCATGCTAGGATACAGCAAGACCTGCGCAACATTCAATCTTAGGCAGGTAGCATTCATGCACATAAGTGCCAAACAATGACTATCTCCAACAAGAGAAAAACCAACCACCTCCCCTGATAAGCTGCCTCTGCAGCTCACTTTAAATGTTCCCATTGTTCTATCCCCATAGTTCTGTTCCCACAGTCCCCCCTTTGATTCTTCAAACACCTTTAAGAATCATTCCCTTGATCCCACCTAGGTGTCTTTGATGGTCTCTATCTGTCTAGAAACAGCCTTCAACACCCGGAGGGGTCACACTCAATACATTGCCTGCTTGTGCCACAAGAAGGGCCTGCGGGAACTCTGTAAGGGCATAAGCTTGGCAGGGGCTTGTTTACAACAGCACTTAATAAGCAAAAACATAAAAGGTAGTAGACTTGTACAATTACAATTTCATTTAAGCATCACTATTACATAATCGATTGTACAAACATAATACAATTCCATTCTTAGAGTACATTAATCATTCATTAATTCATTTTAAGTATATATGAAAAGATTATACAATTACCCTTTTATGGCATAACTAATTGTCTCTCCTTTTACAGAGCAAGTTCGAACACTAATTGCTTTTTGGGTAGCTGTCCAACCTGTATTCATACATCCTCTTACATCATCTAATTAATTTCTTAAGTTGCCAAATTAAGTAGGTCACATATAACACCATGATACCCAAAACCACTATCAGGACATGGGAGATAATTCTAAACCAGGGGTGTATCTCCACGTTTGACCCCCAGTCCCATAAGTCCTCCCACCAGGTAAAATCATTTATCTCGTCAATCTCATCTTGTAGCATCTTCGACTGTAGTACACTACAGCAATGACTTCTAGCTGCTGTCTCTCTTTACCCAAGTGTATGGGCAATGGCTGAATAGTATATTCATATTCCTGGAGGTATTTTGTCAAATCCTCCTTAATACTTTCTGTCACAGTTATCGTTTCTGTCTTCTGTTTATGTACATCTACCAACTCCATCTTCCCTACTCGGGTTGATATTTGTGGGTTGAACCAAAATGTACTGTTGCTCACCGGACAAGTCCGGTTATGTCCATACTGGTACTCCTTCACTGTGGTGGTTAAGCAATATCTCCCCTTTCCCATATAGGCCACATGGGTTAGCCATGACAATGCTTTCCTAGTCTCCATGGTGCAATTTACAGAGGCATTAAATCCACATTATGATTCTGCCGTTTTATATATGAGGACATATGACCACCTGGTTTTTCAGACTACACTCAGACAATGTTGTTCCAATTACCTCTTTTCCAATTTCCATAACATTTCCATAACATAGGGTAATATATCATAGTATTTTATGTAATCTTTTCCCCTTATCACCCCTATATTTTCTACTTCATGTAATTGCATCCCTAATTTATCTCTCAGAATTACAGGTATTCCCAACACTACTCCAATACTCATAGATCCTGTATTTACACATTCCTGACCTTTCCATACCTTAAGTTTTCTGAGTTGGCATCTGGTAATTTTATCATTTGTGTGAGTAGCTAAGTATTCCAACTGGGTGTCATTGATCCAAACTGGTACATGTCCCGCATCAATTTGCCTCCAATCTGAGATATTCAATATTACCGGTACCAACTCAAGCTTTATATTGTCATATACAATTTTATTAGTTTTTATTATCGCAAGTCCATTTTCTGGTCCTGCAGTTAAGGCAGGGCAAGGGAGACCAGTCACTCGTGGCTGCTGGGTCGTAACCTTACTCGTCGGTAATTTGGATGTGGGGGTAACCGTGGGGGTTGGTGCTTCTTGTCCGTTTAATCTCACAACCTGGAATAGGAACTGTCCTTTTTTATCTTAGAGCTTTAATATCTTGCGCTAGGGGAAGTTCGAGGATTGTCTGCATTCACTTTTGCTCTGTCTCATGTTTTCCCTGTGTTATTACTATTCCCAAATAAGAAACCTTTTCCTTCATTATCTGTGCTGTTTTCAGCTTAACTTTCACTCTGACCTTCCGGAGGAAGGTGGAATATCGATGGATTATTATAAAATCCCTGGGAGAGACACGTCCAGGTGAACTGTTGTCCCTGGAATGTAAACGTAAAAAACCCATTGCTAATATCCAACACAGTAAACCACTTAGACTGTTTTGTTTTTTATTTTCTAAAACTTTGATTGTCTTCTTAAATATCAGATAAATTTCCCTTTGAGTGCTTTAAATAACCACTCATATCAATTAAATTTTGTTTATTGATTCCAATTTCTTATGCCCAGACTTGGTGGTATTTTTTGTACGTTAAAGACAGAAGTGTTTGCAACTATCTCTCCTTCTCAAGCACTTTGTCTCATTGATAAAGATGCTGTGACATTTGATGTCTGCAATTAAGTTCTTAAATTCTCAAAGCTGCTGGATTTCTTGCTGTGGCATCAGTTCTCAGGTGGCCTTGGAACCTGCCGTCACCTGCTTAAAAAAAAAGAGTCCATTGTGGCTCTGCCCCTGAGCCCAGTGGGTTAATTTGTCCACTTATATCTGTTCTCAGCTGCATCACTTTACGTAACCTTTTTTTCTGATCAAAAAGAACTACTCCATTTTAAACTTTTTTCAATCCTTTTGGTATCCTTAGGGTTTGAAAACAACAAAATCATTAGTAACTTATCAACTTCAAAGGAAAGTATCTCCATCAGGAAAGACAGCATTTTAGATCAAACTGCAATTGTTTTCAAATTTTTAGCATCTTTTGTAAGAGGTTCCTAATGCCAGGATTTTTTTTAATAACAAAGATGATTCCAAATTCCAATTCAATGCAATATGTAATTAAAAATCAAAACTGCCAATGTTATATGAACGAGTCTTGTGTCCGGAATTGAAGACTCCTCCAAAACTTGACATAATAAACTTGAAAGCTCATAGTGGCCACAAATGAAATTTCCAGTTTTTCAACTTAACAGGTCAATTAACCTTAATAGTATAAACTTAACTCAGACTTATTAACTTATAATACTTATTAACTACACACAGAACAGAATAGCACGTGCTTTCTAAAAAAGATATGTAAATCACGTCATTTTTCTTGTTCTTTCTTCAGGCGCCTTTTCAAATGCCTGTAATAAAACCAAAAACTAAAGGAAAAGTTATTTAACATTCTTAACACAAAAGATTTAACACCAACTCCTTACACAAACTTTAAACAGGATTTCTTTCCTATATCTCTTTTGTTTATCCTACTCTCCCTTAAACCAATATCCAATTCCTGACATTTGCTACTTAAACACAGTCAGTAAAACATGTCTTCAAGTTTAGACTGCAAAATAAAGCAATAGCAGAGTTTCCAATTAAAGCAGTGTTTTAAACTTCAAATTGGATTTTTGCCAGACATCTTCAGACCTTCAAGGCTGAAGCTTATCTCTTAGAAAATTGTTCCTTGCCTTTTCACGGTTGTAAAACCAACTTTTAAAATAAAAATAAAAATAAAACTTTAACTTAAAATATAATTCAATTTTATATCCCATTACTGGGTGCACAATCTTAAATTGAAATTCATACACTCAACAATCACTTTTCGCACCCATTCAATTCCAAACAACTTAATAGACCCATGCTTTCAACATCAAAGCCAGACAACAAAGAGTTAATGACAGTCAGTTCTACAGAATACAAGTTGTACAGAACACAAGCTGTACATCCCAGGGACATTCAATTCATTCGTGGAAGCTTCCAACATTCACACATTCAAATCAAAGACACAGTAACTTGTTTTTACTCTAAAACATAGTCCTTTATGTCACTCTGCCATAAACTTTGTCATGGAGCCCTCTGGCCTTTATCGGCCAAGGACCATTGGGTCCGTCCTTTATCCTTACCCAAACTCTCTTTATATCTTCCAGGGACCACTGTCCCATGGAGGTGCCATATTTTTGCCCAATTTCAGTGTACGTTTTAGCCAAATTAAACTGTTGCTCTACATATTCTTTTAACTGCTGAAGTATTTCATCTTCGGGAACGTCAGGTGGGGCTCACCCCCCCTTTGACGGTAGTTAGTAACTGTCGGTTGCCTTCGTCTGTCATTTTATCAATTCGAGCAGGGAAGTAGGTCTCGAGCCGTTAGGCTTTTCTGCCGAGTAGGTATTTCATCAAATACCGCCAAGTTAGACGTCTGTAAAGGGGTCTCGAGCCGCAAAAGAAAAGTTCGGGATTGCGTGGGAGGGAACCGAAATTTAGACAACGACCAAGGACTTTTAACGTAAAGAGGAGTCCTTACCTCTGGGGCGCCGATATAGGTCCGATGTCTATGGCTTCGGTCTTAATCCTCCAGCGATCTTGCCGACTACGCCAAGTTGTTGGATCCCATTAGTTGCACAAAGAGAGACGAAGTCCGACTGTAGCTTTAAGAAACTTTATTGCAGTACTTAATTACATCTTCCGAAAACTTAACAATGAACTGAACTAAACTAAAACTAAAAGCAACACACACACTGAACTAACCCATCTTTCGCACCAAATCAAGCCTTATAGTTATTCATACAAATCAGTAACACCTGCTCTTTGTTCCCAATTGGTCTACAAACTTCTGCAGTTTCTTGGTGTCGGGGCCTGATTGGGGTACTGCCTTGTCAATTTGTTTTAACTTCTTACTCCAGTTTCCCATCCCCTTATCTCCTTGTGAACCGTTAGGCTGACTGTTATACAAAGGGTTATTATTAAGCAGTATACAGCTGTCCTGATAGTTTCTGTTTGTTAGTCTGCTTTTGCTGATAAGCTGCCTCTGCAGCTCACTTTAAATGTTCCCATTGTTCTATCCCAATAGTTCTGTTCCCACATTGGGAACCTAACATGTCAGTGCAAGAGACAAGTATTCAGCCATAAATGCAAGTGGACAGTGTTACTCAGCCTCGTCTTGAGGTTCCCATCATCATAAGCTCGATTTGGAGGCTTGTTCAAAGCTTATGTCAGAGGCCAGACATTATAGCATTGGAACATCGCTGCAGGAGTCTTTCAGGGCAGTGCCAGTGATCTAACCATCTTCAGCTGTTTCATCAATGATATTCGCTCTATCTTAAAATCAGGACTGGGCCTGTCCATTGATGATTTATTTCATAGCGTCAGCTCTGTTCACAACATCTTTGATAATGAAGAAGCCCATGCTAGGATACGGCAAGACCTGCGCAACATTCAATCTTAGGCAGGTAGCATTCATGCACATAAGTGCCAGACAATTACCATCTCCAACAAGAGAAAGACCAACCACCTCCCCCTCATCTTCAATGGCACCAACATTGCTGGAACCCACACGATGAACATCCTGGGGGTCCATTGACCAGAATTTTAACTGGACAGTCATGATTAATTGTTAGTTTCTACTTGCAGAAGGAGATAATTACACCTATATTTCCTCTGCTCCTTTTTTTAGCTTGTTAATCTCCAGTCTCCGAATTCAATTTTTCACAGTCAAACCCTAGAAGGAACCAGTACTGTTCTGACACAATTTTGTGGCATCAAATGTTTGGTCATGGGCCACCCATCCACCTACCATCTCCTTTTAAATCTTCAGATCAGTTTCTGGAGCAAACAGATGCTTCTCTTGGCTTGGTTCTCAGGCCATCGGCTACCCACCTTTCGCTGTTGCTTAGTCACCTGCTTTCTTGCCACTCTGCCTTTCCCTTTTCAACTATTCATGCTGACTCCCAGAAGGAAGTTGTGCAAATATCCTCATGTTCCATTCTAATGGCTACAAGAATGATTTTCTATATATTTCCAATATTAGTGAGGATGAAGTAGAATTAGAGCACTGTACAGGGCGGCGCAGTGGTTAGCACCGCAGCCTCACAGCTCCAGGGACCTGGGTTCGATTCTGGGTACTGCCTGTGCAGAGTTTGCAAGTTCTCCCTGTGACCGCGTGGGTTTCTGCCGGGTGCTCCGGTTTCCTCCCACAGACAAAGACTTGCAGGTTGATAGGTAAATTGGCCATTGTAAATTGCCCCTAGTGGAGGTAGGTGGTCGGGGAATTGAGGGGATGTGGTAGGAATATGGGATTAATGTAGGATTAGTATAAATGGGTGGTTGATGGTCAGCACAGACTCGGTAGGCCAAAGGGCTGTTTCAGTGCTGTATCTCTAAATAAATAAATAGAACTACAAGCCATTTTTTCTGAGTTCTATTTCTCTTCAAGTAGTGTATCCTGGGCTACAGTTCATTAGTTGCTGACAGATTTCTGGTATTTTGCTATTCTTCTTCAGTGAGCCTAAACACCGAGTTTTGTTAAGCAGTTGCAGCTTAGGGGCATCACAAATGAATTTCATCTTGTCCTCACCCAATCTCCATGCGCACGCACTTTCAGAACACATCACAGGATAGTAATCAAGAGAAGGAAGCACTGCTGATCTTCTTCTCCTGCTCTAGAATAGGGACATTAAGGCTAATTGTATTGCTGCTGGTGCTGAGATCATTCATAATTGAGCAATTTAACTTAGGGCCTTATTGTTGTAATTAACTACCACACCACATGGTTCAATTAACCCACGATACCATTGGGTCAGCTACAGAACATTTGATAAGTCAATATTCTCTGAGTAACTTCAACAATTGAATATTTTCCCATTTTTATTTTTCATAACATACGAACAAAGGAGGAAAAAATGAATAATGTTCACCCATCTTTATAAAATGTGGAAATTATGATTATCAAAGGAGAAAGACAATATATAATTATATTTTAGCTTACTTATCCTAATTAGTCTAATTACAAAAGAAACTTTCCCCGAAACTAAAATATTGCATATTCTTGTTACAATCCTGAGAATAGTAGAGATAAAGCTACAATTGCCTTAACTTCAGGGAATTCTTTTGGGCCTCCTTATCTCGAGAGACAATGGATACGCGCCTGGAGGTGGTCAGTGGTTTGTGAAGCAGCGCCTGGAGTGGCTATAAAGGCCAATTCTGGAGTGACAGGCTCTTCCACAGGTGCTGCAGAGAAATTTGGTTGTTGGGGCTGTTGCACAGTTGGCTCTCCCCTTGCGCCTCTGTCTTTTTTCCTGCCAACTACTAAGTCTCTTCGACTCGCCACAATTTAGCCCTGTCTTTATGGCTGCCCGCCAGCTCTGGCGAATGCTGGCAACTGACTCCCACGACTTGTGATCAATGTCACACGATTTCATGTCGCGTTTGCAGACGTCTTTATAACGGAGACATGGACGGCCGGTGGGTCTGATACCAGTGGCGAGCTCGCTGTACAATGTGTCTTTGGGGATCCTGCCATCTTCCATGCGGCTCACATGGCCAAGCCATCTCAAGCGCCGCTGACTCAGTAGTGTGTATAAGCTGGGGGTGTTGGCCGCTTCAAGGACTTCTGTGTTGGAGATATAGTCCTGCCACCTGATGCCAAGTATTCTCCGAAGGCAGCGAAGATGGAATGAATTGAGACGTCGCTCTTGGCTGGCATACGTTGTCCAGGCCTCGCTGCCGTAGAGCAAGGTACTGAGGACACAGGCCTGATACACTCGGACTTTTGTGTTCCGTGTCCGTGCGCCATTTTCCCACACTCTCTTGGCCAGTCTGGACATAGCAGTGGAAGCCTTACCCATGCGCTTGTTGATTTCTGCATCTAGAGACAGATTACTGGTGATAGTTGAGCCTAGGTAGGTGAACTCTTGAACCACTTCCAGAGCGTGGTCGCCAATATTGATGGATGGAACATTTCTGACATCCTGCCCCATGATGTTCGTTTTCTTGAGGCTGATGGTTAGGCCAAATTCATTGCAGGCAGACGCAAACCTGTCGATGAGACTCTGCAGGCATTCTTCAGTGTGAGATGTTAAAGCAGCATCGTCAGCAAAGAGGAGTTCTCTGATGAGGACTTTCCATACTTTGGACTTCGCTCTTAGACGGGCAAGGTTGAACAACCTGCCCCCTGATCTGGTGTGGAGGAAAATTCCTTCTTCAGAGGATTTGAACGCATGTGAAAGCAGCAGGGAGAAGAAAATCCCAAAAAGTGTGGGTGCGAGAACACAGCCCTGTTTCACACCACTCAGGATAGGAAAGGGCTCTGATGAGGAGCCACCATGTTGAATTGTGCCTTTCATATTGTCATGGAATGAGGTGATGATACTTAGTAGCTTTGGTGGACATCCGATCTTTTCTAGTAGTCTGAAGAGACCACGTCTGCTGACGAGGTCAAAGGCTTTGGTGAGATCAATGAAAGCAATGTAGAGGGGCATCTGTTGTTCACGGCATTTCTCCTGTATCTGACGAAGGGAGAACAGCATGTCAATAGTCGATCTCTCTGCACGAAAGCCACACTGTGCCTCAGGGTAGACGCGCTCGGCCAGCTTCTGGAGCCTGTTCAGAGCGACTCGAGCAAAGACTTTCCCCACTATGCTGAGCAGGGAGATTCCACGGTAGTTGTTGCAGTCACCGCGGTCACCTTTGTTTTTATAGAGGGTGATGATGTTGGCATCGCGCATGTCCTGGGGTACTGCTCCCTCGTCCCAGCACAGGCATAGCAGTTCATGTAGTGCTGAGAGTATAGCAGGCTTGGCACTCTTGATTATTTCAGGGGTAATGCTGTCCTTCCCAGGGGCTTTTCCGCTGGCTAGGGAATCAATGGCATCACTGAGTTCCGATTTGGTTGGCTGTATGTCCAGCTCATCCATGACTGGTAGAGGCTGGGCTGCATTGAGGGCAGTCTCAGTGACAGCATTCTCCCTGGAGTACAGTTCTAGGTAGTGCTCAACCCAGCGGTCCATCTGTTTGCGTTGGTCAGTGATTATGTCCCCCGATTTAGATTTGAGGGGGGTGATCTTCTTGATGGTTGGCCCAAGAGCTCTCTTCATGCCATCATACATTCCTCTGATGTTTCCGGTGTCTGAGGCCAGCTGAATATGACTGCATAGGTGTTGCCAGTAGTCGTTTGCGCAACGCCTAGCTGTTCTTTGTGCAGTACTTCTGGCTGCTTTAAGTGCTGCGGATGTTAAATCGCTGGGGGCTTTCTTGTAGTTCAAAAGTGCAATGCGCTTAGCGGCTATGACAGGTTCCAGCTCTTCATTATGAGATTGAAACCAGTCTGCATTTCTCTTCGCACTTTTGCCGTAGGTGGTCAAAGCTGACTCATAGATGGCGTCTCTGATGTGGGCCCACTTGGTCTCAGCATCCCCTGTGGGAGTGTTTTGAAGGGCTGTTACAAGTGAATTTAGAAATTTTTGTAACAGCTGTGGGTGAGAAATTCTGCTCGTGTTGATGCGCGGGTGGCCCTTCTGCTTGGAATGATGCAACTTCTTTGGTCTGAGTCTAACCTTGCTGCACACCAGGGAGTGGTCGGTGTCGCAGTCCGCACTGTGGAAGCTGCGTGTGATTTGAACACTGTTTAAGGCGGCTCGCCTTGTGACAATGAGGTCTAGCTGGTGCCAACGACGTGATCTTGGGTGCCTCCATGAAACCTGGTGACAGGGTTTAGTGTGAAAGAACGAGTTGGTGATGCAGAGGTTATGATAGGTACACAACTCAAGCAGTCTCTGCCCGTTCTCATTCATCCTTCCAACGCCATAGCGCCCAAGGCAGGAGGGCCATGAGTCATGGTCGGCCCCAACCCTGGCATTAAAGTCCCCCAGCAGGAATAGGTGTTCGGTGTTGGGGATGCTGCTAATGATGTTATGGAGTTGTTCATAGAACTGGTCTTTAGCTTCAGGTGCGGAGCAGAGTGTTGGAGCATAGATGCTGAGTAGGTGTACTGGACCAGAGGTGGTGAGCAGTCGGATGGACAGTATGCGTTCCGAGCCATTTGAGGGAGGCTCTATCATGCTGAGCAAGGAGTTTCTGATGGCGAAGCCCACTCCATGCTGTCTTGGTTCTTCAGGATCCCTGCCCTGCCAGAAGAAGGTGTAGTCTTGCTCTGCTAGAGAGCCACTCGCGGGGAGGCGAGTCTCCTGAAGTGCTGCAATGTCCACATTGAATCTACTGAGCTCGTTGTTAATGATGGCGGTCTTCCGAGAATCGTTGATTTGTGTAAGGTCTTCCGACAGGCCAGGACACATAGTTCTGACGTTCCAGCTTGCAAAGCGAAGGGCTGGTACCTTCTTTCCTTTTTTCATGTTGTTTGGTGCGGTGTATCAGTCCACCTTTCGGGCAATGACCCTGAGCTCCAAGCACCCATTGAAGCAGGCAGACTGTGGCGGGACAGAACCTTATTGACCGGGGGCTGCCCGGTTTGAGGCGGGCGGTAGCTGTCCAGTGAGGTGCAATGACCTCTCCCACCGACAAAGGCAACCCGTGGCGCCCAGTTTCTACGCCAATTTATCTGGACTTATAACCCGTAACTGCTGCCTTCCGTGTTGTTTTAGTCGCTGTGAGGCAACTATGGAGTGACCTCTCCATGGCGCATGCCTGGGCAAATTTATGGAGGTTGAGAGTTGCCCAGTCGTCAAAACCCCCCTCTCGGCCTTTCTGGTGGGGTCCAAAGGAGTGCAGGACACGACGTTTGGCACCAGTATGGCTGCAGGAACTGCCGGAAACATGCCAAAGGTGACACATGACCGCCTACGGGGTTCCGCTCCGGATTTTCTGTTAGGGTTTACTCTCTTAGCCTTGGTCTCTCCCGAGACGCCCACAAGGCAGTGGGGTTGTTGGGGCCCCTACACAGGTGTAGGATGGTGCCGGTGGGAGGAGGGGATGCAAGGGGGAGGGGTAGAGGGAGGGGGTGGGGGGGGGGTGCAGGGGAAGGGGGTGCGGGGTGAAGATGGTGCGAGGGGGGACGGGCTGGGACGGGGTTGTGAGGGGGTGAGCTGAGAGGGTGGAGCAGGGAAGGGGACGGGGGTGGGGGGGGGTGGAAGGGGGGTAAAGGGGGGGGGAGGGGGGGTGGAATCTGGTGCAGGTAATAAGCCATTTCCTCAGTGCCCACCATCGACGTCCGGAAAGCTCATCCACGTCCTTCGGGAGGTGAAGCATCATTTGGCAGACTTAGAGGTGATTACATTTGCTAAGGGTTTTTTTTTTTGCAGTGGTTTAAATAAAGGCATGCAGCATTGCCGACAGTGCGCTGCAGATGCTCTCCGAGCCATCTCCCGCGGGCGCTTTGAAGTTGCGGCCGGGGGGGCCGTTCGTGGATGTTTTGGGTGTTCGGGGCACCTTTTCACAGGACTTCTCTCGGGTCCCGCAGCTCCTTCTTCACCTCAATGGACTTACCGCATGCCGTGGCTGCAGACACTCTGGACTGTGAAGACAGCAGGATCGGAGATTGAAGTATCGGCAGCTGTGCTCGTCAGTTTCATCCGGATCAATTTCATTGAGAAAACAAAGAGCAGGTGTGGCTGGGGGAGGGCAGTGGGCCCAGGTAACATACACTAAACTAACTGTTAACTTTTAGATAGGGCTAAAATGAACTGATTTAAAGAGCCAGGGGAATTTAAACAGTTTAAGAGGGCAGATTGGGGGAGAAAACGTTAGGGATGGGAGCAGATGGCCATGGATAGAGTTGAACAGCAAGGGAGCTTCCTAGGGAGCTTCCAGCCCAGGAGCCATCTTGAAGCATTCAAGTCAGAGACATCAGGGAATATACATTGCAATACACTATACAAAAAAAATTAGTTCTCCATAAAGCCATGTTTATTGGATGAGGTATACAGCTTAAATTTCTGTTTCACATGCAGTGATGCAGAATATTGCAAATGCTTTACTTGATGCAAAATCCCTTTACAGTCTTTGAGGAATCGATGCTGACAAGTGTTGATTTGCTCATGACATTTGAGGCAATGAATAAAACATAGAGAAATCTTTTCCAATGTTACATTGAATCTGTTCATTTGACATCATCTGTATGTCAATACATTTGCAGCCATTAATGTCTGTTCAAAGGTGTCAAATTTGAGCAAAGCCCTGACTACATTGGCATGCACAATTGTCTCTACAGCTTGTTTTCCTTTATCATATATGTGTCACACTAGACCTCGACGTATTTATTTTGTTTAGTTTTAAAGGACAAACCTGTAGGACTGCAATTGCATATAGATATTCAGAATTGATTGACTGCATATATCTGGCACATAGTTAATCTTATTTCTCTCCTAATATACTGTTGGCTAGTTGACATTGTAAATGGTATCCTCTCCTCAGCCACTGTTCCTCCTGCTTTTAAAACAGCTGTCAGAACCCGCTCATCAGAAAATCCACCTCAGCTCCTGTCTTTCCAAATTACTCTCCAACCTTTCTTTCCAAAGTTCTTGAACATGTTGTGGCCTTGCAACTCCATGTTTGAATTCCTCCAAATAGGCTTCCATTTTTGTTACTGCCTCTGTTTTATTTTATTCATTCATAGGATGTGCACATTACTGGCAAGGCCAGTATTTATTGGCCATCCCTAATTCACCTTGGGAAGGTGGTGGTGAGCCACCTTCTTGAACCACTGCAGTCTCTGCACTGAAGGTACTGTCACGGTGCTGTTAGGTAGGAAGTTCCAGGATTTTGACTCAGTGACAATGAAGGAATGGCAGTATATTTCCAAGTCAGGATGGTGTGACTTGGAGGGAGACTTGTAAGTGGTGGTGTTCCCATGTTTTTACTGCCCTCGTTCTTGTAAGGTAGTTGAAGTCAAGGGTTTGGGAGGTGCTGTCAAAGAAACTTTGGCGAATGGCTGTAGTGCATCTTGTAGAGACAAAGAGCATGACTTGAGATACTAAATGAGTAATTTTCCACTGTCTTTACTAAGGAAGAAGATTCTGCTGAAGTCATAGTGAAAAAGGAAGTAGTTGAGACACTGATACAAAAGCAAAATACTGCGGTTGCTGGAAATCTGAAACAAAAACAGAAAAGTTTGGAAATACTGAGCAGGTCGGGCAATATTTGTGGCGAGAGAAACAGAGTTAATGTTTCAAGTCTGTGACCTTTCATCAGAACTAGTTCACAGACCGGAAACATTAATTCTGTTTTTCTCTCCACAGATGCTGTCTGACCTTGAGTAAGTCCAGCGTTTTCTGTTTTTCTTTTGTAGTTGAGACAGTGGATGGGCTAAAAATTGATAAAGAGGAGGTATTAGAAGGCTGGCTGTACTCAAAGCCAATAAGTAAGCCACCTGGACAGGATAGGATAGAGCCCTTAGAGTTTAAACTGAGCTCTGCAGATCATCACATTCTGTACCAGAAATTGGTGATTTTTGAAGCTCTACCACATACTCAAGTCTGGGGTCAGGGTGCTGGGGCACATGAAGGAGAGAGCAGCAATTTAATAGTGCAGATTTATTTCTGTCCTTAATCGTTCTCTGTGTTGGATAAGTACTTTACTCATTCAACATATTCATAAAGCTAGAGACAGTAATATGTTTGATAATTCACTTTATTTATTATTAACAAACATTAATTGTAAATACCTTAACTAACCATACAGAATAAAGCACATTACCCTGCATCCAAAAGTTACTGTGTGTGAATTCTCCAAGTCTGTCACACCACTGGGTGTTGAAGGCAGCAAAGGTCTCTTACTTTCTTTCTCAGTAAAAACATAGCATCTCTTTATACCATTTTCTTTATGGCACTCTTCCCGTTGGATGCAACCTTATCTACTATTTTATGATTTATGACCACTCAGCTATTCAAACCGCTTACTAGAGATAAGAAGCCACATACCTTTTCGCACCATACTGTTATTTCCTATCATTGTTTGTCCCAGTGTCACAGTTTTATTGTAAACAACCTTTGATGCTCTTACACTACCCACTGCTCTGATGATAAAACTGTGTTTTAAAAGCCTAGGGGATAATTTTGGTGAAAGAATAAAAACAGGTGCTAAATGCGCTGGTCAGACACACCTGTTTGAAACTCTGATTTCAGCATAAGACTTTGGTCCTAATTGCTGATTAGCATAATTTGAACTTCCCTGGAGGTGCTAAATCGGACACTAGCTAGTTTAGCACTCATTTGAGACATGGAGCTGCATATGTGGGCTTCACGCACTCACTGCCATGGAAGTTGTGGAATATGCTGACTGACACTCAGCAGCGCATTTCACTATAGCTCAGGTACTAAATGACAGGGTGCACAGATTCCTGGACACAGCACTGGAGATGCTGGTGGAGGAGGTCCAGAGGAGCAGGAATGTCCTGTACCTGTAGTGGGGAAGGTGTCCACTTTGCTCTTCTGTCCCCCTCTCTTGCAACAGTTGGTGCTGCTCTGCCTGGCCTTATATGGCTTCTATTCATCATCTAGACCAAGGGGGACCCCCGCTAAGTTTTTTTTTTAGAATATTACAGCGCAGTACAGGCCCTTCGGCCCTCGATGTTGCGCCGATCATCTGACCTACACTATTCCATTTACATCCATATGTCTATCCAATGACCACTTAAATGCCCTTAAAGTTGGCGAGTCTACTACTGTTGCAGGCAGGGCGTTCCACGCCCCTACTACTCTCTGCGTAAAGAAACTACCTCTGACATCTGTCCTATATCTTTCACCCCTCAACTTAAAGCTATGTCCCCTCGTGTTTGCCATCATCATCCGAGGAAAAAGACTCTCACTATCCACCCTATCTAACCCTCTGATTATCTTGTATGTCTCTATTAAGTCACCTCTCCTCCTCCTTCTCTCTAACGAAAACAACCCCAAGTCCCTCAGCCTTTCCTCGTAAGACCTTCCTTCCATACCAGGCAACATCCTAGTAAATCTCCTCTGCACCCTTTCCAAAGCTTCCACATCCTTCCTATAATGTGGTGACCAGAACTGCACGCAATACTCAAGGTGCGGCCTCACCAGAGTTTTGTACAGCTGCATCATGACCTCGTGGCTCCGAAACTCGATCCCCCTACTAATAAAGGCTAACACACCATATGCCTTCTTAACAGCCCTATTAACCTGGGTAGCAACTTTCAGGGATTTATGTACCTGGATACCAAGATCTCTCTGCTCATCTACACTACCAAGAATCTTCCCATTAGCCCAGTACTCTGCATTGCTGTTACTCCTTCCAAAGTGAATCACCTCACAATTCTCCGCATTAAACTCCATTTGCCATCTCTCAGCCCAGCTCTGCAGCCTATCTATGTCCCTCTGTACCCTACAACACCCTTCGACACTATCCACAACTCCACCGACCTTCGTGTCATCCGCAAATTTACTAACCCACCCTTCTACACCCTCATCCAGGTCGTTAATAAAAATGACGAACAGCAGTGGCCCCAAAACAGAACCTTGCGGTACACCACTAGTAACTAAACTCCAGGATGAACATTTGCCATCAACCACCACCCTCTGTCTTCTTTCAGCTAGCCAATTTCTGATCCAAAGCTATAAATCACCTTCAACCCCATACTTGCGTATTTTCTGCAATAGCCTACCGTGGGGAACCTTATCAAACGCCTTACTGAAATCCATATACACCACATCCACGGCTTTACCCTCATCCACCTGTTTGGTCACCTTCTCGAAAAACTCAATAAGGTTTGTGAGGCACGACCTACCTTTCACAAAACCGTGCTGACTATCGCAAATGAACTTATTCTTTTCAAGATGATTATAAATCCTGTCTCTTATGACCTTTTCCAACATTTTACCCACAACCAAAGTAAGGCTCACAGGTCTATAATTACCAGGGCTGTCTCTACTCCCCTTCTTGAACAAGGGGACAACATTTGCTATCCTCCAGTCCTCCGGCACTACTCCTGTCGACAATGACGACATAAAGATCAACAACAACGGCTCTGCAATCTCCTCCCTGGCTTCCCAGAGAATCCTAGGATAAATCCCATCTGGCCCAGGGGACTTATCTATTTTCACTCTTTCCAAAATTGCTAACACCTCCTCCTTGTGAATCTCAATCCCATCTAGCCTAGTAGGCTGTATCTCAGTAATCTCCTCGGCAACATTTTCTTTTTCTACTGTAAATACTGACGAAAAATATTCATTTAACGCTTCCCCTATCTCCTCTGATTCCGCACACAACTTCCCACTACTATCCTTGATTGGCCCTGTTCTAACTCTTATCATTCGTTTATTCCTGATATACCTATAGAAAGCCTTAGGGTTTTCTTTGATCCCATCCGCCAATGACTTCTCGTGTCCTCTCCTTGCTCTTCTTAGCCCTCCCTTTAGATCCTTCCTGGCTAGCTTGTAACTCTCAAGCGCCCTAACTGAGCCTTCACGTCTCATCCTAACATAAGCCGCCCTCTTCCTCTTGACAAGCGCTTCAACTTCTTGAGTAAACCACGGCTCCCTCGCTCGACAACTTCCTCCCTGCCTGACAGGTACATACTTATCAAGGACACGCATTAGCTGCTCCTTGAATAAGCTACACATTTCGTTTGTGCCCATCCCCTGCAGTTTCCTTCCCCATCCTACACATCCTAAATCTTGCCTAATCGCGTCATAATTTCCTTTCCCCCAGCTATAATTCTTGCCCTGCGGTATATACCTGTCCCTGCCCATCGCTAAGGTAAACCTAACCGAATTGTGATCACTATCGCCAAAGTGCTCACCTACATCTAAATCGAACACCTGGCCGGGTTCATTACCCAGTACCAAATCCAATGTGGCATCGCCCCTGGTTGGCCTGTCCACATACTGTGTCAGAAAACCCTCCTGCACACACTGGACAAAAACAGACCCATCTAAAGTACTCGAACTATAGTATTTCCAGTCAATATTTGGAAAGTTAAAGTCCCCCATAACCACTACCCTGTTACACTCGCTCCTGTCGAGAATCATCTTCGCTATCCTTTCCTCTACATCTCTGGAACTATTCGGAGGTCTATAGAAAACTCCCAACAGGGTGACCTCTCCTCTCCTGTTTCTAACCTCAGCCCATACTACCTCAGTAGACGAGTCCTCAAACGTCCTTTCTGCCGCTGTAATACTTTCCTTGATTAACAATGCCACACCCCCCCCTCTTTTACCCTCTTCTCTGTTCTTACTGAAACATCTAAATCCCGGAACCTGCAACATCCATTCCTGCCCCTGCTCTACCCATGTCTCTGAAATGGCCACAACATCAGGATCCCAGGTACCAACCCATGCTGCAAGCTCACCCACCTTATTCCGGATGCTCCTGGCGTTGAAGTAGACACACTTTAAACCAAGTTCTTGCTTGCCAGTGCCCTCTTGCGTCCCTGTAACCTTATCCCCTACCTCACTACTCTCAACAGCCTGTACACTGGAACTACAATTTAGGTTCCCCTTCCCCTGCTGATTTAGTTTAAACCCCCCCGAAGAGCACTAACAAATCTCCCCCCCAGGATATTGGTACCCCTCTGGTTCAGGTGAAGACCATCCTAAGTTGTCCATAACTAATTACACCTTTTCTCCTGGTAACTCCTATAAGGTGGAGGAGCACACCATTTACTCTTTTTGGGTGAAATCCTCAGAGAATTGCTGCTTGAGTGTTGAAATTTTGACAAATTGTCCCAGAAAGCCTCCCAATATGTTTCAGGGGTCTGCTTCACAGCTGCAGCAGTAATGACCATGAAATGGTGAGTATCACTTTAAGAAGTTCTCAAACTTGACAACAATGCAATGTTTACTCCTAAACAGCTGGTCGTTGTTCGAACAGTGTATTAGTGGAAAGAGATGCAGTGGTTTTTGTCGAGGTTTATCCCAAGCAGCTCTGTAACACAGGAGTCTGTGCTCTACGGGCTGTTCCCAGGGACGCACACCGAGACAAACATCAACTGCTGTTGGAGAGCTATCAATTCAGTGAAAGACGCCCTTTGGTCTGCCCGAAACTTGCTGGTCTTCCAGCGCAAAGAGTTGCCCTCGACCGAATGTTGCAGACTGGCACATTCCAAGGTCCAGGACTACGTGCTGAGGGACGCACTAAAGCTTGGGGCAGCCGCAGCAAAGACTCAATGGGGAAAGAACACTGTGTAAGGTCCCCCCACCAAGCCGAACTGAGGGGCTGGATCCATGGGAAACCCCTCGAACTGTATTGGGAAAATTTTCGTTTGCTGTAAAATGTAAAAATGCATCTGGCATGACAGTGAAATGGAAGGGTTGTGAGGCAACTCATGATTGTATAGAAGGAAACGGACCGCCTTTGCGCTGTTTGTATTTTTTGACTTGGTGCTGTTTGAAACGGTTTGGTAATGGATTTTTTTACAGATTTTTATGAATAAAGTATATTTTGGAAATAAAAAAAAACAGTGTATTAGTTGAAGTGCTAGCCACTAAGATACTGTGCAGCCTGTTTGTTGAACTCTGGCTGGCATTTTAAGTGGTGATCAGCTGTTTAACAATCCTCCAGGCAGCTGTACAAAAGAAAAATACTGTGAATGCTGGAAATCTGAAATAAAAACGGAAAATTCTGGAAATAATTAGCAGGTCTGGCAGCATCTGTGGAGAGCGAAACAGAGATAACGGGCTGGATTTTATTATTAAGATGGGGGTCCTGGCTGTGGGCTGGAACATGGGGGGAGACGTTGTTTCAGCCCTCTGTTGGACCCCCCATCAGTCCCTTTAAGGGACGAGCTGCCACCCACCGGCAGCACTGCAGTACCAGCAGCACCATTGGGAGCAGTGGTGACTGCCGGTCGCGAGGAGAGAAGACCCCTGTAGAGATGAGTGGGTTCAACATCACCAGGGCCATTCAGGCAGGCCCCAGCGATGGGGTGGAGGTTGGGGTTAGTGAGGGTGGGGGTTGAGGTCTTCATGGGAGATGGCAATCGCTGTCGGGGGCCCATTGGGAGCCCTGGATTGCCCTTAAAGGAGGGACCCAAAGGCCCCGCTAGGAGACTTTACCTGGCAGTGTTTCCCTGCGGCAGTGGGTCCCTCCACCCATTAAATTGAGGCAGAGATGGGAAGAGGCCCTTAAGTGGCCATTAATTGGCCACTTAGGGGCCTCAATTGGCCTGGGGTGGGAAGGCGTTCTTGGTCTTCCCCACCCTGAACTAAATTGGAAGGCATCAGGGAGGGGACAGGCACTCCGCCCCCTGCTTTCCTACTCAATTTTAAGGGACGCCCTGCCTTCTTTCCCATCCGAGGGGGCCCACAAAATTCAGTCTAATGTTTTGGATCTGTGACCTTTCATCAGAGCTCCAGGTAGCTGTTCCGAGTGCTGGCAACAGCACCTATCCCAAGATGGCATCTGTGGTAAGCACCGGTTAAACAAATGTGTGAGCTTAAGACCCTATCTTGCCCACCTCTTTACCTCTTTAGCAACTGAAGTATTCAGCAAAAATCACTGCTGTAATGAGTTCTTTATGTTGTCTGATGCAACATAGATGAGATGCGTGGAGTCCAGTTTGTTGAAGATCTCAAACAGATTTATTACTGCTAACTTATTATGTACAGAACAGAGCAAACTATTTATAGAACCTTACTCTGGGTGTTACAGTTGCAAAGTGACTTTGGCTCCGAGTCACATGACTGTGTCCTGTTTCTTGGCTCATTAGCATACTAAGATCTTAAAGGGGCACTACTCTTAAAGGCAATCATACAACATCCCACTTCTTTCCAAAGATAAGTCTTGTATACTAAAAGTAAAAACGCATAAAATTAGATAACATCAAATTTATTTGCACAGGTATAGAGGTTATAAACTTTACACATGCAGAAGCTTAATAGTCCACATATCATTTCATAGAAAAATAGAAAATAGGAGCAGGAGTAGGCCATTTGGCCCTTCCGGCCTGCTCCGCCATTCAAAAAAGATCATGGCTGATCATCTAATTCAGGACCCTGTTCCCGCTTTCTCCCCATATCCCTTAACCCCTTTGGCATTAAGAAAGATATCTTTCTCCTTCTTGAATATATTATATGACTTGGCCTCCACTGCCTTCTGCGGTAGAGAATTCCACAGATTCACCACCCTCTGAGTGAAAGAATTTCTCCTCATCTCGGTTCTAAATGGCATTTCCCGTATCCAGAGACTGTGGCCCCTGGTTCTGGACTCCCCAGAGAACATTGGGAACATCCTCCCTGCATCTAGCTTGTCTGGTCCTGTTAGAATTTTATAGGTTTCCCCTCTCATTCTTCTAAACTCTAGAAAATATAGGCCTAGTTGACCCAATCTTTCCTCATAAGTCAATCCTGCCGTCCCAGGAATCAGCCTAGTAAATCTTCTTTGCACTCCTTCCATGGCAAGAACATCCTTCCTCAGATAAGGAGACCAAAACTGTACATAATACTCCAGATGTGGTCTTACCAAGGCCCTGTATAACTGCAGTAAGACATCCTTGATCCTGTACTCGAATCCTCTTGCAATGACGGCCAACATACATATCAGTTGCCTTCCTAACTGCTTGCTGCACCTGAATGCTTTCTTTCAGCGACTGGTGTACAAGGATACCCAGGTCTCTGGCTCGGAGAATTTGCATCTCAGCTGTTGCTGTTATGACCAGGTGATTAAGGGGTCTAGGGTTCCGTCTCAGACTTCTCCTGGTCTTACCGTAACAGAGTTTAATTTTAAGCACACTGTTTTTAGCTCCCCCTTGGCGAATCCTTGTTCACTGCTTTCCAATTATAAGGCAAAGAAACCAGCCGAACAGGTTTTCTTAGGTTTAAAGAAGAAAGGTTGAACTTTATTAAACTTAAACTCTAATTCAGTTAACGCTAATGGATATGCGACATGCCCATGCCAGCATGCACACACGATACACACACGCAAATAGAGACAGAAAAGAGTGGAAGAAATAAAGTGGAAAAGTTTGAGGCAATATCTGAAGATGGTTTTGGTTACTGTTCTTAGAACTCGCTGTTGAATCCTTGATTGTAGGTAAGTCTTGCTTTTCATTGGTGCCCAGTATTCTTCTTAAACCTTGTTCGATGTAGGAGACTTTTCTCTCTCGAGGTTCACGTGACTTCAGTGGAATTCCGTGAGAAAGAGATAGGAGCAGACAGAAGAGATCTTCTCAGTCCAGGAGCAAACAATCTGTCTGTCTCTCTCTCAAACTGTCTGTACAATTCAAAAAAACTCAGGTTGCCCAGCAGGTTAGTCATGTGACTAGCTGGTTTCACCATGTCTGTTTGTGGATTCAACCATTTTAGCAGTCATCCTGGAATGTGAGCTTCCTCAGCTTCAATGTCTGGTGATCAAAGTCCATTGTGGGTTGAATGTGTCAGGGAATGGTCCTTTGTCTCCACAAGCACTGTCTGTTAGTATGCAAATGTATTTTACAGCCACGGCTGATCTGTTCAATAAGTCATTTCCTCGCTCCAGCTACAGTTTAAAATCAATGTTCATTTGATAAAATTAATATGCCTCATTTTTGGCAGGTGGGGGTCTGCATGACACTTTTTTCTGAAGTTTCTCCCTTTCTGCATTCAGTTTCTGTTGCTCTGCCTTCTGTCTGCTAATATACTCTGTTGCTTTTCTCAAGATGACAACTTTTGAAGCCTTGTCATTCTTGGAAAGTTCCAGCACCTCATCTCGAAGAACCAACAGACAATGCTTCAACTCATTCCTCCTCTGCCTCTTCAGGACATTGCATGTCCTTCACCTCTCCTCATTCCTCCACATCTGAATATCTCGGGCTCAAGGTTGAGGACTTGTTGGGGGAGGAGTACTTGGCCTCATGGAGGTACCTGTCTGTTTTGGCTCATTGTGGTGCTGGTGGTTTTCTAGAGAGCAGAATTGAAGGCGTGGCATATTTGTGCTGTTGCTGGATTTCCAGACCTTTTTTATTTGTTTATGGGATGTGGGCATCACTGGATAGGGCAACATTTATTGCCCATCCCTAATTGCCCTTAAGAAGGTGGTGGTGAGCTGTCTTCTTGAACCGTTGCAGTCCTTGGGGTGTAGGCACACCCACAGTACTGGTAGGAATGGAGTTCTAGGATTTTGACCCAGCAACAATGAAGAAACGGCAATATAGTTTCAAGTCAGGATAGTGTGTGGCTGGAAGGGAACTTGCAGGTGGCAGTGTTCCCAGGCATTTGCTACCCTTGTCCTTCTAGGTGGTAGAGGTCACGGGTTTGGAAGCTGCTGTCGAAGGAAGGTGCTGCATTGTTTGATGCTGGTCAGAGTCTGCAAGTGGGTTCCGGTCCTTGGAGATTTCTCCTTGGGATTGCTCCCTAATGCCCGCTTTTTCTTTTCAGTGGTTGCAACGTCAGTCTCTTCTTCTGAGTTGCTGGAACACGAAGAGACACTGCCTGTTGACAAAGAACTTTCACCATCTGATTGTGGATCTTCATTCTCTTGGTGTGGCATTTGAGAAGAGGCTGATACTCTCCAAACCAGAACTACTGAGATCCTGAAGGAACTATGACTTAATGCAGATAGCATTGGTCTCTTCTGCTGTACTGGGTACCTTGGTGACCTCATGGATGGTCACAATGTTGAGATCCTTACACGCTGGTAGACCTGCCACTGCTGGTCGACTCGTGTCTAGCAGATAGAATTTTTGTAGTTTTTCTGCTGACTTGCCATAGCTGCATTGCATTGTTAGTGTGCCACTGCAAGGAATGAGTGGCCCCTTGTAGGCAGACAACTTGTCAGTTGTCGGTTTATCATTGATTTCCAACGACTTTGGTACATATCTTTCAGGATTTGGACTTGTAGGATATTTGCACTAGCGGCGGTGTCAATCTTGACCCTGAGTTTTCCAGCTTTCTTTGGGCCCTTGATCTTAATAGTGGTGTAAGCTTCCAGTTGTTTGACTTCATCAACATGATGTGTCAGGTTTGCAATGTGGAACGCCTGTTCGTCTTCTGGCTGAGAATTACTCCTCGTCAAGTCTTATCTCAGGTCTGTTTAGCTGTGGACTTTGTGAATCGGCTTGTGTTTACACAGGTTTCTGGCACTCTTCTAGCTGCATCTTTGGAGCCAGATTTCTTGTACAGGTGGGCCCAGTATCCTTTTGCAACACACGCTTTACACAGTTTACAGAATGCAGGATAATTTCTTTGTGATTGGGACAGACGGCACTTACCACACAGCTTGCTTGCTCTTTTCGACCTGGTTGTGGTGCCAATACTGTTGGCTGCACCTACTGCTTGCAGGTGCTGTTGTCCAGCTACAATGGCTTTGTATTTCCTGCCATCTTCCACCACATCAATGCTGTGACCTTTTTCCTCAAAAGGTCTTTCTGAAATGCGTGAATGGGTGTCGAAACAATCACTAGCTGCATTATTCAGTCTGACAGCTCAATTTCTGAGAAGTCACATTCATTGCCCTTATTACGGCATCTACTGACGAACTGGTCTATTGATTCCTGTGGCTGTTGCCTGTAGGAGATCAGTTTCAGGTGGTGAATTCTAAAATTCATTCATAATCGAAGCTGACCTTCTAGCATTTTCCATATCTTTGCAGGATTTTTCTGGTCCTCATCAGATAGTCCAGAAGTGTTGATTCTGTGTAATCCCTCATTTCCAACTGCTATTCGTATTTTTACAGCCTGTTTTTTCTGGTTGTACAATTATACTAGCTGCTTTGATTGACAGGAACAGGTGTTTGCTGATGCTGTGTGTTTATCTTGCTTCCAGCACTTAAGCCTGTTCTGTTTACACAGCTGTTCAATAGGCACTCAATTCACACTCAAGTGGTTCCAATGTTTTCTCCTGTGGCTTTGTGAATGGAATATCTTATTCACACTTGAGTAGTTTAATCTTTTTTTTAAACTTTAGCTGCTTGGAATAAGGCTCTACAGTGATCTGGATTTTTCCGGATTTTACTAACAGACGCCTCCTGTAATGGCGCTGACCTCAATCAGCTCGGGAAAGGAGTCAGGGCTTCCCCTTTTTGAAAAAAAACCCGATCTTTTGAAGGATTTCAAAGCATTTTTTTTAAAGCAGTATCCCTTGCCCATCGGCACAATGACTCACCCGATTTATTTGCAGCCTGTCATTCTGTACTGTCTTCTACAGTTTGAGGTAAATTTTTCTTTTTTCACTGTTTTGAGCCAGTATTTTTCTTGAAATTTCTCTCTACTGGCTGTAGGAAAGGTTGTTTTCAGAGCTGTTTTAACCATGGTCTTCAACCTCAGACTGTGTCTTCTCATCACAGCTGCTACCATCTAATGATTTCTTTATGTTGTCTGATGCAACATAAATGAGATGCGTGGAGTCCAGTTGGTCGAAGATCTCAAACAAGTTTATTACAGCTATCGTATTATGTACAGTACAGAGCAAACTATTTACAGAAACAAAAACAAGAAATGCTGGATTCACTCAGCAGGTCTGGCAGCATCTGTGGAAAGAGAAGCAGAGTTAACGTTTCGGGTCAGTGACCCTTCTTCGGAACTCCGAAGTTCCGGAGTTCTTCGGAGTTCCGAAGAAGGGTCACTGACCCGAAACGTTAACTCTGCTTCTCTTTCCACAGATGCTGCCAGACCTGCTGAGTGAATCCAGCATTTCTTGTTTTTGTTTCAGATTTCCAGCATCCGCAGTATTTTGCTTTTATTTTAACTATTTACAGAACCTGACTCTAGGTGTTCTAGTTGCAAAGTGACTCTGGCTCCAAGTAACTTGACTGCATCCTGGTACTTGGCTCATTAGCATACTAAGATCTTAAGGGGACATCACTCTTAAAGACAATCATACAACAACTGCCAGTCTTTTCAAGAACTTGTGTAAAACCAATTTTGTCTAGTGTTTTGTCTTTGTTAGAGATAAAAGTAATTTAAAAACATTGTTCCCCAAGTTATGCAGTATAACTAATGGTGAGGCAAAAACACTCACTGTTATTAAATAGTCAGTCAGACAGCAGTTTCTGGTGACTGCATATGCAGAATTAGACATAGAAATCAGAAATATTCGAGTTGTCCTGCTGCTGAAGCAGAAGTGCTATACTGATATCTTGATGAATGACATGGCATTGAAACACATAGAAGGGCATATATTTGGGGTAATTAACGTGACAGATATCTACTAAGCACACCAGAAAATGTTCAAGCATGTATGTTCAAATGTAGGTGACATTTTGACAATGTTTTAAGGCTTAATTACTGCCAAACAACCTCCCTGGCACTGAAAATTAACTTGAATAAGTTTGGATCTCATTCCTTCAGATTTTAATTATTATTGTAAATTTCTTTTTAAAAATCTTTTACTTTTTCTTTCTGTGTCTTTTTATCTCTCTCTCTCTCAATGCTCTCTTTCTTTCCCTCTCTTGTGCTTTCTTTTCATGATTTGGCATTGAATGGACTATTCTATATTACACTTCCTAGTTCAGATACTGCAAGGGGAAAATTTGATAAGACCCATTTTCAAGCATGGGTTTGTGATTAGTTGAGGCAGGCAGCACACAAATTTCATGCTGCCTGCTCATCAACATGATTACAGCATACAGCCCGGCATGAAATATGCTGCTGACTTGCTGCATGCTCATCAGGGGGCCCAGCAGCGTGCATGGCTAGCACAGTGTACAGCTAGCCTGCATTTTTGTTATGGCAGCCTGCCCCTCTTAAAGGGGAGGTGCACTCAGACTACATGAGCTGCTGGAACAGTGTCAGAAAGGCTTTGCTGGAAGAAAGGAGACTGCAACTAATGCAACAGGCCAGAGAGAGGGCTCCCAAGTTCTCTGATATGATTCTGTAGGCCTGAGTGATAGAGGAGAGAGATGAAGTTTCCACAGCGAGCCAGGAGAACCTCAAGGCACACCCTCTGCAGATGGCCAGGGAAGTCAGTTCTTGGAATCTGACCCTGAGGATTTGACTGCTTTGCTGGAAAAAAGTCATTGACATCACACATGTGGTTCAGGTCAGTGAATGCATCTTCAAATGACACCTACCTGCCAAACCACCAACCTGTTATAGTGCTCAGTACACCACACCCCGGTCACTCACCCATCAGCAATCAGGACTCATGCCTAACATTCGGATGTTCCAACTCACCCTCACGCACTTACTAGTGCTGCCAGTTTCACACCCATCCCTCACAGCTTCCACATACCTTCAGCTATTACAGGCACATCACCCAAACACATTGCAACACACTCACTAACGTTCTTCACTTCTCTTGCAGGACAAGGTCACATATCACAGCAGGGAGCAGCAGAGAACTGGTGGGAACAGGCAAGCCTGTATCTCCTGAGCACTTTGGAGGAGATGGTACACCGCATTATAGAGCTTGCAGACACTAAGTTAGTTGCATCCGGCATTGTCGAGAGCATTCAGGATGACAGTATGTTCCTGTCTTATGCACGTTCTCAAATCCCACTTTACCCTCATCCTGCTATCTGACACAAAGTGTAAGCTGCAGATGCTGTGATCATGGACACATTGCTTTCCACACCGCCCTCTTCTCTTACACCAACCCTTTACCTCTACATTTATGATTTCAGATACCTAAGATCTGCTTCCTGCCCAGCCAGTGCAACCTCACCCTGAAGAGCACAGGCAACAGCAGACCTTTGATGAAGAAGCACCGACACTTGTGCTGACATTCACAGTCACATGCTCAGATTCTGGCACAGTGCGTATTTTCGAGGGTAGTATAGATGTGGGATCAACACATGGTGAGTCACTGGCATGCGTGAGCTGCATCCAAGGCAGCGGGAAAGGGTAGCGCGTGTGCCAGCTCATCAGAGGGCAAGGTCACAGACGAGTTCTGTTACAGACCTGCCACAGAGCCTGGTAGCACTGTCAAGGAGCATGGAGGGGTCTGACTCCAACTGGGCGGCACAGTGGTTAGCACCGCAGCCTCACAGCTCCAGCGACCCGGGTTCAGTTCTGGGTATTGCCTGTGCGGAGTTTGCAAGTTCTCCCTGTGACCGCGTGGGTTTCTGCCGGGTGCTCTGGTTTCCTCCCACAGCCAAAGACTTGCAGGTCGATAGGTAAATTGGCCATTGTAAATTGCCCCTAGTGTAGGTAGGTGGTAGGAGAATTGAGGGAAGGTGGGGATGTGGTAGGGAATATGTGATCAATGTAGGATTCGTATAAATGGGTGGCTGTTGGTCGGGACAGACTTGGTGGGCCGAAGGGCCTGTTTCAGTGCTGTATCTCTAAATAAAAATAAAACTTGGCACAGGGCTTCAGGAAGAGCTTGAAGCTCATCCTTTCCAGTGTGGAGGTGGTGGCCAACTCCATGACAGCACTTGCAGGCCCAGCCATGATGCAGCGTCTGGTGGCTGATATCTCAGTTTCCGTTGCAGCATAGGCAGAAGCTACCCAATGTTTCAGTTCTTCAGTGGAAATTCAGACTGAAGTCATGAAATCCATGCTTGTTGTCATGCAAGCCCAGCTTGCTGTCATGCAGGCTCAGGCTGCTGCCATCAAGGCTAGCCAGTATTCAAAGGGATATGCAGGTTCTCACAGCAGTCCATCAATCTGTGCTGCAGCAGGTTATTAAAATCATAATATCATAGAATAGTTACAGTACAGAAGGAGGCCATTCGGCCCTACAAGCCCACACAGCACTCTACAAGAGCAACTAAGCTAGTCCCGCTCACCCGTTCTTTCTCCATAGCCCTGCATACTTTTCCCCTGAAGGTTTACAATTTGGATTGGAATTGCTGAGGCACTGCCCCAGGGGAGTGGCAATGGCTGTGTGGAGCAGGAACCTGCTGTTCTCTGTCAGGATGACAGCATTCATGCTCACACCACTGCTAGTCTGCCAGCGCCTTTGCTGTTGCCTTTCAACCAGCCAACCCGGACAGCTACAAACCATGTTGAAGTGATGCACATCAGAGCTGGGCTCTAAAGGCCGAGATCTGCTCAAGGTCATCCTGCAAGGCTATCTGCAGTCTCCTCCATTGAAAGTAAGTAGCCTTCCCCCAGCCATGCTGCAGCCACTGGGGTATCACTGTGTAGGAGCACTAGGAGAAGCAAAAGCACCTACCTGTAGGATAGGCATGAAAGGAAAGCACTTCTCCTCTTTCTGCACTTAATCCTCCTCTTCCTGCTTCTTCCAAGATGCCCTCCGAAGGCCTAGTGGCATGGGCTGAACAATCATGAGAGCGAGATTGTGGCAAACTCAGTAGACCACCATGAATTTGGAGACACACTCCAGCAAATACTGGACAGCTTCCCACAGTCAGTTCAGGCAGCGGAACTGTTTGAGGATACCAATGGTCTGCTCCACAATATTCCTGGTGGCAGCATGGCTCTCATTATAGATGTTCTGTCCACATGGGATCAGGTGACAGAATGGAGTCATGAACTAAGTCCAAAGTGGGTAGCTTTTGTCACCAAACAGTCAGCCTCTGATTCATTATGATGGCCTGAAGACATTGGGTACAGCTGGCTGGTGCTGGATGAATTTGTCATAACTTCTGCCAAGCTAGTGGGCATTCACTGACATGATTTTCTGTGCATGCTTGCACACAACTACACATTCAGGGATTAGTAGCTTTTGCAGTTGCGGTACATCTCCCCATCAATATGTGTAGCTTGCAGAGCCATGTGCGTGCAGTCAATGGCTCCCTGAAACATTGGGAATCCCGCTACCTGGTAAAGCCACTTGCTCGCTCCTTCTCTTTCGTTCTGGTAAAAGAGAAGACTGTGAAGTCCCTCGTCGTTCTGGACAGGGGCAAAATACTGCGGATGCTGAAAATCTGAAATAAAAACAGAAAATGCTGGAAACGCTGAGCAAGTCTGGCAGCATCTGTGGAGAGAGAAACAAGTTAATGTTTCAGGTCTGTGACCTTTCATCAGAACTGAGAAAAGTTAAAATGTAATAGGTTTCGAGCAAATAAAAGTGGGGCGTGGGAGGAAAAAAAGGGAAGGGTGGAGGGCCTTATTTTGCGAGCCCTCCTCCACCTCCCGCTACACATGGCTTCCACTCTCTGCCACCTGTGTCACTGGACTAGTAATCCAGATTGCCCTGGGGACAAAGGTTCAAATCCTACCACAGCAGTTAGTGGATTTTAAATTCAATTAATTAATTTAAAAAATCTGGAATTGAAAGATATGTAGGCAAATCTCAGAGAGATGTAAAATAATAGGGTAATAATAGTAGGGGATTTCAACTTCACCAATATTATCTGGGATAGTCTTAGTGCAAAAGGCTTAAAGGGGGCGAAATTCTTAAAGTGCATCCAGAAGAGCCTTTTGAGCCAGCATGTAGAAAGTCCTACAAGAGAAGGGGCCATACTGGACCTAATCTTTAGGAATGAAGCCCGATAAGTGGTAGAAGTGTCAGTGGGGGAGCATTTCAAAACAGGATCTGGCCAAAGTGGACTGGGAGCAGCTACTTGTAGGAAAGTCTACATCAGACCAGTGGGAGTCATTCAAAAAGGAAATAGTGAGAGTTCAGGGCCAACATGTTCCCGTAAAGGTGAAGGGTAGGACCAACAAGTCCAGGGAACCCTGGATGTCAAGGGATTTAGAGGATTGGATAAGACAAAAAAAAAGGAGGCTTATGGCAGATTCAGAGGGCTGAAAACAGTGGAGGCCCAAGAGGAGTACAGAAAGTATGGGGGGGGGGGGGGGGGTACTTAAAAACGTAATTAGGAGAGCGAAGAGGGGGGCATGAAAAAACACTGGCGGACAAGATAAAGGAAAATCCCAAGGCATTTTATAAGTATATTAAGGGTAAGAGGATAACCAGGGAAAGAGTAGGGCCCATTAGGGACCAACGTTGCAATCCGTGTATGGAGCCGGAGGACGTAGATGAGGTTTTGAATGATTACTTTTCATCTGTGTTCACTATGGAGAAGAACGATGTAGGTGTAGAGATCAGGGAGGGTGATTGTGATATACTTGAACAAATTAGCATTGAAAGGGAGGAGGTATTAGCAGTTTTAGCGAGCTTAAAAGTGGATAAATCCCCAGGCCCAGATGAGATATATCTCAGGCTGCTATGTGAGGCAAGGGAGGAAATTGCAGGGGCTCTGACACAAATTTTCAAATCCTCTCTGGCCACAGGAAAGGTGCCAGATGACTGGAGGACAGCGAATGTGGTACCATTATTCAAGAAGGGTAGTAGGGATAAACCAGGTAATTACATATCAGTGAGTCTAACATCAGTGGTAGGGAAACTATTGGAAAAAATTCAGAGGGACAGGATTAATCTCCACTTGGAGAGGCAGGGATTAATCAGGGATAGTTAGCATTGCTTTGTCAGGGGGAGATCATGTCTAACAAATTTGATTTAATTTTTCGAGGAGATGACGAGATATGTAGATGAGGGCAAATCAGTTGACGTAGTCTACATGGACTTCAGTAAGGCTTTTGATAAGGTCCTGCATGGGAGATTGGTCAAGAAGGTAAGAGTCCATGGGATCCAGGGCAATTTGGCAAATTGGATCCAAAATTGGCTTAATTGGCAGGAGGTAGAGGGTGATGATCAAGGGTTGTTTTTGCGATTGGAAGCCTGTGACCAGTGGTCTACCACAGGGATCGGTGCTGGGACCCTTGCTGTTTGTAGTGTCCATTAATGATTTAGACATGAATATAGGAGGTATGATCAACAAGGTTGCAGATGACACGAAAATTGATGGTGTCATAAATAGTGAGGAGGAAAGCCTTGAATTACAGGACGATATAGATGGGCTGGTAAGATGGGCAGAGCAGTGGCAGATGGAATTTAATCCTGAGAAGTGTGAAGTGATGCATTTTGGGAGGACTAACAAGGCAAGGGAATATACAATGGTTGGTAGGACCATAGGAAGTACAGAGGGTCAGAGGGACCTTGGTGTGCTTGTCCATAGATCACTGAAGGCAGCAGCACAGGTAGATAAGGTAGTTGGGAAGGCATGTGGGATACTTGCCTTTATTAACCAAGGCTTAGAATATAAGAGCAGGGAGGTTATGATGGATCTGTATAAAATGCTAGTTAAGCCACAGCTGGAGTACTGTGTACAGTTCTGGATACCACACTAAAGGAAGGATGTGATTGCACTGGAGAGGGTGCACAGGAGATTCACCAGGATGTTTCCTGGGCTAGAGCATTTCAGCTATGAATAGAGACTGGATAAGCTAGGGTTATTTTCCTTAGAGCAGAGAAGGCTGAGGGGGGACCTGATTGTGGTATACAAAATTATGAAGGGCATAGATAGGGTAGATAAGAAGAAACTTTATCCCTTAGCAGAAGTGTCAATAACCAGGGGGCATAGATTTAAGGTAAGGGGCAGGAGGGTGGCACAGTGGTGCAGTGGTTAGCACCGCAGCCTCACAGCTCCAGCGACCCAGGTTCAGTTCTGGGTACCGCCTGTGCGGAGTTTGCAAGTTCTCCCTGTGACCACGTGGGTTTCCACCGGGTGCTTCAGTTTCCTCCTACAGCCAAAGACTTGCAGGTTGATAGGCAAATTGGCCATTGTAAATTGCCCCTGGTGTAGGTAGAAGAATTGTGGGGATGTGGTAGGGAATTATGGGATTAATGTAGGATTAGTATAAATAGGTGGTTGATGGTCGGCACAGACTCGGTGGGCCAAAGGGCCGGTTTGAGTGCTGTATCTCCCTATCTCTCTGTGACTCTAGGTTTAGAGGGGATTTGAGGAAAGAAAATGTTCACCCAGAGTGTGGTTGGAATCTGGAACACACTGCCTGAAGGGGTGGTAGAGGAAGGAACCCTCACACCATTTAAGAAGTATTTAGATGAGTACTTGAAATGTCATAGCATACAAGGCTATGGGCCAAGTGCTGGAAAATGGGATTAGAATAGATAGGTGCTTGATGACCAGCACGGACACAATGGGCCAAAGGGCCTGTTTCTGTGCTGTGTAACTCTGACTCTATGAAAGCTAGTCTCAGTAATGGTGCCAGGAAACTCATTGATTGTCATAAAGACCCATCTTGTTCACTAATGTCCTTTAGGGAAGGAAATCAGCTTTCCTTAGCTGGTCTGGCCTACATGTGACTCCAGACTCACAGAAATGTGGTTGACTCTTAACTGCACTGTGAAATGGCCTAGCAAGCCACTCAGTTCAAGACTTGATTGAAACATATAAGATCCTGAGGGGTCTTGACAAGATGGATGTGGAAAGGATGTCTCCCCTTGTGGGAGAATCTAGAAGTGGGGGTCACTGTTTAAAAGTAAGGGGTCGTGCATTCAAGACGGAGATGAGGAGACATTTTTTCTCTGAGGGTCATGAGTCTTTGGAATTCTCTTCCTCAAAAGGCGGTGGAAGCAGAATCTTTGAATATTTTTAAGGCAGAGGTGGCTGGATTCTTGATAAGCAACGGGATGTAAGGTTATCGGAGATCGGTGGAAATGTGGAGTAATGAGTTCAGCCATGAACTTATTGAATGGCAGAGCAGGCTCGAAGGGCCTACTCCTTCTAATTCATATCAACGTATGTAAGGCCAATTAGGGATGGACAACAAATGCTGGCCTGCCAGCGACGCATACATCCCATGAAAGAATTGAAAAAAAACCCTGTCGTGTTGCAGCCCATGAGGTACTGCAACTATAGCTCTCATTACTAAAAACAGGCTTTCTCCTGACAGGTCTTCCAACTCCTCTGGCCTCTTTGTCAAAGATCAGCACCACTTCCTTGTGAATACAAAAACTTTTCAGAACTCCTCCAGTAACACTCAACACAGTGCTTCCACTCACTCTGCAGCAGCAGAAGAAAGTCAAAAGCAGCTCACCTGGAAGTCCCATGGTGATCTTATTAAATTGCTCAAGTGGGGGCAAGGCAGTGGATGAGGTCTTTGTGAATATATGTTCAGTTGGGAATGATTAAGAGGACCTGTGAGGGTCCATTCTGCATACTTCTGTCACACGCATGGCACGCCCACTCTAGTGTCTTTACAATCATGCTGCGCCATGTGAACCATGCTGGAAGTGGCTGCAAACGATCCAACCAATATTCTTGGAGTTCCCAGCTTCTGTAGCACCAGCACCAAATTTCACAGCCTGCGTATCTCAGGAGGAATTCTTCAATCTGGTTGGTTAAAGAGATACACAGTTGCTGGCTCTGTTGACACAGGTCCCAGATCCTATATTGAGGGTGCCATGCTGTTTTGCATCATCGCATGTTCCAGTGCAAAAGTTCAAAGGAAGTCTCTGAGCAAATGTAAGTGTTATGAATGGCTAGCATCATTTGTCCACCACTGACTGCAAAATCCAGGTAATTGATATTCCTACATTCTGCATATATATGCTTTGGCTGCTAGCTGGTTGTGAATTCTGTTCTGTTTACTCTTCTGCTGTGACTGCCAATCTCATTGATTTTTACAGAGCCTTCTAGTCAATCTCTTGTTTTATATACATGTATGGATTCAAGAAACTTCTATTGTTACACTGTATTAATTTTTTTCTATCCCCACAATAATAGATGACAATCTTATTCATACCATTATACAAAAGTTAAACAGACTTCCACTGTTAGAAATGTTAATATAATATGAAGATAGTTTCATAGTAAAAATAAATCCAAAGGATCCCAAACAAAAGACACATTACATTTAATGTCTAAGGCAAATTCTTTCTGCTTTATATATACGTACTATGGTTCAGTTAAAATAAAGTAGACAAAGCAGTACAATTAAAAATTGTGTTCATTATGCTGTTCATCTGCCTTTCCCATATTTTTGCAGCGCTACAGCTAATGCCAGATGATGCTCTATTTTACAAACTCCGTGCAGATGTCCGAGGCCATTTGGGTTTGATTGAAGAAGCTGTAACTGATTACAAAAAAGCAATAGGCATCCAAGAAGCTGTGTAAACAGATAATTGCTTTTACCAGGAAAAGTAAACAATTACCACAAATACACTTAATATTAAGGTTCAGAAGAAAACTCTTTGATAAAAATAAAAATGAATAGATCTTCAAAATGTGATTGCTTGTGGAACTGTATGAATGCCTTACTAATGATAACATTTCATTACAGATGAATTTAAACAATATCATTCAATACAGCATATTGTCTGATGGTATCACTAAAGTGTCAGTTTGGTAATTATCTTGATAATGTGTATTGCTGAAATATTTAGATGCAAAATAATTTAGCTCTGTAACATTATTGCATTTTCTGTCACTCAAAAATTATTTCTTGTTGAAATACTTATTTTTCTGAGTGAAATTCTTTTCCCTGACATGATATAAAATCTTTGACTATAAAAAAATTTTAAAAATAATTCCTGTTTTCAGTATTGATGTGAAAAACTGAGTCTAGGTTGTATGAATTTTCTTTCAATTGCTTTAACATTTTTCCAACATGAAAATAAAGCTCCATGCTAGAAAGCAGATTAATTCGTAGACAATTTTTATTGAAGAATGTATGTATAAAATGTATTATTTTGATTTAAAAACTCAATGGTTTTGTTTTGTTAGCAGGAGTATACACTATGAACAACATTAACCCCCGCCTGCTGCAGGAAGGCCATCTCCATTGAGCTGGCACCCTCCTCATGTGGCGGAGGGCCTCTGTGCTGGTGGCAAAATTGCCCTTAATTGGGGTCTCAATCACCTTAAATTGGCTGCCTGCCTCCATGGTGTGGGCAGCTGAGCCTCTTCCCAACCCGCCCCTGGGTAAGTTCCCCGGTGGCAGCTATACTTTGGGGAGTCATCCTGACATGGCATCTGCCTACTTTCCCTCCAATCCCATTTCCAAGGGGTCGGGAAAATCCAGCCCATAGAATTTTACAGTACCGAAGGGGTCGTTCAGCTTAGCTCCTCGATAGAGCTTACACATAGTTCTTAGCCCTGGCCTTTTCTGATACCATTTTAATTTTTTAAAAATTCATCCATTTCTTTTTTAGAAGCTGTCTTGGATTCTGTTCCCATCATGATTTCTGGTGGGGCATTCCACATTTTAACAACTTACTGCAAAAAAAGAACCGGTCCTCTCCTAACTTCTTATATAAAGATCCAGCAAAGCCTGATGTCTGCTTCCTTTAGCTTCCACAGCCCATTACCAATTGCCTTTTCTGAAGTTACTATTTCTTTTAGCTCTTGCAGCATTTCCTAAAACTTCAATTTGATGGTTGGGAGATTGCCCAAGATCTCCTCTGTCCATTGGTCTCCTGTCACATGACGATGGTCATTATCTTTTACTCAGTTAAGGGGACGTTTGGCAATCTCATCTGGACTTTTCAAGAAAAGCCAATTCATTTTTGTTTGTCCACCTAGTGGGATTTATGCTGTTAAGTTCCACAATAATATCTTTACTTGCAACCCATTACTAGTGTTTGACTTGTCATTTGACTCCATCATCCAAGTGTTACAAATGTAATATAGTGTCAGCAGAATTGGTGTGATTTTTGTGCTTGGTAATTGGAAAAAAAAGCAAAGGAGATATGTCGGTTGGCCAACCTCTGCCATTCTGATATCAATATAGACAACAGTTTAAAGCTGTTGAATTCTGATCCTGGGAAGAGAGATTGACAAGCAAAAGTGCAAGGCCAAGAGCATTGAAAAGGGAAAGTTCAAGAATGGAAAATTGAAAAGGATGAGGCTGAGAGTAGAGCAGTAGAAAAGGGCAAGGTTGAGAGTGGAGCAGTAGAAAAGAGTGAGACCAAGAGCGGAGCATTGAAAAGGATGAGGCTGCCAGTGGAGGGGTAGAAAAGGGCGAGGCTGAGAGTGGAGCAGCAGAAAGGGGCGAGGCTGAGAGTGGAGCAGTAGAAAAGGGTAAGGCTGAGCGTGGAGCAGTAGAAAAGGGTAAGGCTGAGAGTGGAGCAGTGGAAAAGGGCAAGGTTGAGAGTGGAGCAGTAGAAAAGAGTGAGACCAAGAGCGGAGCATTGAAAAGGATGAGGCTGCCAGTGGAGGGGTAGAAAAGGGCGAGGCTGAGAGTGGAGTAGCAGAAAGGGGCGAGGCTGAGAGTGGAGCAGTAGAAAAGGGTAAGGCTGAGCGTGGAGCAGTAGAAAAGGGTAAGGCTGAGAGTGGAGCAGTGGAAAAGGGCAAGGATGAGAGTGGAGCAGTAGAAAAGAGTGAGACCAAGAGCGGAGCATTGAAAAGGATGAGGCTGCCAGTGGAGGGGTAGAAAAGGGCGAGGCTGAGAGTGGAGCAGCAGAAAGGGGCGAGGCTGAAAGTGGAGCAGCAGAAAGGGGCGAGGCTGAAAGTGGATCAGCAGAAAGGGGCGAGGCTGAAAGTGGAGCAGCAGAAAGGGGCGAGGCTGAGAGTGGAGCAGCAGAACGGTTGAGGCCGAGATCAGAGTGGTAGAAAAGGCGAGGCCAAGAACAGAGATTTAAGGGCAGTCTGTGAATCTGTAAGTGGCACGGCAGGAATATCACAAAATATCACAGCGCAAGGAGGAGCTGTGGGGTAAGTTAGAGGTAGGTATTTAATTTAATCTACCTATAACTTAAACTAGATCAAGTAATTAGTTAAAAGGCTAAAATAATATAAGCCAAGCTGATTAATTTGATTTTTAATGAATTAAGTAAATAATACAAAGTCAGATAGGGTTGACAATACAGAAGGTGTCCTGCCACTACAGCATGTGGGAGTTTGTGGTGATCCATGACCATATCTACAGTAAGTATCTACATCTTGAGGAAGTTCAGCTCAACGTTGTTGAACTGGCATCTGAGGTGCAGAAAATGTGAGGCATCAGGGAGGGGGAGTGTTACCTGGATATTTTGATATTGTGATTCACATCCCTGAGGTATTGGTGCAGGTTTGGTTTGTGGTGGGGAACAGGAACGTGTGACTGCAAGCCAGACAGGTCAGGGGATCCCAAATGTAGAGTTAGAGGAGCCTTTGCCCTTATTCAACAAGTACGAGGTTCTTGCTACCTGTGTGGATGAGGGCAAGGTCTGCAGGGTGTTTGAGCAAATTGACCACAGCACCATGGCACAGAAGGCCGTTCAAGTGAGGGGAGTGAAAAGAATGTGGTACTGGTAGGGGACAGTATAGACAGGGGTATAGATATTATTCTCTGCAGCCGCGACTGGGAGTGCTGAGGGTTCTGTTGCCTGCTTGGTGCCAGGGTTAAGGACATCTCCTTGCGGCTGGAGAAGAACTTGGAGTGGGAGGGTGAGGATCCTGTTGTCATAGTCAATGTAGGAACCAATGACATAGGTAGAACTAGGAATGAATTTCTGCTGAGAGAGTTTGAGGAGCTAAGGTTAACATTAAAATGCTGAATGTCACAGGTAATAATCTCTGTTACCTGAGACATGTGCAAATTGGCATAGAGTCATACAGAAGGTTAAATGTGTGACTGAAAGAGTGGTGTTACAGGTATGGGTTTCAATTCTTGGGACACTGGCACCAGTACTGGGGAAAGAGGGAGCTGTTCTATTGGGACAGGCTCCTCTAAAATTGGGCTGGGACCAATGAAAGGGTGAGAAGATTCAGGAAAGGGTAATTCAAAAGCAATAGACAAATGCCAAAGCTGTAAAGCAGAGTTGTGATTTGGTTAAAAATAAGCAGAGTGGACCAGGAAGGGACAGACAGAACAAAGGTAATAGGACATTAGTGACTAAGGTGACATCTGGGAAAAATAGAAAAAGGTTAAAGCTAAAGACACTGATGTTTGAAGCATTTAAAACAAAATAGATGAATTAGTGGCACAGATAGAAATAAATGTGTTTCATCTAATAGCTATTACGGAGATGTGGTTGCAGAGTGATCAAGGTTGGTTACCAAATATTGTGGTAACCCTGATAATAAATGATGGAAATAAAGGCATTGGAGAGGAAGGATCTTAACTTGGAAAATCAAGATATAGAATCCGTTTGGGTATATCTAAGATGGGAGCAGTTCACAGGCCCCCAACAGCAGTTGCAGTATCAAGCTGATTATAAATCAAAAAATTAGAGGTGCATGTAAAAAGGATAATACAGTAATCATGGGGAACTTCAATCTTCGTATAGACTGGGCAAACTAAGGGCAGGATTTTGTGCTGGAGGTAGGACTCCTGGTGGCGGGCTGAAAAGGTGGGGGGAACCCCGCCTCTGCCTAAGGATTGGTAGGATTTTAGAATTCAGAAAAGGATGACCAAGAAATTGATAAAAAGAAAATAGAATGAGAGTAAGTTAGCAGGAGACAATAAAACAGATTGTAAAAGCTTCTATAGGTATATAAAGGGAAATAAAAAGTAAATGTGGGTCCCTCACAGGCAGAGACAGGAGAAATTATAATGGGGAGGAAGGAATACTTTGTCACAACAGAATATGGAAAAAACATAGCAAGTGTGTGGAATCAAAGGTCCTGTGACATGATGGAACTTCAAGAAGTTAGTATTCGTAAATAAATAGTACTAGAAAAATTAATGGGACTAAAAGTTGGCAAATCTTCTGGACCTAGTGGACAGGGATCCGAAGGTGCGGAGTGCCGGCCACCGCCACCAATATCGCAGCGGGACGGAAAGTGGTGCAGGTCTGATTAATTCATCAATTTTAATGGATTTAAATATGTTAATGGCTGTCCCGTTGCCAAGTGTTGGGGGGGCCACCACAAGGCCTCACCACTGCCGGCAATGTCGGGGCAAGCCTTCCTGACACCGAGGCCAGTGGTGGGCTTCTGCCGGAGGCATTTTCAGGTGCCCCCCACCCCCACCATGAACCCAGACGATGGGGGAGTCTGTAAAATTCAGCCCAAGATATTATTAGACAAAGTATGGCTCATGGGATTGGAGGCAGGGATATATTGCACCACGGATATTTGAGAAAATTATTGACTAAACCGCGGACATGGGGCAATTAATCTACTTATAAAGTGTATAGCCAACCAAATGCCATCAAAACACTGTCCAATTTAAAACACATTTCTCCCTATAAATAAAGCAGCTAGGCATACAAACATCAAGGGACAACTGTATTAACCAGCTAGCAAGCAAAATAGTATATAATGCCAATAGAGTTAGCCTGCACCAGGTCACCTTATTGGATGAGCTCTGTAGATACACACAATGTCAGGAGTGCAAATTCATCCAATAAACCATGAAATTCAAGGAGAGAATTGTTATTGTGGTCATTGGGGTGAAGCAGTAAAAAAAATCAGCAATAGGAAGACAGACCATTTCTCACATTGCTATTGTCACAAGACAATTTAACCCATGATGGTCAATGTGCAACTTCTCCACCTGCTTATAATTTGTCTCAAGACAGGGCAGCTAACTAAAAGGCAGTGATCTCCAAATCAGGAGAATTTCATAGGATGGAGCAGATAGTACTTCAGAAGAGTCATGTAAAACTGAAAAGCAGAGTGGGACAGGAAGGGACAGAGGGATTAACGGTAGGTAGCCAAGACTAGTTTATTCATCTCGACAGGCTATTAAACCAGGTCCTGGATTCTAAAATACAAAAATAACAGCATCTCTCATGAACAATATGTCATTTACTCACCAAAGATAGTGACAAAATTAAATAAATACAATTACAAACAAAGAGCATTCTTCAGTTCCTCCAATAAAGCGATTCTCTTAAATTCACTTATGTCTATGTTTCAATCTATTACCGTCAATTCCGATTCAGCTCTGACAAGATAATTATTAACAAAAAGCTTTTCTGCAAAATGTTGAGCTGTTGTTACTTCATGTATTATTCAGTTACAAAATGTTTTGTCACTCCAGACTATGATTATACTCCAGACTAACCAATTTATATCCAAGCAAACTTCTTATCTGTTAGCAAAGGTGCACTTATAACGTAATGTAATTATATGATAGACAACTTTCAAATGATATTGGCCACTCAGGTTATCTGCCCTCAAACTGGATAGTAAATGATGCACATTTCAGTTACTGAACTTTGACATACTTGTAAAACTTGTCCCTTAATCCAATTTGTAGCAAAAAAAAAAATCATTTAATGACTGTTTTTAACATGGTCATTGAAACATAATAAATTTTACCATGTCTTCCCCGACAGTTTTTAAAACTGTAAATGCAGCATGGATTTTGTTAAGGAATTGTAGGCAATTCATCATAGATTAAGGTTTATTAAAGCTATCCATTACATTGTATTCACTAACTATTATATATGGGTCAGAAGCATCCTGTTTTTGCCAATATCACTCATCCCATTACTCCTGTATTCATGAGAAACTTACAGTGCTGACTACCAGAGATTCCTTGGACTTTCTTGCCAGTTTTCCCCTCAATACAAGTTCTGGAACAATGTGATTCCAAATGGATAGCAGCAGAATTGTGACATTTATATAGAAACATAGAAAATAGGAGCAGAAGTAGGCCATTCAGCCCTTTGAGCCTGCACCGCCATTCAATACGATTATGGTTGATCATCCAAACTCAGTACCCTGTTCCCACTTTCTCCCCATATCCCTCGATCCCTTTAGCCCTAAGAACTATATCTAACTCTTTCTTGAATATATTTAATGATATGGCCTCAACTGCTTTCTGTGGTAGAGAATTCCACAGGTTCACCACTCTCTGGGTAAATAAATCTCATTTAATGGCTCCTAAATGGCTTACCCCTTATCCTTAGATTGTGATCCCTGGTCCTGGACTCCTCCGCCATCGGGAACATCCTTCCTGTGTCTAGTCTGTCTAGTCCTGTTAGAATTTTGTAGGTTTCTATGAGATTCCCCTCTCATTCTTCTAAACTCCAGTGAATACAAGCCTAATCGACCCAATCCCTCTTCATACATCAGTCCTGCCATCCCAGGAATCAGTCTGGTAACCTTCACTGCACTCCCTCCATAGCAAGAACATCCTTCCTCAGATAACGAGACCAAAACTGCACAAAATACTCCAGATGTGGTCTCACCAAGGCCTTGTATAATTGCAGCAAAACATCCTTGCTCCTGTACTCAAATTCTCTCGCTATGAAGGCCGACATACTATTTGCCTTCTTAACTGCCTTCTGCATCTGCATGCTTACTTTCAGCGACTGGTGTACAAGGACACCCAGGGCTCACTGCACCTCCCACTTTCCCAATCTATCGCCGTTCAGATAATAATCTACCTTTCTGTTTTTGCCACCAAAGTGGATAACCTCACATTTATCCACATTATACTGCATCTGCCATGTATTTGCCCACTCACTCAACCTGTTCAAATCACACTGGAGCTTCTCTGCATCCTCCTCACAGCTCCCACTCCCACCCAGCTTTGTGTCTTCTGCAAACTTGGATATATTACCTTTAATTCCCTCATCTATATCATTAATATATATTGTGAATAGCTGGGGTCCGAGCACTGATCCCTGCGGTACCCGACTATTCACTGCCTGCCACTCAGGAAAAGACCCATTTATTCCTACTCTTTGTTTCCTGTCTGCCAACCAGTTCTCTATCCATGTCAGTACCTTACCCCCAATCCCATGTGCTTTAATTTTGCACGCTAATGTCCTATGTGGGACCTTATCGAAAGCTTTCTGAAAGTCCAAATACATCACATCCACCGATTCTCCCTTATCTATTCTACTAGTTACATCCTCAAAAAATTCCAGTAGATTTGTCAAGCATGATTTTCCCTTTCCGATGTCCAATCCTGTCATTGTATTCCACGTGCTCTGCTATTACATCTTTTATAATGGCCTCTAGCATTTTCCCCACCACTGATGTCAGGCTAAACAGTCTATAATTCCCTGTTTTCTCTCTACCTCCCTTTTTAAATAGTGGGGTTACATTAGCTACCCTCCAATCTGTAGGAACTGTTCCAGAGTCTATAGCATCTTGGAAGATGACCATCCACTATTTCTAGAGCCACTTCCTTAAGTACTCTGGGATGCATACCATCAGGCCCTGGGGATTTATCGGCCTTCAATCCCATCAATTTCCCGAACACCAATACCCTACTAATACTGATTTCATATAGTTCCTCCTTCTCACTAGACCCTATGCTCCCCAACATTTCTGGGAGGTAATTTGTGTCCTCCTTTGTGAAGACAGAACCAAAGTATGTATTTAATTGGTCTGCCATTTCTTTGTTCCCCATTATAAATCCCCCCATTTCTGACTAAGGGACCCATCATTTGTCTTTACTAATCTTTTTCTCTTCACATATCTATAGAAGCTTTTACAGTCAGTTTTAATGTTCTCTGCAAGCTTACTCTCATGCTCTATTTTCCCCTTCTTAATCAATCCCTTTGTCCTCCTTTGCTGAATTCTAAACTGCTCCCAATGCTCAGGTTTGCTGCTTGTTCTGCCCATTTTATATTTCTCCTCCTTGGATCTAATACTATCCCTAATTTCTTTTGTAAGCCATGGTTGAACCACCCTTCGTGTTTTATTTTTGTGCCAGACAGGAATGAACAACTGTAATTCATCCATGCGCTCTTTAAATGCTAGCCATTATAGAAATAAGGGTCCAGCTCCTCCTCTCTCTCCCTCTCTCTCTATCCCCCTCTCTTTCCCTATCTCTCTGTCTCCCTTCCTGCCCTTGTCTCTCTCTGTCCCTCTCTCTCTCTGCCCCCATCCCTCTCTCTCCCCCCAACTTCCCCCCCACCCTTTCTCTCTCTCTCTCTCTCTCTTCCCCACGCAACCCCCCCCCCCCCCCCCATCCCCACCCCTGACCATTCCTGGGAGCGGGAACAGCACTTTCTGAACTTCAGACAGATTTGTTGTTTTTTGGTGGGCTTTAAAATAAAACGGAACCCGCCGGAAAACCCCGAATCTGTCCGAAGTTCAGAAACTGTTGTTCTCACTCCCAGAACCTGTCAGCTGTGTCTCTGACAGTGCATTTTTTTTATAGAAGGTCTGGGCGTAAAGAAGAAGCCAATGGGAAATTTCTCGTTCTTGAAATTACCAGTCACGGACCTCAAAATCTTTTATCCCGGACACTGGTGTCCATGTACGGAAACGTTACTGACCCCTGATTCGAGGTAATATATTAGAATGGATTGAGGATTGGTTAAATGATAGAAAACAGCGAGTAGGAATAAAGGGGTCATTTTCAGATTGGCAGGCTATAATTAGTAATGTACCACAAGGATCGGTGCTTGGGCCTCAGCTATTTACAATCTACTTCAATAACTTAGATGAGGAGATTGAATGTGATCGATTCAAGTTTGCTAATGAAACAAAGTTAGGTGGGAAAATAGGCTGTGAGGAGGCAAGAAAATGGCAGATGGAATATAATGTGGGGAAATGTTGATGTTATTCATTTAGGTAGGGAAAATAGAAAAGTCGTATATTTTTTAAATGGTGAGAGACTGGTATTCAGAGGGATCTGGATGTCCTTGTACACAAATTACAGACTGTTAACATGCAGGTATGGTGAGCAATTAGGAAAACAAATGTTATTTTTACCTTTATTACAAAGGGGTTTGAGTATTACTGAAATTATATAGGGCCTTGGTGAGATCACACCTGGAATACTGTGCACAGTTTAGGTCTCCTTATGTAAGGAAGGCTATACTTGTTTTAGAGGGAGTGTAACCAAGGTCCACTAGACTGATTTCTGGGATGAAGGAATTGTTCTACAACAAAAGATTGAGTAGTCTAGGCCTATAATCCGCGGAGTTTAGAAGAACGAGAGGTGATCTCATTGAAGCATGTAAAATTATTAGAGGGCTTGATAGGTTAAATGCCAAGAGATTGTTTCCTCTGGCTGCAGTGTCTAGAACTAGGGGTCGTTGTCTCAGGATAAATGTTCAGCCATTTAGAACTGAGATGAAGAGAAATTTCTTCACTCAAAGGGTTGTGAATCTTCGTAATTCTTTACCCCAGACAGCTGTGGATGCTCATTTGTTGCGTATGTGTAAGATAAACATCAATAGATTTTTAGGATACTGAGGGAATCAAGGGATGTGATGATAGTATGGGAAGATAGAGTTGTGGTAGAAGATCAGCCATGACCTTATTGAATGGTGGGGCAGGCTTGCAGGACCAAATGGCCTACTCCTGTTCCTATTTCTTGTGTTCTTATGTTCTTATTAACCACATGGAATGAAAGGTTAGCATCACTCGGCCCTCCAATACAATGCCAAAAAAAATTAGACAGAATATCATCAAAGTTCAGAGATAAGCATCACTTACAAGATGGGCACCAAATGCAGAAAGATCATTATAAAATCCCTAACATTGTTATCTTGGCCAGTTACCAAACCTCACGAATGTCCCCAGTACAGCAAGATACCAACTACTAGTAAATATCAAAGGCCTGAAATTTTTCTGCTTTTCTGGTGCAAAAATCAAGAAATTTGGACTGGGAGAGAATGGAGAAATTGGAGCGGAATCTGCCAGGTCAAAGAACTCCATACACATAGAAGCATTGCCTGAGCTGCCTGTCAGGTTATTGGATTTGAATACATTTTTCTCTGCATTTTTTTCTCCTGCAGCTCAGCAGTTAGACTTCCTAATCAATACTTAATTTTCTTTCTTTGATGTGAATTGAAAGATCAATATCTACATTATCAAAGTTTTGAACACAGCAAATGCTGTGGAAAGTATTAAAGCTAACAAACGAAAAGAGGTACTTAAAATAAAAAAGAAACAACTCTTGAGAATAAGAAATTGAACAAGAAGTATGAAAATGTAAACCGATCTGTCTGGATACATAACATGCTGAGTTTTGAAAGAATGAACAAAAATGACAGCAATTAAACTGTATTGAATAAGGGAAGAGTTCACTGAGCCATTAAATTCTAAAATCATCCAATTACACTAGTAGAATTAGCATATGCCCACCATTGCTTGCATCAGTTGCTGTTGAAGTAATTCTTTGAGAGACAGAAATTTAATGAAATGTAATTCTATATTTTTTTAAAAAAGCAATTGGTTCAGACTTCGTTAACTTGAATTCTTTTCAAATTAATCTCTATGCCAGGTTTGAATTTGTATTGAGCCCTAGGAACAGGAAATTCACATTGTTACAATAGCCTAGAAATTGGATCACGCACAAATCGGGGTGTGATTCGGGTACAGCACATGCTGTGTGCATCGAGTGAGGCTGGCAAAAGGACTACAGAAAACTAGCTTGCTAACCATAGTATATAGTACTGGTGAAATGCCAGAGGCAGCTCATCAGTTGTGGGAGGTCAGTAAGATTGGCCAGGGTGAACACCTGCCGAGGTCTTCAGGAGACCTCTGCTCCCCCATCTCCAGGATAAGTTAAGGAAAAAAACTTTAAACTTACCTCTGGGTGGCAGTTTTCAATGGTTCCTTTTAAAAAAGAAAGACTTGCATTTATATAACGCATTTTACAGCCACCGGACGTCTCAAAGCGCTTAATAGCTAATGAAGTACTTTTGAAGTGTAGTCACTGCTGTAATGCAGGAAACGCCACAGCCAGTCTTCTCTTCTTCTTGGCATTTGTTCGCGGAAGAAGATTTTGGGAAGGTTGTAGTCATCAGTTGCAGGCCCTCTGGTGGCTAGTCAGGCCTATCTGGGACAGGCAGATTCTCCCACAGTGAGTACAAGTGAAGCTGCTGGATCTATCCTCCTTTTCTCTTTCATGCTGGTTCTTTGCTCAGTCTCAAGGGTGTCTGTAGCTCTCCTGATGTAGCATCTCCAGGCATCACGATCTACGGCCTGTGCTTTCCACTGGCGATGGTCAATGTGGCACACAGAGAGGGACTTCTTCAGGGAGTCCTTGAAACGTTTGCAGGGGGCCCCTCTGTTCTTGTTACGCATGGTCAGCTCTCCATACAACACTATCTTGGACAGGTGACTGTTGTCCATGCGAGCAACATGACCCGCCCGACGCAGTTGGTTTTGCAGGAGGATGATCTCGATGCTGGTGATGTTGGCTGTTTCCAGGACTTCGATGTTTGTGATGTGGTCCTGCCAGCGGATCTTGAAGATGCTGCAGAGGCAGCGCTGATGGAAACACTCTAGAAGACGTACATAATGGCGATAACGACCCATGACTCTGCGCCATACAGTAGTGTGGTGAGGACTATGGCTTTGTACACTTTGAGTTTGGTCTGTGCTCTGAGGCTTTGGTTACTCCACACATATTTGTAGAGTCTGCCAAATGTTCTATTTGTTTTTGAAAGCCTATTGTCCACTTCCTTGTCTATGGTGGCATCAAATGAGATGACGCTCCCCAAATAAGTAAATTGCTTGACAGTATTCAGCTCGGTTCCCTCGATGACAATGCTTGGTGGTCTATATTCTTCTTGGGGTGCAGGCTGATGCAGGACTTCAGTTTTCTTTAAACTGAATTTTAGTCTGAAGAATTGTGTTGCCTCGGAAAAATATGTTGTTATACATTGCAGGTCTGACTGACTGTGGGCCAGGAGAGCACAGTCATCGGCAAAAAGAAGCTCATGGATGAGTTTTTCTTGTGTCTTTGTGTGAGCCTGAAGAAGCCTGAGGTTGAAAAGGCCTCATCCGTCTGAAAGCCTACGTAAACTCCCTCCTTCAGGTCTTCCGTTGCCTGCTGCAGCATCATGCTGAAAAAGACGGTGAATAGGGTCGGGTCCATCACACATCCCTGCTTCACGCCATTGGAGATTTGGAAAGGACTCAAGAGGTCGCTGTTGTGCTGGACTTGTCCGTACTGGTTTTCATGAAACTGCTTCGCCATGGCCAGGATCCTAGGTGGGCATTCAAGTTTTTCAAGGATTTTCCAAAGTCCATCTCTGCTCGCAGTGAATGCCTTGGTGAAGTCTATGAAAATGGCACTTTTCTTTTAATTGTCTGAGTGCAAATACCATGTCTGTGGAGCCTCTGTTTGCTCTGAAACCACACTGGCTCTCTGGGAGGTTTTCTTCTGCAATGGTCGGCACAAGCCAGTTCAGAAGTATTCTAGCCAGGATCTTCCCAGAAATAGAAAGGAGGGTGATCCCATGGAGGTTGGAGATGTCTGATTTTTCTCCTTTGTTTTTTGTGCAAGGTGATGATAATGGCATCACGAAGATCATGTGGAATCGTGCCCTGTTCCCAGCAGGCCATGGCAAACTGATGGAGCTTGGTGTATAGGGCAGGGCCACCATGCTTCAAGGTGGCATTCCATCGGCTCCAGACGTCTCAAAGTACTGTACAACCAATGAAGTACTTTTGAAGTGTAGTCACTGATGTAAAACAGGAAATGCCACAGCCAGTACGCACACAACAAACATCTACAAATAGCAATGTGATAATGATCAGGTAATCCGTTTTTTGTGATGTTGATTGAGGGATAAATATAGGCCAGGACACGAGGGATAATTCCCCTCCTCTTCAAAATAGTGCTATGGGAGCTTTATATCCATCCAAATCTCAGTTCAACATCTCATCTGAATGGCAGCATCTCCAACAGTGCAATACAGGATTTGAACCCGAAACAGAACAACTCAAAGGCAGGAGTGCTACTAACTGAGCCACAGCTGACACTTTATACTGAAGAAGCTGGCTGTAGTGTGCACTATGCCTGTTGCGGTCATTCGCAATCTCATTTGGCAAAGGGGCATGGAAGAGGTGTTATGCCCCTAATACGCAATTAGCCTAGTGCCAGCATCAGGCACATGGAGCTGGACATTATCAGCCCCCCGAAGTTGGGGGTTGTGGCGGGGGGGGGCCCGGAAAATAGCTCCGGGAGAGGCCTGCCACAGGCCTTGACGCCGGGAAGGCCCCGCCCCATTTTACCGGTGGCGGTGAGGCCTCGGGGCGGCCCCCCCACCGCTTGGCAAAATAACTTAATTTACATATTTAAATACATGAATAATTACTTACCTTCCAGATCCGAGCTGGAACACTGGTGGGGAGTGGGGGAGGAGTGAAGTTTTCAAGGTGCGGGAGTGGGGGGAATAGCAAAAGCAAATTGTTAATTACTCAGGTTTTTTTTGTTTGATTGCTCAGATTGTAATTTGCAGGTTGTAATATGATGCTAAGATATTTGACACTTCTATATTAATGTTTAAAATATCTAAGCTGATTATACATTATTTATAATTGTTGCTCAAGACCATCAGCCAATGCAAAATAATAATTTAGCCTAACAGCCTGGAAAACTCACTTTGTTTCCTTTACGTAACTTATCATCTGGAGAATACTTGGCATCAGGTGGCAGGACTATATCTCCAACACAGAAGTCCTTGAAGCGGCCAACACCCCCAGCTTATACACACTACTGAGTCAGCAGCGCTTGAGATGGCTTGGCCATGTGAGCAGCATGGAAGATGGCAGGATCCCCAAAGACACGTTGTACAGCGAGCTCGCCACTGGTATCAGACCCACCGGCCGTCCATGTCTCCGCTATAAATACGTCTACAAACGCGACATGAAATCGTGTGACATTGATCACAAGTCGTGGGAGTCAGTTGCCAGCATTCGCCAGAGCTGGCGGGCAGCCATAAAGACAGGGCTAAATTGTGGCGAGTCGAAGAGACTTAGTAGTTGGCAGGAAAAAAGACAGAGGCGCAAGGGGAGAGCCAACTGTGCAACAGCCCCGACAAACAAATTTCTCTGCAGCACCTGTGGAAGAGCCTGTCACTCCAGAATTGGCCTTTATAGCCACTCCAGGCGCTGCTTCACAAACCACTGACCACCTCCAGGCGCGTATCCATTGTCTCTCGAGATAAGGAGGTCCAAAAGGAAAGGAAAAGGAACTTATCATTAACTTCAGTCTGTTTTCTGGTCTTTGACTAACTGATGGGATTAAGCTGAGAAACCCTGAGTATAAGGCTGGTGAAATTCAGTATTTTCTTGTGCTATCTAGTTCATGTCAAGTTAAAATTAAACAGAAAAAAGCGGCTGTGACAAATGTCAGGAGCAAGATTCAGTTAGCAACCAGGACGATCATGGAAAGTACAGGCTAGAACTGAAGAAGTTAATATGAGCGACAAAGAGAGCTTATAAGAAAAAATTAGCAGACAACATTAAATTGAACCCTAAAACATTTTATCAACATAAAGTGCTGGATTTTGTTCCCAGACTAATGTTGGGTTTCATGACAGGGCAAGGGGGGCATGCAAAGAATAGGAATGACAGCAGCCCCCACGAGGTCTGACGCCGGGATTGCCGGGTCCAATCTTCCCGCCGGTGGTGAGGCTCCGTGGTGGCACTTCCACCGCTTTGCGACGGGACCCTACTTTACAGATTAAAAATAACTCTTTGCATAAATTTAAATTTAATTCCCCGCAATTTTACCTTCAGTTCCCAATCTTGAGCACGTTGTGTGACATTCACACGTCTTCATTTCCCATTCAGGAGAAGCTGGCGCCACGAAGGAGGAGAAGGGGTCAACTCTGCATTATTTAGTGTATGGGAAAGGGGTGAACTCTGCATTATTTAGTATATGGGGGAGGGGTGAACTCTGCATTATTTAGTATATGGGGGAGGGGTGAACTCTGCATTATTTAGTATATGGGGGAGGGGTCAACTCTGCATTATTTAGTGTATGGGAAAGGGGTGAACTCTGCATTATTTAGAATATGGGGGAGGGGTGAACTCTGCATTATTTAGTATATGGGGGAGGGGTGAACTCTGCATTATTTAGTATATGGGGAGGGGTGAACTCTGCATTATTTAGTATATGGGGGAGGAGTGAACTCTGCATTATTTAGTATATGGGGGAGGGGTCAACTCTGCATTATTTAGTATATGGGGGAGGGGTCAACTCTGCATTATTTAGTATATGGGGGAGGGGTGAACTCTGCATTATTTAGTAAATGGGGGAGGGGTGAACTCTGCATTATTTAGTATATGGGGGAGGGGTGAACTCTGCATTATTTAGTATATGGGGGAGGGGTGAACTCTGCATTATTTAGTATATGGGGGAGGGGTGAACTCTGCATTATTTAGTATATGGGGGAGAGGTGAACTCTGCATTATTTAGTATATGGGGGAGGGGTGAATTCTGCATTATTTAGTATATGGGGGAGGGGTGAACTCTGCATTATTTAGTATATGGGGGAGGGGTGAACTCTGCATTATTTAGTATATGGGGGAGGGGTCAACTCTGCATTATTTAGTGTATGGGAAAGGGGTTAACTGCATTATTTAGTATATGGGGGAGGGGTCAACTCTGCATTATTTAGTATATGGGGGAGGGGTCAACTCTGCATTATTTAGTATATGGGGAGGGATCAACTCTGCATTATTTCGTGTTGGGGAGGGGTCAACACTGCACTATTTAGTGTATGGGGGAGGGGGTCAACTCTGCATTATTTACTATATGGGGAGGGGTCAACTCTGCATTATTTAGTACATGGGGAGGGGTCAACTCTGCATTATTTAGTGTATGGGGGAGGGGGTCAACTCTGCATTATTTAGTATATGGGGAGGGGTCAACTCTGCATTATTTAGTGTATGGCGAGGGGTCAACTCTGCATTATTTAGTGTATGGGGAGGGGTCAACTCTGCATTATTTCGTGTTGGGGAGGGGTCAACACTGCACTATTTAGTGTATGGGGGAGGGGGTCAACTCTGCATTATTTACTATATGGGGAGGGGTCAACTCTGCATTATTTAGTGGTGGGGGAAGGGGTCAACACTGCATTATTTAGTGTAGGGGAGGGGTCAACACTGCACTATTTAGTGTATGGGGAAGGGGTCAACTCTGCATTATTTAGTGTAGGGGAGGGGTCAACACTGCATTATTTAGTGTAGGGGAGGGGTCAACACTGTACTATTTAGTGTATGTGGAGGAAGGGGTCAACACTGCATTATTTAGTGCATGGAAGCGAAGGGTCAAATCTGCATTATTTAGTCTAGGGGAAGGGGTCAACTCTGCATTATTTAGTGGTGGGGGAAGGGGTTAACTGCATTATTTAGTGTATGGGGAAGGGGTCAACTCTGCATTATTTAGTGTCGGGGGGAAAGGGGTCAAGCCTGCATTATTTAATGTATGGGGGAATGGGTTAACTGCAATATTTAGTGTATGGGGAAGGGGTTAACTCTGCATTATTTAGTATATGGGTGGTGGGGAGGGTTCAGCTCTGCAATATTTAGTGTATGGGGAAGGGGTTAACTTTGCATTATTTAGTGTATGGTGGAAGGGGTTAACTCTGCATTATTTAGTGTATGGGGAAGGGGTTAACTCTGCATTATTTAGTGTATGGGGGAAAGGGTTCAACTCTGCATTATTTAGTGTATGGGGAAGCGGTTAACTCTGCATTATTTAGTGTGGGGAGGGGTCAACTCTGCATTATTTAATGTATGGGGGCAAGGGGTCAACTCTGCATTATTTAGTGTATGGGGGAGGGGTCAACTCTTCATTATTTAGTATATGGGGAGGGGTCAACTCTGCATTATTTAGTGTATGGGGAGGGGTCAACTCTGCATTATTTATTGTATGGGGGAGGGGTCAACTCTGCATTATTTAGTATATGGGCGGGGGGGAGGGGTCAACTGCATTATTTAGTGTATGGGGGAGGGGTCAACTCTGCATTATTTAGTATATGGGGGAGTGGTCAACTCTGCATTATTTAGTGTACGGGGGAGGGGTCAACTCTGCATTATTTAGTATATGGGTGGGGGGAGGGGTCAACTCTGCATTATTTAGTGTATGGGGGCAAGGGGTCAACTCTGCATTATTTATTGTATGGGGGAGGGGTCAACTCTGCATTATTTAGTGTATGGGGAGGGGTCAACTCTGCATTATTTAGTGTATGGGGGAGGGGTCAACTCTGCATTATTTAGTATATGGGTGGGGTGAGGGGTCAACTCTGCATTATTTAGTGTATGGGGGAGGGGTCAACTCTTCATTATTTAGTATATGGGGGAGGGGTCAACTCTGCATTATTTAGTGTATGGGGAAGGGGTCAACTCTGCATTATTTAGTGTATGGGGGAGGGGTCAACTCTGCATTATTTAGTATATGGGTGGGGGGGGAGGGTTCAGCTCTGCATTATTTACTATATGGGTGGAGGGGAGGGTTCAGCTCTGCATTATTTAGTCTATGGGGGGGATGTGGTCAACTGTACATTATTTAGTGTATGAGGGAAATGGTTCAACTCTGCATTATTTATTGTAGGGGGGAGGGGTCAACTCTGCATTATTTAGTGTATGGGGGAGGGGTCAACTCTGCATTATTTAGTATATGGGGGAGGGGTCAACTCTGCATTATTTAGTGTATGGGGAGGGGTCAACTCTGCATTATTTATTGTATGGGGGAGGGGTCAACTCTGCATTATTTAGTATATGGGCGGGGGGGAGGGGTCAACTCTGCATTATTTAGTGTATGGGGGAGGGGTCAACTCTGCATTATTTAGTATATGGGGGAGTGGTCAACTCTGCATTATTTAGTGTACGGGGGAGGGGTCAACTCTGCATTATTTAGTATATGGGTGGGGGGAGGGGTCAACTCTGCATTATTTAGTGTATGGGGGCAAGGGGTCAACTCTGCATTATTTATTGTATGGGGGAGGGGTCAACTCTGCATTATTTAGTGTATGGGGAGGGGTCAACTCTGCATTATTTAGTGTATGGGGAGGGGTCAACTCTGCATTATTTAGTATATGGGTGGGGGGGAGGGGTCAACTCTGCATTATTTAGTGTATGGGGGAGGGGTCAACTCTTCATTATTTAGTATATGGGGGAGGGGTCAACTCTGCATTATTTAGTGTATGGGGAAGGGGTCAACTCTGCATTATTTAGTGTATGGGGGAGGGGTCAACTCTGCATTATTTAGTATATGGGTGGGGGGGGAGGGTTCAGCTCTGCATTATTTACTATATGGGTGGAGGGGAGGGTTCAGCTCTGCATTATTTAGTCTATGGGGGGGATGTGGTCAACTGTACATTATTTAGTGTATGAGGGAAATGGTTCAACTCTGCATTATTTATTGTAGGGGGGAGGGGTCAACTCTGCATTATTTATTGTAGGGGGAAGCGGTCAACTCTGCATTATTTAATCTATGGGGGGGGGAGGGGTCAGCTCTGCATTATTTAGTGTATGGGGAAAGGTTCAACTCTGCATTATTTAGTATATGGGGGAGGGGTCAAAGTTTGGGGAAAAGTTTGGGCCTATTAAAAGCACAAAGGGAAATCTTAATGCAGAGGCAGATGACATGCTAAAGTATGAAGTGAGTACTTTGCATCAGTTTTCACAAAAGAAATGGATGATGTGAAGTTTCCACTAAAAGTGGAGAAGGAAGTTATGGACAGGATAGTAATTGATAGAGAAGATTTATTAAAAAGATGAGCATTACTGAAAGTCAATAAGCCACCTGGTCCAGATGGAAAGCATCTTAGGTTGCAGAAAGAAACAAAGGTAGAAATAGCAGAGGGATTGGTCACAATTTTTCAATCCTTACTGGCTACAGGGATAGTGCTGGAAGACTGGACGGTTGCTAATGTTATACCATTATTCAAGAAGGGAGAGAGATAAACCAGGAAACTCCAATTCAACCTAACATCAGGGAAGTTATTGGAAACCATTATCAGGGACAAAATACATATTAATTTGGAAAGACATGGGTTAATTAAGGAGATTTGTTAAAAGCAAATCATGTCTGACCAACTTGGTTGAATTCTTTGATGAGGTAACAAAGAAAGTTGATCAAGGCATTGTCATTGATATATATATATATATATATATATATAGTTACGACCAAGGTTGGAGGAATGCACTGTCTTTCTCTAGTTCCATTGCTCCACCGGACACAACATATATTTAAGTGATTTACCCAGTGACCGATACAGTCAATTATATACTTTAGCTATATTAGTTTCAGAATAAAAATCCGCCAACCAGGTTTCATTAATAAACAACAAAATTGTTGATTTATCATAAAATAAGACTTATTCAATAAAGCCACAAAGCTTATTAACACACAGTTTGAAATATGAAAGTATAAATATATTCCCTTCTAAATAACACAACACACACACCCCAGTTAAAGAAAAAATAAAGCTTTCCGTGCAACGATCAACTTTACAAAAACAAAGGTACTTTGGCCAAATATTTGTTAATTCTTGAAGAAACAAAGTATAAGATATGAAATGTTCCAGATGACTTTCGGTCTGGCATCCAGGCACACATAGACAGCTGTCACTGTGTTCTTTCTGGAGCAGTTCTGTTCAGACTACTTTGAGTCTTGCAGGCTTTTTGGGAGAATTACTGCCTCAGGGGGTTCAGCTATCACACTGGATTCCCAGAAGATTTTTCAACACAGGTGGCAAAGGATGAGTTGGATGGCAACTCTCTTAGCAGGATACATACCAACTGCCCATTCAAATAGTCCAAAATGAAACCCAAACTCCTGAGTCATAAACCCAGACATGTGACGTTTCAGTTCGCAACTCCAATAGCTAGCAAGGCTCCTGCTGTTAACTTAACTTAAGACATGTGACTTCCAGTAAGTGTTTGTTATTAAACAAAGTCCCAAGTGTCCTTCCAGTGACCCTTTAAAAAAAACAAGTCCAGCATTTCCTCATGTATTTTTCACAGTCTTTTAAACACAAGCCCTCCAAAAAATTATAATAATGGAAGCACGTTCATGACACCTCCACCCTTGGAGGAATGAAACACCATTTTTAAATGCATTTCATTATAAAGTGTGGACAGAAAACAGAATATGAAAATAATATTAAAACACATTTGCACACTCATTCTCATTCACTCTTTACCTGTAACTAATACAGTTCTGCCCTGTACCATCCTTGTACTCCGATAACTCAAAGCAAAGTTAAATTCTAGACAAAGCATCAGCAATTACATTGTTTTTCTCTGCAATGTGGATAATCTTTAAGTGATAGGGCTGCAATAGTAAACTCCAACAAAATAATCTGGCATTCTGGTTTTTGAATTTTTCCATAAAGGCTAGGGGATTATGATCAGTATATACCGGTGTCTCCCTGTAGCCATGGCGGACATGTACTTCAAAATGTTTAAGAGCTAGTAGTAAGCCCAGGGTTTCTTTTCCCACTGTTGAGTATCTTTTGGTGTTGATTTAGCTTTTTGGAAAAGCATCCCACTGGCCTTTCTATGCCTGATTTATCTTCTTCTAACAGGACTGCACCGACCCCCTGGTCACTAGCATCAATTGCTACCTTGAAGGGTGTAGTGAAATTTGGGGCAGCCAACATTGGTTCATTGATCAAAATTGCTTTCAGCTTCTCAAAAGATGCTTGGCACTGCCCTGACCACACTACCTTGGCTTTGTAGCAAATCCATCAGTGGAGCAACTATCGTGCTGAAATTTGGTATAAACGTTCAGTAAAAACCGCACATCCCAAAAACCTCATGATTTCTCATTTTGTCTTCGGGGCAGGGAACTCCACCAGTGCTTGTACTTTTGCTGTTCTTAGCAACAATTGTCCTTGCCCTACTATACGCCCCAGGTAGGTTACCTGCAATTTTGCAAATTTATTTTTGGCAAGGTTCATCACCAAATCAGCCAACTGTAATTTTCTAAATAGAGCTTCTAGTTGTTCCAAGTAGCCCTTCCAAGTATCATTCTATATCAGCACATCATCAAGGTAAACCACACAGTTAGGAACACTGGCTACCACTTGGTTCATTAGTCTCTGGAAATTTGCTGGGGAATTTTTTAACCCAAATGGCATCACTCGGCATTGGAAAAGGCCATCTGGTGTGACAAAGGCTGATATTTTATTTATTTTTTATTTTTATTTAGAGATACAGCACTGAAACAGACCCTTCGGCCCACCGAGTCTGTGCCGACGATCAACCACCCATTTATACTAATCCTACATTAATCCCATATTCCTACCACATCGCCTCAATTCCCCTACCACCTACCTACACTAGGGGCAATTTAGAATGGCCAATTTACCTATCAACCTGCAAGTCTTTGGCTGTGGAAGGAAACCGGAGCACCCGGCAGAAACCCACACAGTCACAGGGAGAACTTGCAAACTCCACACAGGCAGTACCCAGAATCGAACGGATCGCTGGAGCTGTGAGGCTTGGGTGTTAAAGGAACCTGCCAGTATCCCTTTAACAAATCTATTTTGGTAAGAAACGTGACACTGTCAACGCTGTCAATACAGTCTTCCAAGCAAGAAATTGGGTAGGAGTTCGGCCATTGTTACTGCATTAACCTTTCTGCAGTCTATGCAAAATTTAGTTGAAACATCAGGTTTAGGCATAAACACGACTGGGGAACTCCAGCTTATTTGACTAGGTTCAGTTAGGTGGTTTTCCAACATGTATTGGATTTTTGCTTTCATCTGGATCTGTTTCTCTGGACCTAAGCGATAAGGATCATGTTTTATAGGAGAAGATTCTCCCACATCCACATCATGTATGGCTAATGTTGTACATCCTAGTTTGTCCCTACAGACTCCTCTCAATGCTGTGAGTAGCCTTGTTAGGTCTCCTTGCTGTTCTGCATCTAAATATGAAAGCATAGTGTCTAACCTCCCTCACAATTCAGTGTTAGCCAACCAGAGAGTAGGAGGTTCAATTTGGGAATTGTCTAAGCCTTCTTCTGCCTCATCCTTACTATCCCTTTCATCCTTTACTGTCCTTAATACCTGACATACCTGTGCTTGCTTATCCAACCCCCAGTGGTAATATTATTTCAAAATATTGATGTGACACAGCTGATTCTTTTTCTGGTGATCTGGGGCATCAATCAAATAATTTACTTTACAAATCCTTTTGACTACTCTATATGGTCCACTGAACTGTGCTTTCAGTGGTTCACTCTGTAAAGACATCATCCCCTGGTTGAAATGATCGGGTCTTGACATGCTTGTCTGTCCATTTCTTCATGATTGTTTGGGAAGCTTTCAGGTGTTGCCGAGCCACTTTGCACGCTCTCGTGAGCCGCTCCCGGAACACGGATACATAATCTAACATGGAAGATTCATCCCCCTGTTCTAAAAGCTTTTCTTTGATTAGTTTTAGAGGACCGCATCTCATGTCCATAAACTAATTCAAAAGGACAAAAAATGGTAGACTCATTAGGTGAATCCCGGTGGCAAACAAAAGAAATTACAGCCCTTTGTCCCAATCATGGGGATATTCATGACAGTATGCCCTGATCATTATTTTGAGGGTCTTATGGTACCATTCTAAAGCCCCTTGGGTTTATGGATGGTATGCTGAGGACTGTAACTGTGTTACACCCAAAGTACTCCTAACGACCTGAAAAATTTTAGACATAAAATTGGAACCTTGATCCGACTGGATTTCAATCGGTAATCCATATCGCATGAAGAACTTCTCAACCACTATCATGGCAGAAATTGTTCTCAAGAGAATGGCCTCTGGGAACCAAGTAGCCACATCCATAATAGTCAGTATATATTGATGTCCTGCTTTTGTTTGCAGTAAAGGTCCCACACAGTCTACCAACACCCTACTAAATGGTTCCCCAAAAATTGGTATGGGAATTAGAGGTGCCGGTTTTATGGCAGGTTGCAGCTTTCCCACAATCTGGCATGTATGGCACATTTTACGAAACTGCACCATGTCCTTGTGAAGACGTGGCCAGTGGAAATGTTGACTTATATTTGCTTGTGTCTTCCTGATCCCTACATGTCCTGGCATAGGAATTTCTGGTCTATCCTCAATATTTCCTGGTGATACTTGGGCCGTACCACTATCTGGTGATCCACTGTCCATTCTTCACCCACAGTCCTGGGAAGAGGTCTCCACTTCCTCATCAGAGTCCCATTTTTAATATAGTAGCATTCCGGAACTCCCTTTGCTTCAGCTTCAGTTTGAGCCGATTGTGCCACTTTACTTAATCCTGGATCAGCTTGCTGAGCCTTGATCAGAGAAGATTTACTGAACATTTCCTTCAGATTATTCAAATCCCCAAAGAAAGTTTCAGATAGTCAAATATCTATCTGTGGTGCCAATTTGACCTCTGATGATGGAACTTGTTTAGCCATTGCTCGGGGCACTACACATGGAGGAAAAATTCCTGGAAACTTCTCCTACAACTGCTCTGTCTCCTTGACCTCACTTGGCCTTTCCGTTACGACTGGAGAAGCTACTCCGGCCAAATCACTCCCAGGAGTAGGCCAGCTCCGTCTACAGGCAAACTATGGACAACTCCTATGGTTACCCTTCCAGACATTAAGTCACACTTCAGTGCACCCAATACAAAAGTACAGGTATTTACTCCTCGCAGATACCATTCACAAAACCTTCGCATTCAATGCGCTATCTGGTGAAAAAATTATGCCTTTCCCTAGTAAAAGAGTTTGGGTGGTTCCTGTATCGCTAAGCATAACTATAGGTGCCTATACCTGCCTCCCTTGAGGGATAAGGAGTTACTTTTCCTTTTGACTAGAATTCCCTGTAGCTCCCAGGTATCTTGCTCATCTTCCCCACACTCACAGCGATGTTTGTACTTGACCTTACAGCTGTAGTCAGAGTTAGAGCTTGACCTGTCATTCACCCAGTCAGGGCCCCTTTCTCTGTATTGGCCTTTTATACCCCAATAAGGCCCATGGGGTTTCTCCCGTAACTTCCAGCATTCTGCACAAAGGTGTCCCACCTTGTCGCAATGGAAACACTTAGTCTTGCGGACCTCACTTCCACCCTGAGCACCTTCCTTTCTGGCCTGAGTAGGAGATCCCAGGGTATTCCCAGCTGTCCGTTATCATCCCTGGCTACTTGCTTTCCTTCCCGGGTTTGTGGGTGTGACTGAAAAACGGTTTGGACTTGTGGACAAGCTCGTAATCATCAGCCATCTCAGCTACCAGCCTGACTGTTGAAACTTTTTGGTTCTCTACATGGGTTCTTACTAATGGAGGGAGTGAGTTTTTAAATTCCTGCAGGAGAACTATTTCCCCAAGGGTATCATATGTCGCCTCTACCTTTAGTGCCTGCATACAACAATCAAAGTTAATTTGCTTTATCCTCTCAAATTCTATATGAGACTGCCCAGGCTGTTTTCAGAGATTCCAAAATTTCTGCCTGTAAGCTTCAGGGACCAACTCATGAGCAGTGAGAAAAGCCTTTTTTGCCACCTCATAATCTGCAGAAGCCTCCTTAGAAAGTATAGCATAAACTTCAGGAGCTCTGCCTATCAACCTGCTTTGTATAAGCAGTGTCCAGTTTTATTTTGGCCACCTCATCTGTTTAGCCACCTTTTCAAAAGAAATGAAAAATACCTCTACATTCCTTTCCTCAAAGTTCGGGAGGGGTTGCACAAAATTAAACAGCTCACCACTGTGTCCTGGGTTGGAGTCGGATTCCTCCTCAACAGACCTTTCCCTGGAGTCAAAGCCACCCTTTTGTTTTAGTTCTAGCTTTTTCATTGGAATACCCTTTCTCACGCCTTTTTTTCTCTTTCTCTTGCCCTTTCTCTCTCCTGCCTCTCTTCTTTTTTCCTTTTTCTCTTTGCCATTCTAGTTCCAGTTTCTGAAATGTTCTTTCGTTTTCCTTTTCATGTCTGAAGTGCTTCTCTTTCAAGTTCATGTTTTCTCTTTCCTGTTCAAGCTGCTTCATCTGCAATTGAATTCTAACTAATTCAACTGAATTACCATCTGAGTTGCCTATTCCTTCTTCCAATTTTAAATGCTGTGCTATTACCTCAATTATGTCTGCTTTCTTAACCCCTGCTTTTAACTCTAACTCCAACTTTTCTGCCAATGTTATTAGCCTAGCCTTGGTTAAGTTTTGCAAGTCACTCAAGGATAAATCCTTCCACTCTAGAAATGTCATAGCAACTGATAAAGCTATTTTGATTGTCAATACATATAATAAAATTCACCATAAAAATCTTAATTAGCAAAGTCTTTAAAATTGTTCTAAATTTTTTAACTCCAGTTTATATTTTATATTTTCATCACTGCACTTCGTGTAAGCATGACACAATGGAGGGAATATGTATAGCAGAGAGGACTGATGCAAAGACGTTCAGACAGTGTCAATATGGTTTGAGATCAAAGATATAGACAATTGTTAAATTATGGGGCTGTACTACAAAGGCCTTCATTGTGGTAGGGGAGTGGAACAAGAAATCAGTAGACAGATCATGGAAATGAGTGAAATTAATACAATTATCATTTTTAGAGATTTCAATTAGCTATTCCTTGATTAGAACAGGGAGGGAATAAATGGAGCAAAATGAGTGAAATTCCTAAAATATCTGCAGGAATTCTTCCTCAAACATTGTATTCATATGCCTACAAGTGATCTAGTTATGAGTAATGAAATTGTCATGACAAGGTGAGGAGGGGTCTAGGGCCCTCTCAGCCTTTGCCTGTTTTAACCGTAACAGGGTTTAATTTTAGAAACACTGTTTTAGGTCCCCCTTCAGTGAATCCTTACTGCTCCAATTGTAAAGCAAAGAAATCAGGCAGGTTTCCTTAGATTTAAACAGGAAAGGTAGAAGTTTATTCATCTTAAACTCTAATCCGGTTAACAATTACGACTATGCATCGTGACCACGTTAACATGCATATGTGATAAACACACATGCAGATAGAGACAGAAAATGTAGAAAAGAATGAAGGGGAAAAGTTTAAGGCAATATCTGTTAGTTATTTACTGTCCTTTGAGTTCAATGTGGAGTCTTTGGTTGCCGGTAAGTTCTGTTATTCGTTGGGACCCAGTTCACGCTTCAACTTGTTTGATGTTGGACTCTTTTCTCTCTTGAGGTGTACATATCTTCCATGGGTCCGGTGGCTTGGGAAAAGGTGAGAGAGAAGCAACCAGGAGAGATGCTTCCTTGTTCCAGCTTCAGTTGCAAAAACTGCCATCTGTTCCTTTCTGTGTGGCACAATTCGAAAAACCCAGCTTGCCCAGCAGGTTAGTCATGTGACTAACTGGCTTAATCACTCCTGCATTTGTGGATTGTATCATTTTAGCAGGCCCTGGAATGTGCTTTCTTACACCTTCAATGTCTGGTGATCAAAATCCATTTGGGTTAATTGGATCCACAAGCAACATCTCTTATTATGCAAATGTCCTTCCAGCCCAAATGTCTGGTGATCTCTTTAACAAGTCATTTCTTCACTCCAGCAACAGTTTAAAATTAATGTTCATATGACAAAATTAATATGCCTCATTCTTGGCAGGTGGGAGTCTGCACTACAAAATAGATAAGTAAGTGAGTTAAATGTGGTTGAGTACCTTGGGACTGGTGATGGCGATATAAATATATTTGAAGTCTAAACAGAACAGGAAAAAGTTAGTACAAAATCGAGGTTACTGGATTGTAATTGGACATATTTTAGAAAGGTGAAGAGTGAGCTAGCTGAGGGGCGCTGGAAAGAGAAAATTGCGATCTGCGTTGTAGATAAACAATGGAGTATTTTTAAAAAGGAAATTACAAAGTTGTAGGATAAATAAATGTCAAGTTTCTGAATGCTGCAGTTAAATAAAGAGATTAGAAACAAAGTAAAAGTAAAGAAGAGGGAATATGAGGTGTGCAGTCAACGGCACCTTGCACCATTGGGAAGCCTGCAATCCTGGTGAAGCCATATAGAAGCTCTATCTGCTTCTCTCCAGTCCGAGATAACTCAATTAACTCTCCTCTCCTGACATACAGAGCATCCTTCGCCTTCCTATTGCAGCAGTGGATGGCAAACTGGGAGATATTGGAGATGTCAACTGCTCCAACCTGGAAGAAGTTGTTCATGGCCATGGTCACTTTCACAGCCACTGGCAGCACCATCTATTCCTGTCCTGCTCTGAATCTGCAGTTCTGTCTGGTAGAGATGGCAGATTTCAGTGTGCACCTCCTTCGTAAAATGGAGACACCATGCACACTGTTGTTTATTGACATTGAGGTAAGAGAATTGTTCCATCAAGACCCTTTGTAGATGCAGCCTCCTGCTGAGAGCCCTTCTCCCCTTCTTTCTTCTCCTTCTGAGACCAGCTTATCCTCCTCTGTCTTGCCTCTGCTCAATGTCCCTGACATGCTGCAGGCCAAGGCGGAGGCAACTACAGCACCAATGACTGAGAGCAAGAAGTCTGAGCAGAACCCTTGAAGTCCAAACCAAGGCATCCTCCACCTGCAGCACCACTCCCTGCAGACTTTACTTACTTTAAACAGCAGTAAAGAACTCACAGCACTTCTAAAAACTCAGCAAGAGCCATAAATCAATCAGCAACTAACCTGAAAGTAGTTAATAATCCCTTTAAATAACGTTGGTGGGGGGGAGGGTCCTTCCTGCTGCTGAATGCATCGTCAGCCGTGCGAGATTAAGAGAGGAGCGTTGAGGTCATAATTGGCACCGCAGGTGTCAAATCAGCATTACACACCGATTGATATCACAATCTTCCTACTCTGCATATTTCCAGCACATGCTCTTAACGCCCACTCTAATGCCCTTACCAAAGTGGCATCTGGCAAGGGCTGTACTGGATCTGTGCATGTGCGGCTCAGCAACATTTTGCACCCAAAACAGCACCTGTAGTGCTGAAATTATAGATGCCACTGAACTGAATTTTCTGGCCTGAGTGATTTTTGCTTCCTACTTCTGTGATGCTGCAGCAAGTCCCTTTACACTCCCTAGATTATCCTAATTGTAGATATTGTTGGGTAAATGTTCCTTTATCAACCATGTGCAAGCTTCAGTTTAATATCATAATTAAGGTAGCTGATAGTGTATTGAAAACAACTATTCCCAAAAATGGTCCACGCCAATAATTTTTACACTAAACTGCCTTATTTTGCTGCAGCCAATTAGAAAGAAGACTTACTGCAAGTATGACTTAATTAATAAAATTCCTTTATCCAATTAGTAGAGAGCAAATTAATATTTGGAATCCTGGCAGGAAGTGTCTCACAATTTGTAGTTCAACTAATGCTAAGTTTCTGAGTATCGGCAAGTCAGTTATTGTTTCACTATCGCCTCAGCATAGGTTTGTGGTTGCAAACAGAAGAAGAAATCCCCCTTTCAATTTTCTTTCCTCCTCTCTTGAAAGCACTTTAGGTAAAGTTGCATGGGCTGTGGCTGCCCTCGGTTACATTGGCAAAGTGGTCATTTTTCTTGTGTGAGTCCAGACAGTATGTGGCAAGAGGTGATTAACCGTGGGAGACAACACAGCCCAGACTGATCCTATTCTCTCCCAATGCCTATGTCTCCACACTTTGCAGCAGGATCATGCGATAGTAGGTTCATTTTTCGCTTAGCCATGTAGCTAACAAAACGTTGTCAGGTTAAACCCAACGGGAGGTGAAATTGGATCCTGAATGGCAAAACAGGTGATAGTGAATTGGGCTCCCATTTAACATCCCACCCAAAGTTCTTTTCCATTGGCTTCATATGCTGATTTACTATCATCCATTTTGCTTTGCCTCAGAAGATCAATTTTATCCCAGCATTTCCATGTGGAGGGGGCAGGCTGTCTGTCCCCAGTAATGGCATCAGCTTCCGGTGCACAAGTGCTGATGCCATTTAAATGGAATTAACAAAAATAAATACATCTCTTTTGCCCCTCTCCCACCCCATCGATAACAATTAAGTTACTTATTTGCCCTTCCCCCCCTCAGAAACACTTACTTTTAACATCTGACCTTCCCCCCACAAAGTGCACAAACTTTCACCTACAACCCTTCCCACCGTCCTCTACACCCATGACGTATCTTTGGATCCAGATTTATTGCATAGGCGGACCCAGTGTCCTTTTGCACCGCACACCTTGCACAGGTTTTGAAATGCAGGACAACTTTGCGGTGAGTGGTACCAATCACACTTACCACACAGCTTGCTTGCCCTTTTCAACCTGGTTAAGGTGCCAGTACTGTTGCCTGCATCCAATGATTGCAGGTCCTGTTGTCCAGCTGCAATGGCTTTGTATTTCTAGCAGATCATCAATGCTGTGACCTTTCTGCCCGAGGTCTTTCTGAAACACTTCAATGGGTGTTGAGACAATCTATAGTTCCATTAGTCACTCTGACAGCTCAGTTTCTGAAAAATCACATTCATTGCCCTTACTACGGCATCTATTGATGAACTGATCTATTGATTCCTCTGACCATTGCAATTAGGACATTAATTCCAGGCGGTGAATTCTAAAATTCACTCTGAATCGGAGTTAATCTTCTCGCACTTTCCATAGCTTTGAGGGGTAAAGGCAATCATACAAGACCTGTTCCTCCTGTCTCCATGTGAAAATACAATTTAAAATAAAAACTTATGTGTTTGTTAATGGCTGCAGGATACACTATAAAATCTGAGTAGAGCAGGTCTAACACCTGTTCAGTGTTGCCCAATTTCTTAAAGGGGTCCTTAAACATTCATTAGACCCCTCAGTAAGACATGCAAGGGACCTAATTACTGTTTAAGGGGGCCATCTTGAGATGCCTTATTTTCATCAATATGGCAATGGACATATTTCAGGCATCCTTAGGGGCAGGGCATAGCCCTATAAAATTGGCCCTTTTTGCACCTATTTTTCATCTGGGAAACATGCACAACGTGGACCAATTTCTGCCCCAATGTGTTCGAAAATGTTTACATTTTGACTGATTTTTAAGTTCATTTTTAAGTTAAGCAGTTGCTGATGATGGTATCCACATTTTTAAAAAAATTGAGACTAGTTATGTGATGTTATGTTATATTTGGTTGAATTGTGATAACTGTTATGAACTGAGTTTTAAAATCTGAAGTTAGTAATCAGTAGCAACATTTCCAGGTAGGTCACAGGCAGCAGCAATACATCTGGGTGTAGCATCAAGATGCAAATTCAGTTTAAATTAGTGCAAGTAATAGTTGAAAGTTATTTATGTGGCTTTATGACCTTTGTGAACTGAGAAAGACAGAAGAATGGCACAACATAGGAGAGAGTGGGCTCCAGGATTTTGGATATTGCCCTGGAGGCCTTGGTGGAGGAGCCGCAAAGGAGGAGAAAGGTCCTGTATCCGCAGGGGACCAGGAGGCCCTCCAGACGCTCACTTGGCAGTTCAGGGAAGGTTCACGCAACTGATTCCTGGGATGAGCGGGTTATCTTATGAGGATAGGTTGGGTCTGTATTCGTTGGAGTTTAGAAGGTTGAGAGGTGATCTTATTGAAACATTTAAGATCCTGAGGGGACTTGACAGGGTGGATGTTGAAAGGATGTTTCCACTTGTGGGAGAGACTAAAACTAGGGGGCACAGTTTTAAAATAAGAGGTCTCCCATTTAAGACAGAGATGAGGAGAAATTTTTTCTCTGAGGGTTGTGAGTCTGAGGAACTCTTCCCCAGAGAACAGTGGAGGCGGGGTCATTGAATGTTTTTAAGGCAGACTGGAAAACGCATGTTTCAAGTATGATGTTATATTTATTACAGCTATAACCATAATTATGTGAAATCAGCTCTGCTGGTCTGGCCACTGCATCTGCGTGCCAAATTATTGGCTTCCTAAACAGATTCTCTTCTCAGAACTTAAGGATGGCACCCGATCTCAAGGAGGACAGAGAAAACATTTTAAGGACTCCAAAGGCCTAATTGAAAAGGGGACAAATTGACATTGGTGCGTGGGAGGAACTTTTCACAAATAGTACCATGTGGCAGTGCCTCATCCAATAAGCTGCAAAACAGTCAGAAACCGATCGCATAAACTCTGCTGCAGAGAAGCGATGAAAGTGAAAGGAGAGAGAGCAGAATCCTGGATTGAGAACACCGCCCCCCCCCCCCCCCCCCCACCCTACCCACTTCCTCAGGGCAAAGTTTCTGTCACATAATTGATCGTTGAAAAAATCTATTATTTTCCATGGTGTTTTGAATTGATTGTCTTTGCTATGAATTTATCTAGAATATATAAGAACTGGATTTTTTCATAAATGACAAATTGCAGATTTCTCTATTTGTATTTTAAAATGTGGGCTGATATTCTGCAATGAAGATAATATTTTAGCTTGCATATAATTCTTTAATGTTTTATTGATTTGTGTAGTGAGAAACAAACAGAGCAAATTAAAATCTGAGAATCTTCTTCCTCACTTCCTGTTTTAGAGATTGGATTAACAGTAATTATATTGAAATAGTCCCCATTAATACAAACACAATACTTGATTTTGAATAAAGTAAATATTTGCAGTTGGGTAGAATTTTTAGAATGGTTGCTCACTGTCCCATTACTGAACTCAAGCAATTCCTTTATTATTTCTCAGTTTACTTCCCTCCTTTGCTGCTCAGTTGATTTCTTTATTTTTCCCCTATTTTTGAAAGTGCTGACTCATGCTGTGGACAGTTTCACAATTGTTGACCATTGCCTGAGTCAGGGAACTCAGCCTAGACCAGGAATCAAATATGAAACATTTTGGAGTTCAAATTGACATACCCGTTTAATGAATGTAAAATGGATACAGTAGAGGTAAATTTCTGGACCAATGTCCTTCATCTGATCAGTGCTGTGGATATGGGTGCTGTCATTTGGTATAGGCTGCTGCCAGGTGCTCACTTAAAATGACCTTAGGAAACTTGCATATGTAAATGAGAAGCCCTGCACTAAATTTATCAACAATGATTTTTCCTCTTCAGTGGTCACTGTAGCCGAAGTTCCTCCCAGATCCACAGCACTCCCGATGGCCACTGCTGGCCTGTGATCGATTGCCCTCCTATTGTTGTCCACCTCCCTTCCAGGGAATAACTCAGGGCCGGTACTAGAGAGGCAGTCAGCCTGAAATTAAAATACTTTCAATAGGTGAGGTTCCTCCGGAGGTGCAACAAGGTGCCCAAATTATTATAACTAGGTGAAAAGCCCAATTTCAGGCAGGCCTCAAACATCGCTGTTAAGATGTGTGCTGTCTGCATGCCATTGGTAATGTGCCCAAAATGGACCATAACCAACTTTTACCCCTTAATGTCTGTGTGGCCCACTTCCACATCAGGGAATGAACTTCCCAACAGACCCAATGGAGGAGACTAGCACTAGAACCTTCAATTTTAGCGAGGATGTAAAACAGGCAATATTGGATACATCCTGCCTGAATTTCCTTTATGTTAAAATCAGGAAAATGTATTCTCTATATTCGTCCAGTGCAATTTTCTTATCTATTTGAATGAAGTCAATGGACAGGAAATTTGGATGGGGTATATAACAGGCGCCCAATCCGATATCACACATCTCATTTCCCTACTTTTCCTTTCCTATCCTTCTGCCAAGCCATTACGGCATTCTGCTATTTTTCTAAAGTGAAGGACAATTGAATCTTGTCCAGTTAATTAAAGCAAAGGTTAGTTTTGATATGCACATAATTGATAAGGAGATAAAACGGCATCTCATTATGTATGTAGCATTACGATTACTACATGAAAATATCTCGACAGCAATTTCTAAATTTTTTCTGCCTCAGTTTCCAAATTTATGCCAGAAGACTGTCAGTCATACAGAAGAATATCAATTACTAAGAAAACCATTACAGATAATAGCCCTGTGTCTTCATCAACATTTAAAACTTAAAACCATACTTGAGAAAATATGAGAAGTGTACGGCTAATTAAATATCTTGGTACATTCACTCAACTCTATAAGAAAATTGCACTAGTCAAATATGGGGAATGTATTTTCTTTGGTTCTAATTTTAGTGAGGAAGTTGCCATGATTATAAAACGGTGCACTGTTTGCTAAAATTGCTATGCAAAGAAAAAAAAATCTTAAAGATCATTGATATTCTGTTAATGACTGTCCACAGGTGCTTAACAAAAAGTGACATAAAGCAAAAGTAGTTCTTCAATTACATCAATGGCTTGTTATTTTGAAGAAGAAGTCAGCACAAGCAATCTCCTCAATGAGATTAAAGGTCCTCACTGTTCTGGCATTGATTACTTTTCTAGCCAAATCCTCTTCTATGACCTGGCTCTTATAATCCATAATCGTCTGAAAATCATTCCTATTTATATCACCCAGGACAAAATGTTTCTGGTGATATCTTCAAGCAGCATTTTATATGAAACATATTCATGTTTGGATGAAAAGGACAGGCAATTATGGTGAATTATAAATCTCTTCTTTCTTCTCTATGATCTGAGATAGATGTGATGAAAGTTTCCTCATTCTGATTACTGTTTAAGGACACAGGTGAAATGGATTTGAGCAATCTCCAGTTTGTTCCCAGCAAACATGAATAAACGCACCGCTGCCCTCCAAACTCACAGCTTAAACGTACACAAGACAAATTGCAGCAGTAATTGAAGGTTACAATCTGAAAAGGCCAAAATGTCATGTTTCAATTTGAAAAGAGAAATTTTGTCTAAAAGGCAGCTTGCAACTGGAAAAAAAAGTTTAAGTCAAATATAATCATCAGTCTTTCAGCTCCTTCATTGGTTTCATTTGGGATTAATTTCTCTTAATGCCTCACACCTATTATTGTTCTAATTAAAATTTTGGTCCTTGCAACAGTTTGGTTTATCTTGGCTGTTAGTTGTGAATGCTGGCAAAGCCAGCATTTGTTGCTCATCCCTAATTGCCCCTGAAACCTGAGTGGTGGGCAGAGGGCAGTTAAGAGTCAACCACATTGCTGTGGATCTGGAGTCACATGTAGGCCAGACCAGGTAAGGACAGCAGATTTCCTTCCCTAAAGAACATTAGTGAGCCAGATGGGTTTTTACGACAATTGATAATAGTTTCATGGCACCATTACTGAGACTAGCTTTTAATTCCAGACTTTTTTAAATAATTAATTAATTGAATTTAAATTCCACCAGCTGCCATGGTGGGATTTGAACCCATGTCCCCAGGGCATTACCCCAGGCCTCTGGAATACTAGTCCAGTGACATTACCACACGTCTCCTTGGTGAGAAGCACATCCATCCAGTGGCCTATTATTTGTTATATTATTATATTGTTATTTCTGACTAGGCCAAAGAATATTTTCTGGTACTGCATTCATCTCCACTGGGCCAGAGTTTGATTCCTCCTCTATGTACTCCAAAGCATTGCATCCAGCTGTTTTAAATACTTTTTTTTCCTAATCCAAATATTGTTTTTGCTCTGTTCCTCTGAATGCAGTTTCTACGATGAGGCAGTGTCCCACTGATGGTTATTACACTTCTCATTAGAAGTGTATTGAGCAGGTAGCTGCAGCAGTTAAAAATATAATGGGTTGAAGCATGCTGAAAGAATCTGAATGAACGAGTATCTCCATCTTAGGAACTGGTTCTGTCAATGTTTGTATTCCTTCACCACATTAAACCTTTTGTTGTACAACTTCAATCTGTTGAGCTGATGTACCTCATAATGAAATTGAACCTTCAGTCAATACAGCTGGCTGCCCACTTAACCAAATAGATCTGAAAACACCTAGGAATTCAATAAAATTGAAATTTCGCACAGTCACACTACAAAGTTGACAACCTTTCCTGATTACATTTTGCAGATGCTGGGGAAAAATAATGATTAGGGATGAGATTGACTATTATTTCTGTTATTCAAGTGACTTTACTGAGTTTTTGCTGTCTTTAATACAAAGACCAGGATCGGACACTGGCTAAGTGACCCTTTGGAATGAAATTTATTTACTTTTTTAAATTTTATTTTGAGATACAGCACTGAAACAGGCCCTTCAGCCCACTAAGTCTGTGCTGACCAACAACCACCCATTTATACTAATCCTACATTAATCCCATATTCCCTACCACATCCCCACCTTCTCTCAATTCTCCTACCACCTACCTACACTAGGGGCAATTTACAATGGCCAATTTACCTATCAACCTGCAAGTCTTTGGCTGTGGGAGGAAACTGGAGCACCCGGCAAAAACCCACGCAGTCACAGGGAGAACTTGCAAACTCTGCACAGGCAGTACCCAGAACTGAACCTGGATCGCTGGAGCTGTGAGGCTGCGGTGCTAACCACTGCACCACTGTGCCGCCCCATTTTTCACCACTTAAAGATATTTCTAATTCAACTGATTGTGGACAACTATGATAAATCAGCCTGTGTTTGCACCTAATGATTCTACAGATCTCTGAAATTTTGTTCACAGATATTTATGCAATGAGCTGCGAGACAGGAAAATGGCTTGGGGTTGGGGTTGGGCAGACATGCAAGGGTCGGTGGAAATCCCATCCTTCCCTGAAGAAGGGAACTTATAGTAATGATTTATTTAGGAGTGGGAGTTGGGTGGCTGGGGTGAGGTGAACTGCAGCATGTGGCCCGGGCAATTTTAACTTCCGGGCAGGAAGCAGCAGCTGGCTGGTGAGAGGGAGTGGAAATTCAGGAGATCTTAACTAGGATTTCATCTTGGTGATGAACTGACATCAACAGGATAAGGACTGAAGGATTCTCTTCTGTTAATTACAGCTGAAGCAGTGTTTTGCAAGTAGGATGCTTTTAAAATTAATATATTGAATAAAATAAAAAGCAGTTTAAATTTGTCATCCAATTTCTTTTGTCCTATTTTCTTCCCTTCTCCTTTCGTGAAGACATGTTGGGGTGCAATTACACAGCAGGGAGTAATCTTCTGGAACTTTTGGATATTGTGCTGCCAATTGGACTGAGGTGGAGCCTCACAACCAACCTTAGTCCTGTCCTCACCCAATGTATGGACACTTACTTTCATCCAATAGTTCAGCGGTTACATTTTGTGCTGTGAAGATCTGACATATCTAAATAAATTAATCTTCGACAGGGCGATAGAAAAATCAGAGGAAAAAGAATTGGGTGACAAATTAAAACTTTTGCATCCCTGCATGCATTTTTTGCCCTCTGAATTTGGCCTTCTATAGCTCTTGCATCTCTTTTTACTTTTGGGGACAGGGCCTCTGTCCTCTTGCCTTGTGCTTAGGATCTATCTTTCTAAATCCTTTGCTTTGCTGTCTTTTCAAAACTTCAAAACTCCTGCTATTTTTTGCTGTCCATTTTTGTCCTCTGTGAAGGGCTTTACTATGTTAAAGTACTATATAAATGCAAGTTATCACTGTCTGCCGATCTTCCATTAGTAAACTTAGGACAATGTTTTACCATTAGTTTTCAGCATGTTTGCAGCTAGTGAAGAAGACCCTATGCTATCATTAATAGCAAAAACAAATATCCTTTAACCTTATAACAAGTGTGCAAGGTGAATTAATATTTTAACATTACTGTTAGCTTGAAGGAACTTTAGATGTCAGTTAGCCTTAAATATGCTGTAGTTAAGTAATGGTTTAAAGATGAGCTTGTGAAAAGGGGCTAATATGTGCAATCTCCTTGAACCTTGCTCATATGGTGGATTGTTAACTTCACCTGGCTATGAGTGAAATGGTGCCTATAGTTCTGCAAGCCTTCATCAGCCTGACTGAAAGATATGTCAAACTTTCTGAATACACAACAGACCCTCGCCTTTGGAGCTATAAAAATTGAAACACAACAGGAAACGTCAAATGCGCTGGATGATCTGTTATTGTATGAAATATTTAAAATACCATGGGAACTTGATTGGAGTCACCAATAGTTTGATATTATGCTGGAGCTTTCACCTTCACTGCCTGTCATTGGTAATCTGGTGGATTACTGATTATTGTACAACAATCTGTTGTAAAATCGACAGATTGAAGATCAGATGGATTTTACAATGAGCAGGTTATTTGCTCTGTCAGATACTGCTCAAGTGGTAAAGGTAAATATGAAATCCGTAACATCTGAATTAAATAAAATAAAGATCAGAAATCTAAGCTCAACAACTGCCTCAGCAGTACAATTCCCTTAACTCACTTAATAAAAAGAGATAAACAAACAGCAAATTATATTGTAAATATTAAAAACATATGGCAAATTTGAAGGGGATTGTTACTGTTTTTTTTGGCAGTCTCACTACATGTGCAGACAGGTCTACCTGTCAAGTTCACCAACTACTATTTGTTACTCTGTATGCAATTCATTCCTACCCATCCATCATTGTATAGAAATACTTCCTACATAATACAATTCCTTGGTACTCTCTGTTCTTGTCTGCAGAAACTTAACTTCCACCGACTGGAAACATGCAATTTGATAATGTACACATTAGTAAATGAAAAGCTCTTTTGAATGTGTGGCAAGAGTAAACAAGAGCAAAGATTCACTCAATCAGTTTGTGGGAAGCTGTACTCCAGTAACAAATAGGTTATTCAAGATGCTCATTTTATAAGTAATGTAAGGGAAAGTGTAAACTTGTGCCATGTCTACTTACAAATAGGAAAGATTCTTATACTACCAGTGACATTTTAAAGCATTCTGTATTGTTTCTTCATTTGAAAATTTTATTTATAAAGAAATCTAGAAAGAAAGGGCGGCACAGTGGCGCAGTGGTTAGCACCGCAGCCTCACAGCTCCAGGGACCCGGGTTCGATTCCGGGTACTGTCTGTGTGGAGTTTGCAAGTTCTCCCTGTGTCTGCGTGGGTTTTCTCCGGGTGCTCCGGTTTCCTCCCACAAGCCAAAAGACTTGCAGGTTGATAGGTAAATTGGCCATTATAAATTGTCACTAGTATAGGTAGGTGGTAGGGAAATATAGGGACAGGTGGGGATGTTTGGTAGGAATATGGGATTAGTGTAGGATTAGTATAGGTGGGTGGTTGATGTTCGGCACGGACTCGGTGGGCCGAAGGGCCTGTTTCAGTGCTGTATCTCTAATCTAATCTTGCATTTAAATAGAGCCTTATCATTTCCTAACCATTAAATATTATGAAAGTGCTTCCATTTAACATTTTTTTGTTGATGACTTGTGTTTGAAGATTGTGGAGATGGATTCATTTGGAACTGAAGTGATTCTATAGATGCTGGACTTGAGGCTTGAGCTTTCTGTTTAAAAACAACCCTCACAGGATGTCACAGGTTGGATTTTAGTAGGACGCCGCCGGCATTGGCAGCGGGCGGCAAAATTTGTGGCCTGCACGCACGGGCTGCACATCGTGGAGCTGCCGCGTTTGCAATCGCGGCAGCTCATTTGCATTGGTGCGGCGCCTGCCCCCCTCAATCACGCAGAGGGGGTAGGCCAAATGACAGTGTGAACGGTGTCAGGTGACGAATGGTCAGATACCGTGCCATATTTAAAGGGCAGCCAGCTCTGCATTAATTATAATGCTGCATTTTCAGACTTCTCTGTGAAGATTTAAACTGCAGATTAAAGACAACCATCAACAGTCACATCCCTGCTGCCTGCAAAGATGTCAGATGCGCGATCCAGGGTGGCCCCATGGTTCAGCGATGCCTCCCTTCTTACTTTCCTTAAGGCTGTGTGGGTAAGGCAGGAGGTCCTTTTCCCCAGCAATGGCAAGAAGATGCCCTCCCACCTGGCCAAGCAAACCTTGGTAGAGATTGCAGAGGAGGGTAAGCTGCCGTGGAGTCGCCCGCCACGTCTGGACCCAATGCCACAAGAGGATGAACGATCTCATTTGCTTCTGACCCAGGTTATCCCACACTGAGTGGCACATGGGTGCCACTGCCGTGTCAAACACAGGGAGGCCGGGCGGGGAGGATTGATGCCACATGGGTGTCTACATGTGTGAAAGGCTCAGTTCTTCATGTGCACCCCAGAGCATGGCACCTTCATGACAGGCTGGGTCCGTCTGACACACTGACTGACACGCACCTTTAGTTGTAGCGCCCCTGTTGTGCAAAGCGTCAAGTTGTTGTATGTCAATGTTTAACATCTGCATCCTTGCTGTTCCAGGCAAAGAGAGTGCATGATGTAAGGAAGTCCTCCAGGACTGGAGGAGGGGTGTCAGAACTTCGTCCACTGACCCAGGCTGAGGAGGAGGCCCTCGAAATACATGGCGGACATGTAGGACGGCCAATTTCAGAAGTGGAGCTTGGCTTCCGGGGTGAACATTCATCTCTTTGACAAATGCAATGGTTATTCCAAACATTTTCTTTGTTGACACAATGTTGTCATCTTACTGATATGTACACCATCTAAAACTGTGCTCTTCACATTGTCTCTTGCAGGGCGATGCTCCGAGGTTGCACCGAAGGCCCCTGAGAGTGCCAGCACCTCTGAGGAGGAGACAAACTCAGAGGAAGCAGCGTCCCATGACCTACCACCAGTGCAGAGACACTCACCTTGGTGGGAATGCGTTCAGCTCTAGAGTCTGGGTCACAAGCAGTAAGCGCACCACGCACGCGCCCGAGCAGCTGGCTAGGCTGTGACAGCCGAGGCCTCTGACAGTCGGAGGACTGTGGGTGGCCAGGCCCTTGCTGGGCCCCAGGTTGATGATGACCCTCTGGTGTCAACAGCACAGGGCATGCTGGAGTTGCAAGGAGAGACAAGGCAACATCTGGCAGAGATGCCACAGGCCATGCGCGGTCATGAGCGCACGATGAGGGAATTCGTCCAGGCCATGACAGCTGCCATGTCCTGGGCAAATGAGCACATGGCTTCCTCCGTGGAGAGGATGGTGACCCTCATGGACAGCCACATCCCACAGATGCACGCTGACCTGCAAACCATTGCCTCGGCCATGAGCTGGTTGCAGCAGTGGCTAGGCGAGAGAGGGACCAGGGACCTGAATACAGTCTCTGGTCCTGGTCCTTCTCAGGAGAGCAGAGAGGTTCCCACGTGCCTTGAGAGGGAGGAGGAGAGCCATCCATTCATATGTGGGGTCGCCTCTCAGGGTGATTCCAATGTGGACACTGGCTCCTCAGCCCCTCTGCTGGTGAGTCCAGCTCCAGCAGCCACAACATCTGAGAAGAGCCCTGCACTGGTGCAGGAGGCCCTCAGGCAGCTGGGGCCCTCCAGACCTCCTGCGCCCAGAGGAATACTGCCCAAGTCAACCAAAGCCAAAGGGCATCCCGATCAACAGTCAAACTGCTAGCGCACAGGTTGCACAGAGAAAGAGCACCCGCAAGCAGCTAAAAAAGACACAATAACACATCTGGGTTATCACAGGTGCAACGTATATGTTCTGTTAACTGCTCATTAAATGTGTTTGTCTAACAGGTGTCTCCTTTTTACTGTGTTAATGACGCATGCTAGCATGTGCCGACTATGTCTCCTCCCTTGACATCATTGCCCTAGAGCAATGCCAATGTATGGAGCAATGGCTCAGTCATCTGCTGCCAGTAATGGTGGTGACACAGATGTCACAGATGCAGGAGACTGCCTACCAGATGCAGCACGGTGATGTGTGACATGTGCAACATATTCTGCTCCTCAGGGATAGTGGAAGTGCTCAGCAATAAGGCATTGCCGTGCATCCCTTGCTCTTTGCTCACCCTGTCTGCGATGCCTCGATGATCTCCGTCCTCCCATGCTGTGCTGCTGCACCTCCTCTGTGTCCTCATGGTGCGAGCATGTCTCCTACTCCTGTCTCTACTTTTCCTGCAAGGCCTCCCCCCTCTGTATTGCAAAGTTGTGCAGAGCACATCACCCAGCAACGATGCTCGCGACCCTTTCAGTTGAGTACTGCAGGGCCCCACCTGATCTCTGCAGGCAGTGGAAGTACATCTTGAGCATTCCGATGGCCTGCTCGATGGTAGCTCATGTCGAACCCTGGCAGGCATTGTATCTCTTTTCTGCATCACTGGAGGTGTTGCTCACCGGCGTCAAGAGCCATAGCTGCAAGGGGTTGCCCTTGTCCCCAAGAAGCCACCCCAGATCTGAACCAGTGCAGAAAAGAGCATTGGCATCTGGGACTGGCGCAGGATGAATGAGTCATGGCAGCTGCCTGGAAAGTGGGCACACACTTGCATGAAGCGTTTCCTGTGGTCACATACTAGCTGCACGTTGAGTGAGTATATGCCCTTTCTATTCAGAAAAACGGCTGATTGTCTGACTGGAGCCTTGATGGCTACATGTGTGCAGTCGGTGAACCCATGCACCTGTCGGAATCCCGCGATGGCCCCAAATTGGACGGCCCTTTGTGACTGACCCTCAGGGTGTGTGCCGAAGTACACATATTCACCGGTCCTCCTGTACAAGACATCGGTGACCTCCCTGATACAGCTGCGCACTGGTGACTGTGAAGCGCCACACAGGTTGCCGGTGGATTCCTGGCCCAAGCAATGGCTAAACAAGTTTTATTGTCGGAGGCAAAATTGACACCACACACAGATAGCCAAATATCTGAAACTTTCTTTGGGGATTTGGATAATCTGAAGGAAGGTTTTAATCAGTCTTCTTTGACCAAGGCTCAGCGAGCCAATCCAGAGTTACATAAAGTGGCACAATCGGCTCTAACTAAAGTTGAGGCAAAGGGAGTTCCGGAAAGCTACTCTATTAAAAATGGTATTCTGATGAGGAAATTGAGACTGCCTCACAGACCTGCGGATGAATACTGGATGGTTGTTCACCAGATAGTGGTACCACCCAAGTATTTCTAGAAAATATTAAGGATAGCGCATGAAATTCAGGACATGTGGATCCGGAAGACCCAATGACATATAGGTTGAAATTTTTACTGGCCAGGTCTTTACAAGACCATGGTGCAGCTTTGTAAAACGTGCCATACGTGCCAGATTGTGGGAAAAGAGCAACCTGCCATAAAAACAGCACCTCTAATTCCCATACCAGTTTTTGGGGAACCATCTAGTAGGGTGTTGGTAGACTGTGTAGGACCTTTACTGAAAACAAGAGCAGGACACAAATATATATCCAAAATCATGGATATGGCTACTTGGTTCCCAGAGGCCATTCCCTTGAGAACAATTTCTGCTTAGGTGGTGATAGAGAAATTAACCCAATTCTTCACCAGATATAGATTACCCATTGAGATTCAGTCGGATCAAGGTTCCAATTTTATGTCTAAAATTTTTCAGTAAGTTATGAGTAATTTGGGTATAACAGTTAAAGTCTTCAGTATACCACCCACAGACACAAGGGGCTTTAGAACGGTACCATCAGACCCTCAAAATGAGGATCAGGTCAAACTGTCATGAATATCCCCATGATTGGGATAAAGGGTTAGAATTTCTTTTGTTTGCCACTAGGATTTACCTAATGAATCTACCGGTTTTAGTCCGTTTGAGTTAGTTTATGGACATGGGATAAGAGGTGCTTTAAAACTAATCAAAGAAAAGCTTTTAGAACAGATGGACGAATCTTCCATGTTAGGTTATGTATCCGTGTTCCGGGAGTGGCTCACAAGAGCCTGCAATGTGGCTCAGGAACACCTGAAAGTTTCCCAAAAAACCATAAAGAAATGGGCAGACAAGCATGTCAAGACCCGAATATTTCAAACAAGGGATGAAGTGTTAGCTTTATTGCCTTTACAGGGGGAACCACTGAAAGCACAGTTCAGTGGTCCATATAAAGTGGTCAAAAGAATTGGTAAAGTAAATTATTTGATTAACATCCCAGATTGCTGAAAAAAGAATTGGCTGTGTCATATCAATATATTGAAACAATATCTTCACCAAGAGGAGGATAAGAAAGCACAGGTATGTCAGCTAGTAGGGACAGTGAAGGATGAAAGGGATGGTGAGGATGAGGCAGAAGGAGGCCTAGACAATTCTCAAATTCAACTTCCTACTATCCGGTTAGCTAATACTGAATTGTTAGGGAGATTGGACACGATGCTTTCATATTTAGAGGCAGAACAATGAGAAGATCAAACAAGGCTATTTATCACATTTAAAGGAGTTTGTAGGAACAAACCGAGGTAGGTTACCCTTGTTCTTGCAAATTCACAGGGGGAACTTTAGCCACACATAATGTGGATTTCGGGAATCCTTTCCTATAAAACAGCATCCTTATCACTTCAGTCCAGAGAAACAGACCCAGGTAAAAGCAGAAATCCAATACATGCTGGAAAACCACCTAATTGAACCCAGTTAAAGCAGCTGGGTTTCCCCAGTGGTGTTAGTGCCTAAACCTAATGGTTCAACTAGATTCTGCATAGACTACAGAAAGGTTAATGCGGTTACAAAGGCAGACTCCTACTCAATTCCTTGTTTGGAAGACTGTATTGGCAGAGTGGGCTGTGTCACGTTTCTTACAAAAATAGGTTTGTCAAAGGGATACTGGCAGGTTCCGTTAACACCCGAGCTAAAGAAATATTGGCCTTTGTCATACCATACGGTCTTTTCCAATGCCGAGTGATGCCATTTGGGTAGAGAAAATGCAACAGCCACTTTTCAGAGACTAAAGAACCAAGTGGTAGCCAGTGTTCCTAACTGTGTGGTTTATCTTGATTATGTGCTGGTATACAGTGTCACTTGGAAAGACCACTTGGAATATCTAGAAGCTCTGTGTAGAAAATTACAATCGGCTGATTTAGTGATAAACCTTGCCAAAAATGAATTTGCAAGAACAAGGGTAACCTACCTCAGGCATATAGTAGGGCAAGGACAAGTGTTGCCAAGAACCACGAAAGTATAAGCATTGGTGAAGTTAAGACTCAGACTAAGACTAAGCAAGAAATCAAGAGATTTTCGGGGATGTGTGGTTTCTACTGCAAGTTTGTACCAAATATTAAGTACTATAGCTGCTCCACTGATGGATTGCTTCAAAAAAAAAGAAAACCAAGGTGGTGTGGTCAGGGCAGTGCCAAACATCTTTTGAGAGGCTGAAAGCCATTTTGATTAATGAATCAATGTTGGTTGCCCTAAATTTCACTAAACCCTTCATGGCAGCCATTGAGGCTAGTGACCTGGGTGTCAGTGCTGTCCTGTTACAAGACCATGAATCAGGCACAGAAAGGCCAGTGAGATACTTTTCCAAAAAGCTAAATTGACACCAAAAGAGATACTCAACAGTGGAAAAAGAAACCCTGGGCTTATTGCTAGCTCTTAAGTATTTTGAAGTCTCTGTCCACCATGACTACAGAGAGAACTGGTTTATACTGATCATAACCCTAGCGTTTGTGGAAAAATTCAAAAACCAGAATGCCAGACTATTCCAATGGTGTTTATTATTACAACTTTATCACTTAAAGATTATCCACATTGCGAGGAAAAATAATGTAATTGAAAATGCTTTGTCTAGGATTTAACTTTGCTTTGAGTTATCCGAGTGCAATGATGTTACAAAGCAGAACTATATTACCTACAGGTAAAGAGTGAATGAAAATGAGTGTGTAAATGTTTTTTAATGTGTTTTCATCTTCTGTTTTTCCATACTTTGTAATGAAATGCATTTAAAAATGGTGTTTCATTCAAGAATGGAAATGTTATGAAAGTACTTCTTTTTAAAAAATGTTTTCAAGGATTTGTATTTTAGTGTTGTGGATATTGGTTTATTTGGGAAAACTGAAAAGACTCCATGGATTTTTTTGTAAGGGTCACCGAGAGGTCTTGCTTGAAAACAACCTTTACTGGAAATCACATGACTTAAGCTTAACAGAGAACAGAAACCTTGATGACTTGTGGGAGATGTTTACAGTGAAGTGACATGTGAAGATTTATAGTGGTCAGGAGGTTCTGACTTGCTGTTTGGGGTTTTGCTTCTGAGATATTGTTTTGGTTCAGTTGGGATGTGGACTGTGTTTGAAGACAGTTGGAGGTCAGCTTGCTGAGAGATAAGACACCAGTTCATCTTTCGCTACTTCCTTGAAAAACCTGCGAATCCAGAGTGGGATAACTGAAACCCCTGATGCTATATTTCTCCTAGAAAGCCTACCAGACTACTTCTCAACATCTCCAGAATGAACTGTTGCAGAACAGATCCCAGTGATCCATCTCCGTATACCTGGACACCAGACCACCAAAAGGGACAACTGACATCCTTACATATCTTCTCTTTTTTCTTCAAGAATTAGCAAGTATTTGGCCAAAGTATGCTTTTCCTTTTTTTTTGTAGAAGAGCTCTGCAGAGAAAATCTCTATTTTTCAGTTAACTGGTGTGTGTGTGTGTGTATGTATCCGTGTGAGGGGCTAAAGTAAGAAGGGAACTTCCATATTTCAATCTGTGTGTTAATGCTTTGCTCCATTAATGAATAAGCCTTGTTTTATAATAAACTGATAATTTTGTTGTTTATGAAAGAAACCTGGTTGGTGTATTTTATTTGGGGATAAAGAGTAGAGTATATGATTGACCATAACAGTACTTGGGTAAATATTGAAATATATGTTGTGACCTGTGGAGAAGTGGAACTAGAAAAGACAGTGCACTCCTTCCACCTCGGTCATAACAAGTATATAATTGGCCGTGTCGGTAACTGGGTAAAACATTTACATATATATTGTGACCTGTGGAAAAGTGGAACTAGAGAAAGACAGTGCACTCCTCCATCCTCAGTCATAACACAAGCAATAGATAACCTTTCTTCTGTACTCAAGCACAGTAGCTATTTTGTGCATGGTGAAGTCCCATAGACAACACATTAATATGAATCAGGAGAATTTCCAGCTTTTCCTTGAATTGTCCAATGGGATCTTTTATATATACCTGAATACTGGAGTAAGCTGACAGGTCTGCAGTTTAACAATTAACCTCATCTGAAGGATGACACCTCTGACAGTGCAGCACTCCCTCAGGACTTACTGAAGTGTCAGTATAGATTATGAGCACAAATGAAACTTAAACTCACAACCATCTGATTCAATGACAAGATTTACTATCAACTGAGCTAGTCTGAGACTTAATACAGCTGATACTTGTTACACTATTACACATTATAATTAACATCCACTGCTCACTCTTTCAGAAATACACAATTGACAAGTGAGGTGGGGTTGCCGGGACCAGTTCAGCAGGCCCCAGTGGTGCGGGGGCATTGAGGGCAGGGGAGTTGTTACCACAGGAGCAACCTTTGCCAGGGGGCCTTCTGTGGGCAATCTGTGGCCAACTGAGGTGGGACCCCACCCCAAACCCCCAGGGAGGTAGCCTCATTTTACTGGGTGACCTCCCCACATGGCAGAGGCACTCACCCGCTGCTGGTTTAATTTCAAAAAGGGCGGGAAGAAGTCCTTAAATGGCTACTGATGGGCCACTTAAGGGCCTCTATTGGCCTCTGGGCAGGAAGGCTGTCTTCAACCTTTCCCACCCCCGACTTCGCCGTGGTGTTCTTGGAAGGCGACAGGCCCTCTGCCCCCGCCTTCTATCACAATTCTATGGGCCCCCCCTAACTCCTAACCTGTCTCCTGGGACCATTAAATTCAGCCCACCATCTGCAGAGATGCAATCTTACATTTCGTGTACTCTGAATCTGTCAATCAGCTACTTAATTGACCTTGATATAGAATAATGCAAAGTATGCATTCTTGGGAATGATGAACATTTTTACTACTATCCTTAAAGGCCCAGCAAAGCGTTAGCATAACTTTAGGTCAGGAATGTGCAGCATATCTTGCATGTTCATATCAGCAGGACCTGAATTAATTCATTCCATTTCCATTGCTACTCCATTTAATATATGTATTACTTAGTTTAAGTTTGGAAATGCTTGGCTCAATTATTGTCACACAATCAATTGTGGTTCTCGAGTTCCAGTTTATTTCAACCAGACACTTCCACTAGACTCTTGAATCAAGTTCAGCCAGCTCTTTTTCCCCTGTGGATGTATTTTTCAGTTCAATTCACTTCAAATTTTGATCTATTTATCATTTTAAAGTCTATGCTCACCATCAATTTGGATTGCATCAAAATGAACAGCTTTAGATGTTATTTTCTGGAAGATAGGGGAAAAGTATGTCAAAGCTTCATCTTATAGGCATTGACAATTAGAAAGCATAATTTTTGATGTCCTGCTGTGAGGCATTTTATAAAATTCTTAGCCTGGATACTGCTATACTATCTGTATGTTGTTTTAGATCAAAACCCTCCAATCAAATTCTCTACTTCACTATTTTAGTTAAGGCCTTAACCCATTTATTTTAAAATGGCAGCCATTTTACACACTGCACGATCCCACAAATAGTAATGTGCTGAAAGATCAATTTGATTTTATTGGTGTCTGTGCTCTGTACTTTTTGTTATTATTATGATGACAAGTGTGTTTTTTTTGTTTGTCTTTTCACTTTAGATTTTCTTCTTCCAAGAAATCATTTTCTTATTTTCATTTCCTGAAGTTACCAGTCCAGATCTGGTAAAAAGGCCTGGATGATCCCATGTTCCACATGCAAATCTTCATCAACATCATCGATGCTGTTCTGTTTTCAACCACCAGGAGACTTGTCTCAGTGCAGGAAAGGACTTCCCCAAAAAAACAGTCTTTCCTTTTTTCAGCCCTGACAATTCAGCTGAGACTGCTAAAATCCTCATCCCAGGGAAATATGATTGCAAATGTCAGTAAAAGCGAAGTAAAGTGGGAGGAATTGCAGGTGGAGCATAAATATCAACATAGGAGAAGGCGCAGGTAGGACAAGGCCACATAGCTGACCAAAAGGTCTTGGAGCAAAGGCAAACAATATGCTAATGGTATGTTGAAAGACAAAGCACTAGTACAGAATAGGTAGCCCCCCATTTTACTTTCATTTTTAGTTGTTTTTTCTTTTTTCTTCTTTTTTTCTTTTTTACATTTTTTACAACCTTTTTTTTGCATTTATTTCATTTCATCTTAGTTTGTTCAGTTTGCTTACCCACTGTTTTTTTCATGTTTGCACTTGCTGCTGTTCAATATTCAGTCCGTGAACACCTGTTCTGTACTAATGCTTTGTCTTTCAACACACCATTAACATATTGTTTGCCTTTGCTCCATGACCTTTTGGTCAGCTATGTGGCCTTATCCTATCTGCACCTACTCCTTTGTTATCTCTTGCCCCACCCCCCACCTCACTTGCTTATAACCTGTGACATTTTTAATATTTGTCAGTTCCGAAGAAGGGTCACTGACCCGAAACTTTAACTCTGCTTCTCTTTCCACAGATGCTGCCAGACCTGCTGAGTATTTCCAGCATTTCTTGTTTTTATTTCAGATTTCCAGCATCCGCAGTATTTTGCTTTTATTTTAGTGTTTAATTCACTGCCACTTCTCTTCCAGGAATGCCTACCTTGAAGAAGTTCTGCTCTTCTCTCCGACGGGATTTTCGTTTGTCTCTTTTACCTTGTTCACCTTCATTGCTTTCTATTTCCCTCCTGGTGTTTGATAAAGTTTCTACAAAAACTCGTTTTCACATCCACATCTCCTTCCTCAGTGACTGTCTCCGGCTCCGACTTATTCCACGTGGATTCCAACTGCAGTTTCACCCATCATGCTTTGAAACCACCCAGGATCACAGGTATCTCCGAGAAATACAACGTTCCTCAGACTGCTACTCTCGCCGCATCCTGAGATCCACACTCAGTGCTATGCGCCGCCACATGCACACACTGGACCTCTCTCTCCAGCAACACCGCCTCACCTTATCTCAAATCTGTTCTACTCCGCAGTTTCATTTCATCTTTCGTCTCATCCGATGCATTAACAAAAAACTTTTTTTCTTCCTTTCAGGTGTCAAGGAACGCAAACTCCAGCAGCTGATGGGGACGAATGCTCCTCCAGAACCCTCCTTCCGCTTCACTTCCCTCTGACCCCACCCCTTCTGATCTGACCCCTTGCCGTGTATTCACTATACCCTCTGACCTCCCCCTCTCTGATGCTGAACATTCTGTACTCAGCAAAGGTCTCAGTTTTATCCCCTTATGCCCCCACCTCAATGAATTTCGTGCTTGGCATGACGTTGAGCTCTTCGTCCGTCGCCTCCGCCTCCGGGCTTACTTCTTTGACCAGGAGTCCTCCTCCCAACCAGCAGACCCATTCACCCACCTCCAGCATTCTCCCTCTCCCTGGACCACTCCTCCTGGCCACTTACCCGCTCTTGCTCTCTTCATTGAAAACTGTCGGCGAGACATTGGTCATTTCAATTTCTCTGCCCCCCTCACTCACTCTAACCTGTCCCCCTCTGAACTTGAGGCACTCCGTTCTCTCAGGTCTAACCCCGACATGGTCATCAAACCTGCAGACAAGGGTGGTGCTGTTGTTGTATGGCGTACCGACCTCTACCTTGCAGAAGCTCAACGCCAACTCACAGACACTTCTTCCTACCTCCCTCTGGACCATGACCCCACCACCGAACATCAAGCCACCGTCCAAAGGACTGTAACTGACCTCATCGCCTCTGGAGATCTTCCCCCTACAGCTTCCAACCTCATAGTCCCGCAACCCCGGATAGCCCGCTTCTACCTCCTTCCCAAAATCCACAAACGGGACTGTCCCGGCAGACCCATTGTGTCAGCCTGCTCCTGCCCCACTGAACTTATTTCTTCCTATCTTGACTGTATCTTTTCTCCGCTGGTCCAGTCTCTTCCCACCTACATCCGTGACTCTTCTGACGCTCTACGTCATTTTGACAATTTCCAGTTTCCTGGTCCCAACCGCCTCCTCTTCACTATGGACGTCAAATCGCTCTACACCTCCATCCCCCACCAGGATGGTTTGAGGGTTCTCCGCTTCTTCCTGGAGCAGAGGCCCAACCAGTCCCCATCCACCACCACCCTCCTCCGCCTGGCTGAACCTGTTCTCACATTGAACAACTTCTCCTTCAACTCCACGCACTTCCTTCAAGTAAAATGTGTCGCTATGGGTACCCGCATGGGTCCTAGTTATGCCTGTCTTTTTGTGGGATATGTCGAGCATTCTTTGTTCCAGTCCTACTCAGGCCCCCTCCCCCAACTCTTTTTCCAGTACATTGATGACTGTATCGGTGCCGTTTCCTGCTCCCACCCCGAACTGGAAAACTTTATCAACTTTGCTTCCAATTTCCACCCTTCTCTCACCTTTACATGGTCCATCTCTGACACTTCCCTTCCCTTCCTCGACTTCTCTGTCTCCATCTCTGGGGATAGGTTGTCTACTAATATTCATTATAAGCCCACCGACTCCCACAGCTACCTCGACTACACTTCTTCACACCCTACCTCCTGTAAGGACTCCATTCCATTCTCCCAGTTTCTCCGTCTTCGACGCATCTGCTCTGATGATGCTACCTTCCATGACGGTGCTTCTGGTATGACCTCCTTTTTCCTCAACCGAGGATTCCCCCCCCACTGTTGTTGACAGGGCCCTCAACCGTGTCCAGGCCATTTCCCGTACCTCTGTCCTCAACCCTTCCCCTCCCTCCCAGAACTGTGACAGGGTTCCCCTTGTCCTCACTTTCCACCCCATCAGCCTCCATATACAAAGGATCATCCTCCGCCATTTCCGCCACCTCCAGCGTGATGCCACTACCAAACGCTCTTCCCCTCCCTTCCCCTGTCAGCATTCCGAAGGGATCGTTCCCTCCACGACACCCTGGTCCACTCCTCCATTACCCCCACCACCTCGTCCCCATCCCATGGCACCTTCCCCTGCAATCGCAGGAGGTGTAATACCTGCCCATTTACCTCCTCTCTCCTCACTATCCCAGGCCCTCAGCACTCCTTTCAGGTGAAGCAGCGATTTACTTGTACTTCTTTCAATGTAGTATACTGTATTCGCTGCTCACAATGTAGTCTCCTCTACATTGGGGAGACCAAGCGCAGACCGGGTGACCGTTTTGCGGAACACCTCCGCTCGGTCCGCAAGCATGACCCTGAGCTTCCGGTTGCTTGCCATTTCAACACTCCCCCCTGCTCTCATGCTCACATCTCTGTCCTGGGATTGCTGCAATGTTCCAGTGAACATCAACGCAAGCTTGAGGAACAGCATCTCATCTACCAATTAGGCACACTACAGCCTGCCGGACTGAACATTGAGTTCAATAATTTCAGAGCATGACAGCCCCCCATTTTACTTTCATTTTTAGTTGTTTTTTCTTTTTTCTTCTTTTTTTCTTTTTTACATTTTTTACAACCTTTTTTTTGCCGTTATTTCATTTCATCTTAGTTTGTTCAGTTTGCTTACCCACTGTTGTTTTTCATGTTTGCACTTGCTGCTGTTCAATATTCAATCCGTGAACACCTATTCTGTACTAATGCTTTGTCTTTCAACACACCATGAACATATTGTTTGCCTTTGCTCCATGACCTTTTGGTCAGCTATGTGGCCTTATCCTATCTGCACCTTCTCCTTTGTTATCTCTTGCCCCACCCCCGCCTCACTTGCTTATAACCTGTGACATTTTTAATATTTGTCAGTTCCGAAGAAGGGTCACTGACCCGAAACTTTAACTCTGCTTCTCTTTCCACAGATGCTGCCAGACCTGCTGAGTGTTTCAGCATTTCTTGTTTTTATTTAATATCAACATAGCCCTTGTTGGGTCAAATGGCCTGTTTCTGTGCTGTAAATTCTATGCATGAGAACCTCTGTTCAAATAGCAGTAAAGAATATGATATGAGTGTATTAAGCATTGGTGCAATGACATCGTTCTCTGTATTTTCAAGACACTTCACTTTTAGGAACCTTGGGGAATTTATGCCGATAGCCCCTGAAAATGAGCATGGAGAACGCGATGCACACCCATTTCATGTTGCCTGCTGTTTGAAATTATTTCAGTAGCCAGCCAGCACTAACCTCGCTGTTCATTGGCTGCACACATTAGCAGGAGGTCACAATTGTGAGTGGATAGCACCAGTTAAAGCTATCCTGCACAGCTTAAAGTTTGCCTGCATTGCTTAAAGCTAGTCTGCATCTCTTAAAGGGAAGTGCATTGTGGCTGGAGCAGGTACTGGCAGTCAAGCAGGAAGTAACTCTGACCTGTGAAACATTGACTAATGGGACAACATGGGAGAAAGTGGTCTTCAAGGCTTTCAGATATTGCATTGGAGGCTTTGATAGAGACAGTGGAAATTCGGAGAGATTGCTGTGGAGCTCAATGCCAGGAGTCAAACCCTGAGGACCTGGATGCAGTACTACAAAAAGTTCAATGACCTGACGTGAGAGATCAAGATCAGTGAATGCATCTTCAAATCCAATATCCAATGAAATGCACTACAGACTCAGACACTGCTCAAATTGGAACACCACCGTCACTCGCCTGCCAACAATATCTATCAATCAGGCTTCATATCTGACATTCATAGCTCCACATCACTCTCACACACTTAGCACTGCTTTAATCCTCACACCCACATCTCACAGCTTGCACACACTGCTAGCGATTCAACCATAGCACCCACAACAGCCAAATAAATTGGACGACACTTACTAACACCCTTCCCTCTCTCTTGCAATACATGGTGGTACACAACCAGAGGCAGCAGCACTTAACCAAAGGAGGAGAGGTGCGCCTGCATGCTCTAATCTCCATGTAAGAAATGGTGCCAGCCATCATTGTTTTGGCCATTACTAAGCTGAAACCATTGAAGATGACAGTATCCTCGTACCTAATCCTCCTTCTCACATCCCACTCCCTCTCATCTCTATTTCTCTTCTGATTGAAAGGCTGCAGATGCTGTAACATGTACCTCTTACTACCAGCTCCACCCCCCCCCCCTCCACCTCACAACCTGCATGACAATCCTTTGTGCCATTCTCCTTTCAAATACCCAAAGAGTGCAACCAGGCCAGACAGCAGAGGAGCAAGATGACAGCGATTATTAAGCTACATTTTCACTTGATTTCGCACTCACAGACGCCAGCTCAGATATAGCGCAGTTTAGAGGATAGATTAGAGGTGGGATCTGCACTTGGTGGGCTGAATTTTATGCAGGCAGCAGGTGTCCTGACCCCGGACCAGAAAGGTGAGGGGAACCCTGCCTCAGCAGTTTGGGGTACCCCTGACTGCATCTTATGGCAGTTACTAGCCCGGAACCGAGGTCCCCGTCCTTCAAGGTCGGAAATCACACCTACAAGAGCTGCTAGCCAATCAGAGGGCTGCAGCTCAGCAGTCTCAGCAGCGCCACTTGGTGCGGTGCCCACTACTGGAACTGGAGTAGGCCTGGGGCCGGGAGCAGCGATGGAGGCTGAGAGTGAAGGTAAGTAGTCTGGGCTTGCCGAGGTCAGTCAGGCGTACATGCAGAACCTGATGTCATGTCTTCAGATGATGTTGCTGAGGAGCAGCGTTTAGCTGAGAAATTGATGGTGGGGGGTGGGTGTGGGGAGGGGGGGGGGGGTGGTGCAAGGATAGATCCTCAGGAGACTCCAGAGGTAATGGCATAGGGGTGGCAAAAGAAACCATTGAAGGAGACTTCCAATCAGCTGGATAACAGAGGAGAGGCATTGGAGGGGATGATAAGGTCAACTGTGCCAAAGACTGGAGACAGGTTTAGATTAGAGATACAGCACTGAAACAGGCCCTTCGGCCCACCGAGTCTGTGCCGAACATCAACCACCCATTTATACTAATCCTACACTAATCCCATATTCCGACCAAACATCCCCACCTATCCCTATATTTCCCTACCACCTACCTATACTAGTGACAATTTATAATGGCCAATTTACCTATCAACCTGCAAGTCTTTTGGCTTGTGGGAGGAAACCGGAGCACCCGGAGAAAACCCACGCAGACACAGGGAGAACTTGCAAACTCCACACAGGCAGTACCCGGAATCGAACCCGGGTCCCTGGAGCTGTGAGGCTGCGGTGCTAACCACTGCGCCACTGTGCCGCCCAAACATTGAGATGAATGAGTAGGGATAGTGTACAAAGGTCACAGTGACAGAGGATGTCATGTCTAATTTTGATCAGGGCCATATCAGTGTTGTGACAGCAGTGGAAACCTGACTGGATGACTCAAACATGGAGATGCAGGCAAAATGGGCACAGATATGGGCATCAATAGCACATTCAAGGACTTTGGAGAGGAAAGAGAGGTTGGAGATGGGGTGGTAGTGTTGATAGATTTGAATGGGAGGGTGACAGTACCTGAGGTGGGGGAACTATTTATTATATATGCTAGCAAAGGATTGGGAGGGAAGTTGGGTGGTCAGCAATTTTGTGGGAATAGAGTCGGGAGAGCAGGAAGTGGTATCAAAGGTAAGGGGGTTGATCGTTATCCCTCCGGCAGATTTGAAGGTGGGAGAGCATAAAAGTGGGTGGAATTGTGGCGGGGGGTGGGGGGGGGGGGGGGCACCGCCACCTTCCCGCCTCCACCAAAATTAAGTCTAGGGTGGGAAAGCCTGTGAAAGGCCTTCCCACTCCACCGCCAATTAAGGCCCTTAACTGGGCAAGTAATGCCCAATTAAGAGCTTTATCCTGCCGCCGCCACATTTAGCACAGAAAGCATGGCATGCGGGCTGCTTCCCAGCTCCAGGGCGGGGGTGAGGGTGGTCACTTGTTAAAAGCCACAGTGCCTGACCGAGGGACCTGGCATCGGGAAGTGTGTGGGGGGGGGGGGGTCCTGTTAAGAGCTACCCCCCACCCTTGCTTCCAACCCCCCTACACCGCTGTCCGTCACAAATCCCACCCCGTGAGACCCCTCCCGCCCTGACCAACCTGTGTCCTGGGTCCAGTGCCACTCCTGGGCCTCAGGTAGGTGCTCCTCCGGCAGTAGCCACCGCCCCCACAATGCCGCTACTCAGTGGAAGAGCTGTCGGCCTCTGATTGGCTGGCAGACCTCTTAGGGCGGGACTTCCGTTGCCAGGGTTCTTGATCCCGTGGAAGGCCCGCTGCTGTCCATTTAAGTGCCTGATTGCCACTAGATCTGGCGGGCCTTCTGCAGAAGAGGCAACACGGGGTTCTTGGCATCACGTTTTCCGCACGTTGAGACCCCTGTCGTCAGCATAAGATACCGTCACAAATTCAGGGCTTGGGCATTTACCTCATCCATTGGGCAGCCAAATATTAATTCTTTATGGAGATAATTCATTTTTAAGATAATTGTGTAAAACCTTACCTAGGTGCAATTTTGTCTGTATTTTCTATGCTTTTTTATCTATTGTACGATGTTTATTAAGCTTCTGGTTGTTTTAGAACTGTCTACTATGTACTTAACCTGGTTTCATTTCCAAAGGGAAAGTGACTTATTTTGCTACAGATACCTTTATAGTTTGGAAATGAGAGACACTTTTAATTGCATGGCCCATAAAATACTTTTGATTGACTGCAGAATTGTTTGTTACATTCTTTAAACCTGTGTTTTTATTCTATTGTAAAACATTCAGTATATTTTTACAACTGAATATTTGGAAATTGCATAAAATAAAATGCAATAAGTAAATTTGTGTTGAAAGAAATGTCAATTCATAGTCTTATAAAGTACAAAGCATGTTTTGAAAATTTATTGTCAATTTTTATTTTTGGTATTGGCATCAGTCTAACATTGTCAGTAACAAGAAAAATGTAGTTAGCACAAAAGGATTTGAAAATGTACTTATCTGATTTGTTAAATTTTCATAGAAATGCTATTGTCATTTATGCAGTTATGTTTTTCTGGGACTACTTCATTCTGAGAAAACCACTGATAAATGAACAGTGGGCTGCGTACACACAAACAGTCATACAAACTAGAAAACAAAAACAATATAAAATGCAAGCAGGGTCCACTTGCATCAGCAGGTCATATTACTTGCTGGTGGCTGCTATTCCAAGGGCAATGACCTGCTGAAGGAGGCACTTCATATGGTGTTTTAATGCTGAATTGTTTAAATTCATGCCCCTCTGTAGTGCCATGCTTCAGATAGCCTGGGATATTGCTCAAGGCATAATTTGAAATAAAAATGAATCCATCAGCATCTGAAAGAAAAAAAAAACACGCACTGGGGGAGTTTTGCAGCCTGCTGCCCAGAAAGGGAATAGTAGTACCTCAAAAATGATGGGGGTCTGACATTATGCCCTCTTCCCACCAATTTCAGGTCTCCAAAATTTGAGTTTTTATCATTTCATCTCCACAGATTTATATACGGAGCAGCATTCACAGAATTAATAAAATCAGCAACATTGAGCCCCAATTTTAACTCCAGGTCAGTGCTTGGTGGGTGAGTAGTATTGTGAATTAGAAACTGAGGAAACAAAAGAATATAAAAACATTCTTTTTAAAAACTACCTTTTTTGTTCTTCTGGCTCGGATCCTCTCCTCTGCTATTTTCACTTGGTGGGACCTCACTGCAGCTTTCCACTTAAGTTGTTCAATTAATATTACAATTGGGCCATGAGGATGTAATTGGAATCCGACATGCAAGTATAAAAATTATCCCACGGGCTTAGAGCAGATATATGTGCCATCTGCTCAGTTGAGAAGGTTAAATTCTGGAACTACCAGCTCCTGGTGTCTCCAGGGTGGGTAAGTAACCTGGGTCATTTTAACTGCCAGCTGCCTGTTTTCTGCCAGGCCGGTACGGTTAAAGGTCCTAAAGGTCTTTGACGCTGCTTGAAAAAATTAATGTTTACTTATAATTTTAATAATGTTTTCTGAATGACATTAATTCAAAAAATAAAATGCTTATTGGGATCTTCTTTCCTCTCTCATCCTTATCATAGTGAAGCAAAGAATTCCATGGTGGCCCACAAGCCAATAAACGTCCTACCACATAGATAATGGATTGTCTTCTTTACTTAAACAATAATATCATGATTGAATATAATGATGCTATGTGTCAAAATCATGCAAGAAGATAGGCTTGCATTTGTATAGCGCCTTTCATAACACCAGGATATCCCAAAGCACTTCACAGCCAATTAAGTACTTTGGAATTTTAGTCACTAGGTAATGTAGGGAAATTAGGTAGCCAATTTGTGCAGAACAAGGTCCCACAGACAGCAATGAGATAAATATCCAAGTAATTTGTTTTGTTTTGGTGGTGGCTGAGTGATACATGTTGGCCAAGGTCACCAAGAGAATTCCCTGCTCTTCTTTGAAACGTGTCATGGGATCTTTTCCATTCACTTGAGAGGGCAGATCGGTTTTAGTTTAAAATCTCATCCAAAAGACAGCAGCTCCTACCCTTAGTAAGTCCCACACCGCGATATTGCACATTCTATTGCCTGACCATGGAACAAGATTGATGGCAATTATGGAGAAAGCTATGATTGATAAAAGACTGATAAAATTGAGGTGGGTGGCAGTATGGGAATAGAACAAAATAACATATGCTAAAAAAATTGCGTTACTTAGTGAGACGGATTAAGTAACATTAAATAACACAGAAGGCTGGGATTTTGAGCTTAAAATATGAATCATCAGGAAATTCGAATTAAGCTATTTTGAATTGTAAACTGTATTGTAAACTTGAATTGTAAATTGGTAATTTGTGCATTAAAAAATATTTATGCTGTTTCATGGCATCATACCTGAGAACATAGCCATTGCGGATATCTGGCATTGAAGCAATTTTTGTAAATCAGGTTAAAGTATTAGTATCTGAAAAATTTAGAGGTTTCTCAGCTGTGAGTTTGTTTTAATCTTAAAAACTTCCAGCCACTCAAATGTTACTATTATCTAGTCTTACAAAAATAGGAATGCTATATCCTTTCCATATATACCAGAGAGTGTGAGTGTGAGAAAAAGAGATAGGGCTGGATTTTGTGCTGGATGTGAGGCTCCCAGCACCAGGTTGAAAAGGCAGGCGGATCCCCACCTCTGCTTTTTCGTGTCTCCCGAGAGCGATCCTCCGGTCTTTTTAAATCAAAGTTTCAGGAGGTGGGATACCCGTCCCTTCCAAATCCTTAAAGGGATAGGGCTCCTGCCTCCAAGAGCTGCCGGCCAATCAGAGGGCCGGCAGCTCAGCAGTATCTGCATCGCCACTGGGAGCAGTGGCCACTGCTGGTACTGTAGAGGCCTCGGACCCAGGCCCAGCGCTGGAACACTAGAACAGTGCAATGTGTTATTTATTTTGTCTGATGCAACATAAATGAGATGCATGAGTCCAGTTTGCAGAAGATCTCTAACATGTTTATTAACAGCTAAACTATTATATACAGTACAGAGCAACCTGTTTGCAGAACCTTTGTTACAGTACCAGAGTGACTCTGGCTTGTAGTTACATGTCTACATCCTGGTAATTAGCTCATTAGCATACTGAGATTTTAAAGGCACATCACTCTTAAAGGCAATCATACAACAAACAGAGGTAGGTGAGATGGGATCGTCAGGGCTGGTCTGAAGTCTCCGGCGAGGGGAGTGAGGATTGGTTGTCCAGTCAGTGAGGGAGGGGTGTTCCGGGGTGGGGGTCAAATTGCTCTCGGTGGGGGTCCTCCTTGGGCCACAAATTTCCCACGAAGAAGGGAACCCCCAAGCCCGCAGAGAGATCGCTGGGTGAATGGGAGACGACGGGCCCTCTGCCCCGCTGCCCCGTCGTCACCCATCACGATACTCCGTGCCCCCCTGCCTCCAACCCCGTTTCAGGATGAGCACTTAAAACGCCATAACATACAAGGCTATGGGCCAAGTTTTGGATGGGTGCTTGATGGTCGGCGCAGGTGCGTTGGGCCGAAGAACCTGTTGCTGTGCTGTAAAACTCTATGACTCTGTGACTCACAAAATCCTGGCCATAGAATAATGAACAATGTGATAAATTGACTTTAAAAGGCTGTTGCTGAGATTGAATATAAAGTAAACTAAAAAGTGATAGTTCAACAGTTAACTGTCTCCATTTAAAGTTACCAGACATGAAGGCTACATGGTCCATCAGTCTGCCGGGTCTTTTGAACAGCAATGCAGTTCTTCCCACACCCCCGCTCTTTCCCCATATCCTTCCAATTATTTCTTCAAATATTTATCCAGTTCCAAGGCAGCTATTAAATCTGTATGCATCTCCTTATTATGCAATGTATTCCAAATACTAACCACTCATTGCGTGATAAAGTTTTTCTAAATTTCTCCTGCTCAGAGCCAGCATGGACTCAACAGGCCGAAAGTCCTCCATCTATGCAATAACCATTCTACGATTCTCTGTCACCTCTGGTTCTTTTGCCAATCATCTTAAATCAGTGCCCTCTGGTTATTGACTCCTCAGCCATTGGAAACAGTTTGTCTTTATTTACCCTTCATGATTTTAAGCACCTCTATCAAATCGCCTCTTAGCTTTCTCTGCTGTCAGGGCAACAACCCCAGCTTCTCCAGTCTATTCATGAAACTGTAACCCCTTATCCGTGCAACCATTTTAGTATATCTCTTCTGCTATCTAGAATTGGACATAATATTCCAGCTAAGGACGATCTAATGTTTTATATAGGTTTAACATAACTACCTGGCTTTTCACAGAATCACAGAATTGTTACAGCACAGAAGGAGGCCATTTGGCCCATCATGCCTGCACCGTGTACTCTATGCCTTTATTTATAAAGCTCAGAACCCCATATGCTTTATTAAATGCTTTGTTAACTTGTCCTGCAACCTTCAAAGAATTACATACAAACACTCGTAGCTCCCTTTGTTATTGCACTCCCATTCATAAGTGTGAATGAACTTATCAGACCATTTGGTGCATTATAAATGGAGAGGAAACACTGCAAAAGTGGTATTCCTTTTTAAAAAAATAGCAACAGATTATGGTATTTGCATAATGCGGCTAGACAACCATGAAAATAGTTCTGATGAAGGGTCACTGACCTAAAACGTTAACTCTGCTTCTCTCTCCACAGATGCTGCCAGACCCGCTGAGTATTTCCAGCATTTCTTGTTTTTATTGCAGATTTCCAGCATCTGCAGTATTTTGCTTTTATTTTAGTGTTTAATTCACTGCCACTTCTCTTCCAGGAATGCCTACCTTGAAGAAGTTCTGCTCTTCTCTCCGACGAGATTTTCGTTTGTCTCTTTTACCTTGTTCACCTTCATTGCTTTCTATTTCCCTCCTGGTGTTTGATAAAATTTCTACCAAAACTCGTTTTCACAGCCACATCTCCTTCTTCAGTGACTGTCTCTGGCTCCGACTTATTCCACGTGGATTCCAACTGAAGTTTCATCCTTCATGTTTTGAATCCACCCAGGATTACAGGTATCTCCGAGAAATACAACGTTCCTTGGACTGCTATTCTCACCGCATCCTGAGATCCATACTCAGTGCCATGCGCCGCCATATGTACACACTGGACCTCTCTCTCCAGAAGCACTGCCTCACCTTATCTCACAGCTGTTCTACTCCACAGTTTCATTTCATCCGTCATCTTATCTGACACATTAACAAAAAACTTTTTTTCTTCCTTTCAGCTGTTAAGGAACGCGAGCTCCAGCAGCTGATGGGGACTAATGCCCCTCCAGATCCTTCTTCCCCTTCACTTTTCTCTGACCCCACCCCTTCTGATCTGACCCCTTGCCGTGTATTCACTATACCCTCTGACCTTCCCCTCTCTGATGCTGAACGTTCTGTACTCAGAAAAGGTCTCAGTTTTATCCCCTTACGCCCCCACCTCAATGAATTTCACGCTCAGCATGACGTTGAGCTCTTCTTCCGTCGCCTTTGCCTCTGGGCTCACCTCTTTGACCAGGAATCCTCCCCCCGGCCATTCACCCACCTCCAGCATTCTCCCTCTACCTAGACCCCTCCCTCTGGCCTCTTACCCGCTCTTGATCTTTTCATTGAAAACTGTCGGTGAGACATCAGCCGTCTCAATTTCTCTGCCCCCCCCCACCCCCCACCTCACTCACCCTAACCTGCCAGTTCTGATGAAGGGTCACTGACCTGAAACGTTAACTCTGCTTCTCTCTTCACAGATGCTGCCAGACCTGCTGAGCATTTCCAGCATTTCTTGTTTTTATTATGAAAATAGAAAGGTTTGGAGTCAGCCATAATGATACCGATCTGATTTTAGAGAAAAAATAATAGTCCCCATCAAGTTCTCAGATAAACATCCTTTTGGGGTGGATAGTACAGAAGATCATAGGGAAGGCAAGAAAAAAATGATTATTTTAAAAAACAGCGAAATGAAATACATGCTTCAAATATCTACATATATATATATGTGAAACAGTTTACAGACAGTGTAGATATTATAATACACACATTATATTGAAATGTATTTCTACAAGACAGAAAAAATAGTGGCTAAATCACAGTTACAAGAATAATTTGGTGACCATAAGAATAGGAACATAGGAGCTGTGTAAGGAGTTTAGAGTCAACTTCTACTTATGACTACTTGTCAAATTAGCAGCTGAAAGAATTGTCCAGCAGCAGTCAAGACTTATGGATTTTTCATGCTGGTAAAAGATTCTTAAAGGACTTTCTGTATTTATCATTCTACATTAGCCCTTTTAAACATCTAGCTTCAAGTTATGTAAGATAATGGCCCAAACTGTACACAATATCCACTCAATACAATACCATTTCTCCTTAACTCCCAGTAAAGTATTATCCTGGGAGAAATAACATGTTAGACATCCTTTTTAAAAGTGTTTCTTTTACTATTTGAAATTATTGCAATTTTTTTTTAGGTTGGGGCAGAGTCAAGCAATATTTTTCTACATAGAAGAATGTAATCTAGGTAATGAATTGGATATGGTAAAAGAAGCTTAGCTAAATTCTTGAGGTGACAGCAAGGAGGTTAATGGAGTCAAGGGCAAGAGGAATGGAGGTGGTGAAGTGAAAGGGATAAGGACATAACCTTGAGGTATGTTGGTGTGGCTGTATGGGTATTGGTGGAAAGAAACATTGGAAGTGTTTTTTTATTGCAACAGGTAGAATTGAGACTGTGAGAATGCAGTGTCACAGAAATGAACCCAGAAGGAGAAGCATTGGCGAGTATGGAGTGACTGAGTTTGATAAAAGCAGTGGTGAGGTCAAGCAGCATCAGGACAGACAGTAGACCACGGTCACTGTCATATAAAATGTTGTTTGTGGCTTTGACCAGGGCAGTGATAGTGTCTTAAATAGAATAGAAGCTAGATTGGACACTCTTGAAATGGAATCATAACTAAAGGATAGCAAACTGTGTCAGGACATTGAAAATAGCAGAGTAGGTGGAGATATTGCAGGGATAAAGAGAACATTTATTGAGGAAAGAGGTGATAGTAACAGTTTTGGAGGAAATAGAGAGAGCTCATGGGATTCAATAGCTCTGCATACCAAAAATGCATTAAAGAATATTCTGAAAATAACTATAGCGTGATATGATGTGAAGCCAGTGTTCACTTTAACCATATAACTTTTACTGTATATTCACATTTAGTGAGAGGACAATAGCACACATAAGTTGCTGTACTGACAATTAATTATTCATTCATACTAATATATACTACATTTAGATGATTCACAGAAACCTAACAGTTAATGTCCGGAGCCAGTAAAATCATTCAGTGCATAATTTTAAACATTATTACAGGCTTTTTTTTAAAGCCAGTGAGGAATTAGCAGTAATAACGTATGTATGTTATTATAATCCTCAAAATTTGAAGTTCAATCTCACCATTTAATCTGCCTCAGGCAATTACTAACCTCTGCAAGTCGTATGGGATTTCCATTGATCAGTGTTCAGTTCCATTCACAAATCCTCAGATAATGAAGCAGTCTGTGTCCACATATAACAAGAGCTGGACAACATTCAGGCAAGTAACATTTGCGCCACACAAGTGACAGGCAATGACTATCTCCAACAAGACAGAATCGAAACACTTCCCCATAACATTCAATGGCATTTTCAAAGCCAAATCCCCTACAATCAATATCCCGGAGTTCACCATTGACCAGAAATTTAACCAATCTCATAAATACTCTGGCTACAAGAGCAGGTCAGAGGCTGGGTATTCTGTGGCGAGTAACTCACCTCCTGACTCCCCAAAGCCTTTCCCCCACCAGTCACAAGTCAAGAGTGTAATGGAATACTCTCTACTTACTTATCGCTCAAACTCACTTGAAAATCTCTCAAAATCGCCCAAAAATTCAAACTCAATTAAACTCAATCAAAATCGCCAAAAACTCAAACTCACTCAAAACCTCTCAAAATCGCCCAAAAACTCAAACTCAATCAAACTCACTGAATATCGCTCAAATTCGCCCGAAAACTCAAACTCAAGCTCCAATATCATTCAGAAAGCTCGACACTATCTAAGACCTAGCAGTCCGCTTGATCAGATTAAACATTCACTCCTTCCATCACCAGTGCATCATGGCTGCAGTGTGTACAATCTACAATAGGGGTTCTTAATCTTTTTGCTTTTGAGGCCGTGCTCCTGTGTTATAAAAATTCCACAGACCTCTGAAACATATGTATTTTTTCTGTATAAAATCTGGTTATACAATTTAAATTTATATATATATTTATTGCTTTTCTTTTGCTTACTTAATGTGAAACTTGTTGCTGGTGCTGAACAACAATTCAGTCAAGACATGGAGGTATCTCCAACAAACACACACGCATAACATGGTCAATGTTCATCCTGGCTCAGTACTTTGTTTTCATTAGTGTCATTGTTGAAAATCCACTTTACATAGTGCTAAATGGGACCAACACTTTCAGCGCTACAGAAGAAGCAGTGCTGTATTTACACCAAAATGTCTTCAGTGGCATTTCACTGAACTTGGTTCTGAGGTAACTGTCTGATGAAATGCCAATGAACTTTTCTAATAGCTTTGATGGGACAGGAGGTGCCAGTTTAGCTTCAATATTCTCACTAAAGAGATTTGCAGCCCACCAGTGTTTACCAGATTGTTCCATCGCCAGTTCTAAAAAAATTATTTTTACCAGGTAGAGTTTTTTCCCCTGAGTTTGGGGAAGACAAGCGGGCCTATTGGTGTACTATATCTGACTAGAGAGTGTTCAATAGATCATTTTCCCAGTGCTTAACTCTCCTTAAGTCACATAAAAATTCATCAAAATATTTGTATTTTTATATTTAAAACAAAAGGTAGGAAAAATGTAAAGTTACTCTATGGGCAAGAGTTACTAGACAAGGGTGACTATATTAATTCGTGTTCACACCATCAAGTCTGGGCATGATTAATATACAGAATCAATACGCCAACCACTAGGGCTTGGACTGCATTGTCAACTCTGCCTATGAGAGGGGCAGGTGGCAAATCAGGATGCTTTGTCACCCGTCTAGGCCCAAAGCAGCAAAATAAATGAACTGCCAGTAGATGTGATATTCCAGTTGACATTCCCATTAATTGCATTCAAACTCAACCAACCAGAAATCTTATTATGTTTGGACTGTTCCGCAAACAAGCCCCATCCCCACTCCCAAAAAAAACACCCGCTTGTTGAGTTCGGTTTTGGAAACTGAGGAGAATTCCCATTTGAAAACTGGTTTTAAAGGAGCTTTATAAGCATGAGCTTGATCGGATGTTAGTGCTTCATCTGTACCTCACTCCAAACTGGTTCTCCATCTTGTCCCTCTGTTTTGTAAGGAACCTGGATGACTTGGAATAAGCTTTCAAACTTCAATCCAAACTTTGCTTGTGTGGCCTATTCCCCACTTCATCTCATCTGAGTGAGTTACTAATTATAAATTGCTTAGATACAACTCCACTGGGGAAAGTGTTGCTCAGTGCTTGTTTTTGGCAGCCTCTTTGAAGCATTCTCGCAGATTTTTAGGGAGCCGTGGACCCCTGGTTGAGAGACCCTGATCTACAAGATGCACTGAAGCAACTTACCACGGGTTCTTCAACAACTCCTCCTAAATCTATGACTTCTACCATCTAAAAGAACAAGGACAGCTGGCGCATGGGAACACCACCACCTCCAAGCTCCCCTCCAAGTCACACACCATCCCAACTTGCAACTATGTTACCGTTCCTTCATCATCGCTGCTTCAAAATACTGGAACTCCCTCCCTAACAGCACTGTGGATGTTCAGACACCACGTGGACTTCAGTTGTTCAAGAAGGCAGCTCACCGCCATCTTCTCAAGGGCAATTAAGGATGGGCAATAAATACTGGCCTTGCCCCGTGCCCACATCCCAGGAATGAATACACTTAGACTGATAGGTGGTAATAAAAGAACATGGAAGACATATACTATAACTGGATTAAAATGGTGGTTTTCCTTTCATTGATGTGTGTTTCCACCAATTGTTATTGAGTAATAATCAGTTATCTGAGAATTCTATCAGTGACTTTTCCTAAGTTGATTTTTCTTCACAGTCATTCCTTTTCATTGAGCTTTCTCTTAGATGCTGGCTTCTTTCAGCATCTAAAGCTGTAATTCACACAGTTATTGTCATTTTACTTCCTGACCCACATCACTAATTCTATACGATGTACATCACTAATAATAATGAGAATGAATAAAATCATGATTCTAAAAAAAGCCTGAAACCCTATAGAGTTCCTGATCTCAACCATGTTGTCTTGGGCAGGCAATGAATGGAGGGCAAATGCTTTCCTAAAGGAATATAGGGAAAATTGGGAGAAATACCGTGGACCCCAGTCTTGCACATCCATTGACATCCAGCATCATAAGGAAATTGGTGCAAGCTTGGGAGCAAGTTGTTCCTCAAATATGGATTGTGGATGATGTAAACAGACTAAGGAGCAGGAAGGAATAAAGAAGGGGGTGATTTTCCCCAGTTACTTTAGGTGATAAAGAGCCACCAAGGTGGCCAAGATGGGGTATCAAGCTGAAACCTTCGTTTCACCCGCATTAAGTGCCAGACGTCATCTTGGTAAAGGAATTGAAACGCATGCTAGGAACAGCCACCTGAAGGATCATTAAGGGATTGATTGCCAGATAAATTGCCTGTTAGAGCTCATTAATGAGGCTGCACTGTGTTTTGCTGGCGAGAGCTTGACCGAACACCCTTTTCAACAGTGACCAGCTGATTGGGAATAAACAAGTTGTTGTAGAGGATTTTGAGCATTACTTGAAGGGATATCACCTTTTACTGTTCACTTACTGCTGAAGGTTGGAAGACTTTGAAACACACTAGGATACTCTCTGGGACACTTTGACAAGACTTCACCAAAGATCTGTCAACAATTATTCATAAATTCTCTGAGGACTTCCACGAAAAAGAATAAGTACTGTGCTACTCTACCTTACAGGAATCACCAGGAGAAATGGAGTGCTTGGTCATTTTTCTAGGGACCCCCCTTGGTCTGCAGGAGGAATGGAAGGAGGTGATGAGGCCAGGCAGTGCAGCATCAGCTGCTGCAGGAGAAAGGGACAGCAGGGAATCCATCTCTCCTCCTCTGGACCTCTTCCACCAGGACCTCCAGTGTCGCATCTGAGCCTGTGCACCCTCTCACTCGGTCCCTGAAACCTGTTGCTGTGCTCAGGAATTTATGCTGCCCTTGGATACAGGAATGAAGGCAGTGTGGGGGAAACAAAATGGCAAGACGTTCTGGTCCCAACATTGTCTGGCCCCCTGCCATTTTGTCCGGGGTGGGAAAGGCTGAGGAAAGCCTTCCTGCCTCAGGCCAATTGAAGTCCTTGGGGCCAATGGCGGCCTGCTAGTGGGGTTGGGGGGGTTCTCTCCTTTGGGGGCAATCCATGGCCCCTGCAGTGCCCCCGGGCGGCGATGACCACCCCCCCCCACCAGAAGAATGCCACCCCATCGCCAGGGCCTGCCTGATTGGCCCTGGCAGCCCCGACCACACTCGCCTGTCCCGGGGTCTCCGTGTCTTCAGGGCCTCTTGCAGTACCGGCAGTGGCTACCGCTTCCTGTGGCACTGCCAGTACTGCAGAGCTGCTGGCCCTACGATTGGTCGGCAACTCTGAAGGTGGGCGCTCGTCCCTGAAAGGGACAGCATCCCCAACAGCGGGCAGTTAATTATCTGCCTGCCATGAAATTGCAACAGATGTTCAACAGAGGGCCGAGGCGGGATCACCCCCACCGCCCTCCCCACTCCCCTTCAGTCTGCCACCGGAAACCCCATTGTTGGAATAAAATCCAGCCCTATGTGTCAGTCAGTGCACTCCACACCATGAGTGGAAGTAGTTTTTTTTTAATTCATTCATGGGATTAGGGCGTCGCTGGCTAGGCCAGCATTTATTGCCCATCCCTAATTGCCCTTGAGAAGGTGGTGGTGAGCTTCCTTCTTGAACCGCTACAGTCCATTTGGGGTAGGTACACCCACAGTGCTGTTAGGAAGGGAGTTCCAGGATTTTGTCCCAGCGACAGTGAAGGAACGGCGGTATAGTTCCAAGTCAGGATGGTGTATGACTTGGAGGGGAACTTGCAGGTGGTGGTGTTCCCATGCATTTGCTGTCCTTGTCCTTCTAGTTGGTAGAGGTCGCGGGTTTGGAAGGTGCTGTCTGAGGAGCCTTGGTGCATTTCTGCAGTGCATCTTGTAGGTGGTACACAATGCTACCACTGTGCATCGGTGGTGGAGGGAGTCAATGTTTGTAGATGGGGTGCCAATCAAGCAGGCTGCTTTGTCTTGGATGGTGTCGAGCTGCTTGAGTGTTGTTGGAGCTGCACCCATCCAGGCAAGTGGAGAGTATTCCATCACACTCCTGACTTGTGCCTTGTAGATGGTGGACAGGCTTTGGGGAGTCAGGAGGTGAGTTACTCGCCTCAGGATTCCTAGCCTCTGACTTACTCTTGTAGCCACGATATTTATATGGCTACTCCAGTTCAGTTTCTGGTCAATAGTAGCCCCTAGGATGTTGATAGTGGGGGATTCAGAGATGGTAATGCCATTGAATGTCAAGGGGAGATGGTTACATTCTCTCTTGTTGGAGATGGTCATTGCCTGGCACTTGTGTGGCGCGAATGTTACTTGCCACGTATCAGCCCAAGCCTGGGTATTGTCCAGGTCTTGCTGCATTTCTACATGGACTCTTTCAGTATCTGAGGAGTCACGAATGGTGCTGAACATTGTGCAATCATCAGCGAACATCCCCACTTCTGACCTTATGATTGAAGGAAGGTCATTAATGAAGCAGCTGAAGATGGTCGGGCCAAGGACACTACCCTGAGGAACTCCTGCAATGATGTCCTGGAGCTGAGATGATTGACCTCCAACAACCACAACCATCTTCCTTTGCACTAGGTATGACTCCAGCCAGCGGAGGGTTTTCCCCCTGATTCCCATTGACCTCAGTTTTGCTAGGGCTCCTTGATGCCATACTCGGTCAAATGCTGCCTTGATATCAAGGGCAGTCACTCTCACCTCACCTCTTGAGTTCAGCTCTTTTGTCCATGTTTGAACCAAGGCTGTAATGAGGTCAGGAGCTGAGTGGCCCTGGCGGAACCCAAACTGAGCGTCACTGAGCAGGTTATTGCTAAGCAAGTGCCGCTTGATGGCACTGTTGATGACACCTTCCATCACTTTACTGATGATTGAGAGTAGGCTGATGGGGCGGGAATTGGCCGGGTTGCACTTGTTCTGCTTTTTGTGTACAGGACATACCTGGACAATTTTCCACATTTCAGGGTAGATGCCAGTGTTATAGCTGGACTGGAACAGCTTGGCAAGGGGCATGGCAAGTTCTGGAGCACAGGTCATCAGTACTATTCTGGAATATTGTCAGGGCCCAGAGGCTTTGCAGTATCCAGTGCCTTCAGTCGTTTCTTGATATCACGTGGAGTGAATCAAATTGGCTGAAGTCTGGCATCTGTGATGCTGGGGACTTCAGGAGGAGGCCGAGATGGATCATCAACTCGGCACTTCTGGCTGACGATTGTGCAAATGCTTCAGCCTTATCTTTCACACTGATGTGCTGGGCTCCCCCATCATTGAGGATGGGGATATTTGTGGAGCCACTTCCTCCAGTTAGTTGTTTAATTGTCCGCCACCATTCATGGCTGGATGTGGCAGGACTGCAGAGCTTAGATCTGATCCGTTGGTTATGGGATTGCTTCGCTCTGTCTATCGCATGCTGCTTACGCAGTTTGGCACGCAGATAGTCCTGTGTTGTAGCTTCACCATGTTGACACCTCATTTTGAGGTATGCCTGTTGCTGCTCCTGGCATGCCCTCCTGCACTCTTCATTGAACCAGGGTTGGTCTCCTGGCTTGATGGTAATGGTAGAGTGGGGGATATGCTGGGCCATGAGGTTACAGATTGTGGTTGAATACAGTTCTGCTGCTGCTGATGGCCCATTGTGCCTCATGGATGCCCAGTTTTGCATTGCTAGATCTGTTCGAAATCTATCCTATTTAGCATGGTGGTAGTGCCACACAACACTATGGTGGGTATCCTCAAGGTGAAGGCAGGACTTCGTCTCCACAAGGACTGTGCGGTGGTCACTCCTACCAATACTGTCATGGACAGATGCATCTGCAGCAGGCAGATTGGTGAGGACGCGGTCAAGTATGTTTTCCCCTCTTGTTGGTTCCCTCACCACCTGCTGCAGACCCAGTCTAGCAGCTATGTCCTTTAGGACTCAGCCAGCTTGGTCAGTAGTGGTGCTACCGAGCCACTCTTGGTGATGGACTTTGAAGTCCCCCACCCAGAGTACATTCTGTGCCCTTGCCACCCTCAGTGCTTCCTCCAAGTGCTTTTCAACATGGAGGAGTACTGACTCATCATCTGAGGGAGGGCGGTAGGTGGTAATCAGCAGGAGGTTTCCTTGTCCATGTTTGATCTGATGCCTTGAGACTTCATGGGGTCCAGAGTTGATGTTGAGGACTCCCAGGGCAATTCCCTCCCTACTGTTTACCACTGTGCCACCACCTCTGGTAGGTCTGTCCTGCTGGTGGGACAGGACATACCCGGGGATGGTGATGGCAGTGTCTGGGACATTGTCTGTCAGGTATGATTCCGTGAGTATGACTATGTCAGGCTGTTGCTTGACTAGTCTGTGGGACAGCTCTCCCAACTTTGGCACAAGCCCCCAGATGTTAGTAAGGTGGGCTTTGCAGGGTCGACAGGACTGGGTTTGCCGTTGTCGTTTCCGGTGCCTATGTCGATGCCGGGTGGTCTGTCCGGTTTCATTCCGGATGGGAGGAGACCACAGATACTGCTCCCTGAAAATTGTTTCTATTCAGTGCTTGAGTGCTAAATGTGCAGGTTTCTGTTTTAGCTCCTCCAGGTAGTTCAAATTATGGTAATCAACAACTGGGAGCAAAATTGCATGCTAAAACCAGACTTTCAGACAGGTGTGTCTTATCAGCAAACCTCATTTTGTGCCTGTTTTCACCCTTTCACCAAAATAAACCCCAAGATAGGTAAAGAAATTATACTAAAGCCTGCTGTGAATCTTTACTGGATGCCTATTTAAATAATTTGTACCTTGAACAATTATCTGGAATATATTGACCCTTTCTTCCCCTCCTCCAATAACTTCAGTCAAGTTATTTATGTTATACATTGCTCAACTGATAGATAAGATGGTTGAAGGGTGGATAAGGAATTTTGTTCCCACACTAATTGAAAAAAAAATACAATTACTGTCTCCATAATGTAATGCTTCTGAAACTATGAGCTCCCTATAAAAACTTTCCCATGTTAATGAGTAGTGACCTACGCTGCATGACTTCAATTCTATGCTTCACTGACTTGCTTTTCTTAAAATAAAAAGCAATTATATATAGTTTCATAAAAATTACTAGTCTTAGCCTTGGCCTCAGGGACATTCTATAATGCCATTGTATTTTCACTGATGAACATTGGCACTGCTTACCTATTAAAATGGTAAATACATATTTCATATTTCTACTTTACAAAGTCTACAATTCCTTTTTTGAATTGTAGTTGCTGTTTAGTTTAGTTTAGTTTAGAGATACAGCACTGAAACAGGCCCTTCGGCCCACCGAGTCTGTGCCGACCATCAACCACCCATTTATACTAATCCTACACTAATTCCATATTCCAGCACATCCCCACCTGTCCCTATATTTCCCTACCTATACTAGGGGCAATTTATAATGGCCAATTAACCTATCACCCTGCAAGTCTTTTGGCATGTGGGAGGAAACCGGAGCACCCGGAGGAAACCCACGCAGACACAGGGAGAACTTGCAAACTCCACACAGGCAGTACCCAGAATTGAACCCGGGTCGCTGGAGCTGTGAGGCTGCGGTGCTAACCACTGCGCCACTGTGCCGCCCTATTATTGATTATTGTGCCCGTGGCATGAAACAAAGCTGAGTTAATTGAGGTATAGTGTTATCAGCAACATGCGGCGAGAAATCAGAAAGTTATCACTACTGTTTTATTTATTGGTTCCCTAGGCTGCATTTGGAACATGTAAAAATTCTGCTCCAGAGCCAGAGCCACTTCCTGAATTTTACAGATTACAATTACACAAACACTAAAAATCTGAAATAAAAATGAAACACTGGACATGCACAGCAGGTAGATCACCATCTTAAATAGAAAGGGCAGGACCCTTCATCAAAACATATTGTGATTGATCTGCTGTGCAGTTCCAGCTTCTTCTGTTTTTTTGTTGCATTGTTTAAAACATAATTGAAATTAAATGTGTAAAATAGATGGCGACTTGTTTTACAGTTTATCATAATCTTTGAATTTATTTCAAAGACGTTGGACTTTAACCTTTTAGAAATGATTTGTTGAGGCATTGTTCAGAATATTTTGTCTCTAAAGAAAATTGAGAGAATTTGTGCAGCCATCAAATACAAATCAGCTTCTTCTGCCTCCCACTGTCCTGTCACTGCAATGACTGGATCCCAGAAGGATCGATTGCTAATGAAGACAGCCCACGGAGAACTCCTTTAAAAAGTAGAATTCCAAGTGTTTTTTCTTTCTTTTTACAGCGTGGGCCTAGTACTCCTGCTCTTGGAGGGCAGGGCTCCACTCCCGAGTGACTAAAGACTTAATTTTTTTGGCTGCATGTGGCAAATAGGCACTGGAGATCTGTCCATAATGGCTCATGTGCCCATCTGCCCCATGCAAATAAGGGTACAATTGAAACTAAACAAAAAGGAATACACAAAGTACATAGACAATAAAGGAGAGGATGACAAAGAGGTTAGGAAGTCAAAAAAAATTAGGCAACCACATGTGTATGACATGTCTCCAGCTGCTTCAGCTCGAGCTCAGGATTTCTGAGCTTGAGAGGCAGCTGAAGTCATTGTGGAGCATAAGGGAGCAGGAGAGTTTCCTTGATCGTACTTTCCAGGAGGTGGTCACCCCACAGGCAGTAAGAGTTCAGGATACTAGGTGGGTGGCCATCTGGAAGACTAAGAAGAGGCAGGAGGTGCAGGGGTCTTCGGGGTGCATGGCACTCTCAAACAAATATTCAGCATTGGAGACTGCTGGGAGTGACAATATCCTGAAGGAGTGCAGTCCGGACCATGGCACCAATGGGCAAGGGATTGTACAGAATGGAGCAACAAAGTGTAGAAATGCATGTGTACAGGAAATTCCATAGTCAGGGGGACAGACAGACATTTCTGTAACCATCATAACGAACTTATTAGCGAGAGGCAGCATGGTTTTGTGGAGGGGAGGTCGTGTCTCACTAATTTGATTGAGTTTTTTAAGGAAGTGATGAAGATGATTGATGAAGGAAGGGCAGTGGATGTTATCTATATGGACTTCAGTAAAGCCTTTGACAAGGTCCCTCATGGCAGACTGGTACAAAAGGTGAAGTCACACGGGATCAGAGGTGAGCTGGCAAGATGGATACAGAACTGGCTCTGTCATAGAAGACAGAGGGTAGCAGTGGAAGGGTGTTTTTCTGAATGGAGGGATGTGACTAGTAGTGTTCCATGGGGATCAGTGCTGGGACCTTTGCTGTTTGTAGTATATATAAATGATTTGGAGGAAAATGTAGCTGGTCTGATTAGTAAGTTTGCGGACGACACAAAGGTTGGTGGAGTTGCGGATAGTGATGAGGATTGTCAGAGGATACAGCAGGATATAGATCGGTTGGAGACTTGGGCGGAGAAATGGCAGATGGAGTTTAATCCGGACAAATGTGAGGTAATGCATTTTGGAAGGTCTAATGCAGCTGGGAGGTATACAGTCAATGGCAGAACCCTTAGGAGTATTGACAGGCAGAGAGATCTGGGCGTACAGGTCCACAGGTCACTGAAAGTGGCAACACAGGTGGATAAGGCAGTCAAGAAGGCATACGGCATGCTTGCCTTCATCGGTCGGGGCATAGAGTATAAAAATTGGCAAGTCATGCTGCAGCCGTACAGAACTTTAGTTAGGCCACACTTAGAATATTGTGTGCAATTCTGGTCGTCACACTACCAGAAGGACGTGGAGGCTTTGGAGAGGGTACAGAAGAGGTTCACCAGGATGTTGCCTGGTCTGGAGGGCATTAGCTATGAGGAGAGGTTGGATAAACTCGGATTGTTTTCACTGGAACGACGGAGGTGGAGGGGCGACATGACAGAGGTTTACAAAGTTATGAGTGGCATGGACAGAGTGGATAGTCAGAAGCTTTTTCCTAGGGTGGAAGAGTCAGTTACTAGGGGACATAGGTTTAAGGTGCGAGGGGCAAAGTTTAGAGGGGATGTGCGAGGCAAGTTCTTCACACAGAGGGTGGTGAGTGCCTGGAACTTGCTGCCAGGGGAGGTGGTGGAAGCAGGTACGATAGCGACGTTTAAGAGGCATCTTGACAAATACATGAATAGGATGGGAATAGAGGGATACGGTCCCCGGAAGTGCAGAAGGTTTTAGTTTAGGCAGGCATCAAGATCGGCGCAGGCTTGGAGGGACGAATGGCCTGTTCCTGTGCTGTACTGTTCTTTGTTCTTTGTTTGTTCATCATGAGTCCCACATGGTGTGTTGCCTCTCTGGTGCCAGGGTAAAGAACATCACGGAGAGGGTGCAGGATATTCTGCAGGGGGAAGGGAGTGAGCCAGAAGTTGTGGTACACATTGGTACCAGTGACATAGCAAGGACAGGTATTGAGGTCCTACAATCAGATTTTCAGGAGCTAGGGGGAAGTTAAAGTGTAGGACCTTGAAGGTAGTGATCTCTGGCTTACCCCAGTGCCGTGTGCTAGCGAGAGTAGAAATAGGAAGATAGAGAGGATCAGTGTGAGGCTTGAAGCAGGGTACAGGAGAGAGGGCTTCGATTCTTGGGGCATTGGAACCAGTCCTCGGGCAGAAGGCACTGACGCAAAAGAACAGGTTACGCCTTAACAGGACTAGGATCAATATCCTCACGGGGAGGTTTACTAGTATGGCTGGGGAGGGTTTAAACGAAATTGGCAGGGGCATGGGCACCATCATTTGGAAATAGAAAAGAGGAATAAGGTGCATAATGTGAGAGTGTTGGACAGTACTAGAGAAGGAAGTAGTTCCATATTAGACAGGAGCAGACTGAGAAGGGCTACAAGGAATGCAAAGACAGGGTTACAATGCATTTATGTAAACACACAAACTGTATAAATAAGGTTGGTAAGCTACAAGCACAAATCGAGCACAAATAATAGTATGGGAATATGGTGTGGCAATAACGGAAACGTGACTTAAACGAGGACTGGGCATTTAATATGCAAGGATATAAAGTGTTCAGAAAAGAGAGCAGGATAAAAGGGCGGTGGGTTGGCAGCACTGATTGGGCAAGACACTGTAGTGTTGGAAAGAGGGGATGTCCCTGGCGGAAAGGACAGATTCCATTTGGTAAGAGTTGAGAAGCAAAAAGGGTATGATCACCCTACAAGAGGTATTCTATAGGCCTCCAAATAGTGATGAGAGATTGAGGAGCAAATCTGCAGAGAAATCACAGGGATGTGCAAGAACGATACAGTAGTTATATTGGGGGAATTTAATCACCCAAATATCGATTGGGATAATTTTAGAGTAAAGGGAAAGGGGTGGGGGGGGGAGGGGGGAGACTTTCTGTATTGTGTTCTGGTGAGCTTCCTTGATCAGTATGATCTCGGCCCAACTAGAAAAGAGGCATTGCTGGATCTGGTGCCCGGAAATGAGGTAGGCAAGTGGACCAAGTGTCTGTTGGGTAACACTTGGGTAAGAGTGATCGTTATATTATAAGGTTTAGACTCTTAAAGCAGAAGAGCAAGGAACAATATAAGGTAGTACGGCTAGATTGGAAGAGGGCTAATTTCAATGCAATGAGAAAGAATCTAGCCAGGATAAAATGGAACCAAAGACTGACAGGAAAAACTGTAAGGGAACAATGGGTTATTGTAATGAAAACCACACCTGCCAAGAATGAGTCATATTAATTTTGTCATATGGAACATTAATTTTAAACTCTTACTGGACTGAAAACATGGCTGCACCTGCATTCTAACAGGACAGTGGCTGGAAACATTTGCATTCTAAGAGACAGTTGCCTGGAGAATACAATGGAACTGCTCCCTGGTTCAATTAACCAAATGGATTTTGATCACCAGACATTGAATGTGTGAAAGTCAGCATTCCAGCCCCTTACTGAGGATGTCTACTAAGATTGAAAGAATCCACAAAATCTTGCCGGGCAGGCTGTTCCAAAATAAAAAGAGCTAGTCACATGACTGGCCTGCTGGCCCTGGTTTGGTTTGAATTGTGTTCACAGAAAAGTTTGAAGAGAGAGACTACAACTGAACTTGAAGAGAGAACATCTCCCTCTTTCTCTGTCTCACGAAAAGCAGAGACTGCAACTGGATTTCAAGAAGACAGAAAACCATTGAAACAAGTTTGAAAGTGTGTACTAGGCCCCAACGAGAAGGCAAGATTTAACTGCAACCAAAGACTTTACATCAAACTCAAAAGACAGGAAATGAACTCCAGCAATTGTTCAAACCTTTCCCCTTGATTCTTTTGCCAGGTGAGAAAGGGGTCTTGGGGTTCCCTCTCAGCCTTTGTCTGGTTTAACCATAACAGGGTTTTATTTTTTAAAACACAGTATTTTTCGCTCCACTCAGTGAGTCCTTGTCCACTGCTTTCCAATTGTAAGGCAAAGAAATCAATCTGACTGGCTTTTTTAGATGTAAACAAGAAAGGTGGAAGTTTATTAACCTTAAACTCTAATCCGGTTAACGACTACAAATATGAGACACGACCATGCTAGCATGCATACGCGATAAACACACACACACAGAGACAGAAAAATTAGACAGAATAAAGGGGAAAAGTTTGAGGCAATAGCTGGGTGTATTTACAGTCCTTTGAGTGTAATGTGGAGTCTTTGATTGCCGGTAAGTCTTGCTGTTCATTGGGGCCCAGTACACACTTTAACTTGTTTTGATGTAAGAGTCTTTTCACTTGAGGTTTAAATGGCTTCAGTGGGTCTGGAGGTTTGTGAGAAAGCGAGAGAGAGACAGCCAGGAGAGAGGATCTTTTGTTCCAGGTTCAGTTGCAATCTGCAGTCTGTCTTCAAACTGTCCTGTATCTAGTTCAAAAAAAGCCTAGCCCAGCCAGTTAGTCATGTGACCAGCTGGTTTAACCACTCCTGCGTTTGTGGATTCTCCATCATAGCAGACACTAGAATGTGAGCTTTCTTACACCTTCAATGTCTGGTGATCAAAATCCATCAGGGTTAATTGGACCAGGGAGTAGTTGCTTTGTCTCTCCAAGCACCATCTCTTGGTATGCAAATGTCCTTCAGGCAAATGTCAGGTGATCTCTTTAAACATGTCATTTCTTCACTCCATCAACCGTTTAAAATTAATGTTCATATGACGAAATTAATATGCCTCATTCTTGGCAGGTGGGGGGTCTTCATGACAGTATGATGCATATCAGGTGAACTAATAAAGTGAGAATCAGGCCAAATATAATGGGTTGAATTTTTATAGTGCGCCACAGTTCTCGGCGGTGAGCTTCAAAAGGGGTGTGGCACACGTGCAAGATGTAGCACTGCGGAGCTGCTGTGATATTTTGTGCAGTAGCTCATTAACATGGAGGGCATGGACCACCCGCTCCCAATGACGTAGAGGGTCGGGCGCTCCGTCCCCAGCAGCGGCGTCCGGCGCCACCGTGCAGGTGCCGGTGCTATTTTTAAAGGTCCTTCCGTTTCATTTTAATGTCTAAAGTGACAGGTTTTCCAATAATTTAAAATAAAATTTTATTCACACCTCCAATCCCCTCTCCCACCCCGCCAATGAATTATCTGTTTATTATTTGTCCTCTTCCCTGCCTTGCCGCTGCTGGTAGCATGGGGCGGGGTCTTCCCGGCATCAAGGCCCGTGGCAGGCCTCTCTCGGAAGTATTTTCCAGGATCCCCACCATAGCCCCCGACATTGAGGGCTGGTAAAATTCAGGCCAATAAGTTGAAATTAGACATGAAGAGGAAATTAAGACTGACAAAGAGCGAACGTGAGAATAGAATAACAGTCAACATAAAAGGGATCCCAAAAATCTTCGACTGGCATGTAAATAGTAAGCAGGTATTAAGAGGTTGAGTGGGGTCTATTTGGGACAAAGAGGGTAATATATGCTGAGAGGCACAGGGCAAGGCTGGAACACTTAATGAGTACTGTGTATCAGTGTTTACTAAGGAAGAGGAATCCGACAAAATATCGGTAGAAGTGAAGAGAGTAGAGGCAATGGATAGGGTAAATTTGAGAGGAGGGAGGTACTCAAAAGGCTGGCTATACTTAGGGTAGATAAGTCACCTGGTCCAGATGGCTTGCATCCCAGGTTGCTAAAGGAAGTGGGGGGGTGGAGATAGTGGAACGGCTTGCCATAATCTTCCAATTTTCTCTAGATATGGGGGAGGTGCCAGAGGATTGGAGAGTGGTAAATGTGATACCTTTATTCAAGAAAGGATGTAGCAACTACAGGCCAGTTAGTTTAACATCACTGGTGAGTAAGGTTTTAGAAATAAGATTCAGGGAAAAAAAATCAACAGGCATTTGGAGAGGTTTGAGTTAATTAAGGGCAGACAGCATGGATTTATAAAAGGCAGATCATGCTTAACTAATCTAATTGCATTTTTTGATGAAGTAGCAGAGAATGTTGATGAAGGGGATGCAGTGGATGTTGTCTATATAAATTTTAAGAAAGCATTTGTTAAAGTACTCCCTAAAGGGCTGGTTAACAAGATTGAGGCTCATGGAATAGGAGGGTCAGTGTCCAATTGGATAAAAAATTGGCTTAAGGACAGAATGTAGCGAGTCATGGTAAATAGTTGTTTTTCAGTCTGGAGGATGGTAGACAGTGGTGTTCCCCAAGGGTCAGTGCAGGACAACTGCTTTTTTTGCTATATATATAAATGGCTTGGATCTTGGAATACAGAGTAGAATTTCAAAATTTGCCGATGATGCCAAACTTGGAGGAGTGACAAACAGTGAGGATGATATGAACCACTTGCAACAGGACATAGAGAGGCTAGCAGAATGGGCAGACAAGTGGCAGATGGAATTTAATACAGAGAAGTGTGAGGTGATGCATTTTGGCAGAAGGGATAGGCTGACGCAATAGAGACTTATTGGCTCAATTTTAAAGTGTGTGAAGGAACAGAGAGACTTGGGGCTGCATGTGCATCAATCTTTGAAGGTGGCAGGACAGATTGAGAGTGCAGTTAGTAAAGCAAAATGGGAACTTGGGCTTCATAAACAAAGGCATTGAGTACAAAAGCAGGGAAGTTATGCTGAACCTTTATAAAGTGCTGGTTAGGCCCCAACTGGAGTATTGCTTCCAGTTCTGGTGACCACACTTTAGGAAAGATGTGAGGGTCAGGAGAATTTATAATGCAGAATAGAGAAAAAGCAGAGAAGCTAAACGATTATTTTGTGTTTGTCTTCACTGAGGAAGATACAAGAAATCTCCCAGAATTAGAGATCCAAGGGACTAGGGAGAATGAGAAATTGAAGGAAATTAGTATTAGTAAGAAGGTTGTATTGGAGAAGTTAAAGGGGCTGAATGTTTGTAAGTTCCCGGGGCCTGATATTCTACATCCCAGAGTGTTGAAAGAGGTTGCTATGGAGATAGTGGATGCATTGGTGATCATCTTCCAAAATTCTATAGATTCTGGAATGGTTCCTGCAGATTGGAAGGTAGTAAATGTCACCCTACTATTTAAGAAGGGAGGGAGAGAGAAAACGGGAGACTACAGACGTGTTAGCCTTACATCAGTAGTAGGGAAAATGTTAGAATCTATTCTAAAGAATGTGATAAATGGACACTTGGATAATAATGATCTGATTGGGCATAGTCAACATAGATTTATGAATGGGAAATCATATTTGACAAACCTGTTGGAGTTTTTTGAGAATGTTACTAACAGAATTGGTAAAGGGGAGTCGATGGACGTGGTATTCTTGGATTTTCAGAAGGCTTTTGATAAAGTCCCCCACAGGAGGTTGGTTAGCAAAATTAAAGCATATGGAGTAGGAGGTAATATACTGGCATGGATTAAGGACTAGTTAACAGGCAGAAAACAGAGAGTAGGAATAAATTGGTCATTCTCGCATTGGCAGGCTGTGACTAGTGGGGTACCGCAAGGATCAGTCCTTGGGGCCCCAGCTGTTCACTATATATATCAATGATTTAGATGTGGGAACCAAATGTAATATTTCCAAGTTCATGGATGACACAAAACTAGGTGGGAATGTGTGTTGTGAGGAAGATGCAAAGTGGCTTCAAGGGGATTTGGACAGACTTAGTGAGTGGGCATGAATGTGGCAGATGGAATATAATGTGGAAAAATGTGAAGTTACTTCTTGGGTTGGAGGAATAGATGTGCAGAGTATTTCTTAAATGGTAAGAGATTAGAAAGTGTAGATGTACAAAGGGACCTGTGTGTCCTCGTCAATAAGTCACTGAAAGCGAATATGCAGGTGCAGCAAGTAATTAAGAAGGCTACTGGTATGTTAGCTTTTAGTGCAAGAGGACTTGAGTACAGGAGTAGCGAAGTCTTTCTTCAATTGTATAGAACCTTGGTTAGACCGCACCTGGTGTACTGTGTGAAGTTTTAGATTAGAGATACAGCACTGAAACAGGCCCTTCGGCCCACCGAGTCTGTGCCGAACATCAACCACCCATTTATACTAATCCTACACTAATCCCATATTCCTACCAAACATCCCCACCTATTCCTACCAAACATCCCCACCTATTCCTATATTTCCCTACCACCTACCTATACTAGTGACAATTTATAATGGCCAATTTACCTATCAACCTGCAAGTCTTTTGGCTTGTGGGAGGAAACCCACTTTGGTCCACTTACCTTAGGAAGGATATCATTGCCAAAGTGGGAGTGCAACAAAGGTTTACCAAACTTATTCCCGGAATGGTGGGACTGTCCTATGAAGAGAGATTGGGGAAATTGGGCCTGCATTCTCTCGAGTTTCGAAGAATGAGAGGTGATCTCATTGAAACCTACAAAATACTTAATGGGATAGACAGGGTAGATGCAGGTAAATTGTTTCCCCTGGCTGGATGGTCTGGAACCAGGAACACAATTTCAAAATAAGGGGGAAGCCACTTAGGACTGAGATGAGGAGACATTTCTTTACTCAGAGGGTTGTGAATCTTTGGAATTCTCTACCCCAGAGGGCTGTGGAAGCTCAGTCATTGAGTATGTTTAAAGCAGAGATTGATAGATTTCTAAATACAAATGACATAAAGGGATATGGGGATAGTGTGGGAAAAAGGTATTGAAGTGGATGATCAGCCATGATTGTATTGAATGGTGGGGCAGGCTCGATGGGCTGAACGGCCTGATCCTGCTCCTATGTTTCAATGTTCCTATATCCTTGAGAGGCTGCAGAGGAGATTAACCAGAATGATTCCAGGGATGGGGGATTTTACTCACAAGGTTAGGTTGGAAAAGCAGGTGTTGTTCTCCCTGCAGCAGAAGAGATTTCATAGAGATGTACAAGTTTATGACAGGCTTAGATATGTTACAAAAGGAAAAACTGTTCCCATTAACTGGTTGTGCAAGGATTAGGGGACACAGATTGAAGGTTTTGGGCAAGAGATGCAGGGGGGATATGAGGAAGAACTTTTTTACGCAGTGAGTGGTAATGAGCTGGAACTCGCTGCCCACGAGGGTGGTGGAAGCAGAGATAACCAATGATTTCAAAAGGAAATTGGATGGGCACTTGAAAGAAATAAACTTGCAAGGCAATGGGGATCGAGCAGGAGAGTGGGACTGATTGGATTGCTCCACAGAGAGCCAGCATGGGCTTGATGGACCAAATGGACTCCTTCTATGCTGTAAATGTCTGTGAATCAATGGGAAGAATTTTTTGCAGGCATTTGAAGCAGGAATAGTGGCATGGGGGGACGGAGAATTGCATTGGAAGCATCTGCCTGGAAATCCGGCATCGGTTCCAGATTTTGTCTGTGGTAGGAAAGCACCATTGGCAGCATTGACCCCCCAACGTGATGGGGAGCTATTTTAAATGCCTGAGCAGCTCTTTTAAATACATTTAAATATAATTAATTACAATCTTATGATCGGATCATGATTTGTGTGAATGACAGGCGGTACTCACATGCCTTCGGATTTATGTTCATTAAAACCTGGTGGCAGAGAAGCGCGAGGCCATATTGCCGTGGTGGGGAAGCAGTCCTGAGCATTGCTGCATAGGGGAAGAGGGGGATTCAGAGGCAGAAATATTGAATAGTTACTTGCCCTCAGTAATTACCACGGAAACTAACAAGATGGGCATGACATTAGAAGACGAGATCAAGAAATATATAAAGACATTTTAGATAGAAAGCAGGGAGATAATTGATTAACAAATCAAAATTAGAGAGGATAAAAATCCTGGTCTGGAAAGATTGCATCTGCACATATTAAAAGGAATTAGGGAAGCGATGGCACAGGCACTATTAAATATATATATAAAAAATCATTAGATAAAGGCATAGTGCTAGAGGACTGGCGGACAGTTAATTTTATTCCTTTACAGAAAAAGGAATGTAGAACAAGTCCAGGGAACTATAGACCAATTAGCTTAACGTTGGTGGTAGAAAAGGTAATGGAATCTTTACTGAAATATGTAATAGAAGAAAATGCAGAAACCAAAAAGATAATGAATTGTAGTCAGCAGATATTTCAAAAGGGAACAACATGCTTGACCAAACTTATTGAATTCTTGGAAGAAGCAACAGAAAGAGTAGTCATGGTTAATGCAGTAGATGTAATTTATTTTGATTTCCACAATGTCTTCAATAAGGTATTGTATAGTAAACTTGTGCCTAAGGTCAGAGCATATGGAGTCACAGTACAGGTAGCAGAATGGATAGCTAGCTGGCTATGAAACAGGAAATAGAGAGTAGGAGTTAAGGGTAGCTTAAAGGTAGACTGGCAGAAGGTGGGAAGTGGTGTTCTACCAGGGTTGGTGCTAAGACCACTGTTGTTCATAATTTACATTAACAAATTGGATTTGGGTTTTGGAAGTACAATATGTAAATTATCAGACAATGCCAAATTGGGCGGGGTGGGGAGAGGTGTAGTTAATACAAAGGAAGAATGGGACAAAACAAAAAAGACATTAATAAACTTGCAGAATAGTTCTTTAATTCACAAGTAAATTTCAATATAGGTACGTGCAGGATGTTAGGGTCTGAAGTTCTGTTAATGGATAATAAATACCAGGTAGTTCAAGATAATAGGGTGAACAGGTGTTGGGTGTTAATTAGTTAATTGTATTCAAGTGTGTACGTATAAAAAAGATCCAGCCAGTACTGGCTGGTGGTGTTGTTTGGAGAGCAGAAGTGAGCTCTGTGCAAGCAATAAATAATCTACACCAAAGCATCCTAGTCTCAGTATCTCCTTCACAAATAGGCTTGGAGATTTTTCTAACACAGGAATGAGGAGGTTATGTGCTGTTTAGATAATAAGAATTAAAATGGGTAGAGGACCAAAGAGATCTAGTGATACAGATACAGAACGCTCCATCCAGTTGGTCCGTGCCATACCACTTATCCTTCGTGGAAAAGTTTGTGCAGAAAAACACCTTTGACCACCAATCCATTGGGCAGTGGTCTACACGGAATGTCCTCAAGGCCCTGCATGAAAAGGAGATGGCGGATCCAGTCGGATGGTTCACTGAGCAGACTGCCAAAATCATTTGGCAGAATGCCTCATCACCAGAAACTTTCAAACGAGCACCAAGATGTAGCTTAGCTGGTGGTGAGAAGGGCCCTCCCCATCAGCTCCTTCCTGCACGCCTATAATCTCACCGCCTCTGCACGCTACCCTCGAGGTGGCTGTGGTGGGGAAGAGACTGTTGGGTACGTCCTTCTGGAATGAGCCTTTGCAAAGCAGGTGTGAAAAGAAATACAGCAGTTTTTGTCGAGTTTCATCCCAAGCAGCTCGGTAACACAGGAGTCTGTGTTCTAAGGTCTGTTCCCAGGGACGCACACCAAGATAAACATCAACTGTTGCTGGAGGACCATCAACTGAGTGAAAGATGCTCTTTGGTCTGCCCAAAACTTGCTGGTCTTCCAGTGCAAAGAGTTGTCCATGACCAAGTGTTGCAGACTGGCACATTCCAAGGTCCAGGACTACGTGCTGAGGGATGCACTAAAACTTGGGGCAGACGCCACAAAAGCTCAATGGGAAAAGGCCACTGTGTAAGGTCTTCCCGCCATAGTGAACCGAGGGGCTGGAACTTGTGTAAAACCCCTCAGGCTGTATACACTGAAATATGGTTTTGCTCTGTAATGCAAATGTACATTGCACGTAAAATGGAATGGAAGGGTTATGAGGCAACTCGACTTCTGTATTGAAAGAAACTGATGTGTTTCGCACTTTCTGGAATGTCAACTTGGAACTGTTCTGTAATGTATTTTTTTTTACAGTTTTTTATGAATAAAGTATATTTTTGGAAAAAAAAAGATACTGATACACAAATCACTAACAGTAGCAAGGCAGGTGAATAAGGCCATAACAAAGCAAACCAAACACTGGGGTTCATTTCTATAGGGATAGAATTGAAAAGTATGGAAGTCTTGTTAAACTTGAATGGAAACTTAGTTCGACCAGACTTGGAGTACTGTGCAGTCTAGTCGCCATATTGTAAAGTGGCATTGGAGAAGATGCAAAACCGATTCACAAGGATGATACCAGAACTGTGAGTTACCACTATCAGGAAAGACTGAACAGGTTTCAACATTTTTTCTAGAAAAGAGAAGACAGAAGGGTGACCAGATAGAGGTCTTTAAGATAATAAAAGGATTTGATAGAGTAGATGTGGATAAAATATTTCCACTGGTGGAGATTCCAATGATAAAGGCCATAAATATAAGATAATCACTAATAAGCTCAATAGGGAATTCAGATAGAAGGTTCTTTACCAAAGAATGGTAAGAATGTTTAACGTGCTACCACGAAGAGTAGTTGAGGCAAATAACATAGATGCATTTAAGGAGCAGCTATATGTGCACAGGGCAGAGAAAGAAATTGGAGGATATACTGATCGGGTAAGATGAAGAAGGGTGGGAGGAGGCTGGTGTGGAGCATGAATGCAGGCATGGAGCAGTTGGGCCAATTGGCCTATTTAGGAACATAGGAGCAGGAGCAGGCCATTCAGCCCATCGAGCCTGCCCCACCATTCAATACAATCATGGCTGATCATCCACTTCAATGCCTTTTTCCCACACTATCCTCATATCCCCTTATGTTATTGGTATTTAGAAATTTGTCAATCTCTGCTTTAAACAAACTCAATGACTGAGCTTCCACAGCCCTCTGGGGTAGAGAATTCCAAAGATTCACAACTCTCTGATTGAAAAAATTTCTCCTCATCTCTGTCCTAAGTGGCTCCCCCCTTATTTTGAAATTGTGTTCCTGGTTCTAGAATCCCCAAACAGGGGAAACATCTTACCTGCATCTACCCTGTCTATCCCTTTCAGTATTTTGTAGGTTTCAATGAGATCATCTCTCATCCTTCGAAACTCTGGAGAATACAGGCCCAGTTTTCCCAATCTCTCTTCATAGGACAGCCCCACCTTCCCGGGAACAAGTCTGGTGAACCTTTGTTGCACTCCCTCTATAGCAATAATATCCTTCCTAAGGTAAGGGGACCAAAACTGCACACACTACTCTAAGTGCGGCCTAACCAAAGTTCGATACAATTGAAGCAAGACTTCACTATTCCTGTACTCAAATCCTCTTGCGATAAAGGCTCACATACCATTAGCCTTCCTAATTGCTTGCTGCACCTGCATGTTATCTTTCAGTGACTTATTGACGAGGACACCCAGGTCCCTTTGTACATCTACACTTTCTAATCTCTTTACATTTAAGAAATACTCTGCACATCTATTCCTCCAACCCAAGTGGTAACTTCACATTTTTCCACATTATATTCCATCTGCCACATTCATGCCCACTCACTAAGTCTGCCCAAATCCGCTTGAAGCCACTTTGCATCTTCCTCACAACACACATTCCCACCTAGTTTTGTGTCATCCGTGAACTTGGAAATATTACATTTGGTCCCCACTTCCAAATCATTGATACATATTGTGAACATTTACGGCCCAAACACTGATCCCTGCGGTACCCCACTAGTCACAGCCTGCCAATGCGAGAATGAGCCATTTATACCTACTCTCTCCCTGTTAACCAATCCTTAATCAATGCCAGTATATTACCTCTTATCCCATGTGCTTTAATTTTGCTAACCAACCTCCTGTGGGGACTTTATCAAAAGCCTTCTGAAAATCCAAATATACCACGTCTACCGACTCCCTTTTACTAATCCTGTTAGTAACACCCTTGAAAAAATTCAACAGGTTCGTCAAACATGATTTCCCAGTCATAAATCCATGTTGACTATGTCCAATCAGATCATTATTATCCAAGTGTCCATTTATCACATCTTTTGCAGCAGATTCTAGCATTTTCCCAACAACTGATGTAAGGCTGACAGGTCGATAATTCCCTGTTTTCTCTCTCCCTCCCCTCTTAAATAGTGGGGTGACATTTGAACCTTCCAATCTGCAGGAATCGCTCCAGGATCTATAGAATTTTGGAAGATGATCACCAATGCAAACACTATCTCCATAGCAACCTCTTTCAACACTCTGGGATGTAAAATATCAGATCCTGGGGGCTTATCAACCTTCAGCCCCATTAATTGTTCCAATACAACCTTCTTACTAATACTAATTTCCTTCAATTCCTCATTTCCCCATATCCCTTGGATCTCAAATTCTGGGAGATTTCTTGTATCTTCCTCCGTGAAGACAGACACAAAGTAATCATTTAGCTTCTCTGCCATTTCTCTATTCCCCATTATAAATTCTCCTGACTCTGCCTGTCATGGACCCGCATTTGTCTTAGCCAAACATTTCCTTTTTACGTACCTGTATAAGATTTTACAGTCCGTTTTTATATTTTTTGCTAGCTTACTTTCATATTCTATTCTCCCTTTCTTTATCAGTTTCTTCATCCTCCTTTGTTGTATTCTAAAATCCTCCCAAACCTCAGGTTTAATACTGTTTCTGGCAACTTTATAGGCCTTTTCTTTTAATCTTATACGATCCTTATCTTCCTTTATTATCCATGGTTGACTGCCTTTACTTTTGGTGTTGTTGTGCCTTGAAGGAATGTATAGTTGCTGTAAATTATGTAATATTTCTTTAAAGACTATCCATTGCCCATGTACTGTCATTCCTTTTAATGTATTTTCTCAATCTAACTCAACCAATTTGCCCCTCATACCTTCATAATTTCCTTTGTTCAAATTTAACACCGTGGCTTCAGATTGAACTACCTCACTTACAAACATAATGTAAAATTCTATCATATTATGGTCACTCATCCCTAAAGTTTCTTTTACAACAAGATTATTAATTAGCCCTTTCTCATTACATAAAACTAGATCTAAAATAGCCTGTTCTCTATTCGGTTCCTCAACATACTGCTCTGGAAAACCATCCCAAACACACTCCAGAAACTCGTTCTCTGCAACATTAGTGCTCATTAGGTTTGCCCAGCTTATGTGCATATTGAAGTCACCCATGATTACTGTATTACCCATGCCACATGCTGCTCTAATCTCCTGATTAATACTATGGCCCACACTACCACTACTGTTTGGTGGCCTATAAACAACTCCTACCAATGTTTGCTGCTCCTTGCTGTTTCTTAGCTCCACCCAATAGATTCCACATTTTGTTCTTCCGATCTGAGATGCTTCCTTAGTCATGTTCTGATCCCATCCCTTATTATCAGCGCAACACTGCCTCCTTTTCCTTTTTGCCTGTCCTTCCTAAATGTCGAATATCCTTGAATATTCAGTTCCCAGTCTTGGTCACCCTGTAGCCATATTTCCGTAATGGCAATTAGATCATACCCATTTACCTCTATTTGGGCCATTAAATCATCTACCTTGTTGCAAATGCTGCGTGCATTCAGGTAGAGTGCCCTTAACCTTGTCTTTTTGACATTATTCTGCATTCTAAGCCTAGTTGATGCTTGCCTTTGTTGCGCCTGCCTTCTAATGTCACTTGCTACCTTTCTACCTCCTGTTACCAGCTTTACTTCCTTCCAATTTGAGTTACCCCTTAGGTTCCTATCCCCCTGACAAGCTAGCTTAAACCCTCCCCAATAGCACTAGCAAATCTCCCTGTGAGGATATTAGTTCCGGTCCTGTTAAGTTATAGCCCATCCATCTTGTACAGATCCCACCTGTCCCAGAACCGGTCCCATTGCCTCAGAAATCTGATGCCCTCCCTCCTACACCAATTCTCCAGCCACGTGTTCAATCGATCAATCCTCCTATTCCTATGCTCACTAGCACGTGGCACTGGGAGTAATCCTGAGATTACTGCTTTGGAGGTCTTGCTTTTTAATTTCCTTCCTAACTTCCTAAAATCTGCTTTCAGGACCTCATCCCTCTTCCTACCTATGTCATTGGTACCAATGTGGACCATGACCTCTGGCTGTTCACCCTCCCCCAGTGGGATGTCCAGCAACCGCTCCGTGACATCCTTGACCCTGGCACCAGGGAGGCAACACATCATCCTGAAGTCACGTTTACTGTTGCAGACAAGCAGGACTGTCTGAACTCCTGACTATCGAATCCCCTATCACTATTGCTCTTCCATTCTTCTTCCTCCCTTCCTGTGCAGCTGAGCCACCTGGGCTGCCACAGACTTTGCTCTGGCTGCACTCCACCGAGGAACCATCACTCTCACCAGTATCCAAAATGGAGAACTGATTAGCAAGCAAGATAGACTCAGCGGACTCCTGCACTGCCTGCCTGGTTCTCTTAGACTGCCTGGTGGTCACCCATTCCCTCTCTGCCTGCATGCTCCTAACCTGCGGTATGACCACCTCCCGAAACATGCAATCCACAACAGTGACTCCAGCCACTGCTCTAGTTCTGAAACACGGAGCTCAACCTTCTGCAGCCGGTGACACTTCCTGCAGATGTGTTCGTTTAGGACACGTGGTGTGTCCATGACTTCCCACATACCGCAGGACGTACATTCCACTAGGCCGAGCTGACCTGCCATAATGTAACTTTAAAAACTTTTTATTACAATGAGAAGTAAAATAACTTACCAGTTACTCACCAATCAGGATCATTCAGGCCTGCAACACTATTAAAAATTCCTCCTGGACAACCAGGAAGGTTTCAAAGTGAACTCTCTTTATAACAATCGAATTCTAATTGCAAGCTACCCTCTACTCTCTATCTTACTTGTATTTGTGCATGTGTGTGAATGTGTGAGTGGGTGAGGTTGTGAATTTTTTGAGCATCGTTTTAATAAATAGTTATCTTTCTTTTTAAACCTGTGAGAAAACCTATAATTTGTCCATTTATTTGACCCTCAAAACACTCAGAGACTAAACTTTTTTTTTTAAATAGAACTATCTGCTGTCATTTGAGAAGTGAAAAGTCGAAGCCACCCATGCCACTTTCTACCTGTCTGTAACACTGTTGTAAAAGTTTCTCTGTTCACTCTAATGAATAATATCACTAGATTTCAGGTATGTTTAATTGTTTCTTAGACATTTACACCTGGGTTGAAAGTGGATAAAAATGTTAAAAGCAGGGCAATTAATATGCACATAAAATACATCAACAGCTATTGTTTTGCACCAGAAATTGGCAGCATATGGAAAAAGCCACTGATGTCAAGTCCTGCACATGGGTTAAGCCTGCTTGGACAAAATCTTCCCTCCTACCTTCATCCTCTTTTTTTCCTCTTCCTCCACATGTCTACACATTAGTGCAGGGAAGGTTGTCAGCTCTATTTCCTTAATTTTAAAAGCCAACATTGTTGAAATTATTGGCATTTCTTGTATCACAAATAAAGTAAAATAACAATATTTTACAAATGCAAGTAGAAATTATTTTAAAAATTGAGATTTGCTCCTTTTAAAATGCGACCTATGTCTATTTAATTTATATCTCTTCACCTTATCATAGCTTTCTTCTACAGCTGGCAGAAAATGAGCAGTGCACTTTTGTCAAATCTTAGGCTTATTTCTATCATTGCTAATAATTCACAGTATTAATGATCTTACAGCTACATCCTGTTCAAAGCAGTAGCATAAAATCTATTCATGCAAGGCAAGAAATCCTGCTTACATGTCTGGGATTTATAGTCACTCCAAACTCATTCGGATTAGGTATGCATCAGGGAAAACTGCACTGTATATTAAATGGCAACATAATAGGGACAATCATCACAAGGGCAGGTGACACATAAAAGTGACTCATGGAGTTGCTGAAGGCATGGAAAACTGAGAATTGCACTTTCAGTAGAAAAGCTCACATTCTTCCTTTTGATGAAGAGATGCTGTAGTCAACACAGTTAGGAACTGATTATTCTGGGTTTGAATGTCTAGATACACGTGTCATGCAATGACACTGGTAGCATTTTTTAAAATACCAGTCACCCGTATCTGACCTTAAAAATGGGCGGCTAGCACTTAAAATTTGGGACCACAGGAGGCTGATGTATACTAGAGGGAAGGCCGGTCAGATCTAATTTTCAGGTGGACTTGTCAAAGAGAAAGCAGAATGCTCACCTGTTTAGGCCTGTTCAAATATGCGAATCGAGTACTATGCTGATTGGGAGGACTCTTTTACAATTTTCATATATTCATTGGTGAAGCTTGCAGTGCACACTCCTGGGTGGAGGCCATTTGTACCAGGCAGTGAGTGGCCTACATAACAGTCCTTAAAGGGATGACTAGTGGCGCTGAAGAAAAGCCCTGAATTTTTCTTGGGCAGCATTTTTAAGGGGCAGGAGGAGTAGAAATGCACCCTATGAATTTACGAAAATATTGCAGCCTGCTGCTAGCCTGTACTCAACCCCGGAGGGCACCTTCCAGGGATCGGCTCCCATTTCCCAGGCGTGTGACCTAAACAATTGCCTGCCCTCCCACAACCAGTGAGCTGCAGTGGGTTGCCCATTTGTTGCGCAGCTCCCCGACTGATGAGGCCCAAACCAGAAAATGGCTCAAAAGGAAAATACTGTGGCTGCTAGAAATCTGAAATAAAAACAGAAAATGCTGGAAACACTCAGCAGATCTGGCAGCATCTGTGGAGAAAGAGTTAAGGTTTCAGGCCTGTGACCTTTCATCAGAACTGGGAAAAGCTGGAAAAGTAATAGGTTTTGAGCAAGTGAAAGGGGGAGGGTGAGAAGAAGAGCAAAAGGAAAGGTCTGTGATAGGGTGGAATGCAGGAGAGATTAAATGACTAAAGATTTCATGGTACGAAGCCAAAGGGAGTGGTAATTGGACAAGTCAAAAAACAAAAGATGTATCTAGGTGAGGTGTGACTTGCAGGATAGAAACTATCTGAATGCAAAGTAAAGGGATTAAGAAAGAAACAAGAGAAAAAAATGTACCGGCAAAAGTAAAACAAAAGGGGCGGCACAGTGGCGCAGTGGTTAGCACCGCAGCCTCACAGCTCCAGCGACCCGGGTTCAATTCTGGGTACTGCCTGTGTGGAGTTTGCAAGTTCTCCCTGTGTCTGCGTGGGTTTCCTCCGGGCGCTCCAGTTTCCTCCCACATGCCAAAGACTTGCAGGTTGATAGGTAAATTGGCCATTATAAATTGCCCCTAGTATAGGTAGGTGGTAGGGAAATATAGGGACAGGTGTGGATGTGGTAGGAATATGGGATTAGTGTAGGGTTAGTATAAATGGGTGGTTGATGGTCGGCACAGACTCGGTGGGCCGAAGGGCCTGTTTCAGTGCTGTATCTCTATAAAAAAACAAAATGGGGGCAGAGGTTATGCTTTAAAATTGTTGAACTCAATGTTGAGTGCAGAAGGCAGTAAAGTGCCCAGTAGAAAGTGCTGTTCCTCAAGCTTGCATTGAGCTTTATTGGAAGACTGTAGCAGGCCAAGGACAGCAATGTCAGAGTGGGAGCAAGGTAGAGAATTGAAATGACAGACAATAGGAAGCTCAATGTCATGATTGAGGTAAGGATACTTAGTGGCCTAGTAAGGCCTATTGTCAAATACTGACTGGATATTTCCAGTCATCCTGCGCCACCACCCCCCCCCCCCCCCCCCACCGATCCCATGAAATTGGGAACCAGGCTAGCATTCCAGGCAGGCTTTGAGGCCGTCCCCAGCTGCCTGGCCTCAGCTGCAGTCACAGGCTGCCCTGTGGAATAGTCTGAGTGCTGACGCCATTTTGGAAGTTTAAAAAGTTGGAGAGAGGGAGCCTCAAAATGGAGGTGCCCACTCTCACTCTCTTACCTGAACTGCAGGCTTCATCTCCTTCCGAGCTGGAAAGCCTCCTATTGGCCCTCCAGCTTTGCGAGCCATTCCGCCATCCTTAATTAGATGACAGGCCTGCCCTCTAGCCACTGTTTGGCCAATTCAGTGAAAATCACTGCCAGGTGACTCCCACATAGTGGGGGTTGTGACCCCTATTTGACCCCAAAATTGGGGTCCCGATTCAAAAGACAAAATCTTGCCTATGGAATACTGTGCAGACTTCTTGCATTGTTGAAGTGTAAATGGTAATAGATGAAAACAGAGATATCCACAGTTGCTGGAAATGTCCTGGGCTACTTTTTCCAAAATGACTGAGAGCATCTCTTGCTCTGTTGTCTATCCTCGCTACAGAGATCCAGCAATTCACATCACATCCTTTTATTGATTATCTTAGTACTGAGGCCTGTAACACATTTCCTTTCTCATTTGAGAGCAATTTTGAAGAGAATTTTCTTCCTGTAAATGTCTTTTGTGATCAGCAAATAAGGTTCAAGGCTGCAGGCCAGTAAATCTTTACTGGCAGAGAGCGGGAGGCTCTGCAGGGCAATCACTAACTAAGCAGATTTAGCCAATGTGGAACAAGGCCCTTAAGTATATCAGCTACTGTTTTGGTTGCAACTGGGACATCTCTTAACTGAGTATGAATCCCATTGTTTGGACTGTAATGAATATCTTTTGTATGGCTCCACTGACAAATCTCAGGCATGGAGTTTGGTCAAACATCCAAAGTTGTATATTTATGAAGCTGCTAGATCCTGAGCTGCTGTGGACAGGCTGAAATACTAATGCCTGAGCCCCTTGAAATGGAGCCTGAAAAGCGATTGGCATCAGTCCTGTATGATGATCTGGAAGCATGCATCCTTTAGGTCTATGGTAGTTCATTAGTTCCTTTGTCACACTCACTGCATACGCTTTGGAAGTGTCACTATTTTGAATTTCTTCTGTTTTTTTGAAAGAAAATGATTTAGTATCCTGAAATCTAGTGTAAGCTGCAATCTCTTGTTTTTTGGGGGAACCTGTTCTCACTTGGTCAGGGTAACCTTTTCTTTTTGTCCACAATGGTAGAAGTCTGTCTATTTCAACAGCCATGATTGGATCCTAAAAATAGTCCAATAGTGCATACTGCTTATGTTATTGGACTAGTAATCCAGAGACCTGGATTACTGCTCCAGAGACCTTGAGTTCAAATTCCATCATAGCAGCTGGGGAATTTAAATTCAATTAATCTGGAGTAAAAAGCTAGTCTCAGTAATGGTGACCATGAAACTGCCAGAAAGTCATAAAGACCCATCTGGTTCACTAATGTCCTTTAAGAAGGAAATCTGCTGTCCTTACCCAGCCTGGCCTACAGTGACTCCAGACCCACAGCAATGCAATTGATTCATAACTAACCTCTGAACTGAACTAGCAAGCCACTAAGTTGTATAAAACCACAATGAAAATGTCTAATAAGAATAAAATTGGACGCATCACTCGGCATCAACCTTGGCACCTGATATGATAAAGGCACACCCAGCCCAACTGACACTGCAAAGCCCTCCTCACTTAGATCTGGGGGCTTGTGCCAAACTTGGGAGAGTTGTCCCACAGACTAGTCAAGTAACAGCCTGGCATTGTCATACTCACCAAACTATACCTTACAGCCAATGTCTCAGACACCTCCATCACCATCCCTGGGTATGTCCTGCCCTACCGGCAGGGCAGAGCCACCCGAGGTGGCAGTGCAGTGGTATACAGTCGAGAAGGAGTGGCCCTGGGATTTCTCAACATTGACTCCGGACCCCATGAAGTCTCAAGGCATCAGGTCCAATATGACCAAGGAAACCTCCTGCTGATTACTATCTACAGCTGTCCTTCAGCTGATGAATCAGTACTCCTCCATGTTGAACACCACTTGGAAGAAGAACTGAATGTACCAAGGGCACAGAATGTACTCTGGGTGGGGGATTTCACTGTCCATCACCGAGTGGCTTGGTAGCATCACTACTGACTGAGCTGGCCAAGTCCTGACATATCTGGCAGACTGGGCCTGCAGCAGGTGGCGAGAGAACCAACATGAGGGAAAAACCTACTTGACCTCATTCTTACCAATCTACCAATTGCAGACTCATCTATCCACGGCAGTATTGGTAGGAGTGACCAGATTTTAGTCCTTGTAGAGGCCACAATCTATAACCTCACATGCCAGAAATAAAGGGAAACCTAAGGGCTAATAAGAGTGAGGCAATTAAGGCAATTAATATCAGCAGAGAAAAAGTACTGGAGAAACTCAAGGGATTAAATCCAGCAATTCCCTAGGTCCTGATGGCCTACATACTGGGGTTCTAAAAGAGATAGCTGCAGAGATAGTGGATGCATTGGCTATGATTTTCCAAAATTCTTTAGATTCTGGAATGACGCCAGATTTCCGGGTGGACAATTCCAACGTGATTCTCCGTTCCCCCCTCCATGCCACAATTCCCACTTTAAAAGGCCTCATTAAATTCTGCCCACTGTGTGCAGTTTTGGTCTCCATATTTAAGGAAGGATATAAGGCAGTACAGTGAAGATTTACTAGATTAGTCCCTGGGATGAGAGGGTTGTCCTATGATGAGAAGCTGAGTAAATTGGGTCTATATTCTCTGGGGTTTAGAAGAATGTGAGGTAATCTCTTTGAAACATTCAAGATTATGAAGGGACTTGACAGGGTAGATACTGACACGTAGGGCTGAATTTTTACAGCTTGCCGCCGATCTCTGTGGCGAGCTTCAAAAATGGTGCTGCGCACGTGCAAGATGTGCACCGTTGAGCCGCCGCAAGATCCGAAGGCACGGGAGTGCCGGCAACCCACCGGAATTTTGGCGTGGGATGACCATCAGGATGAGGCAAGTGATTATGCATTAATTAACATTAATTTCAATATTTAAATTAAGATTCCGTCGCCAAGCAGCGGGGGGGCCGCCATGAGGCCTCGCCACCACCGGTAATATGGGGCAGGGTCTTCCCAGCGCACAGGCCCATGGGCGCAGACCTCTCCCGGAGGTATTTTCTGGGCCCCGGCCCGTTTTCTCCCCTGACTGGGGAATCTAGAACATGGGGGCAGAGTTTCAGGTTAAGGGACCGATCATTTAGGACTGAGATGAGGTGAAATTTCTTCACTCAAAGGGTTGTAAATCTTTGCAATTCTCTACCCCAATGGGTTGTGGAGCTCCATCATTGAATATATTTAAGGCTGGGATAGATAGATTTTTGGTCTCTCAGGGAATCAAGGGATATGGGGAGCAGGCGGGAAAGTGGAGTTGAAGCCCAAGATCAGCCATGATCATATTGAATGGCAGAGCAGGCTCGATGGGCCATATGGTTCTCCTTTTCCTGTTCCTATTCCTTATGTTCTTATGTTCTCATGGCCCAGCAGATCCCTCACGCTACCGTGATCATCAAGCTAGAGGACCAACCCTCGTTCAATGAGGACTGTAGGAGGCATACCAGGAGCAGCATAAAACATACCTAAAAACGAAGTGCCAACCCAGTGAAGCTACAACACGGCAAAAGTAGCATGCTATAGACAGAGCTAAGTGATCCCACAACCAACGAATCAGATCAAAGCTCTGCAGTCCCGCCATATCCAGTCATGAATGGTGGTGGACAATTAAACAATTAACGGGAGGAGGAGGCTCCACGAATGTCCTCATCCTCAATGATGGCAGACCCCAGCACGTCAGTGCAAAAGAAAAGACTGAAGCATTCATAACCATCTTCAGCCAAAGTGCGGAGTGGATGATCCAACTCTGCCTCCTCCTGAGGTCCCCACCATAACAGTATCAGTCTTCAGCCAATCTGATTCTCTCCACTGATATGAAGAAACCAGCTGAGCACACTGGATACAGCAAAGGCTACGGGCCGCTGAAAACTTGTGCTCCATTGGAACATAGGAACAGGAGTAGGCCATTTAGCCCCTCGAACTGTGCAGCAAAACATGGGGTAATCTGTCATTTGTGTCCCAAGGTGAGCTCAAACCATAAATCAATTCAGTTGACCGCCAAACGGACTAACCCATCGTGCCACAGAAACCGACAAGACTAGCCGTACCCTGAGCCAGTACAGCTACAACAAGGGCATCCACCAAACAAAGTGAAAAATTGCCCAGGTATGTCCTGTCCACAAAAACCAGCACAAATCCAATCCGGCCAATTACCATCCCATCAGCCTGCTCCCAACCTTCAGCAAAGTGATGGAAGGTGTCACTGATAGCTTTATCAAGCAGCACTTACTCAGCAATAACCTAATCACTGATGCTCAGTTTGGGTTCCACCAGGGCCAACTGACTCCAGCTTTGATCCAAACATGAATTTCAGATGTGAGGTGAGAGTGACTGCTGTTATGGCCAGGTGAGAAAGAGGTCTAGGGTTCCCTTTCAGCCTTCACCTGGTCTTACTGTAACAGGGTTTTATTTGTTAAACACACTGTGTTTTTAGCTCCCCCTTGGTGAATCCTTGTTCACCGCTTTCCAATTATAATGTAAAGAAATGAGCACAAACAAACTTTCATAGGTTTAAAGAAGAAAGGTGAAATTTTATTAAAATTTAAACTTAAACTCTAATTCGGTTGACGCCTGCGGATACACAATGTGCCCACACTAGCATGCATACATGATACACACATGCAAATAGAAACAGAAAAGAGCAGAAGAAATAAAGTGGAAAAGTTTGATCCAATCTCTGAAGAGGGTTTTTTTGTTACTGTGCTTTGAGCTCGATGTAGTCCTTGATTGTAGGCAGATCTTGCTTTTCTTTGGGGCCCAGTATTGTTCTTAAACTTTGTTCACTTGTAGGAGACTTTTCTCTCTTGGGGTTCATGTATCTTCAGGAGGTTTTGGAGTTCCCTGAGAAAGAGATGGGAGCAGACAGGAGAGGTGTTCTGCTTCAGTCCAGCAGCAAAGAGCTTTTTCTGCCAGTTCAAACACTGTCTCTACAATTGAAAACTCTCAGATCAAACTCTGCAACAGCCAGTTAGTCATGTGACTAAACTGGTCTGATCACGTCTGTTTGTGAATTGAATTGGAGCAGGGAGTCGCTCCTTTGTCAACAAGCCTGTCTGTTAATATGCAAAAATGTCTTTCCGGCCAGGGGCCTGGCAATTCCTTGTAACAGGCCTTCTCTTCTTCCCAGCAATAATTTGAAATTTAATATACAGGTGGTGAAATTAATGTCCCTCATTCTTGGCAGGTGGGGGCCTGCATGACAGGCCCTTGACATCAAGGCAGCTTTTGACTGAGTGTGGCATCAAGGAGCCCTAGCAAAATTGAAATCAATGGGAATCAGGAGGAAAACTCACTGCTGGTTGGAGTCATACCTAGCACAAAGGAAGATGGCTGTGGTTGTTCGATGCCAGTCACTTCAGGGCATTACTGTAGGAGTTCCTCAGGGTAGTGTCCTAGGCCTAATCATCTTCAGCTGCTTCATCAATGACCTTCCCTCCACCATGTCAGAAATAGGGATGTTTGCTGATGATTGCACAATGTTTGGGGAGGCGGTGGCGTAGTGATATTGTCACTGGACTAGTAACCCAGAGACCCAGGGTATTGCTCTGGGGACATGGGTTCAAATCCCACCACAGCAGAAGGTGGAATTTGAATTCAATTAATAAATCTGGAATTAAAAGCTAGTCTAATGATGGCCATGAAACAATTGTCGATTGTTGTAAAAACCCATGTGGTTCACTAATGCCCTTTAGGGAAAGAAATCTGCTGTCCTTACCTGCTCTGGCCTACATATGACACCAGACCCACAGCAATGTGGTTAACTCTTACATGCCCTCTCAAATAGCCTAGCAAGCCACTCAGTTGTATCTAACCGCTACGAAGTCAATAAAAAGGAATGAAACCGGACAGACCACCCGGCATCAGCCTAGGCAACGGAAACGACAACGGCAAACCCAGCCCTGTCGACCCTGCAAAGTTCTCCTTACTAACATCTGGGGGCTTGTGCCAAAGTTGGGAGAGCTGTCCCACAGACTAGTCAAGCAACAGCCTGACATAGTCATACTCACGGACTCATACCTTACAGACAATGTCCCAGACACTGCCATCACCATCCCTGGGTATGTCCTGTCCCACCGGCAGGACAGACCCAGCAGAGGTGGTGGCACAGTGGTATACAGTAGGGAGGGAGTTGCCCTGGGAGATCTCAACATCGACTCCGGACCCCATGCAGTCTCATAGCATCAGGTCAAACATGGGCAAGGTAACCTCCTACTGATTACCACCTACTGCCCTCCCTCAGCTGATGAGTCAGTACTCCTCCATGTTGAACACCACTTGGAGGAAGCACTGAGGGTGGCAAGGGCACAAAATGTACTCTGTGTGTGGGACTTCAATGTCCATCACCAAGAGTTGCTCGGTAGCACCACTGCTGATCGAGCAGGCCAAGTCCTAAAGGACATATCTGCTAGATTGGGTCTGCGGCAGGTGGAGAGGGAACCAATACGAGGGAAAAACCTACTTGATCTCGTCCTCACCAATCTGCCTGCTGCAGATGCTTCTGTCCATGACAGTATTGGTAGGAGTGACCACCGCACAGTCCTTGTGGAGATGACGTCCCGCCTTCACATTGAGGATACCGTCCATCGTGTTGTGTGGCACTACCACCGTGCTAAATGGGATAGATTTCGAACAGATCTAGCAATGCAAAACTGGGCATCCATGAGGCGCTATGGGCCATCAGCAGCAGCAGAATTGTACTCAACCACAATCTGTAACCTCATGGCCCGGCATATCCCCCACTCTACCATTACCATCAAGCCAGAAGACCAACCCTGGTTCAATGAAGAGTGCAGGAGGGCATGCCAGGAGCAGCACCAGGCTTACCTCAAAATGAGGTGTCAACCTGGTGAAGCTACAACACAGGACTATCTGCATGCCAAACTGCGTAAGCAGCATGCGAAAGACAGAGCTAAGAGATCCCATAACCAACGGATCAGATCTAAGCTCTGCAGTCCTGCCACATCCAGCCATGAATGGTGGTGGACAATTAAACAACTAACTGGAGGAGGTGGCTCCAAAAAATATCCCCATCCTCAATGATGGGGGAGCCCAGCATATCAGTGCGAAAGATAAGGCTGAAACATTTGCAACAATCTTCAGCCAGAAGTGCCGAGTTGATGATCCATCTCGGCCTCCTCCTGAAGTCCCCAGCATCACAGATGCCAGACTTCAGCCAATTTGATTCACTCCACGTGATATCAAGAAACGACTGAAGGCACTGGATACTGCAAAAGATATGGGCCCTGACAATATTCCGCAATAGTACTGAAGACCTGTGCTCCAGAACTTGCCCCGCCCCTAGCCAAGCTGTTCCAGTACAGCTACAACACTGGCATCTACCCTGCAATGTGTAAAATTGCCCAGGTATGTCCTGTACACAAAAAGCAGGACAAGTCCAACCCGACCAATTACCGCCCCATCAGCCTACTCTCAATCATCAGTAAAGTGATGGAAGGTGTCATCAACAGTGCCATCAAGCGGCACTTGCTTAGCAATAACCTGCTCAGTGACGCTCAGTTTGGGTTCCGCCAGGGCCACTCAGCTCCTGACCTCATTACAGCCTTGGTTCAAACATGGACAAAAGAGCTGAACTCAAGAGGTGAGGTGAGAGTGACTGCCCTTGATATCAAGGCAGCATTTGACCGAGTATGGCATCAAGGAGCCCTAGCAAAACCGAGGTCAATGGGAATCAGGGGGAAAACCCTCTGCTGGCTGGAGTCATACCTAGCGCAAAGGAAGATGGTTGTGGTTGTTGGAGGTCAATCATCTGAGCTCCAGGACATCACTGCAGGAGTTCCTCAGGGTAGTGTTCTCGGACCGACCATCTTCAGCTGCTTCGTTAATGACCTTCCTTCAATTATAAGGTCAGAAGTGGGGATGTTCGCTGATGATTGCACAATGTTCAGCACCATTCGTGACTCCTCAGATACTGAAGCAGTCCATGTAGAAATGCAGCAAGACCTGGACAATATCCAGGCTTGGGCTGATAAGTGGCAAGTAACACTCGCGCCACACAAGTGCCAGGCAATGACCATCTCCAACAAGAGAGAATCTAACCATCTCCCCTTGATATACAATGGCATTACCATCGCTGAATCCCCCACTATCAACATCTTAGGGGCTACCATTGACCAGAAAATGAACTGGAGTAGCCATATAAATACTGTGGCCACAAGAGCAGGTCAGAGGCTAGGAATCCTGAGGCGAGTAACTCACCTCCCGACTCCCCAAAGCCTGTCCACCATCGACAAGGCACAAGTCAGGAGTGTGATGGAATACTCTCCACTTGCCTGGATGGGTGCAGCTCCAACAACACTCAAGAAGCTCGACACCATCCAGGACAAAGCAGCCCGCTTGATTGGCATCTCATCTACAAACATTCACTCCCTCCACCACCGACGCACAGTGGCATCAGTGTGTACCATCTACAAGATGCACTGCAGAAATGCACCAAGGCTCCTTAAACAGCACCTTCCAAACCTTCGACCTCTACCAGCTAGAAGAACAAGGGCAGCAAATGCTTGGGAACACCACCACCTGCAAGTTCCCCTCCAAGTCACACACCATCCTGACTTGGAACTATATCGCTGTTCCTTCACTGTCACTGGGTCAAAATCCTGGAACTCCGTTCCTAACAGCACTGTGGTTATACCTACCACAAATGGACTGCAGCAGTTCAAGAAGGCAGCTCATCACCACCTTCTCAAGGGCAATTAGGGATGGGCAATAAATGCTGGCCTGGCCAGCGACACCCACATCCCATGAATGAATAAAAAACATTCGCAACTCCTCAGATAATGAAGTCCATGCCCACATGCAGCAAGACCTAGACATCATTCAGGCTTGGCTGATAAGTGACAGGTAAAATTCACACCACACAGTGCCAGGCAATGACCATGTCCAAAAAGAGAGAATTTAACCATCTCCCCTTGACATTCAACAGCATCACCATCACTGAATACCCCACCATCAACATCCTGGGTGTCACCAGAAACTTAACTGGAGCAGCCATATAAATACAATGGCTACAACAGCAGGTCAGAGGCTGGGAATTCTGAGATTAGTAACTCACCTCCTGATTCACCAGTGCCTGTCTACCATCTACAAGGGACAAGTCAGGAGTGTGATGGAAAACTCTCCACTTGCCTGGATACGTGCAGCTCCAACAAGATTTTAAAAACTTGACACCATCCAGGAAAAAGCAGCCTGCTTGATTGGCACCCATCTACCACCTTAAACATTCACTACCTCCTCTATCAGCACATAGTGTGTACCATCTACAGGATGCACTGCAGCAATTCACCAAGGCTCCTTCGTCAGCACCTTCCAAACCCGCGACCTCAACTGCCTAGAAAAACAAGAGCAGCAGCTGCATGGGAACACCACCACCTGCAAGATCTTGCCCAAGTGACACACCATCCTAACTTGGAAATATATCAATGTTCATTCACTGTTGCTGGGTCAAAATCCTGGAGTCCCTTCCCTAACAGCAATGTGGGTGTATTTACACCCCATGGACTGCAGCGGTTCAAGAAAGCAGCTCACCACCACCTTCTCAAGGGCAATTAGGAGTGGATAATAAATATTTGCCTTGCCAGAGACACCCACATCCCATGAATAATTTAAAAAATTGTGTCAGCCCATGGAGAGTTCTTGTGAAATAGAGGACTGGATTTTGTACAGGAGGTGGGGTTCCCGCCACTGGGCCGAAAAGGCAGGGGGAACCCCCCTCTGCATTTTTCAGCCCCTATGGAATGATCCTCCTGTCTTTTGGGGTGAAAGTTTAAGGAGGTGGGTTCCCCGTCCCTTTAAAAACTTAATCGGGATGGGGATTCCACCACTAACAGCTGCTGGCCAATCACAGGGCCGGCAGCTCAGCAGTATCGGCAGCGCCACTGAGAGTGGTGGCCACTGCTGGTACAGCAGAAGCCTCGGACCCAGGCCCAGCGCTGACACCCCAGAGAAGAGGTAGGTGAGGTGGGGTCGTTGGGGCCAGTCCATATGGCCCCGGCGAGGGAGGATGGGGGTGTGGGTATTTGGTCCAGGGGGTCCTGGGGGGTGGAATTGTTTCCCAGTGGAGCTCCTCTGAGAGCCACAAATTGCCCATGGAGGAGGGCTCCCCCACAAGCCTGCAGGGAGGGTACCTCATTTTCCATGGCATCCTCCCCACGCAGCGTAGGCCGCCCCCCCTCCCCCCCTCCGTGCCACTGATAAGAACCCAGTGGCAGTGGGAAGAGGCCCTTATGTGGCCGTTAATAGGCCACTTAAGGACCTCGATTGGCCTCTGGGCAGGAAGGCCTTCCTTGGCCTATCCCGCCCCCGGGAAAATCGGGCCTGGCAATCCTGGTGCGGGTTCTGTGGCAGCTGCTGCCACTCCGATTCTCCGGCCCTCCGCCACAGAACCCACCATTGGGAGGACAAGATCCAGCCCAGAGAGTGAACATTATCATGATTTAATAATTTCCATTAGCAATGTTTCCGCATTTAATCAAAAATCTTTGTAGGTGACCCTGTAGCCAGGTACATATGGGAATGGGATTGGCAGTGAGCCAGCATGTACTGAGACAGTCCAGTACACAGAAGGGTCCCAGTGCAATCTTTCTGATGTGTGTGTAGAAAAGATTGGAATATATTAGTTCTGCAATAAGGAAAAAGAATAATTTTTAAATTGACGTAGCCTATGCATGATAATGCAATGAACAACAGCAATGTATAAATATGACCAAAAAGCGAAGGAATTAGATTGCCATGTTTTGTCAACAGGAAATGCGTTTGTTGTGGAGTGAGACACATTGTTACATTTCTCACCAGCTCTGTTCAGCCACTAAATGGCTGCTTCGGTACTCAGAGTTCTGTAGCTCTGTTGAACTCCAGATGCAGCAAGTAATTGGATTTCTTTCTAAACTGTGTTAATTGTGTCCATCAAGCAAGAGTTTTAGTCACAGCCATTTAGTTTACCTTGCCACCATGAGCTTTAATAACAACATGTGCAGTCAAGTAAAGAAAAGCATTCTATCAATTGATGTTATGAATAAATGGATTCTTAAATATTTAATTCTGACTACTTCTATTTTGTAGTTAGCCACAGGATTTTAACAGTTTTATGTGAAATTTGTGATCAGGATGAAGCTGACAGCTGTGGTAATGGAATTTTTTTATTTGTATTCCAGATCACTGGATGCTCCCTGCCCTGACAGAGCTCTTACTGCACAATTGTATTTAACTTGAGATGTACTTGGCCCCCACCCCTGCCACTTGCACTTTGCATGTTAACTATCACTATGGCTACTATGAGCCAGGTTGCCCGGTTATACACAAACTGTGGGAAGTTTGTACCTTTTTGGTGATATATCCACAAGAAATTAAGCTGAAACAACTCAAGCTCATTTAATAGTAAGGAATAATAACTTTTTGTCCCACCTAACAAATCCAGGTATCAAAAACAAAATTATTGTGTTCTAAATTACTGTAAGATGTATGCCAATAGTTTATTTCTATTGTGTTAACTGATTCTCAGTCTTCTGAAAAACTATTTGAATTTGCCCCACTAGCAAGGGACTATCACAGCTGTGCTGAAGGAGGGCACTATGGAGGACTCGAGCAGTGAGGCAATATGGACAGAACTCAGAAATAGGAAGGGTGCGGTAACAATGTTGGGGCTGTACTACAGGCCTCCCAACAGCGAGCGTGAGATAGAGGTACAAATATGTAAACAGATTATGGAAAGATGTAGGAGCAACAGGGTGGTGGTGATAGGAGATTTTAATTTTCCCAACATTGACTGGGATTCACTTAGTGTTAGAGGTCTAGATGGAGCAGAATTTGTAAGGAGCATCCAGGAGGGTTTTCTAGAGCAGTATGTAAATAGTCCAACTCGGGAAGGGGCCAGACTGGACCTGGTGTTGGGGAATGAGCCCGGCCAGGTGTTTGAAGTTTCAGTAGGGGACTACTTTGGGAATAGTGATCACAATTCCGTAAGCTTTAAAATACTCATGGACAAAGACGGGAGTGGTCCCAAAGGAAGAGTGCTAAATTGGGGGAAGGCCAACTATACCAAAATTCGGCAGGAGCTGGGGAATGTAGATTGGGAGCAGCTGTTTGAAGGTAAATCCACATGTGATATGTGGGAGGCTTTTAAAGAGAGGTTGATTAGCGTGCAGGAGAGACATGTTCCTGTGAAAATGAGGGATAGAAATGGCAAGATTAGGGAACCATGGATGACAGGTGAAATTGTGAGACTAGCTAAGAGGAAAAAGGAAGCATACATAAGGTCTAGGCGGCTGATGAAAGACGAAGCTTTGAAAGAATATCGGGAATGTAGGACCAATCTGAAACGAGGAATTAAGAGGGCTAAAAGGGGTCATGAAATATCTTTAGCAAACAGGGTTAAAGAAAATCCCAAAGCCTTTTATTCATATATAAGGAGAAAGAGGGTAACTAGAGAAAGGATTGGCCCACTAAAGGACAAAGGAGGAATGTTATGCTTGGAGTCAGAGAAAATGGGTGAGATTCTAAACGAGTACTTTGCATCGGTATTCACCGAGGAGAGGGACATGACGGATGTTGAGGTTAGGAACAGATGTTTGATTACTCTAGGTCAAGTCGGCATAAGGAGGGAGGAAGTGTTGGGTATTCTAAAGGGCATTAAGGTGGACAAGTCCCCAGGTCCGGATGGGATCTATCCCAGGTTACTGAGGGAAGCGAGAGAGGAAATAGCTGGGGCCTTAACAGATATCTTTGCAGCATCCTTAAACACGGGTGAGGTCCCGGAGGACTGGAGAATTGCTAATGTTGTCCCCTTGTTTAAGAAGGGTAGCAGGGATAATCCAGGTAATTATAGACCGGTGAGCCTGACGTCAGTGGTAGGGAAGCTGCTGGAGAAGATACTGAGGGATAGGATCTATTCCCATTTGGAAGAAAATGGGCTTATCAGTGATAGGCAACATGGTTTTGTGCAGGGAAGGTCATGTCTTACCAACTTAATAGAATTCTTTGAGGAAGTGACAAAGTTGATTGATGAGGGAAGGGCTGTCGATGTCATATACATGGACTTCAGTAAGGCGTTTGATAAGGTTCCCCATGGCAGGCTGATGGAGAAAGTGAAGGCGCATGGGGTCCAAGGTGTACTAGCTAGATGGATAAAGAACTGGCTGGGCAACAGGAGACAGAGAGTAGCAGTGGAAGGGAGTTTCTCAAAATGGAGACGTGTGACCAGTTGTGTTCCATTTGATCCGTGCTGGGACCACTGTTGTTTGTGATATACATTAATGATTTGGAGGAAAGTATAGGTGGACTGATTAGCAAGTTTGCAGACGACACTAAGATTGGTGGAGTAGCAGATAGTGAAGGGGACTGTCAGAGAATACAGCAGAATATAGATAGATTGGAGAGTTGGGCAGAGAAATGGCAGATGGAGTTCAATCGGGGCAAATGCGAGGTGATGCATTTTGGAAGATCCAATTCAAGAGTGAACTATACAGTAAATGGAAAAGTCCTGGGGAAAATTGATGTCCAGAGAGATTTGGGTGTTCAGGTCCACTGTTCCCTGAAGGTGGCAACGCAGGTCAATAAAGTGGTCAAGAAGGCATACGGCATGCTTTCCTTCATCGGACAGGGTATTGAGTACAAGAGTTGGCAGGTCATGTTACAGTTGTATAGGACTTTGGTTCGGCCACATTTGGAATACTGCGTGCAGTTCTGGTCGCCACATTACCAAAAGGATGTGGATGCTTTGGAGAGGGTGCAGAGGAGGTTCACCAGGATGTTGCCTGGTATGGAGGGCGCTAGCTATGAAGAGAGGTTGAGTAGATTAGGATTATTTTCATTAGAAAGATGGAGGTTGAGGGGGGACCTGATTGAGGTGTACAAAATCATGAGAGGTATAGACAGGGTGGATAGCAAGAGGCTTTTTCCCAGAGTGGGGGATTCAATTACTAGAGGACACGAGTTCAAAGTGAAAGGGGAAAAGTTTAGGGGGGATATGCGTGGAAAGTTCTTTACGCAGAGGGTGGTGGGTGCCTGGAACGCGTTGCCAGCGGAGGTGGTAGATGCGGGCACGATGGCATCTTTTAAGATGTATCTAGACAGATACATGAATGGGCAGGAAGAAAAGAGATACAGACCCTTAGAAAATAGGCGACATGTTTAGATAGAGGATCTGGATCGGCGCAGGCTTGGAGGGCCGAAGGGCCTGTTCCTGTGCTGTAATTTTCTTTGTTCTTTGTTCTTTGACTGAATATTCGCCATCTTATAAGTATGATCTATCTGATATTCAATAACTAGCCATAAAGAGTACTGTTTAGACCACAGAACAGAGTACATAACTTATCTATACTAGCTGCTATCACGCCTTCGCATCATTCTGGATTTACAGAACTGGTGTAAAACTCAGCTACAGCATGCAATACTCATTTAATTAATAAAAGATGAGTTTTTTCTTTTCTAAAAGAGACTTTTATGGGGCCAGAAGTAGAATTCATGCTCCTCCTAGCCTCACAAAAATCTTCCTATCTGCTACCAGCCCATTCTCTGCCGCTCCCGACAGGCCCTACCCACCAGCTGGCTCCATGCAAAAGCCAGATGATTTTCTGCCACACCAAGCTGGTGAGTTGCAGTGAAGCACCCTATTAGTGCCTGCAACTCAGGCAGGGCAGGGGAGGGGCCGAATTATATCTTAAGTCTCATACAATAATCCAAGATTTCTTTGCTGTTACATTCCAATCCCTTTGTAACAAAGGCTAACATACTAATTGGTTTCCTAATTCCTTATCATAGAGTCATTTATGGCACAGAAGAAGGCCATTCAGCCCATCGAGTCCACGCCAGCTCCCCACGGAGCTATGCAGCCAGTCCCACTCCCTGGCTCGATCCTCATAGCCCTGCAACTCTATTTCTCTAGTAATACCTGCATGTTAATTTTCTGTGATTCATGTACGAGGACAGCCAGGGCACTCTGAAAACTAACATATCCTAGTCTCTCACCAGTTAAAAATATTCTGCTTTTCTATTTTTCCTACTAAAGTGGATAATTTCACACTTTGCCACATTGTATTCCATCTGCCACGCTCTTGTCCACTTATTTACCATGTCTTAATCCCTTTGCAGCCTCTTTGCATCCTGCTGAGAGTTTACTTTCCCACCTAAATTTGTATCATCAGCAAATTTGGATACATTATACTCAGTCCCCTCATCTGAGTCTTTGATATAAATAGTAAATAGCTGATCCTTGTGGTTACCTACTAGTTACAGCCTGCCAACCAAAAATGACCTGTTTAGTCCTAATTTCTGTTTTCTGTCTGTCTATCAATCCTCAATCCATATATTACTATTTTTATGTAATAACCTTTTGTGTGGCACCTTATCAAATGCTTTTTGAAAATCCAAATATACTACATCTACTGATTCCCCCACTAGTCATAACCTCAACAACTCTAACAGATTTGTCAAACACTATTTCCCTTTCATAAATCCGTGTTGGCTCTGTCACATTCCTAGTAATAGATTCCAGCATTTTCCCTACTACGGAGGTCAGGCTATCTGAGCTATACTTCCATGTTTTCTCTCTCCCTCCTTTCTTGAATAGCAGGATTATGTTTGCTACCTTCCAATCCACAGGTATCATTCTATAATCAGGGGAATTCTGGAAGATCAAAACCTAGGCATCCCCTATCTCTAATGCGACCTTTTTTAAAACCCTAGGACGTAGGCCATCAGGTCCAGCGGATTGTCGGCTTTTAGTCCCATTATTTTTTTCAGCACTATTTCTTTACTAATATTAATTTCTTTAAGTTCCTCATTCTCACTAGATCCTTGGTCATTATTTCTGGATCTTTTTTATTCTTCTACCATTAAGATAGATACAAAATATGCATTTAATGTCTCCAACATATCCTTATTCCCCATTAAAATTTCTCCTGTCTCTGCCTGTAAGGGACCCACAAATTTCTTTTGCTAATCTCTTCCTTTTTACATACCATAGAAGCTTTTACAATCTATTTTTATGTATAAAACCAATATGTTAAATTTGTTATATAAGCAACCTACCTGTATTTGCAGCCTTTCCCTCAACCTCACCATCTCCCATGCTGTCTCTACACCCGTGATCTTGATCACCAACAAGGCCATTTCTGACAACTTTTTTTGTATCCCTCATTGCCAATGTTCCCCAGGTCCTTCAAACCCACTTCCTTCCACACCCATCCCTTGAAAAACTATCCTCCAAGTTGCTTGCAACTGTGCTCCACCAACTGTTTAGGCCCGTTTTCAGGTACACAAAATTGGGCATACTTGGCACACAATTAGCCTAGTCCAAGGGGCACCAACCTCACCATGCCTGGCACACAACTGACTTAGGCCAAGGGACAGCAACTTTAGCACACCTGGCTTCACCATTTATTGCCAGTTCAGACTTTATATTAAAATGGCCTTGTGCTCATTTCAGGCAAGCACCCAAGCTGCCTAACGAATTTAGTGATGGCCCAAATGCACTTGCGAATTGGTGCTCACCATCACTCTACTTAAATATCATCACTGCACCCATTTTACGCCTGTAAAACAGGTGCAACGATGTTGAATTTATGCTTCAGAGTTCCCTTAAAATATTCACAGGGGGCAAACTTAGGGCATCAGTAACTGTCCATGTGCAAAATATTTCTACAGTATTATAAAAGCCGTATTTTAGAAACATAGGAACAAGATTTGGCCATTCAGCCTCTCAAGCCTTTTATACCATCCGATCAGATCATCGTTGATCTGTACCTCAAATTCATTTATCACCCTTTCATCCATGTCCCATGATACGCTTGATATTTTATTCCTTTCCACCAGTCATCCTGACATTTAATTAATTTTATTATTCCTATTTCAAATGTTGTTTCTTTCATTGTAGATTGCATGTTATGTAACTCATCTCAGCAAGCAGTAAGCATTGCTTATTTTTTCCTATCACTATCCCATCAGTAATGACAAAACAAGAGTTTCATACAATTGAATCTCTGTCTTATTCCAGGGGTTGTTATGCTATCATTCTGACAGCTTGGCAGTTTTATACTCATAACTGTGCTGTCTGCAAACCTAGACATGGAACAGTTGGTGAGTATTTAATCTCTGAAATAGTGTGACCATATGTTTAGGGATGAGGCCTGGCATCCTTAGTGCAAGAGTTTAGTCTCTTTGGGAACTGTTAACATGTAATTATAGTTTACTGCTTCAAATTTAGAAAGAAGCATCGAGAAAAAGTAGCATCAAGTGCAATTTCATAGTTCAACCACATCTCTGATAAGATTGGTAGTTTCCAGTTAACTGTTTAATGGTATGAAACCAACTATTTCAAGCTGCCAATTAAATTCTGACTTAATAGTGATGAATTGGGTAAAAGTCAAGCAGTAGTTAAATAGAGTTAATTATAGGAAATATGCTTGAAGGAGCCTAAGTGAGTATATATGTTTAACCTTTATTTCATACTGTCTGAAAACAGGCCACATGTTCAGGTAGATTTTCAATCTCAGTTAAAAAAGATCGAAAATGCATTTCAACACTGCAGAAGTTTCTAAAAAAACTTTCCAGTCTCTTCAAACCTCAGAAACTTGTCACTTCTGCCTTAATCAGGTTATCCTGGAAGCTGCTGTAGCCTATCCCTACTACTGGTCCTGGTCTGGAGGTTTACTCTGGGTATCAATGACTCAAGACTACCAAATTAATGTTCACACATAGCATGTTTATTCAGCGTTTCAAAATCTTATCTTCAACAGATATTATACTCACATGTCCACGTAAGCTAGGTTACTTATGTTCATCCGAGAGTTGGAACAGAGCAGATGATCAGTCCTCCCCTTCCGATTCTCCAAGTAGTTGATCAGACTACTTAGTGCTGAGCTAGCTAGCCAGCACTTCTGAGTGCGCTTTCTTATATCCTGTCTCGTGCATGCTGCCTGTGTGATCAGCTCGGGATGGGCCGGACCTGACTACCTGATGTACAGTGATTGGTCAGTCAGCTGCTGCTAACAATTTTAGGACAATATGCTGTTTTGCCCCAGCCTATCTCTTTCTTCCACCTTCCACTTTTCCCCTCTCCTTCTATCCTTGACCCTCTTCTCTCCTTCACCATCTCCTATATTATCTCCTCCTACCCTTCCTCCCTTTTGTTGTTGCCCATTCCCTCCTCTCCTCCCTCGCTCCACAGCCCCTCTCCTTCTCCTTTCCTTTCCCCCTGTTCTTATTACTTCCCTGCTCCCCATCACGCTCCTCCTTTTCCCACTCTGGTCTAATTATTCCAACCCTCAAACCCTAATTGACTATAATACTGCACTTTGCCATGACTCCATGTGCAATGTCACAGGTGATCAAAAGGTAAGTTTTATATTTTCTAAATATGAGAGATACACACTCTTTAGGTGCAGTTATATGATAAAGTTAGAATCACAGAATCATAGAATCGTTACAGCACCGAAGAAGGCCGTTCGACCTATCGTGTCCATGCTGTCCCACCTGAGGAGCAATTCATGTACTGCCACTCCCACGCCCTCTCCCCACATCTCTGCACATTCCTCCTCTTCAAATATTTAGAATATTTAGAAAATGTAAAAAAATCTATGGCACAGAAGGAGGCCAGTCTGCCTATCGTGTCTGCGCTGACTGAAAAATGAACCACCCAGCCTCATCCCATTTCCAGCATTTGGCCCATATCCCTGGAGGTTACAGGACTTCAGGTGCATATCCAGACACCTTTTAAATCAGTTGAGGGTTTCAGGCAGTGAGTTGCAGCTCCCTACCACCCTCTGGGTGAGAGGTCTTTTCTCAACTCCCCTCTAATCCTTCTACCTAGTCACTGACCCCTCTTCTAAGGAAAATAAGTCCTTCCCATCCACTCTATTCAGGCCCCTCACAACCTTGTACAGCTCAATCAAATCTCCCCTCAGCCTCCTATGTTCCAAGGAAAACAACTCTAGCCTATCCAATCTTTCCTCAAAACTGCAATTCTCCATTCTTAGCAACATCCTTGGAAATCTCCTCTATACCCTCTCTACTGCAATTACAGCTTTCCTGTAATGAGGTGACCAGAACCGCACATAGTACTCAAGTTGTGGCCTAACTAGTGTTTTATATAGCTCCAGCATAACCTCCCTGCTCTTATATTCTATGCTACAGCTAATAAAGGAAAAGATTCCATATGCCTTCTTAACCAATTTATCAACCTGTTCTGTTACCTTCAGGGATCTGTGGACATGCACTCTAAGGTCCCTCACTTCCTTTACACCTCTCAGTATTCTCCCATTCATTGTGTAATCTTTTGCCTTGTTTGATCTCTGCAAATGTATCACCTCACACTTCTCCAGTTTGAATTCCATTTGCCAATTTTCTGCCCACCTGACCAGTCCATTGATATCTTCCTGCAATCTACAGGTTCCCTCCTCATTATCAACCATGCAGCCAATTTTTCTGTCGTCTGCAAACTTCTTGATCATGCCTCCTACATTTAAATCCAAATCATTAATATATACCACAAAAAGCAGGGGACCTAGTACTGAGCCCTGCAGAACCCCAGTGGCAACAGCCTTCAAGTCGCAAAAACACCCATCAACCATTACCCTTTGTTTCCTGCCACTGAGCCAATTTTATATCCAGCTTGTTATATTCCCCTGGATCCCATGGAATTTTATTTTTTTAACCAGTCTGCCATATGGGACCTTTTTTTTATTTAGAGATACAGCACTGAAACAGTCCCTTCGGCCCACCGAGTCTGTGCCGACCAACAACCCTACAGTAATCCCATATTCCCTCCCTACACTAGGGGCAATTTACAACAGCCAATTTACCTATCACCTGCAAGTCTTTGGATGTGGGAGGAAACCGGAGCACCCGGCAAAAACCCACGCAGACACAGGGAGAACTTGCAAACTCCGCACAGGCAGGACCCAGAATCGAACCTGGGTCCCTGGAGCTGTGAGGCTGCAGTGCTAACCACTGCGCCACTGTGCTGCCACTTATCAACAGCCTTTCTAAAATCCATGTAGACCACATCAATTGCACTACCCTCATAAATCCTCCTTGTTACCTACTCAAAAAACTCAATCAAGTTGGTCAGACATGATCTTCCCTTAACAAATCCATGCTGACTGTCCTTGATTACTCTGTGCCTTTCTAAGTGACTGTTTATCCTGTCTCTCAGAATTGATTCCAATAATTTGCCCACTACTGAGGTTAGACTGACTAGCCTGTAATTATTCAGTCTATCCCTCGGTCCATTTTTAAACAAAGGTACAACGTTAACAATCCTCCAATCCTCCGGCACCACATCTGTATCCAGTGAGGTTTGGAAAATGATGGTCAGAGCATTCATTATTTCCTCCCTGGCTTCTTTTCACAGCCTGGGATACATTTCATTCAGCCCTGGTGATTTATCCACTTTCAAGAATCTAATCCCCTTAATACTTCCTCTTTCCTTATGTTTATTACCTCCAATATTTCACACTCCTCCTCCTTAACTACAATGTCTGCATCGCCCCCCTCTTTTGTGAAGACAGATGCAAAGTATTCATTAAGAACCATACCCACATCTTCCACCTCTACACACAGGTTACCTTTTTTGGTCTTTTATGGGTCCTACTCTTTCCTTAGTTATCCTCTTACTCTTAATGTATTGATAAAACATCTTTGGGTTTTCCTTGATTTTACTTGCCAATATTCTTTCATGCCCTCTCTTTGCTTTCCTAATTTCCTTTTTGATTTCATCCTGCACTTTCTATACTCCTCTTGGTTTTCTGCAGTATTGAGTTCTCAGTTTCTGACATAAGCTTTCCTTTTCTGCCTTATCATAGCCTGTACGCTCCTTGATATCCAGGGGGCTCTAGAGTTTGCCGTCCCACCCTTTTTCTTTATGGGAACATGTTTACTCTGAAGCCCTTGAATCATCCCTTTGAATGCCTCTCACTGCTCTAACACTGATTTACCTTCAAGTAGCTGTTTCTAATCCACTTTTGCTAAATCACTCCTTAGCTTAGTAAAATTGGCCTTACCTCAATTTAGAACTTTAACTCCTGTTCTATCTTTGTCCTTTTCCATAATTATGTTAAAACTAACTGAATTATGATCACTGCCACCAAAATACTCTCCCTCTGCTACCTGCCCAGCTTCATTTCCTAAGTCTAAGACCCGAACCATAAACTCTCTTGTTGGACTTGCTACATACTGGCCAAAACAGTTCTCCTGAATGCATTTCAAGAATTCTGTTCCCTCCATTCCTTTCACACTAAAACTATCCCAGTTTATATTAGGATAGTTAAAATCCCCTACTATTACTGCCCTATTGTTTTTTCATTTCTCAGAGATTTGCCTCCATATTTGTTCTTCTATCTCCCTCTGACTATTAGGGGGTCTGTAGTAGTGTGACAGCCCCTTTTTTGTTCCTTAGCTCAATCCATATGGCCTGATTTGATGATCCTTTTAACATATCATCCCTCCTCACAGCTATAATTGTTACTTCGACCAAAATTGCCAACCCCCTCCTTTTTTTTATCCCCCTCTCTATGTCGTCTGAAAACCCTGTAACCAGGAACGCTGAGCTGCCATTCCTGTCCCTCTTTAAGCCATGTTTCTGTAATAGCAATGATATCATACTGCCATGTTTCTATCTGTGCCCTCAGCTCATCAGCTTTATTTGCTATACTCCTTGTATTGAAGTATATGCCCTTGAGCACTGGCAAATTCTTTTTTTTATTTCCTCTGCCTTCCAGACTCATTCACTAATTTTCTGCCTTCCATTTCCATTTCTGATTTTACCTCATCTGACTTCACGCTCAGGTTCCCATCCCCCGTTCAAACTAGCTTAAACCCTGCCAAAAAGCACTAGCAAACCTCCCCTCCAGGATATTTATCCCGGCCCTGTTAAGGTGCAAACTGTTTGGCTTGTACAGGTGCCACCTTCCCTAGAACCGCTGCCCAAGCCCTCCCTCCTGCACCATCTCTCCAGCCAAGCATTCATCTGCTCTATCTTCCTATTTCTATGCTCACTAGCGTGTGGCATTGGGAGTAATCTGGATATTACTACCTTTAAGGTCCTGTTTTTTAATGTCTTTCCTAACTCCTTAAACTCTGCCCGCAGGACCTCATCCCTTTTTCTACCTATGTCGTTGGTACTGATATGGACCACGACCTCTGGATGTTCATCCTCCCCCTCCAGTATGTTCTGCAGCTGCTCAGTGACATCCATGACTCTGGCACGAGGGAAGCAACATACCATCTTGGATTCACGCCAGCGGCTGCAAAAACATTTTTTTGGTTCTCTGAAAAATGTACCGCCCAGGTGAAGAAGATGAATATCGACTCCATTGTAGCTATAAGATCAACACTGAACCTCAAGTTGAACCATAGCTCAGTTTAAGATCACTCTAAACCCTACTTCTACATTATTTCTCAGACACTCCTGCCCATGCCCCTAACTCACAGTGAGTCCTATTCGCTGATCTACCTTAGCTCCCAGTTAAGCAACTTAAAAAATTCTCATCCTTGTATCCAAATCCCTCCATAGCCTCATCCTTCCCTAACTCTGTAGTCTCCTCCAGCTCTACAACCCTCTGACATATCTAGGCTCTTCTAATTCTGATCTCTTGAGCATCCCAGATTTTAATCGTCCACCATTGATGGCCTTGTCTTCAGATGTCAAGGTTTGGAATTCCCTCCCTACACCTTTCTGCCTCACTTCCTCGCTTTCCTCCTTTAAGATGTTCATTAAAACCTACCTCTTTGACAAAGCTTTTGGTCATCTGCCCTGATATCTCCTTATCTGTCTCACCGTCAAACCTCATTTGATAACGCTTCTGTGAAACACCTTGGGATGTTTTACTTTTTTAAAGACTATATAAATACAAGTTGTTATTGGTATTGATAAGAACACAAGAAAACACAGATCAAGAAATGCTATTTTCCCCATTCAATTCTGCTCTGAAAATCTATCCAGCATAACCGTCAGCCAGGCCTTCATGAGCACCAATACTATCGGACAGACCTGCTGTCACAACACACATTGTGAGCTGAAACCTCCACTTGCAAAAACTGTCTGCCAAGGTGTGATCTGGACCCCCCTCCCCACTCATATGTAAAAGCAAGGTATACACAGATGAGGGAGAAAGGAATAGATGGATATGGGGCCAGCATGTGAATGAGGGAGGGGCTCATGTAGAATATAAACATCAACATAAACCAGTTGGACCAAATGTCCTATTTCTGTGCTACTGATTCTATTTAATTCCATGTAATATCCACAGATGACAATAAACTGTGAGGAAGTTGAGTCTAACAGAGCAGGAAAAGATCTACAACAGAAATTAAATAAAATCTGTAACTGGCTGATGCAAACAAGGATGTATTTGGTATTGGACATGGGAAGAAAAAGATGAGATAGTTATTCCATGAATCATGTTGAAGTGGCTAATGGAGAAGTTGAAAAGATTTATAGATCTGGCAGTTTACCAGTCCGAGCATTGTGGAATTTTGTTAACTGGTAAGTAGATTGCTGAGTGATAGTATTAAATCAGTAGAATATAAGTCAAATTATGTGAGGCTGAAACATAAGTAATGCATTCAGTTTTGGCCAACGACACAAAGCAAATGTACAAGTCTTGGAGATTTTGGAAGGGAGAGCAACAATGCTAAAGCCTAGTGTATGAGGAGTGAAGTGTGAACATGAATAATAAAGTAAATATTATGGAAAAGCTAAATTCAGAGCACTCGGGAGCAGAGATTCAAACTAGCGAAAAGAAAATCTACTACTAATGTAATGAATTCTTCTTCACACAATGAGTGATTAACATTTGGAATAGACTTCCTGACAGGTAGTGGAAGCAAAATTTGTGGAACCATTTAAGAAACATTTGGATGCTATGATAGGGAACTGTACGTTTTTGCAAATGGATGAATGGAGATAGGCTGATTGGTCTCCTTCATCCACTGTTATTCTGTGACTGTCTGAGTAGAGGTTCTGGCTGCACTGAACTGGTGAGTCCAGGAAGTGCTACAGAATACAAAGCACCCTGTTAAAGCCCAGATCCCAGTAGGAAAGTAAGTTAATAATGTATGATCACAACTATGGCTGACTGCTAAGCAGATATCTTCTACGATTTTCTGACTTTGTATTGATATAATAGCTTTTTTTAAGTTGAAAGCATTGGAAGTAAACTAAGATAGCCTTAAATTTTCATAAATAAGATCCCATCGTGAAAAATTATTGTGTATGTGTGAGCTGTAGATTATTTTCAACATGATCCCAATGTCAATCTTTATCTGAAGTTAAAAATTCACAAGCTGCCCACCAGTTACTCTGTCATACGATGATTCTATTATATTCAAAAGCACCGTACAGGCATTTGATCATCTATTCTAGAAAATACCTATATTCATAGTTGAATTTGATGATATATTGTTTGCTTATATTGATTGAATGCTACAATATGTTTTTATTCAGAAAACAAATGCTACTTACACTAGGAGTATTATTATCTATATGTAAACATGACCTAGACCATTAATCTGTTTGTAAACTAAAATTGAGTGACATATTGGTTAATGTGTTTGGATTTTTAATAATCATGTCCATTCATATGGTTCTTTCAAATATCAGCCAGAAACAATTTTATTCTGACTAATGACTGTCCATTGTATTAGTGTTTGCCACCATCATGATGCAAAAATATAAGATACAGTGGCAGCAAAAAGTTCTTTTCATCAAATTGTCCAAACTGAACTTCTGAAGATATTATCTCCACAGCAGACACCATCAAGGCTCTCTTTTCAGACACTGTGTACCTTTCATGCTAATGACATTATTCAAGTCACTTCTTTTTATCATGTTAATGCTTGTGCAGCTTTTCTACAATGTTGAGCTAGAGGTTGATTGTGAATCTTGTGACAATGAACCATTATTCACTGCTGAGATTGTATTTTTCATAGTTAAAATTAAAGGTGAGAAAATTATACTTAATCAAAGAAAAGAATTATAATTCATGTTTTACAAATCCAAAATGTTTTACAGTGCATTTGGCATTTAGATATTTGTTAACCTTCAATTAATGCTAATGGAAAGAAATATTAGATTTAGAGTATTAAAACTTTTCACTGTGTCAAGAAACAAGCCGGAAACCAAAATACTGCGGATGCTGGAAATCTGGAATAAAGACAGAAAATGCTGGAAACAATCAGCAGGTCAGGCAGCATCTGTGGAGAGATGAAGGTGGGGTTAATGTTTTAGGTTGATGACCTCTTGTCAGAACCCTAACTTTTTCAGAACCCTACCTTTGTCAGAATCCGAAGTACTGCAAATCGTATGTTGTGCCAACCAGTAGAAATTGTAGACTCTCCATATATTAACTTACGTCAAACCAAACATGAAAAAGAATTCATCTACTTTTCTGCACATAATTTCCCACCTGTATACTTAGTGAAAGGGAGAAAGCTTTAGACAATGTAAGTGGTGGCTAAATCTGTTGAGTTTAAATAGTAGGGTGGATTATGTGACTCTGTCTTACTGTCAGCATGACAACATAGGAAGCTCAAGTAACATAGAGACCTAACCTTGCAGCATTTTGCAATGTCAGTTCATTTTCACTTTCACTCTAGGGACTTGAGCTCAGTCCAGGCTGACACTCCAGTGCATGTAACAAGGGAATACTGCACTGTTGGAGGTGCTGTCTTTTGGATGAGACATTGAACTGAAATCCTACCTACCCTCTCAGCTGCGCATAAAAGATCCCATGGCACTGTTTCGATGAAGACCAGTGGAGTTCTCCATGTTGTCCTGGCCAATATTTATCTCAACCAAAACAACAAAAAACTTATTGGTTATTATCATAATGCTGTTTTTGGGGCCTTGCTGTGTACAAATTGATTGCTCCGTTTCCTACATTACCACAGTTTTATAGGCGTTAATTGGCTGTGACGTACTTTGGAACTTTGAGGATGTGAAAGGTGCTATATAAATACAATACTTTCTCTTTTCAAACTTGAAAGATCAGTGCCTGATCCATTACACCATGTAGCATCGATGACAATAGAAATATTTTGATGCTGCTTGAAATTGTGGAACACAGCAGGACTAAGTATTTGTGATTTCTAGTGGAATACTGTAACAGGACTTTGCACCACACAGGTCCGAAATCCAAAATCAGGCACCCTCAGGACCGAGACTGTGCCGGGTTTGGGTTTTACCAGATTTCAGACACATGGAGCTGGTAACTGCCCTCCAGATCAGCCAGAGCCCGAGGATAACCATGGGCCTTGGCTTTTTACTCACCCGAATACCATCCCCAGCTAACTGGAGCCCAGCCCTAGGACAGGGAGCAGTGGGGTGGTGGTGAACGGGGGGTGCAGAGGGAGGATCCGCCAGTTGCCGCTGACATTTCACAATTTTAAAACAAGTTGGGTAGAAATTGACTGAAAGAGAAAATTAAACTTAAGAGAAGCATTGACTTAACATTACTCTTTATGGAGGATACCATAAAAAGCTGTGTATTCAGTCTTTTCAAGTTTAATTCAAATAATTATGATCATTGACACTAAACTGTTGTTGCATCTGAATATTTTCCAAAATGTCCATTTTTGGACAGCTGGAATTTGGATATTGGACCTGTACTCTCATATCAAATAAACAAAGGAAGTAAGTACATTTACTTTCTGAAGAATTACTATCAACGTCACTTGTCAATGTTCCCGTGGAAATACCCAGGGATTAATCAGTGAATCAGCCCTGGGTCTGTAGTTTAGCCTCTGGTCGTCAATCCAATCATTTTTATACAAATCTGGAATTTCTTGTTGCAGAGTAAAGAGGAATCCAGACTTTCCAGCTCAAGGTACAATTATACCTGATAGGCTATCCTACAAGTTCCAAATGAAACTCTGTCAAGAAACTTGCTATCCTCCCTGCTAATTCTCCCCTCCCTGATACTGTATCACTATAGCAACACAGAAAGGTGTAAGGATATCGAAGTCCACATTTGATAGACATCTCTGAGTCACCAGGACAGGAAAACTAATTGGCTTCTTCATCCCCACTGTGAAATGCAGCAATACTTTGCCAATGTATGTTGTTTAATGGCCTATTTAATATCTTATTTTTGCCATTTTCCTATTAGCAAATGGGTAAACTAATACCTTATTTTGTAGATTAATTCTGAAATCCATGTCTGCCATTTTGAAATGTTCTAATTCTTACAATCATAATATTTACTTTCCATAATGTTATGTAATATCACTTCATGATTACATCTATTCAGATTATTATATTTCACTGCATCTTTTAAAATATTGAGCCATACAAATTAACATAAAGGCCCCCAGACAGTTTCTCCTCAATTTAGACAGTAACATGTGATCATGGGACGAAATAAAAATCAAAGGAAAATATTTCCTCTGGCTGCTTTTTGCAGCAAAATTGTACATGTATTTATTAAGACACTCACAATCGCTCTGTAAATAATGCACAAATAAATCGCTCCACCAAATAGCACTCAGAGTGCAGTATGTCAGGAAGGGGCTAACAGACAGTGGTCTAGAAATCTGATGGCACTGCAGCCAATTTTCAGATGCAAAATGGGTGCCTACACATCCAATATGGCGATGGGGTGTGCATGCTCATTTCACATTGCAAGTGCGCTACCCGCCTTATAGGTAAAGACAAGAAAAAAAGAGATGTTCAGGACCATACATGGAACAGGAGTTAGGCCCTTTGCATGTGTGAATAGGCAGCCCAATGTCTGTTTGAGACTCCCTTTGTAAAATTGGGTGATCTGAACGCAGCTGGCGACAAGCTGGCTGCTTTCAGGAAACTTTGTAGGGACCACTGAAGGCCACCACCAAAAAGGTAGGTCTTACAAAAAAGCTTACCTGAATGTGGAGCAGGAGTACTCCACATGCAGTACTGCGTTGTGGGACAGTTGTTGGCTCCCTCCCGAGCACCTTCATCCCTCTTCTGTTCACTTGTATCTCCCAGCTTTGTCACCCCCATCACTCCCATTCTCTTCCCCACTCCATCCCAGGCCATACCTGAAGGCTGGTGAGGCAACAACCCGAAATTGAAAGCCTGTTCACCAGCAAGCTGTGTAGGGTCTCATTTAAATGAGGCCCGAGGCACAGAATCAGGTGCCTAAGCATTCCGCTGTGATCATTCCCTGTGCCCAGTTTATGCCAGCCTGGCTAACTCATATATTTAACAATACCTTTTTCATTTGCAGAGGGAAGGACAGTAAAAAAATACTTGAGATGTTTCTAACTGAGAGGCTCCCTCGTGAGTGCTAGAAATATAGATCAGTTTTATTACTGTCTGATGAAAATTTGTGAAAATCTGGATTGGGTGAATTAACTGCTATATTCTTGACCTAGCTTTTGTTGGAGAACAGCCAGAGCAAAAGAACTGCCTGCATAAAATCAGTTTGTAATTATAATGTGCCCCGAGCAAGCACCAGTGCACATTTTGCTGACAAATACCAAAATATTGAGATTTGAGCTTTGAACTCCATAAAATCTATGTTGAAGACCATTCATGTTGTAACCAGCTTCTCCTATTGTCTACTTGAATTGGTTCAAAGTAAGTCAGTGCTGAAACTGAATCAGATAATCAAAAATAGCCATTACCTACAAATTGAACCATATTGGTACCTACAAAGCCAACTTTTATATCATACTCAGATATGTGCAGTCCCAGTAATAGATAATTATGCAGTAGGTTGTAGAAACAAGAATATTAGAAATGATAGGTGGAATACTTCATTGATATTCAAGTGGTACAGGTGCCAATCTGAAAATGTCAGCCCAGAGACCCTGGCACTCAGGGGCTGCAATTGAGGCAGAGCTGTGTCGGGGAGTAGGGGTTGAAGTTGGGGCCAGCACATGAATATGGATTTCCGCCATATTTAACCTACCCTAAAAATTTCATCCTGAGGGGAACTGGTGTTTCTTCTGTCCACCTCCCAGCCCACGCTCACCAAATTCTGACAACATTTTGGGAATGTGTCTGAGGTGACTTCCCCAAGAAAATTAATCAGCTCATACCTCTTCTTTCCACTAGTTTGCACTCATGTTAAAAAGAGAACAGAAATTTCTGGGAACTGAAGAGTTTGAAGCACAGATAAACCTGCCTTGGAATGATACCAAGCTAGCTCATGGGCTGCCAGCTCCTTACTGTGCTCCTCTGCTCTGCAACTCTATCCTCAGGTACTCATTGTCATACTTCATTCTTTCTCACACAATCTGCTCTCTTCCACTGCTTAATATCATCTGGCTGTAATAGTGGGTGCAATTTTACCCAAACTACATGTTCCAGCTATAAGTTTAAAGCTCCCTGTGCAGAGCTCACTGCCCATCCCCTGATCTTACTGGTTCTTTTTTTTAAACTATGCCCTTTTTAATGGCTGAAACTCTTCTTAATTTTGCCTTCCTAGACTCTTGGATTCCTCTGTCACCAGGACTATGCTACTTTACTCCACTACACTGTGAGACTTGGCTGCTGCGACTCCATTTTATTACTCAATAATTTCAAGTTTCAGGGTTACAAATTATAGACTACAGCCCATCCCCTATCTGTCTGTGTCATTTGCTTTGGGCTGTATTTCAGTGCACTGCTGATTTCCCAGTGTTATTATGCTACTAGGTGGGCCCTGGACAGAAATGCACTATCCCCTAGGCTGAAGTCCATATATCTCCACTTCCACTGAACTTTATAATGACCTGCAAAGTTGTTGTCATTTTCTACAGAGATTGTATTCTCTGCTGGGTCTTCTTAATGCTACTAAATGGCTGCTGCTGTGTTCTCAGTTTCTGCTCCTTTGCTGGGATCAAAGCTAGCTCTGCTCTGTTTCTGCTGGTTCCCAGCCTGCTCTGGATTTTGCCGCACTGCTGTCAAATGACCTTTGCTTTGCCACTTGCTGCTTGCTTCCCATTGTTGCTGATATCCCTGCATTGTTTTACTGGATCTCTTAGTCTGCACTGCTAATCACTGAGGCTGTTACTCATCTGGACCTCTGGATCATTATAATGCTGGCTCATGGCCAATTCTCCACACCTCCTTGGCTCTCCATTTTCCATGGGAAAGTCATTAGCAGTGCACCCACTGCTATGCTGCCTCTCAAAGAGCTCCTGGACTCACTCACCCTTAACACTCATCTCTGAACATGCATAATAGTTTGGCAGTGCTCCAAGCTGACCTCACCCGATCTGTGTCAACTTCATCCCATCATGGGATCTCTGACTTTAACATTGGACTCTCTCCTATTGTCTCCTCTCAATCCTCTGGTTCCAAACAGAACATATCTAGCCTAATCTTTGCCATGTTTATTTAATTTGAATTTCCTCAGTGTCCATTGGCATGTGCATTTTGGCTGCCATGTTCAATACCACCCCATTATTTCTATTTCTCTTTTTCTTTCATCCCCTTATCTCTCAGGGGCCCATCTCTACACCAATGTAGTACTGAAGGAGTTCTGTGCTGTTGAAGGTAGCATTTTACAGATGAGATGTCAAAACTGAGACCCTGTATTCTCTCAAGGAGTAGGTAAAAAATCCCATGGCACTATTTGGAAGAAGAGCAGGGGAGTTATCCCTGGTGTCCAGGCCAATATTTATTCCTCAATCAACATCACTAAAACAGATTATTTTGTTATTATCTCATTGCTGTTTGTGGGAGCTTACTGTGTGCATATTGGCTGCCATATTTCCTACATTACAACGGTAAGTACACTTCAAAAGTATTACATTGGCTGTAAAGACTTTGAGATATCCTGAGACTGTGAAAGCCGCTATATAAATGTAAGTCTTTCTTTTTTGCCTGTATCCTCCCCTTCCTGTTACTTAGTCATGACTCCTTTCAGTTCTTCCCTCTAGGTGACTTTGTCCACCCAAATCCCTACCCCAACCCTTCACTGTTCCTCTGCTTTCCTATTCTCCTGCTGCCCACTGTTCCAGGCTTGACTATCTCTTGGATAAGCCTACAGCTTCCTCTGTGCCTCTCTTGTCATTCTCCAATGGTACTCATCACTCAAGGTACTCATCACTGCCTCCTTATAAGCAGTAATCCCAAATTCCCTGTCCTATTCTCTCAGTGACCGTCCCATGCAGCATAGCTGCTGGGGGTTAAACTTGCCAACCTCCTTCCCATCCCATTTACCCATCTCAGTTCTGACCCCTGTGAACTCTGCCAATGGATCAACAGAAAGACTTGCAGTTATAGAACAGTTTTCATTACTTCAGGGCATCCTAAATCGCTTTACAGCCAACAAAGGACTTTTTGAAGTATAGCCACTATTGTAATGCAGGAAACAAGGCAACCAATTTCCACACAGCAAGAACCTGCAAGTAGCAATCAAATAAATGCCAGCTCACTTGTTTTTAGGTATTGGTTGAAGGATATATATTTCCCAGGGCATCAGGGAGAATTTCCAGCTCTTCTGTGAAATAATACTGAGGGATCTTTTACATCTACTTGAGAGGGCAGATGGGGCCTTGAAAAGTGACACCTCTGTCAGTGCAGCACTCTCTCAGTACTGCACAGGATTGCAGCCTAGATTCTGTGCTCAAATCACTGCAATGGGACTTGAAACTTCTGATTCAGAGGTTACCATTGAGCCACAACAGACACAATCAATGTCCCACTGCATCCTCCTCCAGAATGTCTGTTCACTTGTGAAGATGGTCCTTGCCATCCATAAACTTAGCATGGATGATTGCATTGGCTTCATGGCCTTGATGGAAACTTGGCCCAGGATGATTACCCTTGCCCTGTACTGAAGCCTTCCCACTTGGCTATATTTTCCACCAACAGCCCCACCCAAATGGTCACAGTGGTGGTGCAGCCCTTATCATCAAATCTCACCTCAGTCTGTCTCCCCAGTCCTCTAGCACATTTTGCTCCTTTGAACACCACACCTCTCCTTTAAAATACTCATTCTGTACCACCCACCCAAGCCTACCCACGTTTCTCACTGAGATGTTCTCAGTCCTTTCCTTCCTCATTCTCTGTACTGAGCAACTTCTCAACCTTAGTGATTTCTATCTCCATCACAACTCACCTCCTGTCTTCCCTTAACCTCTCGCTAAATTCTCCTCCTTTATGTTATTCCTTAAAACCTGTCATTTTAATTAAGCATTTAGTTACCCATCCTAATATCTTCTTCTTTAGCTTGGAGTCTATTTTTGTCTGATTATGTTCCTGTAAAGACTGTTGGGATATTTTCTGCATTAAAGGTGCTATGTGAAGACAAGTTGGTGTTGCAATTATTTTATTTGTCACGTGTACTGAGTGCTTGGTTGGGTTCATAGATGCAGCTCCATCTAAGAAATGGAGCTCTCAATGTTAGAGGGAGGAAATTGTGGATATTTATGTATAGAAATGTTTAGTGGAACCCATGAACTCTAGAAATAGGATAGATATTGGGAATACTATTGATACAATAATACTTAGAGAAATATCAATGCTTATTGTTTGAAAAAATCCTAAAATAATATGTATTTATTGATTGAAGTTTTCAAATGGGAGTTTTAGTGGGAGATAGTGTTGTGTTGGCACTAATAAACAAAAGTTTTATAATTATTTTGTACAGGCACTGCGCCTGTTACAACTAAACAAAAGAAGTGACAGCCATACGTTGGTTCATTCCTCAGGGCAATGCCTTGACCAATCAGAGTCAAGCTGCCTGGTTTAAATTTCAAACAAAGCTTTGCAGTTAATTGTCGATCACCGTAAACTGGTGCATTCTCCATAACAATGCCTCTACCAATCAGAGTTCACTTGTCAACCAATCAGCACTCTCTTCGCATACAGTATAAAGTTGTTGTTTTCACTTACATTGGTATTCTTGCAGATTGTCTTGATGTGTGCAAGACAAAAAGCTTCAACAACATGTCTCTATTTTCAGCAATACCCTTGAGAAGGTGGTGGTGAGCCACCTCCTTGAACCATCAAAGCCCATCTGGTGTAGGTACACCCACAGTGTTGTTCAGGAGGGAGTTTCAGGTTTTTGACCCAGCAACAGTGAACAACATCATATAGTTCCAAGTCAGGATGGTGTGTGGCTTGAAAGGGAACTTGCAGGTTTCCATGAGTTCCCTTCTAGGTGGTAGAGGTCACGGGTTTGGAAAGTGCTGTTGAAGGGGGCTTGGCGAGTTGCTGCAGTCCATCTTGTCGATAGTACACACTGCTCCCACTGTGCTCCGGTGTTAGAGGGAGTGAATGTTTAAGGTGATGGATGGAGTGTCGATCAAGCATGCTGCCTTGTCTAGGATGGTGTGAAGCTTCCTGAGTGGTGATATTAATATAGGCAATGCTTTAAATTTAAAATGAAAGTTGAAAAGCAAGTAATTAAAATATAAACACGTTCAGTACACTAATAATGTGTTAATTATAAAAGATTGGCACTATTGTTAATATTTAATCTAGAAATTATGGCTTGTGATAAAAGTAGACAAATAAACACAAGACTTTTTTATTTGCTATTTTAACGCAGGCTTTAATTTAATTTGTTTAGGTAAGTTAATGATTCGGCTGAGATAGCAGACTGACGAATATCCTACAAATGCATTGCATGCTTGTTCGTTAATATCTACAACAGTAATGCCTAGGCTTCTGTTCATTTTTCTGTCAATTAACACTCTCTGTACTAATGCTTTGTCTTTCACCACACTATTTGCCTTTGCTCCATGACCTACTGATCAGTTATTCTCTGTGACCTTGTCCTATCAACACCTTCTCTTTTGTTATCTCTTGCCCCACCCCCACTTTACTTGCTTAAAACCTATCACATTTCTAATATTTGCCAGTTCTGATGAAGGGGCACGGACCTGAAACGTTAACTCTGCTTCGCTCCCCACAGATGCTGCCAGACCTGCTGAGTATTTCCAGCAATTCTTGTTTTTATTTCAGATTTCCAACATCTGCAGTATTTTGCTTTTATTTTAATGTCTAGACTTTAACCTCTTTGAGATGTTTTAAACAATCGGAAAATCCCATCTTTTTAATAGGTGAAGTTAATCGCAAAATCCCCAACTTTGGTCAAAATAAAGTACAGAACTTTGAATGAGTAAAATTGATATTGGAACAAACTAAAATACATTCATGTAGGTGAAAATCCCTGTTGGTGGAAAGCACCACATTTTAACTTGTAGTTCCAGAAATGTGCAAAGTATCATGAGGAAAAAGGCAATTTTGGTCAAATAATTATGCAGAGAAAGTCCAATTTATTAGTTAAATTTTCAATAGACTGACAAAGCAAACCGTTACTGGTTTAGTGACATGGCAAATACAAAGAGAATACAATCAATAACGGTTTTACAAGCTGATTTAAGCATTTGAATGGGAGGCTGAATAGCCATAATATAATCCGAATGTGTCGTGTACTGTACTCACAAAATCAAATCCACATCAGATGTGTGCAAACAGTAGCCACGGATAATTGCTGGTATTTGCTCTGAGAAATGGACTCCGGTGGAGAACACTGTTTCTAATCTCATTTTCAGCAGGGCTATAAAATTATTGCAAATTTCCTCGCTCAGAAGGCCTGTTTACATTGAAGGGCAGGCACTGAGGTAGCGTGGTGTTGGCACTAACAGAACTTGTCTGCGAATGTATCGATACACTCGTGCCCTGCTTAATACTGGCTGTGGGGGGAGGGGGAAGAGCCATGTTCAGTAATGCCCTGCTTTAGGTGCACGACAGCTTATAGTTTGCATGAAATAAAGCCGTATTACTATAGTATGTAATTATAAATTATTCTAATCGTGCAGCTTATCTATTTACTTCTCCTATAGTCCTGTCATTCTTGGATTGAACTTTTACACTGTATAGATGCACTGATTTGATGCACAGTGTTTAGTTACCATGCATTCTGTGATAACTGTACACGTGACTCCGAATTTGCACCAATACCTGAGGAAGCCGGAAAGATGTCCTTCTCCACTGATTAGTTGCATAAACCAGTCGCTTCCAAGGAGTGTTCCGTCCATGTACTTCAGAGGGATCACATCCATCTGCTGAATGGAGTGCAGGATCTGTGAGCTCCGAGCGGAAGGTACATTTTTCCTTATCTGACTGACACTAAGAGCAGCTCAAGTCGCTTCAGGCGGCAGCCGGCAGATACGTAATGTGAGTCGCCAGTTTGCCGCTGCTGACGTTTGGCGATTAATCATTCACTGTTTTAAAAGCCAACACTTAATTCCTCTGTAGCTTGTCTGCGAGAGAAGACCCGGGTATAGCGCTGATTCCTGTCTCCACACTTGTACCCATTCACTCATGAGTTAAGAGTCAGAATGCGCAGAAAGAAAGACGCGAGCTCCAGGAGATGCCGTTCCGATTGCCAAAGAGTTACGAGAATGGAATGATTTGAGAAAGGAAAGCTTTGCGCTAGATTCTCAGAAGATGTTGCCCAATGACTCTGCCAAGCACCTTGCCGTTCTAGATGGTGCCATGGACACAGCCAATGTTACTCGGAATGGGACTTCAAGCGGTACCCAATACAGTGCCATTCTTATCTCATTCATCTATTCAGTAGTATGCTTTGTTGGACTGTGTGGTAACTCCTTAGTCATATACGTGATCCTAAGATATGCCAAAATGAAGACGGCTACCAACATATACATCTTGAACTTGGCCATCGCCGATGAACTACTCATGTTGAGCGTGCCCTTTTTGGTGACCTCAACCTTGCTGGGTCACTGGCCTTTTGGTTCTCTGCTCTGCCGCCTGGTACTCAGCGTAGATGCCATCAACATGTTTACCAGCATCTACTGCCTGACTGTCCTCAGTGTGGACAGGTACATCGCTGTGGTGCACCCCATCAAAGCTGCCAGCTACAGAAGACCCACCATCGCTAAAATGGTGAACCTAGCAGTGTGGCTCATGTCCATATTGGTTATCCTACCCATCATTATCTTTGCAGACACAGCCACCAACTCCGACGGCTCAGCTGCCTGCAATATGCAGATGCCGAAGCCTGCCAAGCAATGGCTGGCAGTGTTCGTGGTCTACGTGTTTTTAATGGGCTTTCTCATTCCCGTCGTCGCCATCTGCCTGTGCTACATCCTCATTATTGTCAAGATGAGAGTGGTGGCTCTTAAAGCAGGCTGGCAACAGCGCAAGAAGTCGGAGAGAAAGATCACTTTGATGGTGATGATGGTCGTGACGGTGTTTGTGATGTGCTGGATGCCATTTTACATAGTTCAGCTCGTGAATGTCTTTGTGGGGCAACAAGACGCGACTGTCAGCCAGCTCGCCGTCATCTTAGGATATGCCAATAGCTGTGCCAACCCCATCCTCTACGGCTTTCTCTCGGACAACTTTAAGAGATCATTCCAGAGAATCTTGTGTCTACGATGGATGGACAATGTTGCAGAGGAGCCCATAGATTACTATGCCACGGCTCTCAAAAGCAGAGCCTACAGCGTGGAAGACTTCCAACAGGACCCGCTGGAGTCGAATAGTGTGTATCGCAACGGTACTTGTACCTCAAGGACCACCACCCTCTGACTTATCACAAGGCATTTGTACAATAATAGAACCCGAACAATACCGGAGAAAATCACTATCTGCGTTCATCTGGTTGCACTTGTTCTTTATTCATGGGAAAGATTTCTGCTGCCGTTTTCTGATTTTGCTCCCTACTCTGTTGCTTTAGGTTGTGAAGTGTGAGCGATGACATTTGCACAGGGCTGTTTATCGAGGTCGCGATTCTTCAGCTATTTGTATCTTTATTTTTATATGCATCGGGTATCTTTGTGAAGCTTTCTCTCTTATTTCAGGCTAAGGGGAAGGTAAAATGTTGCCGTGCCTGCACAGCTTCATGCCGTTGCTGGGGTAAAATGTAAGATTAATTTAAAATATGTTTTTGCATTCAAAGATTCAGGCTTCTTTGAAAATGTAAGTATTGTGGCATTTTACAACTATTTTACCTTTCCCCCATTGAATTCCACATGTTAACAGTCCGTAGTGTCACATCAAGGGCCAGAGGCAATTCTTTAAAGTGACCGGATGGCGGAAGTCAGTTTGTAATTTTTTGCTCCATAGGTGCTGAAAAACAGCAGAATATAACTGCCGGACTAACCTTGCTTCAGCTAGGAAATGAAGGATTGTATTACAACTTCCCTAAAATATACGTTCTTTAGACAATTAAAATGGATTTTTATTGCGTCTTTCAATGAGTACTAATTGAAGAACCCTATCTCGGCACTAATTTCACTTGGAATTAATGATTAAATAATCGAGGATGATTTTACCACTATACTGCAATTTAATAGAATGAGAAGGTGACAGCTTCAGCCCGTACAGTTTCTCTTCACTTCAGCTACTCTCCATGCCGTTTCAAATCTCTTTTTCGAGTTGCATTGTTTGCAGGAAAGGGGGTATTTTTCAAATGTTAGATGCAAATCTGTGCAAATGCCAAGTCAGGACCTACTGGAACTAAAAAAAAACTCAAGTTACAGTATTAAGAGCTCAAAGGCGTTTGAAACCTGAATCCACGCTTTTCTATTTAATTATATATAAGTGTATTACTGAACAGCAATTCCTATTTGTTCAAACAAACAAAAAGAACGACGCGCATTTCAAAATGCAAATTGGCATTGACAGGGCTCGGTTCACCACAGCCTTGATAAAGAGTTCGCAGAAGTGGCAATATGGTTTTATTGGCAGGGCTCGTCTCTTTTAACATTTCCTGCTGGAGTATTCGAAATGGCAGCGCTACTGACAGACTTTTAAAGTTGCATTTTGTTGTTTAAAAGACTCACTGACATCCTTTAGACAGTTTAGCAGTTCATATCTTACAGAAAACCTGTAAATAAATATCATCCAAGTTAAGTTTTCCGGCACGGGGTACACTATTGAATCAAGTCAAAGCTGAAAATATTAAAGCTGATGTGATATTAACTGATAGGAGGCCTCTATATTTGTTCTCAGGCAAAGTAAAACACGCGGTGTGAAAAGATGAGTTCAATGCATATACGTTTGGTTTGTAAATGTATCCTGTGCAATTGCACACTTCCGTTTAGACAGGTTTCTAAATGGCTACAATGTGTTGAGACATCCGTCCATTGCCATGTATCTACTCGTTTCTGTTGCTCAGTATGGCACTTTATAGTAGGAAGTCATCAAATCTGTGTTATTATTTAAACCAAGTGCTTTTAATTCTCCAACACATTAAAGATCAAGTCTGTGTTAAGTTATTTTTTAAAGAATTCAATGAAAATATCGGTACATATTTTAAACAAAGCCATAGTACATTTCAGGTGGATTTTTTCTGGTATTCAAGCGGTAGTGTTTTCATGGCTGCCGTCCAAACTTGCGTTTCCTGGAAACTACATTTACTCATCCGATCAATGTCAATATAACTACCCGCTTTACATGGTTGAAGTAACGCTAACTGCACTTTCCTATTGAATTTCTTGGGTTGTTGGCATAACTATATGACCACGTGTTCTATATTTCTCAGTCACTGCAATGTTTTTCTTGTACAAATTGCTAGTATATATTTCTAGCGTATCATTTAGCAAAAGTCACAAAGCAACTCGCAGCAACAAACCGGTAAGCAGAAGGCGGACAAAACTTCTATTCTTTTTGAATAGTTTAAGCTTGTAATATAATTGAATATACCATTGAGAAGAACAAAGGGCACAGCGCTGCACCTGATTTAAGTGTCCTACATTATCCGTGTAGCCTAAAAATCACTGATTATTTGCTGTTAGGAAGTCCACTCTTCCTTCATCTCAAACCAGATAAAGCATACATTACCCTTGTTTTAACGATCGTTACATTTCCCCATTTAAAAAACCTCCTACGGTATATTGAAGTTAACACACACTGCCTGTGGGCGTTGGTGTAATTGAGAGCAGTTGTAGAGCGCCTGGGCGTGGTTCCTCAGTGTGCTATACATTCGCTTATTTCACCGTTTTCCCTGGGAGCGTTAACTTCACTTTCACACGCTGAAGGGGTTTCCACGTAATGATTCGCATTTGCAACATTTCCTGTTCTCTCCGCGGCATTTTCGTTTACTTGATGAACAGAATCTGTATTTTTAGTCGCTAGACGATGTTCACTGGGTGCTTTTTTCTGGATGTCTCTTTTCCCCCGTTCCCTGATAATTATTACCGCAATTGCAATCAGCAGCATCAAAACTAAGATCCCTATAACGATCTGATATATTAGGAAGGACGCGTTTGAGTGAGCTTCCTGCCTGCTTTGTTCTGAACCTCTGAAAGTTGGAGAGAATGTAACTGTTGAATTTTCAGCTGGTTGAAGGAAATGTGTTGTTGGAGTTTTGGTGGCTGATGTAGCAACAAGAAATGAAGAGATGTTGGCAGCCATACTCTCACTGCCCTTGTGACGGCTCCTGGACGACTCGTTGAAGCCACGATCCAAAGCTCCCTCAGGAACACATTTGCTTTGCTGTAGGTCCACTAAAAAACCCTTGTCACAATAACAGAAGAAGTCTTCGTGGGACGGAAAACATCCATTTCGACAAGAGCCATCATTTGTTTTTTCCCAACAGCTGTTGCACAGAGATTCCAAGTTTCTAGAAGATGACCACTTCATTTCCCCTATCTGAAGCTCACACTTCAAAGCGATAGACTTGCCATTGATGCAACTAATGATTGCCACTGAACCCCCGGGTACACCAGAGAAAAACGAACTTTCACTCTGGTGGGGGGTTTTGTAAACCACCTTTCCAACTTCAGGATTTAGGCTTTCACACATTTCGTACTTGCAAATGAAACCATCTTTTTCTTTGCCACATGAGGAAGTTTTCCATTTAAGTTGGATTTGGTTTGTAAAGTTCACTTGAAGTTGCACACATCTCTCGTGTGTGCAGGTTGGCTGAGGTTCTTGAATCCAGGAACTGTAGGTGGAATGGTCATTCCCATTGACCCAGAAGAATCCGCGTAATGGTTTTTCAGCAAAGTAACACTGCTTGGTCTTTCTGCGGAGTCCTATCCACAGGTGATGCAGTTGTGGTGTGACTTTCACATTGGTTGCCAAAAGCTGCCGAATGTTCTCTGCTTCAGCCTGACTTTTCATGGTGGTCAAAATTCCTTTTTTGTCTTCGCAGAGTTTCTTTGCATGTAAAAAGGAGCCTCCGTCCCAGTGCAAACTGTAACACAGCCCACCATTGCAAAACCTTTGTGTTGTTGCGTGGCACTGGACCCCAGACTTTAGCAAATAATCCTGTAACCAAAGTAAAATGAAAACTGAACGAAGCATGATAGATTTCGCCGAGAGTATTTGCATTAGCACTGCTTTCTCAGACTGAGCGGCTCGGACTTAAGTTAGCTTTGTCTACACTTGACTCCCACTTCCCGACTGTAATAAAGCAAACTAAAATACGCCCCAGCTACAGGGGAAGTCTGGTCACTATATTTATGGCTTTTGTATCCTGTGGCGTGTTGGTAGGGAGTAGGAATTGAACACTTTAAAGAGACATTGTCCTCAGCAGAAAGTGTTTGCAAATATGAAGAGTTTTCCCAATCTAGGACAGTGTGGAGTGAAAGGCTAAATGGTTGGAATAGGCATAACTATTAACGTTATATAATAGTTATATAACGTCAAGGAACAAGGATTGTGGGTTCAGGGCAGCACAAATAGAATGAGAGAGGACACAGCGTACAGAGTAATACAGATAACTAGAGAATGATTCAGCTTTGAGGTCTGTTCTAAATAAGCATTGGGGTCCTCTATTACACAAAACCAGTCACGTGACATCTACTGAGTCAGGATGACATAACAGTTGTTGACAAAGAAACTGTACAAGTAGAGGTGTTGAGGAAGGGATATAAATATGGTATAAAACACTTGGCAAACTCAGCATTAGGAACTGCCTGGATTGATGATGCTCCTAGACTGATTAGTATTATAGGGGTGAATGTAGAGACATGCTTGTATTAGTCATGTGAACTGTCAAATAAAATCCATCAAGTTAATCTGACTCCTGGGTTGTGATTCTTCATTCAAAATGCGGATCATTCTGACAACACCATAAGAACGTATATCAGGTTAAAATTCATTGCCTCATTCTTATGTCAAATCATCACAATGGGTGAAATATTTTACTCTGCCCATGTCCAGCAATTGCAGAGAAGCAATTAAAGATAGTAAACAATGCTGAGCTATATTACCAAATCAATGGAGTTTAAGCCTGTGCAGTGCTTTGCTCAGGTCGCACCTTGAATATTGTGTTCAGTATTGGCCACCCAGGCGTAGAGTGGAGAGTTTTTTTTTATTCTTCATGGGATGTGGGCATCTCTGACAGGGCCAGCATTTGTTGCCCATCCTAATTACCCTTGACAACCGAATAGCTTGCTAGGCCATTTCAGAGGGCAGTTAAGAGTCAACCACATTGCTGTGCATCTGGAGTCACCAGATAAGGACAGCAGAGTTCCTTCCCTAAAGGACATTAATGAACCAGATGGGTTTTTACAACAACTGATGATAGTTTCATGGCACCATTACTGATACTAGCTTCCAATTCCAGATTTTAATGAATTAATTCACTTTATTAATTGAATTTAAATTGCACCAGCTGCCATGGTGGGATTTGAACCCATATCCCCAGAGCATTAGCCTGGCCCTCTGGATTACTAGTTCAGTGATATTATCACTATGCCATTGTCTTCTCTGAAGTGTGAAGCATTAATCTATAGAGTAAATCCCTTCCTGCAGACTGGAATGGCATGAAGGGAATTTCCAAGAGAAGACTCCACTTTCAAGGCAGAGGTTCCTGAGGGAAAGCTTGGGGCCTCATATCAATGAACAACTCCACCAGCGTCTTGATGTTGCTGCACAGTTCTGATTGCCACAGCACAAAAGAGCCATGGTAAAAGAAAGGTTGATTGCCAGTGCTGATCGGATGAACTTCGAAGAATGCTTAGAAAAGTTAGGGTTCTTCAGCCTCAAAGTGAGTTTATAGGGACAATAAGATAAAGAAAACAAGTCCAAGCTAATACTTATGGTTTCACTACATCAGCAGGACAAAAGAGTTCAGATTCATCATTGTGAAGGGCAAGTTTCGGATAAATATCAACAGTATTTCTTTACACACGGGGTGATCAAGGATTGCCAGGAATGATGATTGACACTAGGACTTGGGACTCATTTAAGAAGTAGCTATATACTGTGTTACGGCAAGTGAGGAAGGAGTCTCATGCTCCCCTCTTGTCCTTCCTCTTATTTGACTGCAACAGGGTTTATTCCTTTTTTAAACAGTGGTTGTGCTTACCACCTCAGTGAGTGTTTTACCTTTTACCTTTAATGTGATTGTGAAGAACCAATCGGACAGGTTTACTTGAGTTTAAACAAGAAAGAGGTGAGTTTATTACACTTAACAATCTAAAACCGATAATAAATTTATGCTACACATTCACACACACATTCACATGAAACTCATACACATACAAATAGATTATAGAGGGAAAGTAGATTTTGTAGATGGATTAGAGTCCAGAATAAATGGAAATTAAATACACAGTCTGTGAAGTTGGTTGATTCGGTGGTCTTCCGGATGAAATTGTATTCTTGAAGTCCTTGGCTGGTCAAAATGCACTTTGTGGCTGGCCCATTTGGCTCAAGGCTTTCTTGGAGCAGACATGTAGATGGCTCTCTTCCCCTGGTCTCTGTCTGTAGCAATCTTGTTATGACCAAAGCAGGTGGAGTGCACTGTTAATTCAGTTCCACTTCTCCACAGGTCACAACATGTATTTTTTAATTTTCCCACCTATTGATATGTTTAATCATATACTTTATTTTTCCCAGAATGGAACACACTAACCAGATTTCTTTACTGAACAACAAAATTAACAGTTTATTATAGAACGTCTTAACTAGTAATGAAGTAAAACATAAACACACAGATCAAATTTTTTAAAATCCCAACATTAAATTTTAAAAGTTCCCTTTTTTACCTAAGTCCCTTCACACTCATACACACACTGGTTAACCTAAAAAATAAAAAGGGATTTTTGGATCAGAGCTCTGCTACAGACAAAAAAAAAAAACCCGGGCAGATCACTTGCCCACCCCTGAAGAAAACAGCAGATTAGACATGCTGCACCAAAACTGGCACACTGTCCAACCTCTGAGCATATGCAGACAGGCCACCGAGATCGTCCTAGAACAGTTCTCTTCAGGAGGCATTGAGAATTATTTTTCGCAGGCTTTCTTCAAATACGGGAAACAAGAATGAATTGACACAATGGATTTCTCAGAGTCTTTTAGGGAATTGCTGGAAAACGAGCTGGGTTGTAGTCTTTTCTCCTTCCTTGATACTTCAGTAGACTTGACTTTATCTCCTTCCAGAAGCTAAAGCACACACACGCTGACACACAACCAGAAAACTTGTCAGTTTTCTGCCCTTCCAGGTGCTCTTCTGCTATTGGACTTGTCCAATCAAAGGAATGCTTGTCACTTCTCTGCCCCTGTTACCATGGTTTCTGTTCCATCCCTAACCCAAGTCATGTAACAACCAGCAATACTGTTGCCAATCCAGATTCCTCAGTATGCTCTTGATGGCTCTCTTTTTAAAAACAACCTGGTCCAACACTTATTCAGTGAAATATAAATTCCCTTAAAAATATTTTTTTAACAAAACAGAAACACTTTCATTGCAATCTGTAGGTTTGGAGGGTTCACAGTTGCAGACAGGGTTCAAACTTATGTTATCTGGAGAGAGAGAGAAAGGGAGAGAGAGGAAGTCACACAGCCTTCAATTGCTGCACTTTCCAAGTTACTGCCTGTCTGTCTTTGGTCAAGGAAACTTTTTGGCTTTTACAGAGATGGACAGATGGTCACATGACGGCCTCGTGTATTCACTGGAACATTCTAATGATATTCAAGTTTTGGAATTAGCTCCCCAGGCCCCAGGATGCCAATATTTACACCTGGAGAGGATTTGCTCTTTCAAAGTCAAGGTGTTAGGATTGCCTTGAATGCCATGCTAATGAAGTAATCTTAGGTAATTCAATCACTTAGAGCAAGTCATTGTTACAAGTTGGAAGGTATACCATGCACAAATATGGACATTGTGTGAGAGAGACTAAAGGGCTTCAGTCACACATCAAATGTCAAGATGCAGATAGTTGAGTTGGAAGTCTGTGTTGCAGCCATGCCATGGCATTACACTGAGATACACTTAGCCCAACAAACCTTTTTTAAAATCATCTGTGCCAATGGCCTCCTCACAGATAACACAACAATCATTTGTGTAGTCACCTGTTCCCAGGCAACCTAGAGAGCAGATGTTAGGAACCTTCCTTTGCAACACTCCATCAGTATCACCTCTGAGGCTCTCTCAGTCAAGGTAGGCAGTTCTTCCTCCTTCCTTGGCTCTGGCAGTACTCTCAGCCTTCTCTGTCAAATTAAAAAATATTTGTTTGCTGCTAATCTGCATTGCTGGAACCATCATTGTTCCTTTAAGGCACAATAGCTGTACTTTAACTCTTGTGCTGCACTAAATATTCCTCTCCTGTGGCTTGCGTACAATGCATGGCTCAATCTGTGCCTGAAGTCACAAATAGTTATTTAAATAAATGGTGTTCACAAAATCTCCCGACATCCATAAAATGTGTGTCCAATGCGAGACTTCCAGGTGAACTACCACTGTAACCAGAGCAGAAAATCCATCTTGTAATGCCAAAATGGCACCCAGGTCCATCTTATTAATTCACATTCTCTAATGTGTAAAGGTTATAGTTCAACAAACAGGGCAAAGATTGACAGCATGCACAGTGAATTCATAGAGAGAGGTATTGGAAGATGCTTTTCTGCAAAGCAGGCAGAGGTTTGTGATCACATGGCACAATTGAACAGAAGCATCCACCAAGGTGCTAAGAGCTATCACCCTTGAATCAATCCACAGTCACTGATAAAGACAGATTTTTCTCTTGCTGGGTTATTTGGCTTAGTGCCTGCACATCTGACTCACCTTTGACCCTGGTGAATTTCCCAGGTCAACCTAATTTAAATATTTTGGATAAGATCATTGGTGGGATTCCCATCTTTGGAAGCTCGCCACCGAGAAGGTGGACACAAAATGGTCACTGTGGCTGGAGCAGGACACCTGCAGCAGATCAAAGGATCAGGTTTCAACCGGAGTTTAACATTTTATAACTGGTGCTCTGCATCTGTGTATTGTACATCCCTGCATCACTACTAAAGAAATTGTGGCTCTATTTTGCAGTAGAGAGTGGCATTATTTTACTGCGTTTTTGCACCAACACATAAACTGGGAATGTAAATGCACTAGAACACAAAATTCCACAGTGATTTATGTTTTTTACAAAGTAGGTTTGGTATCGATTGGTTTCTTTTTCCTTAATGAATTCAATGGTCTATCAAAAAGCTCTGCCACAGAAGAAACAAGCTATTACTCATTTCAGATATATTTCACCACTTACAAATCTCCTAACTGATAGTTCATGTGAGAAAGACAAAAATAGCCCTTCCTACATGAGAGAACGCTAAGCTTTTTTTCCCTTTTGCAGATGTAACTTTACAAGAGGATTACAATTAATTTTGCCAATAGAAATACTTCAAATAAATCAGCACAATAGTATTTGGAAATAAATGACAATTTAAATAGCACACCAGCCTAATATCACATAGACAAGTTTCAATAGAAACAATTTTTCATGACAAAATGTTTTTCTTAAATGTTCGCATAACCTTTAGCTGTTTAAAATTCTTACAGTGAATGGGTTCCTTTTGCTTAAAAGTTCAGAATCATAAACTTGTCCTTTGTGTTTTATTCATAGAATTATATTTCTCTGCTGATTTCCTGGGATTGTTATCATTGGATGATGTGAAGAGAAACCGTGGTTTAGCCCTAGCCCTCCTCAAGCCTCTGATTAAAATAGCAGATCGGGTGCCAATTGTATCACAAGGGCCCGATCTACATATTTAAAGAGGAGCTCACCAGTTTGAGCCATGTGGCCTTGCAGTTAGATCGGGGAGAGAAAGGAATAGGTAAGTGACCCCCCCCACCCTGCAATCATATTTGCGTCAGGACCATTATTTCTCATAAATTTTGAAAATGGCTTTGATTGCATTGCATGATTGAGAACTACGAGCACAGGCAAGATCATGACACGTTAGTGGTGGGAGAGTGGAAAGATGTACAGAGGAGTATTGGTTCAGATGTCATAGTCAAGAGAAGGACTCCTGTACCAGTGTGGCCTAATGTGCCTTCCACATCCTCTTCTGGCTGTTACTGCTCCTACAATAATTGCAGGTACAGTTTCCTCCACCAATATCCTCAGGTGTGGAGTGCTAACTGGCGCGAGTGTCCTCTACCTGTGTTCTCAGGTCCTCAGGTGCTGGGGGGAACCATCAGCTACTTATGATGCATCTCTACTGCAGCATCCTCAGCCTTGCCTTCCTCCATCTACTCCTAGCAAGAACAACGATAGTTCTTTTGACGATATCTGAAGAATCCCACTCACCTAAATGTCTCATGCAGTTGCTCTTAAATGGATTAATACCTGCCTTTAATTTTATTTTTTTGTCACTTGATTATCATTTTATCACCTTTTATTATCTTTTGTTCATTTTCCAGTTTCCTTCTCCATTTTTCTTGAATCATTTCAAATATTTTGTTTTATCTTTACATTTACACCAACCTCCCTATTTAATCATATAGGTTCAGGTTTAACTTTTATCTTCCAATTCTACAAAGGACATTTTCACTTCCCTACTGTATGTTTAATGAGATTTGATTTATTTTCTCTTTATGACACCAACCTTCCAGCTTTATCTCTCAAAGCAATCATTTCTTGTTCTTCCTTCATTACCTTGAAATCATCTCTGCTAAAATTATGCACTCTCATTCAACTGGAGCTTAGCATCTGGTGTGCAAACATTTTTGTTACGCCCAAGACTATGACATAAACCTGTAAATTTGAATGCAATCTTCAAATCTCAGCATAGGCAAGATAACTTTCAAGTGTTCTCTCATACCAATGTTGCTTTTACCTCAGTCAGTGATAAACCAGGCATTCACTCTTATTAAAACCTGAGCAGCTTTCTGTGCCACCATCCCATTTCTACTAATGATAAAAAAATTGTGCACCAATAACTCATACTGAATACATAGCAGTGTGAGTGGGTTGTAACATAGTGTACTTCCTATTATACACAATTGCATAAATATTGGGCTGAATTTTACCGACCCCCCCCACCCACCCCGACGTTGGGGTCATGGCAGGGTGGGGCCTGGAAAATGCCTCCGGGCCTCAACGCTGGGAAGCCACTGTCCCATATTACTGGCAGCGGCGAGGCCTTGTGGTGGATCCCGCCACCCCCCGACTTGGCGACGGGAGACACATTTAAATATGTTAAGACATGTAAATTAAGGAATAATTACTTACCTGATTCCACTGGCCGTCCCACTCCAATATTACAGTTGGTGGCCGGCACTCTTGTGCCTTCAGATCCCCGTCTGGGGATCCGATGTGGGACACTGGTGTGGAGGGGAGAGGAGGTAAGTATATCAGTGCGGGAGGGGGCGAAGCGAGGCCAAACTTATGTGATTGGTTTAGTGGGTGATGGGAAGTGGTAAAGCTAAAGGTTTCTGACCTTTGGCGGGGGAAAGGTCAGGTACACAAGGTGAGTATTCATGGGGGGAAAAGGGCAAGGGATGAAATGTAAGGCTATTTGGGAGGGGTGGGAGAGGGGTTGGAAAGATATGTTTAATTATTTTTAATACTTTTAAATTCAATGTCCCTTTAAAAATTTCAATTGTCATTTAGGGCTCTAAGCCCTTTAAAAATGGTGCCACGCCTGCACACATTGGGAGGGGGGTGCAGTCCGCCCCAGCCATATAAATGAGCCGCTGCGTTTAGTATCGTGGCGGCTCCGTGGAGCAAATCCCGCGCGTGCACCCCGCCATCTTTGAAGCTCGCTGGTAAAATTCAGTTCATTGTTTTACTACACCACCAAATGCAATACAACTGCATTGTATTATCGCCCTTCCTCAGTTCTCACCACAAGGTTGAACCAATGGCAATATGATTAGGGCTATAGTTGATGGTAACTGAACAAGTCAAATTAATTTCATATACGAGATTCAGAGATATTTTTGGCATTTGCGGATCACATTCCATAATTCTGTCAGTTTATAATTAAGGCCTCTCCTTTACGTTGACAGAATAAGTTAAATTGTGTTTCTCTTGCTTAGGACTCTGGAATGTTTACTAGAGGTCACATCTGTGACTGTCCATTCTCCATGAATGCCACAAATGAGGGCCTCAATCATTTTTCAAAAACCTCCACATCTGAAGAATTCATCAAAACCCTTCACATGTGACAGCTTCTCAGGCTCACAATGAAACACTTGGTCAAATATGGCCTGTTTTACATCCTGTGTCAGAGAGCAGTCCAGCACTGGCATCGTGAAAAGACCCTTTAAAAAAATCCCTTTCATTACCCCAATGAATATAGGAGCAATTATTATTGCCTACAATTGTTAGCCCCACTTTCTCCAGTACTATAGTTGTTTGAAAGGTTGCATGATTTTCCTTTTCCTCTGTGATCTATAGCAATTATACCAATTAATTTATCGTCCTAGATTTCACAGAATGCCACTTAGTCTGGTGTTGAACTGAGGCCAATCATCTATGATTAGAGACAGATCTTCTGTCATTTATATTTAAATGTTCTAATCATTTTAAGTTTGCCGTAGTAGAATCATGTCTATCTTTAGACTTTAGCTTGCTCTCATTGAACTGATTGTACCCACTTCTCCTTCCCTATTTAACCTTCAAGCTCCAGTGCTTTCCTTACACCTGGGAGAAATGTTCAATGAAGATGATTGCTTTGGTTCAAGATATAATTCAAAAAAGATATTTTGTGACAGTGATGATGAACATCTGAAATCATATATTCTGCAGTGGAATTCAGAGCTTGTAATGGAAGATTCTGATGCCAAGTGCCTGATAAAATGGCAGCATCGACCACAGAAGACCCAGAAAATAGAACGGTGTTCAATGTATGGAGTTTCCTTGGAACCTACTGCAAATAATTTTCCAAAAAGCTTGAATTAATTTGCCACAAACAAACATACTTCTTCTGGAATAGCATTTTATTTGGGACTGAGAACTCTGAAAAAAGTCTTGAAATGGATTGAAGCCCGAGCACTTTCACAAAATGTCAATTATACCATTTCACGAACACAATACGATCACGAGTGAGTTAAAGACTATCCTGATTTTTCATTCCCTGGTGTGCATTATTCTAATGTATACATGTCTGTATTATTTTATATGACATCTCATGGAGGGGCAGACATCAAGAGGGGAACTGACTGGCCTTGACAAGGCCATTAGGGATCATGAAGTTGTTAACCATTCATGCTAGAATTATTGGAGGTTGCTGTGGTGTGCTGGAGGTGGTGTATATCTTGATTGACTATATCAAAACCAATAGAGACTACTAGGGAGAGGACTGAATTCAACAGCCAGAACAAGAAAGGCATGTTATATAGCATTAAAATTAAATGCCATACCTTTTACTTCTCACCCTATGGAAAGTAATTGTGGATTTCGAGGAATCTCTGTCAGTGAGGAAATAATATGTAATGCGGAAGTATGGGAAATAATCACCGTACCCTGTCAACAAAAATTAGGAGATAAATTCACACTGCAGAATCTGTCAACAGTAATAAAGTGATGAATTTTATGAGCGTGCCGCAAATAACAGTGGTGCGCTCTGATCTCAGGCGATCTTCTGGCGCGGATGCACCATCGCTGACCCCCTGTGATATTTCACGTGGGGGCTCATTTACATGGAGGGGACAGAGCGGCTGCCCCCGATAACATAGAGAGGTGGCTGCTCCGTCCCCGGCAACGGCGTCCGGCACCACCGTGCAGACGCTTATGCCATTTTTAAAGGGCTTCAAGCCCCTTATTGACAGTTTTAATTTTTAAAGCGACCATTACCTTTAATTTATATAAAAACATTTAAATACTGATCAAAGCTCCTCTTCCACCCCCTTCAATCATAAATCAATCAATTTATTTCCCTCTCCCCCCACCCTCCGCAAAACCATTTTTGCCGGGCCGACCTTTTACCCCCAAACTATGTGATCTTTGCCCTTCAACCCCTTCCCACCATCCCCCCAGCTAATGGAGTAAGTTTCCTCTGTTCCCCCATCCCTCCTGACATGAAAATTAAACTCCTCCCCCCTCCCCACCAGTGTCTCGCCTTATTGTAGAATTATAGAATGGTTACAGCACAGAAGGAGGCCATTCATCCCATCATGTCTGTGCCAGCTGTTTGCAAGCCCTAAAATTTTATGTGACTATGAAGGCACGGGACGTCTGGCCACTAACTGGCTGCCCGGTCTAGGTATGTTTATTTACATTTATTTGCATACATTTAGCAATACAAATAAAGGCCCTGCTGCTTAGCGGCGGGGGAACCGCACCGAGGCCTTGCGGCCGCTGGTAGAATGCAGCAGAGCCTTTTCGGCGTCGGGGGTTGTGGTGGACCTCTCCCAGAATAACTTTCCAGGTCCCGCCCCACGACTCCCGACGCCAGAGGGCTCATAAAATTCAGCTCAAAGGATATTAGATTGAACTTAACACCAAGTGATATGAACCCACAGGGGAAACCTGAACTTGAATTGAAAAATACAGATGTAGAAAGGATTGAGGGGAAAAAAAATTAAAGTACTCGGATCTCAATTTTAAGTCCCGCTTCCCCAGTCCCAACGGGCAGGTAAAAATTAGGCAAGAGGTTGAAATCAGAAAAATCAAGATCCCGTTTCGCACCCTGCTGTGTTCCCAGCTATTTTAATATTAATGGGGGTGATTCAGGCCCTGAATAAGGCTCCGACTTAAAGCAGTTGGGATCCTACTTAAGATTCAAACGTTGCGGTCCGATGATGTAATCGGTGCACCAATATAAATTTAGCGTCCATGCAGTGGGAGTCCCGCACTGTTTGCTGGCCAGCAGCAACAAGGTGGGAGGAGCTTACTGGTTTGTTTTAAACCTTTGCCTTTCTTTGAACTCCATGTGGGGCAGAAGGAGCAGGAGCACTCCCCACTGGACCCTTAAGGTGTATGTGGGGCCTCCCCCAGCCCAGGTCTTCCTCCGATCGTCAAGGAATCCCCAGCACCAGCCTGCCCTGACTGATCACCTGGTCTCCTTCTACCACCATGATTTGAGGGAAACACTCCAGCCACTGGTTGCTGGGGACCCTTCCCACAGGTCTTTGGCATCAACCAAATTTACACTCCCACCCTCCGGCCTGCCAAGTAGTCAATGTGGCAGGATGTCGAGCGTATCTCTGCAAAGTTTTATTTAACTGATGCCCTGCCATTAAGGCCTTGCGGCCTTCATCGCCCACTACTGGGTATGTCACAACCTCTCCAGTAATATCAAGACTTCTGTTTCAGAGTACTCTTATAGTTGAAGACACACTACTGCCCATCTGATGAGTTTATAAACAATGAGTGGTTATTTTGACGTCATCAAATCCAAAGACTATTATTGTTTATGTTTTGTTTAGTTTAGAGATACAGCACTGAAACAGGCCCTTCGGCCCACCGAGTCTGTGCCAACCATCAACCACCCATTTATACTAATCCTACACTAATCCCATATTCCTACCACATCCCCACCTGTCCCTATATTTTCCCTACCACCTACCTATACTAGGGGCAATTTCTAATGGCCAATTTACCTATCAACCTGCAAGTCTTTGGCATGTGGGAGGAAACCGGAGCACCCGGAGGAAACCCACGCAGACACAGGGAGAACTTGCAAACTCCACACAGGCAGTACCCGGAATTGAACCCGGGTCGCTGGAGCTGTGAGGCTGCGGTGCTAACCACTGCGCCACTGTGCTGCACAACACGCTGCCAGGCAGCTGCAGGCTTACAGGTTGTTTGTTAGGACACTATAGTATTTCAACATGAGAATTTTCTGTGCCTGCTCCCGAAGGATCATTGCTTTTCATGGGCTCAGGCAGAGTTTCCTCGGGAAAACTATTTGAAAATGGCAGGAAACAAGAGTTAAACATATTGAAAGTTGACTGCTGCTGGCAATTTGCCTCTGCCTAGACCAAAGAAACAAAAACCTTTTGGGTGGATAAATTAGCACAGGAAAGGCCAACTAGCTCTCTGGAGATCTTAACTTATTCTCATCAGAAAAGGTTTATATTAAGGTCAATGTTATTTCATTAAGGATCCCAATGGCATGCATACAACTTGTATATAAGTAGTTTTGAACAATGAGAGAATGCAGGGAAGCGATAGTGGAGAGGGGAGAGGTTGGTATTTAAAATAATTTCAAGCCATTTCCACATCAGTAATCATTTAATGGATAAAGTCAACAGTTACAACAGTAATATCTGCAATACTGGCCTGCGTTCTAATTTCAATCTTGACTGACCCAGTTAGTTCCATGTTTTCCATTTAGCATTATAATGGCCCAGATTTTGCACTCCCAAGAGTGGAGAATGCTGAGACGTTTGCTGCTATTGAGGGCTGCAATGGCTCTGCTACTTCTGGCGATCGCACTTGTGCTGAACCCCTGATGTTGTGGTGTGCCTCCATGGGCTCCAGAGGAGTGCATACTGATGGTCCCACTGGGCCCGGCCGAGACCTGTAATACAGCAATTTAGGCTGTTTGCCCAGAAGTTACACTCATTTTCACTTTTTTTTAGGGCTCATACTAGCAGGCACAGAGCCTGCTCAGACAAGCATTCACCATTAGAAAGGCACCAGCAGCATGAATTTAATGGCCGAGTTGGATCTATTTAAAATAAACATTTTAATTTTTGCATTGAATATATCACAACTAAGCTGTGATCTGCTGACTTGCATTATTTACACAGTGACATTTAATTTGAGTTGAGTGATTCAGACTGAATGTAAATGAACCAGTACGAACCATAAAGGTAAAATCGTTCAAAGCACTCGTGACAATTCAGGGTTTGGACGGTGCTATGCATTGCTACATAAGTTTAAGAACTTTCAGATTGACTGAGTGTGACAGATATCAAAGTACTTGGCAAACAGTATATGGATAAGGGCGACAGAGCTGGATTAGACATGTCACTGTACAGTCCCTTTGAAATTGAGCATGATGAATGAAGGAGAAGGCGTAGTAGCACACATCAGTTATGTTCAATCTTCAAGTGACGTATTAAGCATGCATTGAAGGTGACCTGCAGCAGAAGTTGATGGGAGAAGTGTTTCCACCAGTATAGGCCATGCAGGTAATTCACTGAACTGTCAGGACATCTGGAATTTGTCTCTGTGCCAGCATTTGGAAGAGTCTGAACTATATCTAGTCTCAGTCAAGGGCTTGTGTAACTCGTCATCTTCTTAGTCATAAATAAACTGTCAGCTATAAAAACTTCAAATTAGCTGTGGGCAGGACTAGATGTTGGTCACCATAGACCAATAATCCTTGACACTTGGTTCAAGTTTGGTTATCATTCAGTAGGTTGGCTTCCATAGTAAGTTCGCTAATTTACAATTGTTTTTTTAAAAAAAAAATCATAATCCCAAATTTAAAATTTTGAAACAGTTCAAAACTGCTTAAAATCATTATAAAGCCCCCACCTGAACACTGACTGAATGACTTAACTGCTTGACTTCAAGGGACATGTCTTCACCTAGTGACATTCATGGGGCATGGCCTTGCTGACAAATGTGCCTCGCTGCTAGGCCTTGTCAATGATTTAATCACTGCACCAATGCTGCAGTCTCGGAACCAGGTAAGTTCGGATTTTTTGTGCAGTCAGCGGTGAACTCCACCACTTCACCACTGACCACAAAATCTGGGCCAATATTTTAAATTTTTTGTGCATTAAAAAATAAGAATTACCAGGATTTTCAAGAACAAAAAACTACAAAAATTAAGAGGAATTCAGTGTTGTTAGTGGGAGCATAATTATTTTAAAAACTACATTTTGATGGCACTGCATGATGCAGCTGTGAGGGAAATCCCACATGCCAAATGGAAAATATTAATTTTGTCATATAGAACTCTGCCTGAGACCATTTTACTGGGCGTTATTACAAAGAACTTTTAAAAAGCAAAACAGAACAGCTAAGGATGGCCATGCACAATTTGCTTATGAGAAGCAAAAGGCCAGCTGAGAGACAGAGGTAATTACCCAGTCTAGCCAGAACAATGGGGGTGCTCCCTGATTCAATTAACTAGAATGGTTTTGTCAATGTTGGTCATCAAAAGCCATCGACACCCACTGACTTTGAAAGAGCCAAACACCGCCTCCCCCCACCCCCCCACACCAAGTATGGTTGCACAGCTTGAGAGAACAACTTTGAATTTCAAAATGCCTTCCAGAAACTTCTATTTTCAAACAGAGGTGGTCACATGACATACCTGTCTGTGTAACTCTGAGTTTGTAAATTGTGACTCAGACGAAAGACAGTAACTGAACTCCAAGGAAGGAACATCTCTCTCTCCTGTCTCCCTCCCCAGCAAAGTCCCAAGGGAGCCTCAGTGGCAGCTACTAAGCCTCAAGACTACCGATCCTTACAGGCAACAACAAGGGGACGCTGATAAAGACTTTCTCCTGCCTTCCAGAACCAGAGAAGCAAACCTGAATTGTGCATGTGGTCCAGCAAGGACTTCAAGTCTTTTAACTTCAACTAAAGACACCGAAACGCAGTATTTCAATTCCATTTATTGCGGACTTTACTTCAAGCTCCCAACTCTCTTTTCCCCTCTGTATCTATTTGTGTGTGTGTGTGTCTCTCTCGTATTAATGTGAGCATGGATGTGCCGCGTATTTTAGTAATTTTAACCAGTTTAGAGTGATAAGGGTAACAAACTTACATCTTTCTTGTTTAAACTCAGAAAACCTGTCTGATTGGTTCATTTGCAAGTACATATTAGAGTAACAGGAACAAGTGTTCACTGAGTTGGTAAGTTAAATCACTGTATTAAAAGGAAAAACCCTGTTGCGGTCAAACCAGGAAAGGGGCGAAAGGGGAGCCTGAGACCCTTTCCTCACCTGGTCATAACACAGCTGAGTGCTGAAAATCCACCATCCTCCCAGAGGGCTCCAGCTGCAACTTTGGCAGGAGGCCATTGAAAGAGCTGCAAATTAGACTAGATTGTATTGCACTATCAACAGGAGATCTTTGAATGCCCTTAGCCTACTGCAAACTTCTGTACTGAAAACAAGACTCTTGGCACAGTTTTCTACTCTTACTCATTCTCTTCCAGACCTCAAACCTGAAATTCCTTACCTCTCTCCTACAAACTTTACATTTTTAAAGCCATGGCAATACTGCCTGGTTTACCTCACGATAGGCCTGGGCCCTTCATCCTGATCCCCAACCTTTCTCCCCTAGTGCTCCAACAACCTTTATTCAGCATGTAATGCTGCAATTAACTTTGTGCATTCCATTCATTGACATTGAGAGAGAGTTCTATAATCAGGAACAGAACTAAATATATTTTTCAATTTATACACTGTCGATGTTCTAGACTGAAAGTGGATAGTCGCAGTGCTCATGTGTTTCTGAAATAAATGTGTGTGTCAGACTTAAGCACTGGTGAATCCTGTGATACTGGTACGGTCATGAGAATTACAGCATAAGATTAATTTAATTTTGGATTCTCACTGCAGTGCATGGATGATGCATCTACCTAAAATGCCTATCTGGACAACTATGATACAGCTTTTTGCTGCTGAGGTTGTATTGTACCTGAGGCAAGGGAGGTGATTAAGTAGTTGAAGAGTTTAGTACAAGGAGTAAAAGATAATTAGGGAACAGAAAACTTTCACTGTGCTCCACTGTGCCAAAGAGTAGAAGGACTGTGTTTTTCTCAGAGTTTCTCAGTGACTAAGGGCAGAATCTTATGGTAATAGGCTGTAAGTGTGAATTGGGACCATTTTCATGTCACAGCCCCAAAGGGATCAGTGGTGCGTTGGAAGGACAGATCTTCCGGGAGGCAGCCAATTCCGTTGCCACCTTTGCTTTTGCCATCTAATTAAGGACAGTGGGTAGGATCGGGAAGTGAGACAATGATTTCGGGCAGCGTATTAGAAGTTGGCCAGCCAGTCTTCATGTGTCTGGAGGAAATTTAAACCTGCTGACTGGGAGGAGTGCTCAAGATGGGCAGAAAGGAGGGAAGGTCAAGGGCTGTGCCATGATTCGCAGACACCTCCCTTGGAGTTATGATGGAGGCAGTGTGGCCAGACAGACATAAGCTGTTTCCTGAGAGTGAGAGGAGGTGACCAGCATTATTGATGAAGGAGGCTTGGCTGGGGGTGGCACAGAAGGTCTCCGACCACAATGTCATGAGAAGGATGTGGAGACAGTGCCGCAAGTTCTTCAATGACCTGGAAAGGTGAATGGCATAAAATCTGCTATAAGTAAGGGTCTTTTGAACATTGCTGGCCTATGCACTGCAAATGTCCAGCTCATAGTGTATGAAGGAGGCATGAGCAGCACCACCATCTGCGGAAGACGTGAAGATGGCAACGTGACAGAGAAAGTATACAGATGTTCTTTGGCGCAAAACCATCTCAGCTGCTGAGATTGACCCTATCATTCATGAAAGTGCTCACTTGAAGGAAAAGAGAGTGCATAATGCCCAGGAGAGGGGGTGAAGCAGGAGTGGACCGGCCCACATTGTTGTCCTGACGCCAATGGAAGAGGAGGGCCTGGCAATCACATGACACTTAACAGGACATGCTGTAGCTGAGGGCAAAATGAGGATTCGATTGAGAGAGGGTGAATATCTTATGCATGAGAAATGGTGCATTTATGTAACCGACACAGCATATTTGATCTTATTTGCAGATTTTGGCAATTGAGACAATGATGGAACTGTGAAGAGGAAGGGATGCAGAGATGTCACATGCAGTGACCTGTTTTTTTCTTAGCACCACAGGGCCAATGCCAGAGGAACAGCAAGAGATGGCGAACGAGCAAGTGAATGGCTCCGAGGCCAATGGACACTTGGAGGATGCAGCATCTATTGACTTAAGTGTACCATTCACCAGCGCCGATACAGGTATCTCGGCAGGACATGCGCTGCTTGCGGAAAGTTTGTCATACATTGAGGAGCACAGCACATGTGAGCAAGTGACTGAGACAGTGGAGACTGGTGGCAGTCCCCATCGGAGGGCGGAGGACAGCACCAACCATGCTCAGGTGGTCGGAATGCTGAACCTCACGGGTCATTCGCAAAAAGGGTGCTCATGGAGCAGCAAAGGGAAATATGTGAACATTTGACGGAGGCTGTGCACGTGCTTGGACAGAAGATGGAGGGGTCCAAACATGACATGAGTCTTGCCGTAGCTCAGTCAAATGAGCATATGAGTGACTCCATTGAAAGAGTGGCCACCCTCATGGAGACTCATATACGCCAGGCCAATGATCAGAAGCAAGGATCAGCAACGTGTCAGTACATAGACACCAGTATCCATGGTAAAAGATTTTGAGGTCCGTGACTGGTAATTTCAGAGACGAGAAATTTTCCATCGGCTTCATCATTCCGAACCGATGGACTTTTTAAAAAATTTGCACTGTCAGTTTCACAGCTGACAGGTTCTGAGAGCAGGAATGGTGCTTCTGAACTTCGCACAGATTCATGGTTTTCCAGCGGGTTCCTATTTTTTTTAAAAGCCCACTGGAAACCGCCCCCCCCACCACCCCCGGAATCTGTCTGAAGTTCGAAAACCGCTGTTCCCACTCTCAGCAATGGTCGGGGCGGGGGGGAGGAGGAGTGCAGAGAGGGAGAGAGAGAAAGTGGGGGGATGGAGAGAGGGACAGAGAGAGAAGGGTACTAAGAGAGAGAGAGAGACAGGGGGAGAGAGACGGGGGGAGAGAGACGGGGGGGACAGAGAGAAAGGGACGGAGAGGGAGGGACGGAGAGGGAGGGACGGACGGAGAGAGAGAGGCGGATGTGGAGAGAGACGGACAGAGAGAGAGGGGGATGGACAGAGAGCGGGAAACACAGAGAGGGGGGAACACAGATGGGGGAACACAGAGGGAGGGGAACACAGAGTGGTGGAACACAGAGAGAGGAGGAGAGAGAGAGGAGAGAGTCAGAGTGATCAAGATCACTCCTGACAGATGAACATCTATCCAGAATACTGTGCATCACTGCAAAAAGTATGCGGGCAGTCATTGATTACTTGTGCAAGCAAAAAGTATGCTAGGTGTCTCACTAAATCAGTGTCCAACATAGTGATGAGAAAGTAAGTCAATAAATTAGTCTTCTCATTTAAAGCTTCTTCACAAAAAATGCACATTTGTTGTTTTGATTAATAATAAGCTAAATTTTTAATGTCTTTATCTTTCCGAAATTGTCTCAGCTGCCCACTATGTAAGACAAAAATAGTAATGCTGCCCCCATGCAAAAATATTGGACAGCCCTCTCTCTCCCCCCTCTCTCTCATTCAGTCCCTTGCAGCTAAGTTATTTTAAAACACACGTTTAAAGGCTTGTGTTACGTAAACTCATTTTAAAATGGCAAAAGTCAATTAGGTGATGTCTTGATTTCTACACTCTGGCATACATTACTTTCACTTGGGACACAAGCTGAGTGACATGTTGAAAGTTGCTGGACCTTTACTTCTATATAAATGTCACAATTCCGAGGCTATCCATTTGGAATTACATTGTTCCAGAACTTGTATTGAGGGGAAAACAGGCAAGAAAATCCAAGGAATCTCCAGAAGTCAGCTCTGTAAGGTCCTCATGAATACATGAGTATGGTGTAATGGAGCTGTGTGGTATTGGCAAAAACAGGATGCTGCTGACCCATATACAGTAGTTAGTAAATACAATGTAATGGATAACTTTAATAAGCCTTAATCTATGATGAAATGTCTACAATTCCTTAACAAAATCCATGCTGCATTTGCAGTTTTAAAAACTGTTGGGGAAGACATAGTAAAACATTTTTATGTTTCAATGACCATGTTAGAAACAGTCATTAACTGATTTTTAGTTTGCTGTGAATTGGATTAGACAAGTTTTACAAGTATTTCAAAGATAAGCAACTGCAATGTGCATCATTTACTATCCAGTTTGAGGACAGATAAACTGAGTGTCCAATGTCATTTGAAGGTTTTCTGTATCATATAATTACATTACGGTAAATGTACACCTTTGCTAATAGGTATCGGATTTGGCTTGGACATAAATTGGTTAGTCTGGAGTACAATCTTACAGATAGTGACTAAGCATTTTATAACTGAATAATACATGCAGTAACCACCACTCATCTTTTTGTAGAAAAGCTTTATGTTAATTGTTTTGTTGGAGTTGAATCGGAATCAACAGTGATAGACTGAGATATATGACATAAGTGAATTTAAGAGAATTGCTTTATTGGAGGAACTGAAGGGAGCTCTTTATTTGTAATTGTGTTTATCTAATTTTGTTACTAGCTTTGGTGAGTAAATGAAATTTCCTCCATGAGAGATGCCGTTGTTTCTGTATTTTGGAATCCATGACCTGGTTTAACCTGTCAAGATGATTAAGCTAGTCTAGGCTACCTACCGTTTAATCTCTCTGTCTTTTTCTGTCCCACTCTGCTTTTCTGTTTTACATGACTATTCTGAAGTACTATCTACTCTATCCTGTAAAATTCTCCTGATTTGGAGATCACTGCCCTTTTGTTGGCTGCCCTGTCTTCAGACACATATTACAAGCAAAAGAAGTTGTACAAACATTGACCATCATGGATTAAATTGTCTTGTGACAATAGCAGTGTGAGAAATATTCTGTCTTCTTATTGCTGATTTTTCTACTGCTTCACCTCAATAACCACAATAACAATCCTCTCCTTGAGTTTCATGGTTTATTGGATGAATTTGCACTCCTGACACAGTGTGAACCTACAGAGGTCATCCAATAAGTTCCATCTACCACCCCATAATATGGTGACATGCTCTACTTTGTCAATAAAAGTAATTCACATTGGCATTGCATACTATTTTGCTTGCTAGCTAGCTAATACAGTTGTGCTGCTCTCCATTGGTGTTTGAATGCTTAGCTACTGCACTTATAGGGAGAAATGGGTTTTAAATCGGACTGTGTTTTGATGGCATTAGATTGGCTATACACTTTATGTACAGATTAATTGCCCCATGTCCGTGGCTGAGTCAATAATTTTGTCAAATGTCCAGGGTGCAACATGTCGGTGCCTACCCCTGATCAGAAGCCTTGAGAGTACTGTTGCAGTGGCAGCATGCAAATACACGGAAGCAGTGGCAGGTGCTATTGTGCTCCTGCACAGCATCTAAGTGTAGTTGTGTCCTGAAAGGGCTGAGGCACGCAGGCCTGCTGGTGATGGGGCTCCTCCTCAGAGCACCCTACAGTAAATGGCCATCCCCCAGCCATTCTGCCAGAGAGAGACTGATTCCGGCCCCCATGACTGAGAATGCCCCTGCACACATGCAGCTGGGACAGTCAGTGGCTGAACCCTCAGGGGCATGGAAATCCAGAGGACAGCAGCCACAGACATCTCCTTTGGCATATCAGGGAATGGAGCAAACTGCCTCCACGTGAACCTCAATCACAGGGGGAGCACCATGTAGAGCACAAGCCAAAGATCTCAAAATTACAGTAATTTCACCAACAGCCACACATGGATGTCTCTTTCATTGATTGTTACATAAGAACATAAGAACTAGGAGCATGAGTAGGCAATTCAGCCCCTCGAGCCTGCTCAGCCATTCAATATGATAATGGCTGATCTCATCTTGGCCTCAACTCCACTTTCCTGCCCATTCTCCATAACTCTTCAACCCTGTACTAATTAAAAATCTGTCTATCTCCTCCTTAAATTAACTCAATGTCCTGGCATCCACTGCACTCTGGGGTAGTGAATTCCACAGACTCACGGCCCTTTGAGAGAAGTAATTTCTCCTCATCTCTGTTTTAAATCTGCTACCCCTCATCCTAAAACGATGACCTCTCGTTCTAGATTGCCCCACAAGAGGAAACATCCTCTCTACATCTACTTTGTCAATCCCCTTAATCATCTTATATACCTCATAAGACAAACCCCTCATCTCTGGAACCAATCTAGTGAACCTCCTCTGAATTGCCTCCGATGCAACTACATCCCTCCTCAAGTAAGGGGACCAAAACCTTACGCAATGCTCCAGGTGCAGTCTCACTAATGCCTTGTACAGTTGCAGCAACACTTCCCTACTTTTATACTCCATTCCTTTAGCAATAAATGCCAAAATTCCATTTGCCTTCCTTATTACCTGCTGTACCTGCAAACTAGTTTTCTGTGATTCATGCATGAGGACACCCAGATCCCTCTGCACCGAAGCACTCTGAAGTTTCTCTCCATTTAGATAATAATTTGCTTTTCTATTCTTTATTTGCTTCTGACCTCATAAGTGTCATGCCTTTCCTGTAGGCTCAGATAAATGTTAGCTCATGAGTACCCTAGACTACAGGTTTACTTGTAGGGCTGGCATGGTGTGGCAGTGGGTGGGGGAAGGCAATGATTTAGGAGGCGGCAGGTTAGGCGATAGTTTTGAAATAGATTAGGCATTTGCCAATAGATGAATCAAAGAGGGCATGTTTGAAACCGGCAAATGCAGAATGAGCCCTCTTCGGAAAACCTGACATGGATGAGGGCCTCCCTTGCTTCCCTTCCATGGATTTCCATCTACTGACGTCTCAGAGGAGCCTCACCATGGGCAGCATGTGCCGGCTGCAGCTCCTCTTCATTCTCCTTGTCCTCATCATAGGATGGTCAGGACTCAGGCCAGTCATCTCTCTCCAGTTCCATTCCTCACTGCATTTCCATGATGTGCAAGGCACAGCACATGCCCACTATGTGAGAAACCCTTGTAGGTGCATACTGGAGGGCACCTACAGAACGATCAAGGCACCTGAAAAGCATCTTGAGAAGTCCTGTGGCCTGCTCGATAGTTGTCCAGGAGGAGCAATGGCATCAGTTCTACCTTTCCTCTGCCTCTGTTGATGGGTTCTAGATGGGCTTCATGAGCCATGCCTTCAATGGATATCCCTTGTCAGCCATCCCCGGAGGCTATGGGTGGGCTGAACAATTGAGGCTCCTAAGACTGCCTGAGAATGAAGAGTTGTGACAGCTTCCCAGGAACCTTGCGCCAACTTGCATGAATTGTTTACAGTGGTCACAGATGAGCTAAACGTTCAGGCACTGGAAGCCCTTCCTATTCATAAAGACCCTGCATGCTGAATGGCTACATGAGTGCATTCTACCAACCCCTGCACCTGACAGAATCCTGCCATTCAGGCAAATCTGACAGCCCTCACACACAACTGGCCTCATTCGTGATAAACTTTATGTATTTATAGGCCCTAGCGTACAGGGCACCTGTCACTTGCCTGATGCAGGCATGTGCCCAACTGAAAAATTCTACAAATGTCTCCAGCTGATGCCTGAAATAAGCCTGTGGCATAGAGGTTAAGGATGACTGTCACTGGCTGCCTGCACTCTGGGGCCTGAGTTCATCATTCAGATGAGTGCAGATGTCTGCGACCACCTGCCTCGCGAGGCGCAGCCTTCCACCACACTGCTGCTATGAAAGGTCGATGAAGCTGAGGCATTGCCTTTAAATCCTCCTTCAATGGAGCCATCCTCTTCTGCATCAGACCCCTACTCTAACCCATCTGTGGCACTCTGCTGCCTGTGTCTGCCTGTGCTGCTCTCCATTCTGTTCTTCTGTGTTCCAGCCAACCACTGAGTAAGTGGACCCTATTACTGGATCCACACATCACTACTGTCCAGTGGGCAGCCCTGGTCTCCTTGATGCTTGTACTGACCCAATCCTTCAACAACACCTTCCAAACCCATGACCTCGACCACCTAGAAGGACAAGGGCAGCAGATGCATGACAATACCATCACCTGCAAGTTCCTCTCCAAAGCACACCTCATCCTGACTTGGAACTATATTGCCATTCCTTCACTGTCGCTGGTTGAAAATCCTGGAACTCCCTTCCAACAGCACTGTGGGTGTAACCATAACACAAGGACTGCAGCGGTTCAAGAAGGCAGCTCACCACCACCTTTTCAAGGGCAATTAGCGATGGTCAATAAATGCTGGCCTAGCCAGTGGCACTCACATTCCCTGAACGAATAAAAAAACCCACAAAACTTTAATTCACAGAGCCTTTTTACTGAAGCACCATCAGAAAGCCCACTACTCGAATGCAAGTGTCTGACAATGTAAGGACTCATCCCTACTGCCTACCCCTTTAAACCCATAATAACATTAGGCTTTCATTGAACAATGGCCTCCTGCTGAGCAGCTGCTTCAGCTGAGCTGCCGAGGTGCTGACACAATGTGAGGCCCATGTGATGTTGAGAAGATTTGATATCTAACTCAGATTGCTGCCTAATCAGCCTTGAATTGGCAATTTTTGCCTACCTGCCGCTGCAGGCGCCTGGCTGCTGCCTTTGATGTCCCGCTTCCAGCAGATCACTGAGGCGGGAATGCATCAGACTGCTGATCTGACACCCTCTCATGTCAAAATTTCCTCCCAGTCCCGTCTTCAAGCCGGCCTCCGCAGGACTGGGAAGATTCCACCCTAAATGTGCAATACAGATCAGGAAAGTCACAAGTTTGATTACTGGTCTGGAGTGAATTCCCTGAAATCAGCCAATGTGGCAGCAAGATTGCTACAATTGCCCTTGAGTTTAGGAATGGTAGATGGCAGAATGTGACTGAGGCATCACCTAATTCCTGCTTGCTGATATACTTCATATTCTCTGATACTCTTTTCAACTTCAATGGTGTCTTCCACGATAGAAACATATCAATAAAATGCAAATTCTTCATTACAAATCTGGAGAAACAACCTAAGGTTCTCCACATAGTACCCCTCCACATGCATCAATGCAACTGTCTACCCCAGCCCATAATATTTTTCCCCAATCATTAAGTTTCACTCATGTTTGTGAAGAAATTGTTCAGGCCTACTAATCAATGAGTTTATTTTCTTTGCTAATTGTTTGTGTTGTTGATTAGTACTTTTAAAAAAATCATGGTCGTTGTTCAGTGTCATTCAGCTGCCGCATCATCTGATGCTTTGTTATGGTGGCTGTCACATCTCAGGCTGAAATGAATCACACTTGAAATCACAGCTGTAACTTTAACAAAGATTTAACAAGTATTTTATTAAAGACTTCTGTAGAGTTCTTGCTTACTGCTCTCACTGTTGCTACAAGGTATTGACCTTACAACAACCCCCAGGTCAGGTGTTTAACCAAAATACAAAGCTACTTTTAGTTTCCCTTCCAAGTACCATATATTCTCTAATACTCAAGTTCACAGATACAATCATGACATTCCTCCCTTATCAGACAAATACATGTCCATGATTTTTGAACATAATCCCAACATATAATCTTCATATCGTTTTAGTCGTCTCTCGCGCCATGGACTTTCTGTTGTCTCAGGAACTCTGGTCACCACGCCAAGATTAGGAAATATCATCGGTCCCTCTGGAACCGATGTTTCTCCCTCTGAATAGCAAGCTGTCTGCCTGCCAACATCATCACTGGCTTGGGCTTTTGAATTGATAGATGTCAGCTTCACCTCAGCTCCAACATCTGGTTGATCTTCTGTTGCGTCTTTGTCACCATGATACTTTTTAACACATAATGAATTTCTGTCATACAGTACTCCTTCTGGCGACTGGACGGTCACACAGTTTCCCTTCTTGGCGATAACAGTGCACGGCTTGGGATAATATGGTGTATTCATCTTACTCGGACTCTCCCATCTCAGCAATACTTCATCACCTGGCATCACATCAGACTGTCTAGCTCTCCTTCTGTGGTTTGCATATAACTTTGCAGCACCCTTTTTCTCAGCATCATGATCTCGAACTTCCTGATCAACTCTAGTGTCCCTCAGCTCTGGTATCTTGGTGCGTATTTTGCGTCAAAATAACTTAGCTGGGCTCTTTCTTGTCGTCGTGTGTGTAGTTGCTGTATACATGGCCACATATGACAACAACACCTCCATCCAGTTTTTACCCTCAGCCTGAGCATCCTCATCCCTTTCCATAAGAATTGATTTTGACTTTCCACTTCCCCATTTGCCTGTGGCCATCTAGGTGTTACTCTGTGATGGTGAATACCTGTGACTTGCAAGTAATCTGCCAAGGTCTGTGAAATGAAGTGTTGTCCATTGTCTGAATACAATGTGACTTGTAGACCATGCCTTGCAAATATTTCAGTCAATGCAAACACCGTTTTCTCTCCCATTGTAGACTTCATTACCACATACTCATAATAACGGCTGTAATAGCCAATCACCACTAGCATGGACTCTCCTGATGAAAATGGACCTAGGAAGTCAACTGCTACGTCCTCCCATGGTCCAGCTGGTAACAGTGTGTTGCGTACTGGTTCTGGTGGATTGGGTCTACTGACAAGTTGACATCCATGACATGTTTTGACAAACTGTTCCACATCTTTCTCCATCCCTGGCCATCATATTTTGGATCATAAGTTTTGCTTAGCACTAACCACTCCCAAGTGACCCTCATGAGCTAGCAACACTAGTCTAGGCCAAAGCTTTTGTGGCACTATAAGTCTGCTCCTCTGAGAATATACTTCCCAATTGTGCACAGTTCATCTCGTAGAACGATGTATGCTGTGAATGGGCAATTCTCCCAATTTCTAGCTTGGATTCAGGATGAATCTCCATGTCTGATGTCATTCATCTCCACGTCTGATGTCATTCAATTCTGGATCTTTGTCTGACTCTCTTTCAATCTCTCTAGTTTTAATTGCTCTTGGTGTAGCACAAAGTGCACAAATGATTTAGCTTGCTTCTGTGAAGATCTGTGTGTTTGATGCTACCTCAGTGGTCATGACAGCGAGTCAGCAATGTTCATCTTTCCAGCAATATGAACCACCTTGTACTTGTATTGCTGGAGTCTGAAAACACATCGTTCGATTATGGCACATGGTTTGGATCTGGGAGAATAAATCATCTGTAATGTCTCCTGATCCATCATTAATTCAAATCTATGCCAAACAATTATGCATGGAATGTTTCACATGCCCACACCAGTCCTTGGGCCTCTTTCTCAGTCTTAGAATATCTTCTCTCCACATCTGCTTGCATAAGCAATGATTCTCAGGCCCTCAGCATGCATTTGCACCAGCACTACTCCTAATCCTACTGGACTAGCATCTGCAATGACTTTCATTCATGCTTTTGGATCATATTATCCCAATGTTCGAGCACTTGTCAAGCTGTCTTTCAAAGCTTTGAATGCTGCTTTCTGTTCTTCATCAAATCTGAACCGTTCATTCTTTATGGTTAACTTCCTCAATGGTTCAGCCAGAGTAGCGAAGTTTGGGATACACCTCGCACAATAGTTCACAATTCCCAGAAAATTTCTCACTTCACTAGCATTTTGTAGTTAAAATGCCTCTGCTATTGCTTCTAGTCTTTGGCAGGATTGATTCCACTGCTCGTGAGTTTGTGGCCCATGAACTTTAGCTCTGTCACCCCAGCAAGCACTTATCTGCATTTACCGTAAATCCTGCTGACTGCAATCTAGCCAATACTAATCTCAGCCTCTTGTCATGTTCCTCTCTATTGACCCCATGAAAAATGATGTTATCTGAGATATTGGCTGTTCCTGCGATCTCTTGTATCACCTTATGAATTTCGTGTTGGTAAATCTCTGGTGCCACATTGATGCCAAATAGCAATCTCTTGTATTGGTAAAGTCCACAATGAGTGAATCAGGATGAATCTCCAGCTGATGGTATCACCATTTTAAGTCTAATTTAGAGAATACCTTGCTTGTTGACAACTCTTGAAAGATTTCACCCACAGTGGGAATTGGGTGACGTTCTCTCACTACCGCTTCATTTACCTGTCGCATATCAACACAGAGTCTGATGTCACCATTTGGTTCAGGCATTACCACAATAGGGCTCACCCATTGTGTTGGTCCTTCAACTGGCTCTATGATGTCAACCAGTTCTTTGATCTTCCCTCTCAGACCAAAAAGTGTTCTGCTGAGTGACAGGCTTCACGTTCTCGTCAATTGCTAATCTCACTTGGCAGTTTTGCAACTTCTCAATTCCTTGAAACACTGGTCCAAACTTCTCTTGAAGCTCCAGCTAGGATTTCACAGAATTCACTTTCAATCCAATGTGTAGCACACCCAAGGCCAGGCCAGTTTCTCTACTTATTAGAGGCTCACCATTTCTTCAATCACTACAAACTCTGCCTCCACACTCCGATCCCCAGTTCTCACAATCACAGCGAAGCATCCAACAGTTTGAAGTGGGGTTTTAGATGTCTAAGGATAAAGCTGTTAGACACATTTTCGAGATGTGCACTTGATTCTCTTTATCTTCAGTTCCTCCCACAGTGCTCTGCTGATGACATTACTGTCACTGCCTGAATCTACAATAATGCTCACTTCAACACCCTCAACAATCACTGGAACTTTCTCATGGTTACTTCCACTGACAGAAAACATGTATCCATGATTTCTATTCATGTCCTCACTCACTGCATCTTCTTCAATTTGTTTTACAGTTGTACTACTTCCACTTCTCTTTCTTTTACATGCTTGCCACTCTGTTCAGCTTTGGCTTCTGCACTTCTTGGCAAAATGGTCTCTGCCCCGGAATTTTCTGCATATCTTTCGCTTGGCAGGGCAGCAATCATCTCTTCCATAGTGCCCCAAGCTGCCACATCTGAAACATTCTGGCTGGGATTTTACCTGTGGCAGACGGGAGCCTGCCACTGACTGAAAAGTCAGTGGCGATCCCACTTCCGCCTCACCTGTGGATCCGACCGCATTTTGCAGGTCGACGGGCTTCAATTGGTGTGAGGCAGGACTTCCACTCACTTGAAATAGGAAGTCCTGCCGAATAGAGCTGCCAGCCAATCAGCGGGCCGGCAGCTCTTAGTACCAGCAGCGCTACTGGGAGCGGTAGCCACTGCTGAGACGACAGCCCAGGGTGAAGAAAAGATGTCAGGGAGCCTGGAGCAAAGGTAAGTTTTGGTTACCTCGCTGGGGTAATTGGATGGGCCCCAGCAAGGCAAGGGTGGTCAACTGGGAGGAATGCGGGGGGGGAGGGGCGGGGTGTGTTGGGTTTTGGGGGTGGTTGGGGTAGCAGGGGCTGCCCTCCATCGGGCACAGGTTGCCTGATCATGAGGGCCCCCCTCCAGGGCGTTTGAGAGCCACCTGCTTTTGTCAAGGGGCTTCTCTCGGTCTAGGACGCCCACTTGCCATGCGCAAAATCTGCGTGGAGGTGGGCGAAGGCCCTTAAGTGGCTGTTAAGTGGCCATTTAAGGGCCTTGATTGGCCTGGGACGGGCGGGCCGTTTTTCGCCACTGCCTCCCTGCGTAAAGTGCCGGCGGAGGCGGGAGTGTGTTGGGAAGGGATCCTGGAACCTCCCGCTCCATTTTACGTCACCACCACCCCCCCCCCCCCCCCCCCCACCCCCACCCCACCACCATCCTGCTCTTTGGGGTGGCATAAAATTCCTCTCTCTCAGACTTTTGTGCTTTGCATTAACGTGTAGTTGGATTCCGTTGTGTCACTTGATTAACTTCAGATTTTGCTGTGCCGATGGTAGAAGTGGGACCAAGTATAATGCTGTGAACTTGCCCATCCACTGCTTCCAATGCAACTGCTACCTTCAAAGTGTCATCCAACATTAAATCACTTCCTCTTTCCAGCAGCCTGCGTCTCAACTTATCTGACTTGCAATGTTGGACCACCTGATCCATTATCTGGTTATTCAAATCGCTCACAACATAATTGCGTCCATCTGACGCCTGCCTCAAATGAGTCACAAATTGGACTATTGTTTCCCCCTCTTTCTGTCTCATTTGACGGAAAACATATCTTTGGAATGTGGCATTTGGCACCACCACATAATGGTCCTTCAAAGCTTTCACTGCACGTTCAGAATCCACCTCTTCTCCCATGTCAGGTAACGTTTTGAAAGTCTCCCTCACCGACGCACCCGCATTGAACAACAATAAAGCCCATCGCTGTGCTTTCTGCACCTCCATTGCCCCTTTCAAAAACAAACCACAACTATCAGCATACACATCGAACTCCTCCAGCCGCGCTTTCCTTTTCACACTGGCGGTACTGGCATCACCTGTCGGATCAAACGGCTCAATTTTCAGGACTGCAGATATATCAGCTCCAGCAAATGCCATGATAAAATTCTAAATATCTCCCAATTTACCTCGTTGCCAATGTCACATCTCAGGCTGAAATGAATCACAATTGAAATCACAGCTGTAACTTGAACAAAGATTTAACATGAGTTTAATTAAAGACTTCTTGCTTACTGCTCTCACTGTGGCTACAAGCTATTTGACCTTGCAACAACCCCCAGTTCAGGTGTTTAACCCAAAGTTACTTTCAGTTTCCCTTCCAAGTCCCAGATAGAGTCAGAGAGTCATAGAGTCGTACAGCATAGAAACAGGCCCTTCGGTCCACCACATCCATGTCGACCATAAAGCCTATCTATACTAATCCCACCTGCCTGCATTAATTCCATATCCCTCTATGCCTTGCTCATTCAAGTACCTGTCCAGATGCCTCTTAAATGTTGCTACTGTTCCTGCCTCCACTACCTCCTCAGGCAGCTCATTCCAGATACCCACTGTGTAAAAGGTTTACCCCTTTGATCCCCTTTAAACCTCCTCCCTCTCACCTTAAATCTATGCCCTCTAGTTTTAGTCACCGCTACCATGGGAAACAGACTCTGGCTATCTACCCTATCTATGCCTCTCATAATTTTATATACCTCTATCATGTCTCCTCTCAGCCTCCTTCGCTCCAGGAAAAACAGACCCAGCCTATCCAATCTCTCTTTATAACTCAAGCCCTCCAAACCAGGCAACATCCTTGTGAATCTTTTCTGCACCCTATGTTCGCTAATACTCAAGCCCACACATACAATCATGACTGTGGCTACCATTTAACATTAGTTTTTGTTGCATTGATCTGATACTTGTATTGGTCAGCATCATTCAGTTTAGTGCCTTTTAATCTTTCTTTTGCTGTACCAGTCAAGGTTTTGCTCTTATAATCACATTTTCTTCTGGGTTCTTTAATTTATGGTAAATACACACAGACACACACATACTAGTAGGTCTCCTATGACATTGCAACATGGTATATTAGAGAATATGGTCTCTCACTCACCTGTCTCTTGTTGTTTTTCTCTCTCATGTTTCTCCTTTCTGTTTGAAGGAAGTAAGGGGTCAGGGAGGAAAGGGAAAGGTGAGGAAGCATAGTGAGGAGAAAGTAAGAGATGGGCGAGGGAGTGTGGGCTGTGGAGTGAAGGATAGAGAGAAGGAAAGGGAGGATATTTGGGGAATTGCGTGATGGTTGAGGGAGGGAAAGGAGAGGGGAGAGGTGAGTGGAAGGACAAGGAGAGGGGGTGGATGGGAAGTGGGAAAAGAAGTAAACAGCCTTCTAAATATTTCATATAGGCATGCAGCGCTGCTTGTGACATTTGCTTATGTAGAAAACTAAATAGAGACACACCACTGCCAGGCTTTTGCACATAGGGAGTAGCAGGAGCTGCAGTGGCAGCTGACAAAGGATCGGCGACTTAGAAAATGGCTAGTTCCCATAATGGGCCATGTATCAGTCAATCAGGCACCGGGGTCAAAATTCATATACATAGCTCTGCTTCTATGGGCACTATGAAGACTTACCTGGCTTTCCTGGGGTCAGGCAGCACCACCAGCAGGGAATTCTAGATCAGTCAGCCTGGCGTTGGTAGTGGGAAAAGTCTAGAGTCCATTATCAAATATTTTATAGCAGAGCACTTGGAGAACGGTGATAGAATCAGACAGAGTCAGCATGGATTTACGAAAGGAAAATCATGCTTGACAAATCTAGTAGAATTCTTCGAGGATGTAACTAGTAGAGTTGATGAGGGGGAGCCAGTGGATGTGGTTTATTTGGACTTTCAGAAGGCTTTCAATAAAGTCCCACATAAGAGATTAGCGTGTAACATTAAAGCACATGGGATTGGGAGCAGTGTATTGCGATGAATAGAGAATTGGCTGGCGGACAGGAAACGAAGAGTAGGGATATTGGGTCTTTTCCCGAATGGCAGGCAGTGACTAGTGGGGTACTGCAGGGATCGGTGCTAGGACCCCAGCTATTCACAATACATATTAATGATTTAGATGAGGGAACTAAATGTAATATCTCCAAATTTGCAGATGACACAAAACTGGGTGGGAGGGTGAGTTGTGAGGAGGATGCAGAGAGGCTTCAGGGTGATTTGGACAAGTTGAGTGAGTGGGCAAATGCATGGCAGATGCAGTATAATGTGGATAAATGTGAGGTTATTCACTTTGGTAGCAAAAACAGGAAGGCAGATTATTATCTGAACGGCTATAAACTGAGAGAAGGGAATATGCAACGAGACCTGGGTGCTCTCATACACCAGTCGCTGAAGGTAAGCATGCAGGTCCAACAGATGGTAAAAAAGGCAAATGGTATGTTGGCTTTCATAGCGAGAGAATTCGAGTACAGAAGCAGGGGTGTCTTGCTGCAATTATACAGGGCCTTGATGAAGCCACACCTGGAATATTGTGGGCAATTTTGGTCTCCTTATCTGAGGAAGGATGTTCTTGCTATAGAGGGAGTGCAGCGAAGGTTTACCAGACTGATTCCTGGGATGGCGGGACTGATGTATGAGGAGAGATTGAATCGGTTAGGATTATATTTGTTGGAGTTCAGAAGAGTGAGGAGGGATCTCCTAGAAACCTATAAAATCTAACAGGACTTAACAGGGTAGATGCAGGAAGGATGTTCCTGATGTTGGGGGAGTCCAGAACCACGGGTCATAGTCTAAGGAAAGGGGGTAAACCTTTCAGGACTGAGGTGAGAAATTACTTCACCCAGAGAGTGGTGAACCTGTGGAATTCGCTACCACAGAAAGCAGTTGAGGCCAAAACATTGTATGTTTCCAAGAAGGAGTTAGATATAGCTCTTGGGTTTAAAAGGATCAAAGGATATGGGGCGAAAGCGGGAACAGGTTACTGATTTGGATGATCAGCCATGATCATAATGAATGGCGGAGCAGGCTCGAAGGCCGAATGGCCTACTCCTGCTCCTATTTACCTTGTTTCTATGTTACCTGCATTGCCCCCGTGGCTTTGTTCACTCTTGAAAGAAGAAGTATGAAGCAGTAAGATGGGCTCCTCAGTAGCGTTAATAAAGGGCCAGGCACCCTGATTGTAGCTAAGTAAATTTTTTGGAATTTCGTCCATTGCAAAGTGTCTGCAAAAAGAGTTTTTTGGAGCTGTTAGGGTGAGTTCCTGGCTTTGCCAGAATGTGTTGTCGCATCCTCACAGGGATAGCAGATGAGTAGGTGATCTTCCTGCATGGCTGTAACAGGTATGGGGGGCAGCAGTTGCAGCTGTTACGACCAGGTGACCAAGGTGTCAAGGGGTCTTTTTCAGCCTTCACCTGGTCTTATTGTAACAGGATTTAATTTTCAAACACATTGTGTTTTGAGCTCCCCCTTGGCGAATCCCCACCCACCACCCTCCAACCACAAGGCAAAGAAATGAGCACAACCAGGGTTTCTTAGATTTAAGGAAGAAAAGTGAAATTTATTAAAACTTAAACTCGAATTCATTTAACGCCTACGGATACACACCGCGCCCCAATCTAGTATGCATACATGATACGCACATACAAATAGAGACAGTAAAGAGCAAAAGAAAAGTAAAGTGGAGAGATTTGAGGCACTTTCAGAAGAGTTTCTTGTTACTGTGCTTCGAGCTCACTGTAGTCCTTTCGTAGGTAGTTTTGCTTTTCGTTGGGGCCCAGTATTCCTCTTAAACCTCGTTCACTGTAGGAGACTTTTCTCTCTTGGGGTTCATACATCTTCAATGGTTTCCAAAGCTGGTGAGAGTGAGATGAGAGCAGACAGAAGAGAGGTCTTTTCAGTCCAGGAGCAAACAGCTTTCTGAGTTCAAATTCTCTGTGGCAAGTTCAAATTCAAAAAACTCCAACAGCCAGTTAGTCATATGACTAAACTGGTCTGACCACCTCTTCCGTGTATTGGGGAAGTAGGGACTGGTTCCTTTGTTCCAACACTGTCTGCTAATATGCAAAAAAAAAAGGTCTTTCTGGTGCGGGGCCTGGCAATTCCTTGTGATAGGCCCTCTTTTCTTCCCAACAACAATTTTATGTTTAATGTCCATGTGGCAAAATTATGTGCCTCATTCTTGGCCTGCATGACACAGTACTTGTGAGCCTGCAACACCACAGGGAGATGGAGCAGAGGCTGTTGAGATGGCAAGCTCTATGCCATGCCCTCTGCCAATTTGGAGCTGGTTTCCTCTATGCCCCTTGACAGAGACATGAGGCTGCCTGACAGGATAGCCAATGCACCCAGCATCTCGTTCATCAGCCCATCAGCGTTCTCCTCGTCCTGCGAGGTCCTCAAATGAGTCTTGTGCAGCAGAGCCCATCTGCAACCTCACCCACCGGTGAGCCGGTGAGCTGGCAGACAAAACATCCTTTCCCCTTGGCCTGGTGGCAGCACACTTGTGTCTGGTGACTCAACATGTGCTGATCCCAAGTGTATACTAGCCTCCAAGGTATGTGCAGTACCAGTATCTGGGCTGGTGGCTGCAAGTGTCAAATCAAATGACAAGGTCCCTTCATCAGTGCTGTGCTGTTGCTCTCTTTCCTCCTCCGGGGGCTGAGCAGGTGGCAGTTCTCGGGTGTCTTTAAGCAGGAAGTCAGAAGGGGAAGGTTGGTGTGAGTTAAAGGGCTTGGGGTGTGAAGCAGGAGGTCCATGGTCACACCATTATCAGCTTGCTCATCATACCAGATAGCAGGATGTGGGTGTGCCAAGAATTGAGAGGAGCGTAAAGCAGGAAAAATGCCATCATCCTTGATGTTCTCAAAAACATTGAATGCTACGGACCTTGTCACAGCCGGGATCCGTGATGCAGAAAATCGTCTCCTCTGTAGGGCTCAGGAGATGCAGGCATCCTTGTCCCCTGCTGGCTTTGCTCTGTTTCCTTCGATGGTGAGTCACCTTGCCCTGCAAGATAGAGGATAGAATGTCAGTGATTGTGTAGCTCTGTGTTTGAGTGATATACCTGCCATAGCTGAATAGCTGGAGGTATGTGTAGGCAGTGAGAGGTGGGTGTGAAGCTGGCAGTGTTGGTTGGTGTGTGAGGGTTAAGTGGAGTATCTGGATGTTAGGACTGAGTCCTGAGTGCCAGGGAGTGCTGCTGGGTGAGTGATGGGGTGTGGTACATGAAGCAGTGTGAGAGGTTGGTGGTGTGGTGGATAGGAGATTTCATTTGACGATGCATTCACTGACCTTGACCATCTGCGTGAGGTCATTAGACTTCTTGTGGCATTGCTCCTGGGTCCTCGGGTGCAGAAGCTGGGAGTTGACCTTCCTGGCCGTGGGATTCCATTTCTTTGTGAGGGTGGACCTTGAGGGTCTCCTGGATTCCCCAGAACCATAGTGTCTCGCTGCATGCCCACCTGCACCACTAATGCCTCCAGTGCCGCATCTGTCTTCCCAGTTTGCAAGAATTTCCATTGCGGAAATATTTTTGTACAGCTTCCCTTTAAGCGACAGTCTGCCTTACAAAAGAGAAGGTTACCTGTACTACATGATCACTTTGCACATGAATGAGGGCTACTTAGAAAGTGTTTGAGCTTCATAGAGTCATATCACTAAGGGAAGTCAACTCACAGTACAGTAGGGGTCAAACATTTCTTGAGAAGCAAATTGATTAAAAATACCATTATGTGGAAACAGTAAAGCCAACAAAAGTATTCCAGTTTGAGATTTGTTCCATTGCATTCCCATTTGTTAAGAGGATAGTGAATCTTTATATCATAGAATGCTTACAGCACAGAGGGAGGCCATTCAGCCTGTTGTGTCCATGACAGTCCTCTGCAGGAGCAACTCAGCTAGTCCTACTCTCCAGCCCTTTCCCCATAGCCCTGCAATTTTTTCTCTCTTCGGGTCTGTATCAAATTCCCTTTTGAAAGCCCTGATTGTATGCACCTGCACCACAATCTCAGGCAGTGCAAACCAGATCCGAACCATTTGCTGCATAAAAATGGTTTTTCCTCCTCTTGTTGTTGGTTCTTTTGCCAAACACCTTAAATCAGTGTCCTCTGGTTCTGGATCCTTCCACCAATGGGAACAGTTTCTCTCTATCTACTCTGACCAGACCCCTCATGATTTGGAACACCTTTATCAAATCTCCTCTTTATCTTCTCTAAGGAGAACAACCCCTGCTTCTCCAATCAATCCATGGAATTGAACTCCCTCATCCCTAAAACTATTCTCCTAAACCTTTTCTGCAACCTGTCTAAAGCCTTCACATCCTTCCTAATGTGCGGTGCTCAGAATTGGACACAACACTCCATTTGAAGCCAAACCAGCATTTTATAAAGGTTCAACATAACTTCCTTGCTTTTGTCCTCTATGCCTCTATTTATAAAGCCCAGGATCCCCTATGCTTTTTAACCACTTTCTCACCCTGCCCTGCCACCTTCAATTATTTGTGCACATATATCCCCAATCTCTCTACTTCTGCACCCCCTTTAGAATTGTGCCCTTTATTTTATATTGTTTCTTCTCATTTTTCCTACGAAAATGTATCACTTCACACTTCTCTGCATTAAATATCGTCTACCACCTGTCCTCCCATGCCATCAGCCTATCTATGTCCTCTTGAAGTTTATCACTATCCTCTTCACAGTTCACAATACTTCCAAATTTTGTGTCATCAGCAGATTTTGAAATAGTGTCCTGCACGGCCAAGTCCAGGTCATTAGCATATATCAAGAAAAGAACCTCACTGTATACCTCACTCCAGTCCGAAAAACAACTGTTCACCACTACTCTCTGTTTCTTGTCACTCAGCCAACTTTGTATCTATGCCGCCACTCTCTCTTTTATTCCATTGTCTTAAATCTTGCTGACAAGTTTATCGTGTGGCATTTTTGGAAGTCCATAAAAACCACATCAACCGCATTAGTCCCATCAAGCATCTCTGTTACCTCATTAAAATACTCAATCAAGTTAGCTGAACACAATTTGCCTTTAACAAATCCATGCTGGCTTTCCCTAATTAACCCGCACTTGTCCAAGCGTTTATTAATTTTGTGTATAGTTCACACATCTCTGTTTATATTTCATCAGATTTCTTTTACTATTTACTCAATCACTGTCATAAATATCAGCTATTTTTCTACTGAACTACGGGGATAAATTAATATAAGCTTTCATATAATCCCCTGAAATCCGCATTTACCACAGTGCAGGAATCAGATCATTCATTTATCAAATTAAGAATTATGGTTATTTTATCCGTCCAAGAACAAGTGCCTGGAATTTCCCTGGGGATGTTTCTGATCTCCCACTGTAACTTCTGCAGAAGATTGGCAGTAACCCCAGAGAATTAACAGAAATGGCTCATTGCACTGTTTCTGCCAAAGTAATGGCATGAAATTGGGGAATCCCTGCAGAACTTTTACCACAAGTGTATAGAGTGAATTTTACAAATAAAGTGTCAAAATATGTGCTCTGAGTATTACATTATTTTTTAGCCAATATTCATAGAATAACTGTTAAAATTTCAACAACCATAGATTTAAAAAAATATATATAATTTCTATGAAAATAGACAATTTGCTACTGGAGGTGAAATTCAGTATAAAAATGGAAGGAGTATTTTCATATAACTAATGAATTAAATATTAAGCATACAGAAAAGCCAAAATTATTTTAATTTAAAATAGATGTTTATTTTTAGAACATATAATAACATTAATATTTCTTTCACATATCTAAATTAAAAGACTTAACTCTGAGCAAAGAAAATGCATTAGTCTCTGCAGGTGTATTTTGCAGGCCATTTTCACTCATTTGTAAATAAATTTCTAAAGTACTTAGATTAGAAATAATAGCAGGTGACAACACCTTTCTCTGATTCACAGCCTCCGAATTTAGAAACTTATTAACAAGAAAAAGTGGGACCAAGAGGAGTTAATTCAACCAATTTCATTTAGAACCATGTTCAAGAACCACAGAGACTATTTTACATTTCCCTATTCCATAGGCCTGGAAGCAATTTGTTAGATTTGTGAATTTAGATTGGTGCATTACAAATCTAGGACAAAGTTATTAAAGATTTTCTGGGTCTAGCCTTTGGGAAGATCTTGGGAGGATAAATCTCCACTCTTCTAGTTATGAAGGAGCAGAAGCAATTAGCATGAGTGCAATGTGCTATTTGAAATATTTTCTCTTGACACTTGTACTAATTTTCTGTGATTCTCTCAGCTCATTTAGCAAAGAAATCTAGAGCAACACTGACTAAATCACAGATGAGAAAATCAAAACGAGCTCAACAAAACTCGAGGAACAGCACCTCATCTTGAGATTAGGCGCTTTACAGCCTTCTGGACATTGAGTTCAACGATTTCAGACTGTAATCTCTGCCCCCATGTTGTTTCCATTCTTTTTGCATGCTTCGGTCTTAATCTCATTTTTCTCTTGTTTTTGCTTTTAGATGGCAGTTGTTCATCATTCTGCCATTCACACTTCCTCTCGACATGTCTTTTGTTTCTTTACTGGTCCCATTACCACTCCCTTTGGCCCTACACCACCAACCCCTTTGTCATGTAATCTCTCCTGTCTTCCATGCTATCATAGACTTTAACTTTTGTTCTTTTTCCACCTTCCCTATTTCACTTGCTTAAAATCTATTAACATTTCTGACTTTTCCCATTCTGATGAAAGGCCATCAATCTGAAATGTTAACTCTGTTTCTCTCTCCACAGATGCTGCCAGACCTGCTATTTCCAGCATTTTCTGTTTTTGTTTTAGATTTCCAGCATCCGCAGTATTTTACTTTTGTATTTGAGCTTTAATTCTTTGCTTTTCAGTTGGGGTTTAAGCTTATTGTTATTGCTAAACAATTAACATCTTCTGCATGAGCGCATACATTCACATAGATAAAAGTACATTGCCTATAACATTCATGTGTATAATGGCACATCCTGCTCAGCTTTTCTTGCCTTTCCTGCTTCCCCAAGAGCCTATTCTATTATTGCTTGAAAATAGATGCAATCCTCAAGCTTAACCTCCAAATGCTCCTCACTTGACAAAAGCTCCTGATTAATAAGGGGATGTCCTTTAATTTGAGACAGACATGGATACAATAGCAGACCTTTCTCAGGAAACTGTTCTTTGTGTCTGTGTGGAATTGCAGGAAGTGTGTAATGTCTCTTGGAATTAGCCTTTTAAGTAATTTTTGCTTTGTATTGCAAGTGGATCAAAGAACATTTCAGCTCAGATCTAAAAGTACAGAAATCATGCTTTAAGGTAAACCCCAGAGCAGTTTAATTTCAAGAAATATAGATCAATAAGTTTACTTCTATCTCAAATAAGTGAAATTCTAAGCATTATGCTATACAAGGCTGCAAATGGTAAATGTCAATGTGTAAAGGACTATTAGATGGAAACATCTCTTGGAGCTTACCCAAGGATATCACATCAGCCTCTGTCTTTCCAAATGCCCCGTCCCCTATTTTTTCCTACTCTTCTAATGCATTAATTCACAGCCACTGCACAATCTCTGGTACAATGCCCAAGATGTCTTCCTTTATACGTGAGCCTAGACTGTGAATTAAAGTAGGCTGTTTGCCCTGGGGATGGGGGAAGGGTGGTTCGGGCTAACAATGGAGTCTGACCCTGTCCTTCCCTGATGCTTACTTAGATTTCCAAAAACCTTTTGATAAGAGGTTTTTCTATAAGATTAAATGCCTCTGGTATTAGCAGTCATATATTGAGATGGATTGAGAACTGGCTGGATGGATCTGTTCGGAGATCAGTCACCAATGGTGTGTTGGGACGTTGAGCTTTACTATTTTTATTAATGATCTGGATGTAGGGGCAGGATTTTATATCGGTTACGGGGGTGCCACCGGCAGGCTGGAAGGCAGGGCACAGCCCCACCTTGGCCCTTTATCAGACCCCCATCGAATTCAATGGTGGGCAGTTATTTGCCTGCTAATTGTTGGAGATACTGCCCCTTTAAGTGACGATATCTCACCTCCAAGAGCTTCAGGACATTCGCTGCCACTGGGACCAGGACCAGGTAAGTGGGGTTGGGGTCGCTGGGGCCAGTCAGGCAGGCCCAGGCAAAGAGGTGGGGAGGTGATTGGTGAGGGCCGGGAGGTGGTTTTGCCAAATGGTGGCTATCACCACTGGGAGGGCCCTGCATGGGCCATGGATTGCCCCCAGAGGATGACCACCACCCCCCACAAGCTTGCTAAGAGGCTGCCAGGTTTCATCTGGCGGTGTCTCCACGTGGCATCGGGCCCCGCCGACACTAGCCAAATGCCAGCAGAGGCGGGAGTCAGTCCATAAGTGAGCCACTTAAATGGCTTAATTGGCCTCCCAGCGGACTTCCCATCTGCCATCGTGCTCACCGTGGACAAAGTGGCATGGGGGCAGAACAATGTCGGACATGCCGCCTGACACCATCCCACGCCATTTTGTGTGTCCCCTGCTTCCCACCCCAACTACATAGGCAGGATAAAATCCAGCCCTAGAAATTTGGGGCACAATTTGCAAATTTACAGATGCTACTAAGATCTGAGTGGTGCAGCAAGAAGCTTTTTATGTTGCCTGATGCAACATAAATGAGAAGCATGGAGTTCAGTTGATTAAAGATCTCAAACAGGTTTATTAAACAGCTAACAACTATATACAGTGCAGAGCTACCTATTTTACAGGACTTGCTTCTTGGTGTTACAGTTACAGTGTGAAACTGGCATGCAGTCACATGACTGCATCCCGGTACTCATTATTATGACCAGGTAAGAAAAGGTTCTAGGGTTCCCTTTCAGCCTTCACCTGGTCTTACCATAACAGGGTTTAATTTTAAACACACTGTTTTTTTAGCTCCCCCTTAGTGAATCCTTGTCCTCTAACTTCCAATTATAAGGCAAAGAAACTAGCAAAACAGGTTTTTTTAGGTTTAAAGAAAAAAGGTTGAACTTTATTAAACTTAAACTCGAATTTGGTTAACGCCTACTGATACACACATAGCATGCATACGCGATACACATGTGCAGATAGAGTCAGAAAAGAGCAGAAGAAATAAAGTGGAAAAGTTTGAGGCAATATCTGAAGATGGTTTTGGTTACTGTTCTTCGAGCTCACTGTAAAGTCTTTGATTGCAGGTAGCTCTTGCTTTTCGTTGGGGCCCAGTATTCTTCTTAAACCTTGTTCGATGTAGGAGACTTTTCCCTCTTGAAGTTCATGTGTCCTCAGTGGGTCCAGAGGCTTGTGAGAAAGAGAAGGTAGCAGACAGGAGAGGTCTTCTCACTCCAGGAGCAAACAGTCTTTCTGAGTTCAAAAACTCTGTGGCTAGTTCAAAAAACCCTGGACCAGCCAGTTAATCATGTGACCAGCTGGTTTAACCAGTTTGTGGATTGTATCACCTTAGCAGCCTCTTACACACAATACCAGGTGATCAAAGTCCATTTTAAGATAAGTGGATAAGGTAAGTAACCTCTCTTGTCCCTATTGGTATGTAAATGTCCTCCATCCAAGTCTGGCAGCCCTTTTTACAGGCCTTCTCTGCTTCCCAGCAACAATTTGAAATTTAATGTCCATATGGCAAAATTAATATGCCTCATTCTTGGCAGTTGGGGGCCCAGTATGACAGCATACTAAGATCTTAAAGGCAATCACACAACATCCCCTTTGTTTCCAATGATAAGTCTTGTATGCTAAAAGTGAAAATACACAAAATTAGATATCAAAATTATTTACACATGGATAGAGATTATGAACTTCACAAAGTCCATATATCATCTTGGTGGTTTGACAACTCTTGTGCGGGGGATTCTCCTCTCATCTGCTTCTGTTCTTTCTGAAGTTTCTCCCCCTCTGCATTCAGTTTCTGTTGCTCTGCCTTCAATCTGCTAAGATACTCTGTTGCTTTTCTCAAGATGACTCCCTTTGAGACCTTGTCATCCTTGGAAAGTTCTGGAACCTCATCTCGAAGAACCAACAGACAACTCATTCCTCCTCTGCCTCCTCAGGACATTGCGTGTTCTTCGCCTCTCCTCATCCTCCGTGTCTGAAAGCTTAGGGCTCAAGGTCGAGGACTTATTGACTTGTTGGGGGAAGAGTACTTGGACTCACGGAGGTATTTGTCTGTTCTGGCTTGTTGTGGTATTGGCGGTTCTTTAGAGAGTAGAAGTAAAGGTACGGCATATTTGTGCTGTTGCTGGGTTTCCAGACTGCATCGTTGGATGCTGGTCAGAGTCTCCGAGCGGGTTCCAGTCCTTGGAGTTTTCCCCTTGGCAATGTTCTTGTGGATAGTTTTGATGTTGAGGTCCTTACATGCTGGTTGTCCTGCCACTGCTAGTCCGCTCGTGGCTACTAGGTAGAATGTTTGTGGTTTCCAAGCCGACTTGCCATATCTGCGTTGCATTGTTAGAGTACCAGTGCAAGGGATAGGTGACCCACTGTAAGCAGATAACATGGCAGTTATTGGTTGTATCATTGATTTCCAACAACTCCAGTACATAGCTTTGAGGACTTTGATTGGTAGGATATTTGCACTAGCACTGGTATCAATCTTGACCTTGAGTGTGTGTTTGCCTGCTTTCTTTGAGCACATGATGTTAATAGTGGCGAAAGCTTCCAGTTGTTGGACTACATCAACATGATGTGTTAGGTTCAGAATGTCGAATGCCCGTTCGTCTTCTGTCTGAGAACTATTCTCTTTGAGTCTTGTCTCAGGTCTGTTTTGCTGTGGATTCCTTGTATCAGCTTGCGTTTATGCAGGTTTCTGGTGCTTTCTTTGCTGCTATTGCCCTGTTTTCCGTTTACCTGTGTCCAATAGTTACTTCTGGCTGTGTCTTTGGAGCCAGAATTCCTGCATAGGCGGGCCCAGTGTCCTTTTGTAACGTATGCCTTGCACAGATCTCAAAATGCAAGGCAATTACGCGACGAGTGGGACCAACTGTACTTACCACACAGCTTATTTGCTCTTTTTGACCTGGTTATGGTGCCAATACTTTTGGTTGCACCTAGTGCTTGCAGGTGCTGTTGTCTAGCTACAATGGCTTCATATTTTCTGCCATCTTCCAGCAGTGCATCGATGCTGTGACCTTTCTTTTTTCCCCAAGAGGTCATTCTGAAAGGCTTCAATGCATGTTGATACAATTACCAGCTCCATTATTCAGTCTGCCAGCTCAGTTTCAGACAAGTCGCATTTATTGCCCTTGCTACAGTATCTACTGATGAACTGGTCTGTTAATTCCTGTGGCTGTTGCCTGTAGGACATCAATTCCAGATGGTGAATTCTGAAATTCACTTGTAACTGGAACTGATCTTTCAGCACTTTCCATATCTTTGCGGGATCTTTCTGTACCTCTTCAGATATGCCTGAGGTATTGATTCTGTGCAATCCCTTGTTTCCAATTGCTATCATTATTTTTACAGCCTGTTTTTCTGGTTCTGCAATTACTTGGTCTGTAAAGCAAAATTATGTTCTTTCTTGGGACAGTTTGAAGTCAGATAGGATATCCAAGATAATAAAAACAAGAAATGCTGGAATCACTCAGCAGGTCTGGCAGCATCTGTGGAAAGAGAAGCAGAGTTAACGTTTTGGGTCAGTGACCCTTCTTCGGAACCGAAGAAGGGTCACTGACCCGAAACGTTAACTCTGCTTCTCTTTCCACAGATGCTGCCAGACCTGCTGAGTGATTCCAGCATTTCTTGTTTTTATTTCAGATTTCCAGCATCCGCAGTATTTTGCTTTTATTTTAGGATATCCAAGGCTCCCAGTTTATGTTGGGAAAATTTGTATCCATATTTCTTCTGTTATTTTGCTTTAAGACTTGCTTTAAGATCTGATTCTGTGACTTTGTACTGTCTTCCCTTTAAAAACAATTCTCTTCTTGAGACTGGCTGGTTTGATTGACAGAAGCAGCATGTCTGTTTATCTTGCTTCCAGCACTCTAGTCTGTTTATACAGCTGTGCATTTCAAGTGCTTTTTTTTTGCTAGTTTGTTTATATAGCCATTCAATAGGCAACTCTTCACGGTTGAGTGGTTTTAATTGGCTTTTTTTAAAACTCTGACTGAGTGAGTGAAGGCTCTGCAGCATTTGAGTGACTTAATGGTTTCTTTTACAGGTTTAACTGCAAGCTGCATGAATGGAGGATTCCTGCGCTTTTTGCTGTCGGGCGCCTCCTGTGATGCCGCAACCTGATCAGCCTGGTCTCCCTGGCCTTTGAAAGCAATTGATCAACCTGAGATACGGATTGGGTTTTCCCTGTTTTTTTTCTTTTACTGAGCCATTTAAAAAAAATCAACTTTGCAAGCACCTCAAAGCTTTTTTTTAACTGGGGTTCCTGTACCAACAGCACACTGACTTACCTGCTCACAGTGATTGATTTGCAGCCTGTCGTTCAGTGCTCTGTCTTCTACAGCTTGAGGTGAGTTCTTTTTTTTCTTTACACTGTTTGGGCCAGTGTTTCTTTTAACTTTCTCTCTTTTAGCTGTAGGTAGTTTTTAAAGCTGTTTTCCTGTGGTCTTCTATCTTGGATTCTGTCTTCTCACCACAGCTGCCACCATGTAATGAGAAGCTTTTAATGTTGTCTGATGCAACATAAATGAGATACGTGGAGTTCAGCTGAGTGAAGATCTCAAACAGGTTTATTAAACAGCTACCAAGTATATACAATGGACTGTTATCTATTTATAGAATTTGCCTCTTGGTGTTACAGTTGCAGAGTGAGACTGGCATGTAGTCACATGACTGCATCCTGGTACTCAGTTCATTAGCATACTAAGATCTTAAAGGGACATCACTTTTAAAGGCAATCACACAACACATGGGTGTTAGGACTGTAGACAATGTTTAGCTGCTTTGGGGCGGGGGGTGCGGTTGTGGGGGGGTAGGGTTGATCTTATTGATTGGAAGATTGAGCTTGTGACTAGCAAATCGTGTTTGATTTGGATAAGTAGTTTTAAGCATGTGGGCAGGGCAAATGCTCAACATTCATACATCTTCCAGGGAAAGTCATTAAAGAAGTTGGAAAAAGAAAACTATCTGTGCATACTAGTGCATACATCTCTAAAAGTACATGAGCAATGCCATGAAGCAATAGCTCGAGCAAATAAGGTGTAGGGATCCATTCATAGGGTAATTGAGTGGCTGTAATTTTACACCCCCCTCCCCCACCGCTCCAGGAGCAGGCTGGAACCGGGGCGGGTGGTGGTGGTGGGGTGCATAAAATCAAGTGGGAGGCGGGGTGTGCCATTCCCATTGTCTACCTGCTCCTACTGCCATTTTACAAGCGGTGGGGGGGAAGTGGGGGGGGTCGCAAACGGCCTGCCCACCCCAGGCCAATTGAAGCCCTTAAGTAGCCAATTCATTGCCACTTATGGGCCTCCTCCTGCCACCGCTGGTATATTGCCAGTGGCGGATGGACACGGCCAGCTGATGAGGCTGCCTGGCTTGTGGTCTGGTGGGGGGGGGGGGCACTCCTGATCAGATACCCTATGCCCCATGGAGGCCCCCCCCCATTGGCACAAGCCGCCCCCACTGGACCACCTCCCACCACCCTCTTGATCGACCCCCCCCCACCCCACCGCCTCACCAGAGCCCAGCTGATGGTCCCCGGCAAGGCCCAAACCCCACTCACCTGTTCCTAGGACCACGTCCGTGTTGCTCCTTTCACTGGATGCAGTGGTCACCGCTCCCTCTGATGGGCCAGCAGCTCTTGGAGGAGGACTTTCTGCCTCAAGGGGAAGGCAGGACTTTCTGCCTTAGAGGGGCGGAAGTCCCGACTGAGGCCACTTAAAGGACTGTGCCACGTAAAATGACTGCGTGGCTTCCAGGTCCGGCAGAGGCGGGGTCTCCCCGACTTTTCAGCCAGTGTGTGGGGCCTCCGCCAAAACATAAACTTTTGGCTAAGGGATTACTAATTTGTCCGTGTACTAGACTTTTGTTAGGCCTCTCTTGGAATACTGTGTCCAGTTTGGTCTCGTCACACATGGTGGGTGATATTGAGGCTTTGGAAAGGGTGCTGAGGGGGCTCATTATACTGATTCCCAGAGTAAAGCATCTCAGTTATCAAGATAGGCTAAAAGCTTGAGACTCTACACTTTAGAGAAACGTGGACTTAAAAGTGATCTGATTGACGTTTAAAAAGATAGTGAAAGAAATAGATTGTGTTCCAGTTGATGGTTTATTCCAATGAAATAGGTTAGAGAGGACCAGGGGTCACAATATTGAGTTGTAGAAGATCAGATCAGATATAGTTTTTTTTTGTCGTTGGCAAGGCATCTTTAAATATCCTTGAAAAGGTTATGGTGAGCCTTCTTATTGAAACACAGCAGTTCATGTGGTGAAGAATCTCCCACAGTGCTGTTAGGTAGGGAGTTCCATGATTTATACCTGATAACGATGAAGGAACCGCAATATATTTCCAAGTCAGAATGGTGCGTGACTTGGAAACAGCTATGGAAAACTACAATAATGATAAAACAAGACAGGCCACCTAGGATCAACCTTGGCACCAGTCACAACAAAGGAACATTCAGCCCAGTCAACCCTACAAAGTCCTCCTCATCAACATCTGGGGACGTGTTAAAATTGGAAGAGCTGTCCCACAGACTAGCAACAGCTTGACATAGTCATACTCGCGGAATCATACCATACAGCCAATGTCCCAGGCTCCTCCATCACCATCCATGAGTATGTCCTGTCCCACATGTCTAAGTCTGTGCCCTGACTGCTGTTAAACACACTGCCTCTCATTAGAAAGCATGATGTGGCTATTTTAGAAAGTGAATGAGTAGTATTTGGACTATGCCAAAGAAATGGTTGGCGCCTTGAAATTACATTGTTACATTACAAAGTCCATTGTCTGCTATTTTTACAGATTTTTTTCTTCTTAAATAGGTTAACTCCTCCATCAAAATAGCAGACAAAGGAATTGCACATAAACACATTAAGTGTATCATACAGTTTTATTTCAAGGCAAATACCTGACATTAAGCAAAACACATTTCATTATTTTCACACATTGACATAACTGTCTCACTTTATGAACAATTATTTGAAAGGTTGAGGTTGATCCATTCTCTGATATAGACATTAGAAATGTGGCCAAGTAGGTTAGCATTAAGATTCAGAAGGTTGTGCATTCAAATCCCATTCTGGATAGTTGAGTGCAAAATCTAGGTTAACACTCCACTGCTGTACTGAAGCAGTGCTGCACTGTTGGAGGTACCATCTTTCAGATGAGATGTTAAACGAAGGCCCTTTCTGCCCTCTCAGGTGGATATAAAAGATCCCACAGCACTATTTCAAAGAAAAGCAGAGGCGTTCTGCCCAGTGGCCTGGACAATATTTATCCCTCAATCAACAAAACTAAAACAGATGTTCTGATCATAATCACATTGCTGTTTGTGGGACTTGCTATGTGAAAATTTGCCACATTTTCCTAAACTAAAACAGTAAAACAGTAAAACAGTAAACTAAAACTGCAAAAGTATTTCATTGACTCTAAAGTGCTTTGGGACCTCCTACTGTCATGAAAGGATCTATATGAATGCAAGATTGGAGATATGTTGCGACAGCTTTCCTTGGAGAAGGGAAGGTTGAGAGGAGATTTGATTGAGGTGTTCAAAATCATGAGGTGTCTGGACAGAGTAGATAGGGAAGAACTGTTCCTATTGGTGGAAGGATTGAGAACAAGAGGGCACAGATTTAAGGTAATTGGCAAAAGAAGCAATAGCCACATGAGGAAAATCTTTTTCACGCAGTGAGTGGGGGTTAGGATCCAGACCTGAGAGTGTGGTGGAGGCAGGTTCAATTGAAGCATTAAAGAGGGAATTGGATTGTTATCTGAAAAGGAAGAATGTGCAGGACTATGGGGTGAAGGCAGTGGAGTGGCACGAGGTAAATTGCTCTTTCAGAGAGCCAGCATAGACAAAAACGGGCCAAATGGTCTCCTTCTGTGCTGTGACAATTCGGTGATTCTGTGATTTTGAAGTCTTCCTTTCATTAACCCCCAACTTTCACTTGTTCGGTGCAAGTAGGGTGTGGGGCAGGAGGGAAACACCCATGGACTATTTGGCGTGAGGCCAGGCCATTTTAACTCCCTAATTTAAATCATTCAGCTCTGTCATTGCTTGTGGACAGGACTGAAATTGTTGTTAAGAAAGTGCTTCTGTTTTCGTTAAAAATATTTTTGAGGACTCATAGTCAAACTGAAGAAATGTTGGACCAGTGTTTTATTTCAAGTGGGTCATCAAGAGGACACTAAAAGGACTTGTTTGACAAAAACATTTACTGGTTGTCACATAACTAAAATTAAAAATAGAACAGAAACCCTGATAACTGGGGAAGATGTGTACAGATAAGTGACAGGTCAGAAGGTGGATTTTCTGTTTCCGGTAGTTGGGAATGAACTGTTTAAAAGGGGTTGGAGATTTAAAAAATAAAATTGAAGGACAGAACCCCAGCTTAGCCAAGCCTTTTCCAACTCTTTAAAAAGACTGCAGAAAAAAGAGAGAACTTCCAAGGAGAGAAGAGAATTCTCAAGGAAGGAGAGAAGACCACAACCCAGCTCAGCTTTCCAGCACCTCTCTAAAAGACCCTGAGATGTCCACTGTGTCAACTCATCTCGTCTCCTGTCTTTGAAGAAAAGCCTGCTAAATTAATTCTCAACGCCGCCTGAAAAGAACTATTCTAAAAGATCCCAGTGACCTGTCTACGTGTACTGAGAGCCTAGACTGTCTGCCAGTTTTGGAACAAAACATATCTCATCTGTTTTTCCTTCAAGAATGAGCAAGTATTCAGCCTAAGTGTTTTTTTGCCTTTTTTTTTGTAACAGAGCTCTAAACGATAATCCCTTTTTATTTTTCTGGTTAACGTGTGTGTGTATGTGTGTATGAGTGTGAGGGGCTAAGGTAAAAAGGGAACTTTAATATTTCAATCTGTGTGTTTATGCTTTACTTCATTACTGGTTAAGACTTGTTTTATAATAAACTGATAATTTTGTTGTTTATTGAAGAAATCTGGTTAATGTGTTTTATTTTGGGAAAAATAGAGTATATGATTGATCACATCGGTAAGTGGGAAAATTTAAATATATGTTGTGACCTGTGGAGAAGTGGAACTAGAATAAACAGTATACTCCTTCCACCTCAGTTGCTACATTGTGCAGGAGCTGTATGATGCCAGGGATTGTAGGAAATGGTGTCCAACAAGGTGGGACATGTAAGAGTTTGGATCCTAGTTGATTGCATCTGGCGGAGGTTAGGTGGCAAAGCCCAGGGTACAGGAAGCCCAAGGTTTCTTTGTTGGGCTAGGAAGAGCAGGACAACTCTTTAAATATTGCCATGATAGAAAGTATGTCTGATAGTTACCTATCTGCTGAACAGTACTTTTGTATTACTTATCAAGGCCTTTTCTGTCCCAAAACACTCATGCATTTAAGAGTAAAAATTATCCTGGGGTCTGAATTATGTTATTGAGTTACCCAGTTCAATATCTATGAAATCCCCGACTTTCCTGTGACAAGCAGCCTGGTCCCCACAACAAGAATGAAAAATCCAGTGGATTCCACACAGCCGCCATTTTAAACCCTCCACCTGCACCACTCCCGCTGAATGGGCAGGGTTAAAATTGGGGGTTTAATCCTTGCCACTGCTGAAATTTATAGTAATAATACCTTTTATCTGTGTTGGGCCAGTAACATCAGCTTTCTTTATTCCTTTCTTATAGACTGCAAGCTATAAAGCAAATGGATTTCCTCCCACATACTTAGGTGTTGGCCTGAAAGCTGCATAAGTTTAATACTGTTTTCATTTAGTCCAACTCTTCAAATGCTTTCCTTTCAAGAACTATATGAGTATCACTTTATATTTTAAAAAGTAAACAGATTGAAACATTTTGAATGCAGTAATAACACAACACAATGCAATATCGTTCACTACCTCACAACACAATGTTCTAGGGTTATCAGGTAGGCATTCTAATGGAGGTGAATAAGTGAAATATCATAAATCCGTCAGAGGTTCCCTGCATCCATAAGGCAAACCGAACTTTCTCCCACCGATATACTGTCAGTGACTAACAGAGGCTTCAACATTTCAGATCAATAGTATTGTCCAGTAGGAGGGTAAGTGACTGTCAGATATATTTTCCATCATGACAATCATTAAAGAACAGTCCTATGTAGAGAATGTCAGCAATAATATTTATGTTATTGTGAGTCCACTGATGACAATTACAAAACTTTAAGTTTTCTTCCTGTTGGAATAGAATTTCCTTTGAAAATTACAACGAAGGGGTGTGTGACAACCTAGTTCACAGTCTTTGAAGGGCGATAGATAAGAAAGTTGTAGCTACACGTTCCCACCAATTTGATTGTCTTGTGTCATTTCCGTGGTAACAGGTTGGACAAACTAACTATCCATCTCTGTAACTATCCCTGGAGGATTCTGGAGGGCAACTGAATCAACTATGGAGAACATAAATTCACCCCATTTTTTGAATAAAAGGAAGAAAAAAATCTGGAAATACTGAAAATACTAAATGCAAGAACTTGAGGCAAGATTTAAATGTTTGATATGATTAAAAGGACTTTAATTTTCAGCAATCATATTGAAACTGCAGGTGAACAGTAAAAATCAGCGATGTGCATTCCACTCTCCCGTATTTTCTAAATAAGCAAGGATTAGGCTATCGCCTGGACAAATAGATAAGCTCAGTAATGAACAAGATAAAGCTGTCACAAATGAAATACTGAGGAATATAAACCCTAAATTAGCAGAGATTGCTTTTAACCATCACTGACCTTTATCATGGCCTATTGTACATGAACCAAATTAAGTTGCCACAGAAAAGAACAGGTCAGTGTCTGCCTGGAGCATGAATAAGACTAGAAGCAAAAGCAATAATTATATTAATCTAAGCTGTCATGATTTATTTATAGATCAATTCCCCAGAGAAAATTGCCCCTTAAAATAAACACAAAAATCTATGACACAGCTCAATTCCTGAAAACGGCTAATGAAACATTGCAGGATATCTTAAACAAGAAATGTGAAACAATTGTGTGCTGTTAAGTAACTGCAATATTAGAGCACTGATTTTTTTGTTAAATCACTGAATCAAGATTAAAGCAAAAAAGCTGGAATGGCCTGAGCTTACAGTATGGTGCCAGTCTGTGTCAATTCCATACTCATGCAGTATTTCTCTGCCTCCAATATTCTAGGCATCTGTACAAACACACCTGCAATATTTACAATAAATAAAAACCAAAAATGCTGGAAATACCAGATCTGGCAGCAGCTCTGGAGAGAGTTAACTTTTTTCCCCCCCAAAATATGCTTTATTCATAAAAGTCTGTTAAAAAAAAAATGCATTACAAAACAGTTCTAAAAAGCACCAAGTTGACATTCCAAAAAGTGCAAAAGAAATCAGTTTTCTTTGATATAGGAGCGAGTTGCCTCACAACTCTTCCATTCCATTTTACAAGCCATGTACATTTTACAGCAAACCCATATTTGGTGTATACAGCCCAAGGGGTTTCCCATGGGTTCAGCCCCTCAGTTCACTTTGGTGGGAGGACCTTACACAATGGTCTTTCCCCATTGAGCCTTCGCAGCGGCTGCCCCAAGCTTTAGTGCGTCCCTCAGGAGAGAGTTAATATTTCAGGTTGATGATCTATTGTCAGAGCTGGAAGCACAGAGGCAGGGGAAGGGGAGATACAAAAGATGAGTCGGCAATATTTATTTACTTGTCCCAGTATCACCCTCTTCTGTCTTGCAACATCATCCCCTTTGTCATTAATCTTCCACCTTATCATAGACCTTCCCTTTTGTTCTTTCCTCCCCTCCCCGCTTTCCTTGCACTTGTACTTGCTTAAAACCTGTTGCATCTCTAACCTTTACCAGTTCTGACAAAAGGTTATTGACCTTAGAGGTTAACTTTGTTTCACTCTCTGCAGATGCTGCCTGAAAGGCTGTGCATTTCCAGTATTAACTATTTTTATTTCAAGATTTCCATCATCCACAATGTTCCTCTTTTGGAATATGTATTGTAGTGACAGGAAAGAAAAAGACAGGCCTGAGAAATGTTCCATCACATTAGGAGGCTCACATCAATGGTGCTCAGAAAGTTCTCTGCCTCTGATTTTTCCTCTCTACAACAGTGTAGATTAAATTGGGAACTCGGTGGCATCAAACCCACGTTGCATGGCTCTGCAGTGCTTCCATTGGTGCTCAAACATGCTGTATCATTCAGGCCATGGTCCCCTTCACAGCCACTGGCAGCACCATCCTTGTCCTGCTCTGAGATTGCAGGTCTGTCTGCAAGAGGAGGTGGCAGATTTCCGTGAGCACCTCCTTTGTAAAATGGATTCAGTGCACACACTGCTCCAGGCTTACATTGAAGTAAGAGAAATGCTTCCGGAAGATAAGAATAAGGCCAGCAGCTGACAGCCCTATTTCCACACCTCCTCCGTCCTCTGCAAGTAACTTATCCTCGTCTGTGCTGCTTCTTCTCCATCTCTCTCTCATGCTGCAGGCCAAGGAGGACTGTAACAATAGCACCTATGACTGGTAGCAAGTAGTCTGACCAGAAGCTGGAAGTCAAAAACAAGGCCTCAATGCGCCACACCACTCCCTGTCACCAACTTTAAACAACTCTGCAAACTACCAAGCACTATGCAAACTCAAACAGAGACAGTAGAAATTAATCAGCAACTGAACTGAGTGTGTTTAATGATGCCGTTAAGCAGTGCTGGTGGGGGAATCTTTCTTGCTACTGATTGCATGTTCAGCTCTGTGTGTTTAACAGAGAGCATTAGCCGGAGGAGTGAGATCAAATATGACAGTGCTGGCATCAATTCAATGTTACACATTCACTGATATCACATTCTGCAAACTCTGCAGACTTCTGGCACGTCTCAAAATTCCCATGCTAACACCCTCACCAAAATGCCTTCAGCCATGCCAGAAGTATGGGTGCGCATGGTGCAACCGCTATTTTGGAAGCAAAACGGCACACATAGTGCCAAAACTATGGGCATGATGGAGCCAAAGTCTGCAACCTATATTTATGGAGTAGAAATTCCACAAGTGCAAACATTTGTGTTAACATGGAACAGGAGAGCATAGACAAGAAATTTGGACATAGATCCATTTCAGCAAATCCCTGCTCAAATTGCACATTATGCATAAAGGTGCCAGTCTTTTTGGCTAGTGTAAATTGTTTGCACATTGTTACGACCGGGCGAGGAAGTGGGTCTCAGACTCCCCTCTGGCCCCTTTCCTGGTTTGGACGTAACAGGGTTTAACTTTTAAAAACACTTTGTTTTAGCTTCACCTCAGTGAGTCCTTACTGATTGCTCTCTAATCGTAATCGTAAATGAGCTAATTGGGCAGGCTTTCATAGGTTTAAACAAGAGAGATGTAAGTTTATTAGCCTTAACACTCTAACTCAGTTAAAATTACTAAAAATTTTAGGGTGGCACAGTGGCGCAGTGGTTAGCACCGCAGCCTCACAGCTCCAGGGACCCGGGTTTGATTCTGGGTACTGCCTGTGTGGAGTTTGCAAGTTCTCCCTGTGTCTACGTGGGTTTTCTCCGGGTGCTCCGGTTTCCTCCCACAAGCCAAAAGACTTGCAGGTTGATAGGTAAATTGGCCATTATAAATTGTCACTAGTATAGGTAGGTGGTAGGGAAATATAGGGACAGGTGGGGATGTTTGGTAGGAATATGGGATTAGTGTAGGATTAGTATAAATGGGTGGTTGATGTTCAGCACAGACTCAGTGGGCCGAAGGGCCTGTTTCAGTGCTGTATCTCTAATCTAATCTAATCTAAATACATGACGCAACCACGCTAGCATGCATATGAGATAAACACACACAGAAATAGATACAGAGGAGGAGAAAGAAATAAAGGGGAAAGGTTTGGAGTAGTAAATGGAATTCAGTTACTGTTTTTAGCTTTTCTGTAAAGTCTTTGTTTGAAGTTACATCTTGCAGCTCTCATTGGGGCCCAGTGCACATTTTCAAACTTATTTCGCTGGTACCAGAAGGCTGAAGAAGTTCTCTGTCTTGAGGCTTAAGCTGCTTCCATGGGATCCTGGAACTTTGCTGGAGAGAGAGGGAGGGGGAGAGCGGTGCTTTCGTCTTGAAGTTCAATTGCAGTCTGCCCCAAACCTTTCTGTGAGGCACAATTCAACAGTTCCCAGGTTGGCCAGCAGGATAGTCATGTGACCAGCTCTTTGTTTGAAGCAGCATCGCCTGCAAGGATTGTTGATTCTTCAAAGCTTACTAGACACACTTGGTGAGAGGGTGGAGTGCTGGCTCTTAAACAGACAATAGATGTCACTATTGACAAAACCCATCTTGCTAATTGAATCAGGGAGCACTCCCATTGTCGCTCTATGCAACAGTCTCTCAGAATGCAAATGTGCAGCCAATGTTTTCAGTCATTCAGCTCTGTGGTCTCTTTAAACAAGTAATGTTCAATGTCCAGTAAAAGTTCAAATAGCGTTCCATATGACAAAATTAATATGTTTCCATTTGGCAGGTGTGGTTTCTGTCACAACATGTTCTGTCAATTAAATAGTAATTCCATTTAAATGACATCAAGCACAAAATCTGGGATCTCGCTGTGCACATGATCTGCCCAACAATAATTGGTATAAAGGTTAAAGAATTCAGGCCTGACCCAGAGTCACCTTTGAATGTGGAGGATGAGTATGATGCAAAAGTAAATGGATCACAGTATTATCCCTACAATTCTATTGGAGAAATGATATAGGAACTTTCTAAGGCCATGCATCGCAGACAGGGCCTCACACACAACTGACCACAGAAAATAACAGATGTCTATGATTTTCCTCCCATTACTGTCAATGGATGAAAAATCACAGGCAGAACACCCATGACATACTAATAATTTGCTTGTTGTACATGAGGCTGTGCCGCATAAAGTTCTACACAACATGCACTTCAAATTACCAGTGATTGTACAATGCATTGAATCTTTCCTCTTGTAACCAAGTTTAAAGAAATAAATTACTTAAAGTTATTACAGGTACAAACCTGTAATTGTGTGTAAAAAGTCTTAAACTTAAGTTTGTCTTCAAGTCAGCAATAACCTTAAGGTCAATTGGGCCAATTTTCACTTGGTAAAATTATGTACTCACGGTGGTAAGGGGCCAGAAATGGGGTCAGTAACCTCAGCATTCCAGTAAGCCTGACGATCAACCCACTGTAACCTTCAAACAGGCCAACTACTGGGCAGTCCCACCCAAGCAGGGGCGTCTTTCTCATGCAAGACAAAATTAGGACCCCAACTGTAATTTTAAGGGATAAGAGTCAGAGCTTACGATGCGCAGGCTCCACCCATGCATAACGGTATCCAATCAGGAAACTGCCAGGTAAATGTTAAAAGTGGCGCTAGAAGGAGCAGGCTGGAGCCTCAAAACTGCTGGACTGGGCTACCAGCCAGCACGCTCTGCCTGTTGGTAGCCCAAGTTTGATACTGTTTACTGGCTCAATGGTCAAAATTGGGGATGTTATTAGAAACTCTGTTACTTTGATAATTTAATCAGATGATTTTGCTCATAATCCTAACACATAGGCTGTTTGCACAAATGTTAACTTGTGTTTACTCCTTACCTAGCAATATTTATTATTTGAAAAACTTAAAAGGCTTAAAATGTAGTAACTCAGGTGCACATGAGGTTATGCTGAAGGAAGCCAACCTCAAAACAAGCTTGTGACATTATTTATTTAACCTGAAAATAGATCTAATTCCACCTGTTTTCTTGACTCCTGAAAATCATCTTTTCATAAGCTGCAACTGATCTAAATCTCCACCACCCGCATCCAGCCCTGCACCATCCCACTGACCCATCATCCACCCCCACTTTCCCCATTTTCATCAACAGCCATTAACTCCTTCCTCCCAATGCATTGAATTCAAAATCCCCATCCTCATTTACAGACATGGCCTCACCTTTCCAATGCCTGCCAGGCTTTAAAGCCCAGCCTGAACCATTCTGGCCTCCTGCCCTTCTACCCTCCCTCTGTTCCACAATTAGTGGCAGTGCCTCTATGTGTTTTGGAACCTTCTCGTCTCAAAATACTACTGCATTGCTGCCTCTCTCTCTGCTGCTAAAAGCCTGTTCAACCATATTCAGGTTGGTGTCCATTTCTACTCTGGGAAACTCCTGGTCCATTTTCTATGTTAAGGGTGTTGTATAAAGGCAAGTTGTTGTTTTATTTTCTGCTTTGAAACTCACTATTTACTAACAAATACAAAAGAATCTTCCAGTATTTTGTTTTCACCATTTCACCTAAATTATTTTTCGATTCATTTGATTCTTACAGATATAATTAAAAAATGCAAAAAATATTTTTATCTATGTAATGACATAATGTGACCTTATTCTATTTGTTGAATCGCGCTAATGGACTGACACAAGGCTGTAGTTTTAACATAATGACGCACTGGGAGGGGGGTGGGCCCAGTAGCTCACGGGGAACCTGGAATTAACTGCAGCACATCTGTCAGTGGCTTTTTCAACCCAGCCATTGTATTTTCATTTGACTCCTGGGTTTCCTGACCAATTAGCATACGTGTGCACGTGTGCATGATGACAACCGCACAAATTGATTTCAACTCCAGTACTTAAAGGGACACAGCAAAGATAACAGTTGATGGATTCCGGAGGTGGGAGAAGAAGGAACTGTCAGAATGGAGTTCCAATCTTCCATGTCTGCATCTCGCTTAGTGATGCCTGCCTGGATGTAATGCTGGAGGTTGTATGCCCCACAGGGAGATACTGTTACCTAAAGCTGGAATGAAGAAGGATGCTAGTGAAAGCAAGAAGATGTAGCTGGAGATTGTTCAGGAGGTGAGCAGCAGTAATGCAAAGCCACTTTCCTGAATTCAGTGTCAAAAGCGGTTTAATGACCTTATCAGGGCAGGAAAGGTAAGTACGCTGGCACATTCAAATACACCCTGAGGTGTGTATCATGCCAAGCCCCACCACCACCCCCACTCAGCCTTCTTAAGCCTCTCCAGCACATCACTCCTCACTCCAGCTTACCTTGCAGGTGCACTCATCTCTCTCTGTCTATGCACTTCCTCACATTCCTATCCATCTCTCCATCACTGACACTCACAGTTATCTTAATGCAATGTTACGTCTCTCCCTCATAGTCACCCTCGACAAATGTTGTCCATCCATCTATTCAACACATTCCATTACTCTCACTCATAGGTTTCTTCTTTCCCTTCTTTCAGGAGAAGAGAGCACAGAACACCAGGGAGAGGCAGAGAACTGGAGGTGGTCCTCCATCAATCTCACAATTAAAATCTGCAGAGGAGGAGGTGCTGAAGATCAGCAGAGTCTCGAAATGCCTAGCCATCGGAGATGAGGGCCTCCCAGCTACCAGCTACCAGGTGGCAGAATTAAATATCACACAGCCATATACCATATAACACTCACTCATGTTGGCTAGAAATCACCAGTCAGTGAAATATGATCATGTCCAAACTAATCAATTAAAAAGTTCTTACCTTGACAGTTCTAATTCATGTCTTTAATTTCCCACAGGGATTTCAAGTTTCACGTAGGATGTGGTGCAGGATGACAACGACAACTCCTCAGAGGAGGTCACTCATTGAGGGTGCACTATCACAGGACTCATGTAGACCATGCACCACCTCTGATACTCGCATTTTGGTGGGACCAGTAAGGAAGATAGTTGGGTTTTCACCTGGTGACTTACACATCACAAGTGAGCAAGAGCAGATGGTGGAGACTGGGATAGCAGTGGAGAATCCACATTGAAGAGCACAGGATGCTTCAACTCTGTTCAGCTGGGCAAAGATGCTGAACCTTGGGGACCGTCGACAAAGTGGATACTTCTGGAACAGCAGCACAGAATGTGCAACGTACTGGCAGGCTTTCCATCTGCACTGTGCATACTTGCAGAGAGATTGGACGAGCCGTTTCAAACATTATGTAAGCATTTGTGATGATGTCCTTGTCAGTGCATTTTTTTTATTTGTTCATCGGATGTGGGCGTTGCTGGCTATCCCAACATTTATTGCCCATCCCTAATTGCCCTTGAGAAGGTGGTAGTGAGTTGCCTTCTTGAACCGCTGCAGTCCTTTGGGTGTAGGTACACCCACAGTGCTGTTAGGAAGAGAGTTCCAGGATTTTGACCCAGCGACAGTAAAGGAACAGCGATATAGTTCCAAGTCAGGATGGTGTGTGGCTTGGATGGGAACTTGCAGGTTGTGGTGTTCCCATGCATCTGCTTCCCTTGTCTCTCTAGGTGGTAGAGGTCACGGGTTTGGAAGATGCTGTCAAAGGAGTCTTGGTAAGTTGCTGCAATGCATCTTGTAGATCGTACATATTGCTGCCACTGTGCATTGGTGGTGAAGGGAGTGAATGTTGAAGGTGGTAGATGGGGTGCCAATCAAGCAGGCTGCTGGTGTTGAGCTACTTGAATGTTGTTGGAGCTGCATCCATCCAGGCAAGTGGAGAGTATTCCATCACACCTTACTTGTGTCTTGTAGATGGTGGACAGGCATTGTGGAGACAGGAGATGAGTTACTCGCTGCAGAATTCCCAGCCTCTGACCTGCTCTTGTAGCCAAAGTGTTTCCCACGCTGTTTCTAATGGAATAATTTAATTGCCTGGTGCCAGATGCATGTCAACTACAACAATTAGTATTTATTTTGCACCTTTAACTTAATAAAATAACTCAAGGTGCTTAACCGGAGCATTGTAAAGGAAAACTTGACACTGAGCCAAGTAAGCTGATATTAGGGCAGATGGCCAAGAGCTTGGACAAAGAGGTAGGTTTTAAGGAGCCTCTTAAAGGAGGAACAAGAGGTGGAGAGTTTAGGGGGAGAATTCCAGAGCCTAGGCCCTAGATTGCTGATGGCACAGCCATCAATGGTGGAACAATTAAAATCAGGGCTGTTCAAGAGGCCAGAATTAGATGAGCACAGATATCTCAGATGATTGTGGGGCTAGAGCAGTGTACAGAGATGGGGAGGGCTGAGGCCCATGGAAGGAGTTGACAACAAGGATGAGACTTTTAAAATCAAGGCATTGCTTGACCAGGAGCAAAAGTAGGTCAGTGAGCACAGGGGTAGGTGAACAGGACTTGGTGCAAGTAAGGACACAGGCAGCAGAGTTTTGGATGATCTCAAGTTTGCAGAGGGTAGAATGTGGGAGGCCAGCCAGGAGTTAGAACAGTCAGGTTCAGAGGAAACAAGGGCATGTATGAGGGTTTCAGCAGCAGATGAGACAGGGACAGAGGCAGGCAATGTTACTGAAGTAGAAATAGGCGGTCTTCGTGATGGTGTGGGTATGTGGTCAGAAGCTCAACCTAGGGTCAAATATGACTCCAAGGTTGCTTGGGAGAGGGATAGACTTGGTAGCTCGGGATCGGAGTTTGTAGCGGGGACCAAAGAAAATGGCTTCAACCTTCTCAATATTTAAACGGAGGAAATTTCTGCTCATCCAGTACTGGATGTCAGACAAGCAGTCTGATAATTTTGTGAAAGTGGAGGAGTCGAGAGATGTGGTGGTGAGGTAGAGATCAGTGTTGTCAGCGTACTTGTGAAAACTAACACTGTTTTCGGATGATGTCGCCGACGGGGCAGCATGTAGATGAAAACTTGGAGTAAGCCAGGTAAAGATCCATGGGTGGCACCAGAGGTAACTGTGAGGGAGTGGAAAGAGAAGTCATTGCAGATGATACACTGGCTATGATTATACAGATAAGAATGAAACAAATCGAGTGCGGTCCCTTCCTGCTGGATGACGGTGGAGAGGCATTGGAGGAGGTTGGTGTGGTCAGTCGTGTCAAATGCTTCAGACAGGTCGAGAAGGTCAGGGAAGGATACATTTATATTTGTGACAGTCATGTAGGATGTAATTTGTGGTATGGATGAGAACTGTTTTGGTATCGTAGCAGGGGCAGAAACCTGATTGGAGGAACTCAGCGTGTATTTCCAGGTAAGATGGGCAGAGATTTGGAAGATGACATCAAATTCAAAGGCTTTGGAGAGGAAAGGGAGGTTGGAGATGGGTGTTAATTTGCAAGGACACACAATAAGATGTGTTTGTATCTTATCTATCCTTAAATACAAACACAACTTCGAGTGAAATTTAGTTACATTAACTTTCAAGTAATATTTTCTGATAAGGCACACATTAATCTTTCTAAATATTGTATTTCCATATACTATTACCTTAAGGAAGTGAGATTCTGCATTAAGTATTTCTCACTGCTGCTAGGTGATTTTTTTGATACCTCATGCTATCAGGCTCACTACATCACCAGGTCAATCACTTTCACCTACAACATAATGGCAGCATAAGGCTGCATATCTCTATGTAAAGTCAGATACGGTTAAAGACAATATTTAAACAGGGTTGGATTACAGGCCTCACATTTCTCCAGGTTTCTGTGGGACCAGGGATTAAGGCAAACTCATGAATATTATTTAAAGACACACCACTTCTTTCTAAAATTATTTAAAATTTAAGAATCACTTCTGTAGAACTCAGGAGTTTTTAGACAAACATGCATGTAATATGTTTGAAAACTCTATGATTTCAATCCTGTTTTTCGGACACAGTGTCCAATGTTTTATTAATAATGTGGGATTTACAGCAAATTTTATCATTACTATTGTTGAAGAGACAGTGTCATCAACAGTTGTCCTTTTAATTCATTGAAAGAAGAATGTTTGACTTTTTGGGTCTGATTTAGTTGGCACTGTAAATGTTTTTGCTTAAAATAATACACATTGATGGCATTATCATAAAAATTGAAAATGAGATGGAGCTACAACACAAGACTACACACACACTAAACAGCAGAAGTAGAATGGTACCAACAGAACGAAGCAATCCCACAAGCAATAAATCAGGTCAAAGTTCTGCAGCTCTGTCACATCTAGTGGTGGTGGACAATTAAGCAACTGGGTTTCACGCGCCTCAAGGAATCTGTCAGATAAAGGGAGGCGAGGACTGCTGGATCCAGGAGGTAAGTGTCTTTCCATTTAACTGCTGGATTCAGTTTACCTTCTTCATCCAACCATCCCCACCCCCACGATCATACACTGCAATCATTCCAGTCTCCAGCCCTGTCTCTTCTGATTTCCCCTCCCTACTCTTCTGAACTCTACCCAACCCCCCAGCCTCCGATCTCCTCCGTGATTGATTCTCCGATCTCCACTGCCGAGGCCATTCAGATCTCCTCCACCATCGCATCTTCCCATCACTCCCTAAGGCCTCTGATCCCTCCTTCCCCCCTCCTCTCCTCTGTCCGGCTGTGGCCCAGTGCCGAAAAACTAATTTCCCGACAGCCACCCAGTTTCTCAATCTGGCTGGTTGCGGCTGGGAAACAGAGAAAAAAAAATGGCAATCAGGCCCTGCCATTAAAATCGGCAGGGCCTGAGGGAAACCCATTCTTCCAGGTTTCCCAACTTCAAAACAGCAACCCCACTCCTACCCCGTCTCCGAGCTGATATCCAGCCTTGTGTATCTCACACATAAAATGGAGTAGATTTGCCAGTAATAATGCTGGATAATAATGCTGGCTACTGTTGGTATCAGAAATCCTAAAGCAATTTCTGCTCCACTCTCAGATAAGCAGACACATTTCTAATGGTTCAGATTCTCTCTCATGTGCTTTCACTCACACACACACACACCCACACACACATTGATTTTAACCTTACCCAGACAGCAGAAACCAGGGGACTGTTTAAATCGGCTTACCCACCAATGTCCCACACCAAACCTGCTGTCCTATATTTTAATCTGCTCTTAGGAGCAGGTAGCAAAGACACAGGTCTGAAGCTGGCGGAGTCTTGCTTTAAATATGTGGATTGCGGTTCAATTATGTCATCTGGTTCTTACTTCAGTTTTAACCTTGGTTTGAGCAAGCAAGTTAGGTTTAGATAAAGGAGAGGTTTGGGCACAGTAAAAGGACCAAACAGGTAGGGCTGGATTTTAAGAGCGTGGCAAGCTCAAAAATAGCTGCCACACCAAAGAGCCGCTGTGATCTCCCATGCGACGGTTCATTTAAATAGCCGGGGTGATCCGACCCCCGCCCTGATCACGTGGAGGGGACGGGCTGTCTGTCGCCGGCAATGGCGTCAGCTGCTTATGCGCAGGAACATATTTTTAAGGGCAGCCAGCCCTGCCGGCACATTTAAATTTTTAAAGATTTATCAAATAAATTTCTAACGGTTCGTTCCCACCCCCCAGTAACAATTACATGAACTATTTGCCCTTCCCCCGCAAAACATTTACCTTTTAAATCTGAACTTTCTCCACCACCCCACCCCCACCAGACTGCATAAAATTAAAAGTTCACCCCTTCCCACCATCCCTTACACCTATTACGTTTATTTAACCCCGTTCCCCACCCCCGCACTGAAAATCTTAACTCCTTCCCCCCTCCCCTCCATTGTTTTTTAAAATTAATTCATGGGATGCAGGCGTCACTGGCCAGGCCAGCATTTATTGCCCATCCCTTATTGCCCTTGAGAAGGTGGTGGTGAGGTGCCTTCTTGAACCGCTGCAGTCCATTTGGGGTAGGTATACCCACAGTGCTGTTAGGAAGGGAGTTCCAGGATTTTGACCCAGAGACAGTGAAGGAACGGCGATATAGTTCCAAGTCAGGATGGTGTGTGACTTGGAGGGGAACTTGCAGGTGGTGGCGTTCCCATGTATTTGCTGCCCTTGTCCTTCTAGTTGGTAGAGGTCGCGGGTTTGGAAGGTGCTGTCTAAGGAGCCTTGGTACATTGCGGCAGTGCATCTTGTAGATGGTACACACTGCTGCCACTGTGCATCAGTGGTGGAGGGAGTCAATGTTTGTAGATGGGGTGCCAATCAAGCGGGCTGCTTTGTCCTGGATGGTGTCGAGCTTCTTGAGTGTTGTTGGAGCTGCACCCATCCGGGCAAGAGGAGAGTATTCCATCACACTCCTGACTTGTGCCTTGTAGATGGTGGACAGACTTTGGGGAGTCAGGAGGTGAGTTACTTGCCTCAGGATTCCTAGCCTCTGACATGCTCTTGTAGCCACGGTATTTATATGGCTACTCCAGTTCAGTTTCTGGTCAATGGTAGCCCCTAGGATGTTGATAGTGGGGGATTCAGCGATGGTAATGCCATTGAATGTCAAGGGGAGATGGTTAGATTCTCTCTTGTTGGAGATGGTCATTGCCTGGCACTTGTGTGGCACGAATGTTACTTGCCACTTATCAGCCCAAGCCTTGATATTGTCCAGGTCTTGCTGCATTTCTACACGGACTGCTTCAGTATCTGAGGAGTCACGAATGGTGCTGAACATTGTGCAATCATCAGCGCACATCCCCACTTCTGACCTTATGATTGAAGGACGATCATTGATGAAGCAGCTGAAGATGGTTGGGCTGAGGACACTACCCTGAGGAACTCCTGCAGTGATGTCCTGGAACTCAGATGATTGACCTCCAACAACCACAACCATCTTCCTTTGCGCTAGGTATGACTCCAGCCAGCGGAGGGTTTTCCCCATGATTCCCATTGACCTCAGTTTTGCTCGGGCTCCTTGATGCCATACTCGGTCAAATGCTGCCTTGATCTCAAGGGCAGTCACTCTCACCTCACCTCTTGAGTTCAGCTCTTTTGTCCATGTTTGAACCAAGGCTGTAATGAGGTCAGGAGCTGAACGACCCTGGCGGAACCCAAACTGAGCATCACTGAGCAGGTTATTGCCAAGCAAGTGCCTCTTGATGGCACTGTTGATGACATCTTCCATCACTTTACTGATGATTGAGAGTAGGCTGATGGGGCGGTAATTGGCCGGGTTGGACTTGTCCTGCTTTTTGTGTACAGGACATACCTGGGCAATTTTCCACATTTCAGGGTAGATGCCAGTGTTGTAGCTGTACTGGAACAGCTTGGCTAGGGGCGCAGCAAGATCTGGAGCACAGGTCTTCAGTACTATTGCCGGAATATTGTCAGGGCCCATAGCTTTTGCAGTATCCAGTGCCTTCAGTCGTTTCTTGATATCACGCGGAGTGAATCGAATTGGCTGAAGTCTGGCATCTGTGATGCTGGGGACTTCAGGAGGAGGCCGAGATGGATCATCAACTCGGCACTTCTGGTTGAAGATTGTTGCAAATGCTTCAGCCTTATCTTTCGCACTGATGACAGCTTTCCCCAAATGAGGAACTGAAGGTTCAGGAGTGCTGGCCGTCGCACTGAGGATTGTAGTGGCTCTGGAAGATTAAAGGTAAGTTTATTTAAATCTATTCATCCTGTTCATTTAAGTATTGTAATTCAGCTCCCGTCGCCCAGTGGCGGGGAGGCCGCCACAGAGCCTCGTTGCCACCAGGAGGATTGGGCCAGGGCCACCTGATGTTGTCCTCTGTGGCGGTCCTCTACCGGAACAATCTTCTGCAACCACCCCTGCCACTGAGCCTGGCGTCGTGGGCTGGATAACATCCAGCCCTTCGTCTTTAAAAACTTCTTTAATTTTCCTTCTGGGGCCATGAAAAACAGGGCCATACAAGGAACGTTTCAGCATGCTATGGGTCTTCATAGTTGCCTCCCTTGAGACCCTCTCAAAAGCCCCTTCCCCTGACTTATTTTGTTGCTGTGACCGTTCTTTTGGTACCAGCCGACAGCTTTCTATTTTCTGAAATTCCGCTCCCTCCTGTCAGCGAGTTGCCACTTCACACCCTGCTGATTGTAATCATGAAGCTATGGGCTGAGAATCGAACTTACCCAGACCTCACGCTGCTGAGTTCAGAATGGTTTGGCACTCACCTTACTTCCTCCCTCCACCAGCACCAACGCGGGCCTAATTCCCAATCCTGGTGAAGATCAGGCTACAGTTTTTACCTTGGTGGTTTGCTTCTAGACACACAATTGTATTTATGTTTCTCTTTTTTTCCTATGTCTGTCAACTGTTGTGTTTTTCTGTCCCCTTTGTCAGTTGTAATCTTTTTGTATGGGATGGTCATGCAGCAATGATATTGATGGTTAGTACGGTAAATGCTCATCTCTATGACAACCTTTTATGCTAAAGCACTATGGTCACTTCCCTAGAACAAATAGGATGATATTTCAAATACTGCCTGTCAATACTAATGATTGAACCAATCTAATTTGAAATTCAAGCAATTTGTGTTTGGCGTTTTGTTGTAAAACTGTAAAAACAAACCATGTTCAGCTGGAATATTTATTGGTGGGTTACCGAGTGATGATGCTGTTTCTCCTGAAATAAATCTATCATTTTAATAAGTTCTAACCTGCCTACTAAGAAGTGGAGATGGCAGGGGAGAAAATCATTTTCAAAAACCTGTCTGGTTTCTTCTGAAGCCCTCCAATAGTTACATAGGCATTTGCATGTACTGATCTTGTCAAATGTTTTTGAGGGATTGACAATTCAGAAAACAAAAGTGTGTGAATAGGGAAATGTGTAAATTGCTTCAACCTGGATAAATTAAAAAATAAGCTGGGTAATTGAAAGAAGCCTGGAAAAATGGATCATATACAAGACTAAGTCAATGAATTTTACTCTTAAAGATTTAAAGACAAAGTATTTGTTTTTGCAAAATCTGATCAATCCTGTGAGAAAGTTTGATACAAGTACTTATTCAGAAATTGGACAAAATAAATAGGAAAACATGGAAATGATCCAGGTTTAAAATGGCTCCTCTCAAGCACTGGTCAAGTACTGGTAGGACTTCATTCTGGTTCCTCCTTTTCACAGCTGGTAGGATCTCTCATGGTAAAACCACAGTGAAACATTTGTAGAATCTCACTGTCCATGAATTTTGATTTAACAGTTTCAAGTTAAAATGTAAGGCTATTTCTGATAATTAATTGTGCTCCACAGAAAATTACTGAAGTATTCAGAAATTTGAGTATATATAAAATGTCTAATATTATGTGAATTTAAAATGAACTTTTACAATCATGGCAGATTTCACTTGGATGTTTTTTAAACAATTGTTTTAAGAACCATTGTATTTGGGCTTTTACATATGTTATTAGCAAAATGCACAACAGAGAACAATATAACATGGAATCTTCTTTGCTTGCAAAATCAACTTTGCAGCTTAATGCTGTATGATTTAAGCAAAGCACTTACAAAAAAAATCACTGTAATTAATTTTGCAATGGCTATAAAATTACTAAAATTGGTCTATACAAGAGATATTACTTGTTGAACCTTTTGGATAATTGGCATTTTTGAAATGATTAGTCATTAACTCACTTATATTTTCTCACCCATTTCATCCACAAACAATCACCTGCTCACTTTGCAGCAACTTATTACCTCCTTGTACCGGCCTCTTTTTCCACAAGTTGAATGCTCTCTCTGACTTTACACGATCGTTCATGTGACTTCCTATCAACTCACATGTGAATGAGAGAATAGAAGTCTCTTTTTTTCATTTGCCTGCTTCCTGTGGTTTACCTGGATCAAGATCGGCATGGCCAGCAATGAGCAAGCTTTTCTACCAAGTAATAGAAACATCATGGTCCATAAAAACTATTTTGACAGGAAGCATAGAGAACATGCTTATAGCATTAAAAGATTATTATTTAATACATCAGGAAATCCTTTAAAATTGTTGGAAGTTTTATATGATTAAACTAAAGTAACATCCAGATCAAGCAGGTAACCCAAGTGGTTCGGGTATTCAGTTCTTAGCAGGTCACTTGTGTTGAGGTTATTTTCCTTTATCTCCTGGCCTGTCGTGCCAGCTCACTTGGCTTAACTGAGTGATTTTTTTAGCTATCATGGGAGGTCACTTAGAAACAAGGCACATTGTGTTGAAAATCAAGAAAGGAAAAATGACATAGTCCAGCTCACCACAACAGATATAATAAGTCCACCAAAAATCAATACCGAGCTTAACAGTTATGGATGGGTCAGCTCTTTAGTTCTGAGACCCGTTGGAGGTCAAGTTTCAAGGAGCTGGCGCCTAGAACTACTTATTATTGAAAGCATCTGACCTCAGCATCCCAATAGTCTAAACTTGCTGTTTATATTGGTGCTCAGTTAATCCAAAATAGTTTTGTTTTCAATTACAAAGGACCCTTTGTAAGTATAAATATGTAAGTATGCTTTCAAGCTGGTCCCTCATGCTGTGGCTTCTTGTTGTGCCTTGCATGACCTCAGTATCTACAGTGATGGGCCTAGCAGCCTGTATGTTGGTATAATGTGCATCAACCATTGCTCCCTTCAGAGCAGGACATGTGAGGTTTGAGGCCCAGGCAGAGAGCAGGCATCTGCACAGCCTCCACTAAGGAATGGATAAAATGGATAACACATTAGAAGAGACAAAAGAAAACTCATTGCTTAGATTTGATATGTTATGAAAGTTATAAGCTTCTCACCTTTGACATTTCTAATATTTGCTAGTTCCAAAGAAGGGTCACTGACCCGAAACGTTAACTCTGCTTCTCTTTCCACAGATGCTGCCAGACCTGCTGAGTGGTTCCAGCATTTCTTGTTTTTATTCCTGTGTCCCACATACTATTTTAATATATAGATAGATTTAGCAACACCACTTCAGTCAGAAAGCGAATGTTGGATGTCATTGTGAACATTATTATGAGGAGAGGGTGGCCATCGCTGCTGGGGGGGGGGGCCTTCAGAGACCCTGGAATGCCTCCAAAGGAGGGACCCCACAAACCTGCTAGGAGACTGGAATATTTTACCTGGCAGCATCTCACAGTATCTCCCTGCGGTGATGGGCCCCTCCATCCTCTATTAAATCGAAGTGAAGGTGGGATGAAGCCCTTAAGTGGCCATTTAAGGGCCTCAATTGGCTTGGTGCAGGAAGGCTGTCCTCAGCCTTCCCCATCCCAGATTAAATTTTAAGGCATCAGGAAGGTGATGGGCACTCCAATCCCCACCTTCCCATGCAATTTTATAGGCCTCCCCACCTCCGTTCCCATCCCTAGGGGGCCCATAAAATTCAGCCCAAATATCCTGGAGCTTTATTCAATTCCTCTTTGAGAATCAAGTGTATTTATCTCCATCCTTCTCATAGGAGACAAAATAAGCAGAGTCGAATTCACAACAAAATATATTATCCGTGGTTTGTGGAAGGACTTGACCTCCCTGGCTTCTTAACTTCCTAACTTCCTAACAGCTGGAAAATGTTTAACTCTACAATTTGAACAGGTGTCAGTACTTGACCTAATCCAATACAATACATAAAATTAAAATTTCCAAAAGGTATTTCATGCATTTGGAGCCAGATTACATAAATCTAGTGTTACAGCATTTGATTCATATAGTGCCTAGTGTATAGCTTCTGGTAAGGAAGACAATTAACGCAAATAAAACCTAACTAAATTAAGCATAATTAACTAACCAGCTAATAAGTTTTCATTGAAAAAGTCTTTGTTTTTTATGAGTTTTAATGATCTCATACTTATAGATGCATAATTTTACTTTTCATGTATAATAATTTAGCAACATATACTACTTGTGAGCTAGCACATTAAAGACAGCAGTGCTGAATGTAAAGTAACATCTTTGGACAGTTTAAATAATATCCATAAACTGCCAAATACATCAAAATTTTCAATTCACTTGAAGTGATAAGCTGTGTTATATATTCTTGTAAGAGATTAAATATATTTGTTGCTGTTAATTTAGACAGTATGTTATAAAAAGACTCTGCAGCTGCACAAAACTATGATCAAAGCTAATATCTTTCTGATTTATTCCATCCATTCATCCTTTTAAAAAAATTAATTCAAACAATGACTGCTGTTGACACCATCAGAGTATCGACTTGCGAAGCTGAACTGTAGAGAATATGAATTAATAAAAGTAAGTTTGCAGTGATTGCCTCAAACAGCATCAACTGGCAGATTCAATGGGCAGGATTTGGGATTTTAAGTCGAGTCCCCGATGTCGGTGTCAAATGGGAGTCCAGACTCTGCACTGTGTGAGAAACAGTCAACCGGCAGTGATTCCCAAATTAACCAATTAGTGGCCAGAGGGCAGGCTCGCTGTGCAATTAAGGACGCTGGACAGGCTCTCAAAGCTGGTAAGCCAATAGGAGGCTCTGCAGCACAAAAGTAGCAGCAGCCTGCAGTTAAGGTAGGAGAGAGGGAGGTGCCATCTTAAGGTGCCCTCTCTCCTACTTTTTAATTTTTAAATTAAAAAATGCCCTCAGCAGCCGGGTCGTTGCCACAAATGTGGCCAGAACGGGGTGGGGACAGAAAGAGCTTCAGAGCCTGCCTGGAGCAATGGCCCCCTGGACTGCTGCCATGAGGCCGCCTCTGGGTAGCTGGCCTAGTCCCTATTTGGCCTCTGACAATAGGCCTTGATAAGCCATTTAAATTACCTTAATTAGCTACCACCACTTGCAGGTAGGCAGCCCTTCCAACCCCCATCCCATCTCTGGGAAAATGGCCTGGGGGCAGGAAGGTGAGGGCAAACTGGCACACTGGCTGGTGGTGCAAACTTTCGTGCCCTCCCACCTCCGTACTTGCTCCATATAGGGCTGAAAATCCTGCCCAGTAATTCTTTCAAGTCAGTACAAACTAGTCAAACAAAAATATTCACAAAAATGAAAAGCAGAAACTATTAAAATGAAGCATAATTCTCTGTAACTATTTGATTATTGCAGCAGTGAGATTTCTTTTATGTACTTAATAGAGAGACAATCATAACGTAGAAAAGAACAACACATTGTTGAATTGTAACAGTAATAGACTGAAACCAGCAGCAAATAAGAGACACAACTACTGTACAATGTTCTATAACAAAAAATTGTTATTCTGAGCACATACATTTTTTGATGGAGTTTGCAATGGAGCCTACTTGTAAAATACATTTTTATCCAATCAAATTTCTGAAAATCAATTCTATAAACACTGTTATTTTTTTTTTGAGCAAATGTTTGTGTTTCTTATGGTTATGTATGAGGAATGGAGCACCTTCCCAAAATCAAGCACCCAGTATTAGGAACAAAATAAATAGACATGATTAAAACATATCCCTTTTTACTCACCTCTACTGTTTTGCCAAAATTGGTGAAACCAAGAGCTACAGGTCAATTAGAGTGTGACCAGATGCAAAGTATAACTCCCTCTACTCTGCCCCAGCAATCTGTCTTAATTATTATCTTGGAGGAATAAATGAATGAAAGTAAGGCTTGCATTTATATAGTGTCTTTCATGACCACTGGACATCCCAAAGCACTTTACAGCCACTGTTGTAATGCAGGAATACCCCAAACTGGATCAATTTTTCCCATTTCTCACACTGATCATTTAACTAACATGGGCAATTTAGTACCACTTTGTGCTGAATTATCAGCACTTTTGTGGCACGGAAATGCACCCAGTAGGAACAATGTTCAAACTGCCAAACTTATTCCACAGAGGGCCTTTACAGCTGGCAGAGAATCACAGAATCGATACAGTACAGAAGGAGGCCATTCAGCCCATCGTGTCCACACTGGCTCTCTGAAAGAGCAATTCCCTCAGTTCTATTCCCTTGCCTTTTCCCCATAACCCTGAGAAAAGGTTTGTGTACAGTCAGTGCAGGATGGATTTAAACTTAGAAATTAATTAATGGTTTACTAATGCCCTGCACCATTTGACAATGCTTGAAACTCCTGTCAATTTTAAGTCAGATTTGGCTGAATCGAATTAAATCCTGTCAAACACTGTGGGACTGGTTGTTATGGTGGGATCTGCATTCAGAATCCTCATCATGTCTATAGCTTTCTTGACGATGACGGAGTTACCTCCAATGATCAGTTACCTCAGATTTGTGTAAATCAATTATCATCTTTCTCAGAATTATGAAAAGGATCTCAGAGACTTTACATTTGTCTCCATGATGCTAACTACCTGCTTGAGTGCCCCATCTGTTTTGATCTCTGTTTTGAAATACAACATACAAATTCCCATATAACTAACATTCAATGACTAGATGCATGTTTTGTATGACTATTGTTACTATGCTGTGTAGATGACTTGTTTCATTGTTGCATGAACTGGTAAAATTGTTAGACTCGTGTATACATTTCAGATTATTTTGCAGTTATTTCCCTTACAAATTGCCTCATAGTGTTATTGTTAAAGAAGCATGGGTTGTGCAAGTTGCTTTTTTATCCATGCTTAGAATTTTAGACAACAGTGTGCTAGGCTGAATCTATTTTTTCTGCTTTTTAGTTACAGAACTATCGTTGACTCAACTTACGGAAATTATGAAAAAGGATATGCATTTAATATAATGCTTTTTATAACCTCAGTGTGTCTTTCGAGCCAATTAGTTACTTTTGAAGTGTAGCCACTGTTGTAATGTTTAGAATACAAATGGGTAGGTAGAAGTTATTTTCTTTTAATCAAGCAAGATATATTACTGGTGTGGAAATGTAGCATGTTTATTATTTTATATGCTCACACAAAGACAAGTTGTAGTGATTGACGTGGTGAGTCTGATCATAACTGTTGCTCTTGTAACTTGCTGTGAAATAAAGCAGCTTAATGATTTAATTCTGGCCTCAAATGACCAGATGTTGTCTTGGTCCTCCATTGTAAAGATTGTCGAGGCATATCTTGGGGGACATGTGAAAGACATGGATATCCAACTCAGATAACAAAGGGATACAGTTATTAGATCCCTCTGTTATGTTATTATATAGTTGGAGATCTGATATTATGTGCGCAGCCCCCTAACTTTAAGATGCACATACCACTTAATGGAGTGACTAGCATTGCTGTACTCAAGAGAATTTCTATGGCACGAGCCATAACTTGTAACAACTCTGTCTGAAGTGTTTATCCTGTCGCCATATCATACATCAGTACATGTTTTCTCTGACTAAATTTACTTTTCAAGGCTCTACACTTGAAACATTGACAAATTTGCTTTCTCTACAGATTCTGCCTGATCTGGAATGTTTCCAGCATTTTCGGTTTCCATTTCAGAATTTCAGTATTTGCACTTTTTTGATTTTTTGTTTACGGAATTGGAGTGAATATTTGTTGTTCATTTTTTTGGTTTTGTTAGTACCTCACAAGGCCTACATGAGATGTTATTTGTGAATGGTGTGGGGGTGGGTTAAAAGCAGTGTTTATTCTGAGTCAGAAGTTTGTGCATCCAAATTCCACTCCAGAACTTGAGCACATATTCTAGATCAGCAATTCAGTGCAGAATTGAGGGAATGCTGCAGTGCCAGAGTTACAATCTTTCTAAACGTCCTGTCTATTAGAGCATGGCTACCCGACCTGAACCCGACGACACATGTCAGGTTCGGGTCGCTCTTCTGGGTCCGGCATTCGGGCTTGGGTTGGGTTGGACACAGCGACAGCCAGGACGTCAAGGCGGGAAACACTCCACAGTAGTCTGCAGTAAGCAATTCCATCCAAGGTAGACTACAACCTACCGTTGGTCAGGTCGAGCGCAGGAAAAAATGAAAAGACTCGGGTCGGGTCGGGCTTGGGTCGGATGTGGTTCTGTCAGGCTCGGGTCAGGTTTCATTTGTAGACCCAAGCAGGCCTTTACTGTCTAGCAGCTCGGGGGGGATGTGAAACATCCCATAATACTATTTGGAGAAGTTCAGGGTGTTCTCTCAGTGCCCTGAAATTAGTGGAAAGAAAAATGGGGAGAGATGTAAAACAGGCTGTCGACTCACTATCTCCTGTTTAATACAATCATAACAAAGTCAAGATGCACCCCAAAGCTCACATAGCATAAACAAGTTGAAATACTTCCCACATTAGTTACAGGAAACATAGCAATCTTAGGAAGGGCTTTGAATATTATTTCATAGAAATTTACAGCATATTCAACGATGGAGCATCCGCTACCCTCTGGGATAGAGAACTCCAAAGATTCACAACCATTTGAGTGTAGAAGTTTCTCCTCATCTCAATCCTAAATGATCATCCCCTTATCTGTGTCCCCATGTTTCATTTTCCCCAGCCACAGAAAACAACCTCTCAACGTCTACCCTGTCAAGCCCCTTCAGAATCTTGTAAGTTTCAATGAAATCACCTCTCATTCTTCTAAACTCCAGAGATTATAGGCTCAATTTACTCAGCCTCTCATCATAGGACAACCCTCTCATCCTAGGGACCCAGGAACCTTCGCTGCACCACCTCCAATGCAAGTATATCTTTCCTTAAATATGGAGACCAAAATTGCACACAGTACTGCAGGTGTGTTCTCATCAAAGCCCTGTATAATTGTAGCAAGACTTCTTTATTCTTGTACTCCAATCCCCTTGCAATAAAGGCCAACATGCTATTTGCCTTCCTAATTCCTTGCTGTACCTGCATGCTAACTTTCTGTGTTCCTTGTACGAGCACACCCAAGTCCCTGTGAACATCAGCAGTTACAAGTTTCACACCTTTTAAAAATATTCTGCTCTTCTATTCTTACGACCAAAGTGAATAGCCTAACAACCCCACATTGTAGTCCATCTGTTACCTTGTTGCCCACTCATTTAACCTGTCTATATCTCTTTGCAGCCTCTTTCTGTCCTCCTCACAGCTTGGATTTCCACCTAGTTTTGTATCATCAGCAAATTAGATACATTACTCTCTGTCTCTTCATTAAAGTCATTGATATAGATTGTAAATAGCTGAGGCCCCAGCACTGATCCTTGTGGCACTCCTTAGTCACAGCCCACTGACTTGAAAATGCCCCGTTTATGCCTACTCTTTGCTTCCTGTCTGTTAACCAATCCGCTATCCATGCTCATATATTACCCCCAACTCCATGAGCCCTTATCTGGTTTATTAGCCTTTTGTGTGGCACCTTATCAAATGCCTTTTGGAAATCCAAGTATACTACATTTACTGGTTCCCCTTTATCTACCCTACTAGTTATATCCTCAAAAAACTCTAATAAATTTGTCAAACATGATTTCCCTTTCATAAAACCATGTTGACTTGTTCTAATCATACTCTGCTTTTCTAAGTGCCTTGTTAATACGTCCTTAACAATAGATTCCTGCACTTTCCTAATGACAGATGTCAGGCTAACTGGCCTGTAGTTCCCTGTTTTCTCTCTTCCTCCTTTCTTGAATAGCGGTGCTACATTTGCTAACTTGCTGGGACCATTCCAGAATCCAGGGAAATTTGGATAATCATAGCCAGCGTATCGATTATCTCTGCAGCTATCTCTTTTAGAACTCTATGATGTAGGCCATCAGCTCCTGGAGATTTGTCATATTTTAGTCCCATAAATTTCTCCAATACTTTTTCTCTACTTATGTTAATTACCTTAATTCCTCATTCTTTTTAGCCCCTAGGTTACCCTCTATTTCTGGTATGCAACTTGTGTCTTCTACTGTGAAGACAGACAAAATATTCATTCAATGTCTCTGCCATTTACTCATTCCCCATAATAATTTCTTGTGTCTCTGCTTCTAAGGGACCAACGCTTACTTTAGCTACTCTCTTCTTTTTATTTACTTGTAAAAGCTCTTACAATCTGTTTCAATATTCCTAGCTAGTTTACTCTCATTCTATTTTTTCCCTTTTTATCAACTTTTTGGTGCCTCTTTGTTGGTTTCTAAAACATTCCCAAACCTCAGACTTGCTACTATTCTTTGCAACATTATAAGCCTCTTCTTTTAATCTAATACTATCCTTAACTTTCTGAGTAAGCCACGGGTGGATCTTTCTTACTGCTTTTTTATTTTTCAATGAAAACTCAACATGGAATTCAATAGCATTATGATCAGGATTTCCCAGCAGATCTTTACCAATGAGATTACTAATTAACCCTGCCGCATTACACGATATAGATCTAAAATAGCTTTATGCCTAGTTGGTTCCACAATGTATTGCTCCAAGAAAGTGTCACAAACTCATCTTTTAGACCACCCTTGCCAATTTGATTGGTCCAGTCTATATGAAGATAAAGTCCCCCACAATTATTACATTGCCTTTGCTACAAGCTCCAATTCTTCTTTTCTTTTGGGCCTCCTTATCTCGAGAGACAATGGATACGCGCCTGGAGGTGGTCAGTGGTTTGTGAAGCAGCGCCTGGAGTGGCTATAAAGGCCAATTCTGGAGTGACAGGCTCTTCCACAGGTGCTGCAGAGAAATTTGTTTGTTGGGGCTGTTGCACAGTTGGCTCTCCCCTTGCGCCTACATTGCCTTTGCTACAAGCTCCAATAATTTCTTGTTTAATGCTCTGTCCAATGGTATAGCTACTCTTAAGGGGCCTATAAACTACTCCCAACTTCCTATCCACTCTATCTAAACAATTCAATTTTATACACTTCAGTTAGGTCTCCCTCAGCCTCCTCTGTTCCAAAGAAAACAAAACTAGCCTATCCAATCTTTCCTCATAACTAAATTTCTCCAGTCCAGACGACATCCTTATAAATTTCCTCTATACCCTCTCTAATGCAATCACATCTTTCTTATTTGATTTTGATTTAATTTGATTTAGAGATACAGCACTGAAACAGGCCCTTCGGCCCACCGAGTCTGTGCCGACCATTAACCACCCATTTATACTAATCCTACACTAATCCCATATTCCTACCACATCCTCACCTGTCCCTATATTCCCCTACCACCTACCTATACTAGGGGCAATTTATAATGGCCAGTTTACCTATCAACCTGCAAGTCTTTTGGCTGTGGGAGGAAACCGGAACACCCGGAGGAAATCCACGCAGACACAGGGAAAACTTGCAAACTCCACACAGGCAGTACCCAGAATTGAACCCAGGTCGCTGGAGCTGTGAGGCTGCGGTGCTAACCACTGCACCACTGTGCCACTTATAGTGTGATGACCAGAACTGCACGGAGTACTCCAGCCGTAGCCTAACTAGTGTTTTATACAGTTCCAGGATAACTTCCCTGCTCTTTTATTCTATGCCTTGGCTAACGAAGTCAAGTATCCCATATGCCTTTTTGACCACGTTATCTACCTGTCCAGCCACCTTCAAGGATCGTTGGACATGCACTACAAGGTCTCTCTGTTCCTGTACACTTCTGTATCCTACCATTTATTGTGTATTATTGTGTATACTTTTAGGGTGGAATTTAATGTGCCCCATGGGAGCGAATTGCGAGGCGGGGTGGGGGAGAGGGTGGTGGGGCAGTAGAATCGGGGAGGGAAGGTGGGGGTGGAGTGCCTGTCATGCAATTATCTCAGCGATGGAGAAGGTCGAGGACAGTCTTCCCATTCAGAGGCAAATTGAGGCCCTTAAGTGGCCTATTAAGGACTTCTTCCCACCACCACTGGCATTCCTGTGGACTTAGGAGGGGCCCTCCTGATCGGGTACCCTGTGGCCCACAGAGGCCCACCCCAGTGGCAAGGACAGACTCTATGGAAACATCCCACTTGCCCTCACCAACAATCACCCACGCCACCCTTGTTGGGGCCTGCTTGACTGGTCCCGGTGACCCCAACCCCACTCATCTGGCCTCCAGGGCAGCGTCAATGATGCTGCTCCATGCCAGATGCAGTTCCAGCAGTGGGTACCGCTCCTGGTGGTGCTGCTGAGACTAAAGAGCTGCTGGCCCTCTCCGATCTCCAACCTTAAAGGGACGGGAGCCCTGCGTCAGGCAGTTAATTGCTTGGTGGGCACAAAATTGGGTCGGGGCTCCTGGAAACGGCAGAGATGTGATTTCCCCAAATTTCTGGTCTGCCGTCGGAGACACTGCCACCCGCATTAAATGCAGCCCTTACAGACTGAAATTTAAAATCAACTGATGTGTAGCTATGTGATTAGTTGTGCCAAGGTTATTTTTCAACTTGCAATGTTTTTTATCCTCTGGTGGGAGATATTCCAGGAAGCATTTATGTTAGAATACTTCCTGAAATTGTTGTAAAGCAGAGTACTGTTTTCAACAAAATCTAGGGCACTGCCTGGAATATGAGATTCTCCTAATTTTGTTACAGATGGTGAAGTGTCAGCACTTGTTCTATATCTGACACAGTGTTATACACCACCTCAAGATACCTGCTGGCATAAAGGATGCAGAATATGTGTTGCTACATTTTAATTACCTTTTAACCATTAATAGGGCAAAAGAATGGCTTATCTCACTGTCCAGGTGGCTGAATGGATTTATCTCATGGGCATTTGAGACATACATACCAGCAGGCTTGACTGCTGGCACTAGCTGAGCTTAATGAGCAGAGTTAGGGACAGTAAAATTGTTCTCAGTGCCCGATAGTAGGGAGGTGGGAGGAAATTGGCCATGAATACTATTTCTGATCTCTACTGAGCAACAATTACTGGAAGTGCAAATGTGTAAATATGGAGTGAGAACATGACTGCACTCAGCTGTGATGTTTCCCACAGTCAAACAACTTGCGAAAATTCACTGCCTAGCCCCAGACCTGAAGATCATTGAGCCATAACAAAGAACGCTAGAATATTAGTCAGGAAAAGCAAAACACCCAATTCTTTCAACAGCAAGGAAGGCCACAGAACGGCAGCGATTAAGGTATAATGCTCTTCCTCATACATTTTCCATTGTGTGTGCCATTTACACAATAGCCTTGAGTCTTCGATCGGTTTCACTAGTTAAACAATGCAATCCGGGCACAATTGACCAAAACCAGCGCGACGGAGCGCAGAATTTTTAACATAAATAAGTTATGCCCAAACCTCACTTACGCTCGAGTTTCTGCAATCTTTTACATTAGTTTCAAAATCACAGGACCCAAAATTGGCCCCACTCACAAATTTGGCTGCGCCACTAAGTCCGAATAACGAGGATGGCAAGTTTCCACCGATTGCACCTTTTTGCGGCCATTCGAGGAGGTTCATCAGATTGTGCTCCTTTATTTTGCTGACACCAGCAGGCACCCATAGTCATGTGATACTAGCCTTCCTGTGGTAATCAGCCATCATCTCAGCAAAATACAGGCCTGCAGCAAATACTTTAAAAAGAAAGTCTTTATATTTATATAGTGCCTTCCTCAACCACACAACGTCCCAAAGTGCTTTACAGGCAATGAAGTACCTTTGAAGTGTAATCACTGTTGTGGACAACGCTGCAGCCAATCTTCTTACATCAAGCTCCTACAAACAGCAATGTGATAATGACCGGATAATCTGTTTCTCTGGTGTGAATTAAGAGATAAATATTGACCAGGACTCCGAGGATAACTCCCCTGCTCTTCTTCGAAACAGTGTGGTGGGATCCTTTATGTCCACCTGAGGGGGTAGACAGGGCCTTCATTTAACATTTCATCCAAAAGATGACACCTCCAACAGTGCAGCACTCCCTCAGTACTGCAGTGGAGTGTCAGCCTTGATTTTTGTGCTCAAGTCCTGGAGTGGGACGTGAACCCACTACCTTCTGATTCAGAGTCGAGACTGAGTCACAGCTGACCCCTAACTTTAGTTAAATTAAGCCATTTTACCATTATTATACTACATTATATAGGAGAAATAGTTAAATTAAATCAATTATTACCTCATTATAGTTTTTTTTTATTCATTCATGGGATGTGGGTGACGCTGGCCAGGCCAGCATTTATTGCCCATCCCTAGTTGCCCTTGAGAAGCTGGTGGTGAGCTGCCTTCTTGAACCGCTGCAGTCCATGTGAGGTAGGAACACCCACAGTGCTGTTAGGAAGGGAGTTCCAGGATTTTGACCCAGCGACAGCGAAGGAATGGTGATATAGTCCAAGTCAGGATGGTGTGTGGCTTGGAGGGGAACTTGCAGATAGTGCTTCAAGTTTCCACTTCAGCTAATTTATTTTGAGTTAAAATCGATTTTAAATTCAGACCTCGAGTGGACAAAACTTTCTTTATAATGCTGAAGGGGGAGAAGAAAAAGGAGAAGTGAGCAAATTTTAGAAATTCCATGTGCACAGACTCAAGGCAAAATGAGTGAGTTGATGTCGGGCCGAAAAGGTGAGGGAACCATGCTTCGGCCCTTCAGAGACCCCCAGTGCAATTCAATGGTTCTTTGGGCACTTAACTGCCTGGCGCAGGGGTCCCCATCCCTTTAAGGATGGGTATCCCGCCTCCAAGAGCTGCCAGCCAATCACAGGACCAGCAGCTCAGATCGGCAGTTCCACTGGAAGCAGTGGCCACTGCCGGTACTATACCAGACCTGCGACCAGGCCTGGTACTGGAGCCGCGGACCCCAGGTAAGTGTGGCAGGGTTGTTGGGGCCAGTCCTTTAGGCCCTGGGGAGGGGATGGTGGATGGTGGGCGTTGATGGCAGAGGGAGGGGTGTTAATGGAGGGGCGGCCATTGCCATTGTCACAGATTGCCCATGGAGGAGATTTTCTCGCCCCCCCCCACCACCAAGACCGCAGGGAGGCTGCCTTGTTTCACTGTCCGATTTCCAATGTGGCAGAGGCCACCCCCCACCCCCACCCGGCTGCTGATGTAATACAAGCAACAACGGGAATTGGCCCTTAAATGGTTATTAATTGGCCACTTAAGGGCCTCAATTGACCTCTGGGTGGGAAATCCCGCGCCCGATTTCATTGCAGGGTGACGAGAAGGCAACAGGCACTCTACCGCAACCCCACTGCCTTTCGTTGCTATTCTATGGGGGTCCCATGCCTCACATCCCATCTCCCAGGGGCCCATTAAATTCTGCCCATAGTGTCTGAGGGTTGAATTTTATAAGAAGGCTGCATCTCCTGGCAATGGCTCCTGAAGCAGGTGCTGCTTCCACAGGGGCATCCAGTAGCCAGCCAAAGGGAATCATGCAGCAGCCGGCCAATTAAATTACATCGAAACATAGAAAATAGGAGCAGGAGTAGGCCATTCGGCCCTTTGAGCCTGCTCCGCCATTCATTATGATCATGGCTGATCATCCAGCTCAGTAACCTGTTCCCGCTTTCGCCCCATACCCTTTGATCCCTTTAGACCTAAGAGCTATATCTAACTCCTTCTTGAAAACATACAATGTTTTGGCCTCAACTGCTTTCTGTGATAGCGAATTCCACAGGCTCGCCACTCTCTGGGTGAAGAAATTTCTCCTCATCTCAGTCCTGAAAGGTTTACCCCGTATCCATAGACTGTGACCCCCGGGCCTGGACTCCCCCACCATCGGGAACATCCTTCCTGCATCTACCCTGTCAAGTCCTGTTAGAATTTTATAGGTTTCTATGAGATCCCTCCTCACTCCAGCGAATATAATATGACTCAATCTCTCCTCATACGTCAGTCCCGCCATCCCAGGAATCAGTCTGGTAAACCTTCACTGCACTCCCTCTATAGCAAGAACATCCTTCCTCAGATAAGGAGACCAAAACTGTACACAATATTCCAGGTGCGGCCTCACCAAGGCCCTGTATAATTGCAGCAAAACATCCCTGCTCCTGTACTCGAATCCTCTCGCTATGAAGGCCAACATATCATTTGCCTTTTTTACCGCCTGTTGGACCTGCATGCTTACCCTCAGCGACTGGTGTACGATGATACCCAGGTCTCGCTGCATATTCCCCTCTCTCAGTTTATAGCTGTTCAGATAATAATCTGCCTTCCTGTTTTTGCTACCAAAGTGGATAACCTCACATTTATCCACATTATACTGCATCTGCCATGCATTAGCCCACTCACTCAACTTGTCCAAATCACCCTGAAGCCTCTCTGCATCCTCCTCACAACTCACCCTCCCACCCAGTTTTGTGTCACCTGCAAATTTGGAGATATTACATTTAAGTTAAGGGAGGCACGGGGCTCATCCGATTAAGGAGTAGAGCTGGGAAAAGAGGCATTGATGGCAGTGTCAGGTGACTCAACAGCAGGTGCTAACACCATATTTAAAGGGCTGCCAGCCCTGCATTCACTTTGCCTGGTTTAAAGAAGAGCCTTCCTGAATGCCCTCAAGAACCCTTCTGCTGCCTGACTACAGCTGAAATCCAAGGAGCTGAACACGAGCCTGCAGCGACCATGGCAGAAGGAAGACAGCAGGTGGCTCCACAGTCCAGCGATGCCTCCCTGCAGGTTCTTTTCCAGGCTGCAAGGGAAGCTGGAGGTCCTCTTCCCAAGGGACGGGAAGAAGAGACCATCCCACCTGACTAAGCAAGCCTGGACAGAGATTGGAGAGGCGGTCAGCAGCCATGGCATCACCCTCAGAACCCAGGTGCAGTGCCACAAACTCATTGATAATCTTCTTTGCTCAAGCAAGGTAAGTTCTCCATACTGCCTTCCACTTTGGGACTTACATGTGGCAAAGCAAAGGGGTGCATTTGATGGGTAGGGAGTGACCACCCAGTCGGTGGCAAGGAGGTCAGGAAGTAGCAATTCCTGCCAGAGGCATGGCTACACCTTGGTGAGAGGTGCCCACCTGTCACTGCTGATCCCCACAAGGTCCCTCGAGAGCGGCCATGTGGAGATGCCATTCATGTGCCCCCATCCACGGACTGATGGGCTGCCACTAGCATAGGTGTTGTGCTACTCTGCATGGGGAAACTGTCTTCCTCCTTGTGCTTGCAGGAGAAACAAACACACAACTGCAGGCAAAGGGCCAAGACCAGTGGAGGGGTGCCAGACCTGCAAATTCTGACCCTGATGGAGGAGGAGGAGGCCTTGGAACTGTCCGGGTCTGAGGGCAGCCGTGCAATTGCGATGGTGAAACAGAAATTCCATCACAGGAGAGTGAGTGAACGAGTGCAGGGGCATAAGGATGCATCTGGCCCACACATGAGGCATAGTGCTCATGTGACCACCACTGAATACATGGAGCTCCACATAAAGCATAGTTGGGATGAGGAGATGGGAAGCCCTTAACTCCTCAATGTTTGTATTGTCTTAGGCAGGTCAAGGTCATCCCAAAGGACACGGAGTTAAAGACACCAGGAGGTAGCCGGCCACTTCAGAGCAACAGGAGGAATCCTCAGATGGTGCAGCGTCACATCATTCCCCCGCACCCTCTGGCAGTGCAGATACTCTCACGTCAGTGGGTATGGTTTGGCGATTAGATTCAGTGTTATAAGCTGGTGAGCATATCACAGATGCACCCGAGCAGCTGACGGAGGCCGTGACAGCCGAGACCACTGATAGTCAAAGGATGGCAACATGGCAATTGTGCAGCTGCAATTGATGGAACATCTGGTGGAGCTTCCAGAGGTGATGTGCATCCATGCACAGATGATGGAGAAGCCCAACCAGGCCATGAGTGCTGCCATGTCTCAGGCGTGTGCACACATGGATTCCTCCATTGAGAGGTAGGCAACCCTCATGGAGAGCAAGATCCAACAGACAAGTCAGTGGATGCCAGAGGTGCATGCACACCTGCTTACCTTCACCTTGTGCATGAGCTCCATGCAGGAATGGCAAGGCGAGAGGGGGACGAGGCACCTGGTGTCTCCACCAGATCCTCATCCTTCTCAGGTCAGCAGGGAGGTACAAGTGTGTCTTGCAAGGGAGGAGGAACGACTGCCTTCTACTTCTGGGGGCTCCTCTCAGGGCACACTGAATGTGGACAGTGGCTCCTCAGCCCCTCTGCCAGTGACCCAAGCATCTCCAGTAGCCAAGATGACAAAGGAGGGTCCTCCACCTGTGCAGGTGCCCCTCAGCATGTTGGGATCCTCCAGGCCTCAGACAGCCAGAAGGTGGTCACCAAGGTCATCCCAAGCCACGGGGCAGCACGATTCATCAGCCTGCCTCCACCTCAGCTACAAGCGCAGGGAGACTATCACATAGGAGCAGCCATAAGCAAGTTAAGAAGAGCACCTAGCTGCACTTTGGGGTCAAAGGTGTTTATATTTTGTACATGTGAAGGTTTGATAATGTTGTGCCACTCAATAAATGTTTGACTCACTGCTGTTGGTTATGCTTCCAAATCTTGTTGCCTTGTTAGATCTGATCGACAACCTTGCTTCCCCGATGGGCTGCTAGTATTGGAATAGGCCGCATCTAGTCAGCTCCTCAGCTTTGTCAGTGCCTGCTGTGAACCTGGGCGCTGGGCAATGGAGTGCGAGATGAAGGAGGCGAACCAGGTGCACATGAAGGTAAGTCTTTATTGCACTGATTGTGAAAGGGAATCAGGGTCACAAGAAACAGGTATGTATGAGATCAACCCAAGCCTGCCTTGCGGTCTCTCATTTCTCCTTGCCTCTAATCTAAAGGGTTCCTCATCCTGGGCTGTCTGTTCAGCAGCCTCCGCCACATCCTCCTCATCGGATGAAAGTGGCGATCAATGATGTCCTTATTATTCAGGGCCTCCCCCTCTGTAGTGCTACATTGTGCAGAGAACAGCAGACAACACAATACGTGAGCCCCTCGCTGGGGCATACTGAAGTGCTCCACTGGAGAGATCTAGGCACTGGAATCTCATATCTCATCTCAGCAGTCCAATGGCCTGCTTGATGGTAACTCAGGTGGACCAGTGGCTAGTGTTGTACCTCTTCTCTGCTGCAGTGTGAGGCTTCCTCACGGGCAATCGCAGGGAGCTGGAACAGCTCTGGCACCTGGGACTGCCCAAGTATGCAGGCGTCATGGTTGCTTCCCGGAAACTGTGCACACCTGAAGTATCAGCTTCCAATGGTTGCAGGCCAGTTGTACATTGATGGAATGGAAGCCATTCCTGTTGATGAAGACCACTGGCTGGTCCTTGGGAGCCTTGGTGGCCAAATGCGTGCAGTTGATGACACCTTGCACCTGGGGGAATCCTGCGATGGCACCGTGGCCAATGGACCACTCAGCTTGACTGTCTAGGTCAGTTTGGTATCGCACACAGTCCCTGGCCCTCTTAAACAGGGCATTGGCCACCTCCTTGATGCAGTGATGGGCTGCAGCCTATGTCTCCAGTGGATCCCTGGAAGGATCCAGAGGTGTATAATCATGGTGATCTTCAGAGCCACAGGTATTGGGTATCTGCCAAACCCCATGAATCTCAGCTCATCCTGAAGCATGGCACAGAGATCAGTGACCGCCTCCCTGGAGAATCTCAGTCTACATTGACACTGCCGCTGAGACACCTCGGACACCTGGAGATAGTTTAGCCATATATGGTAAACTCTTGCCTGGCAGGCAGATGGCGCACCCCTCTGCCCCCTTCTCCGGCATGCCCATCCGGAGGCTGGCCCTCTTGCTGTTCCTGACATTCCTAATGTGCCCCTGTTGGTGCCTGGACCTCCCTCCCTCTTAGCTGCTCCTCCTCCTTGGGGGTGGGGCAGGGGGTGGTGAGGGCCACGAATACTGGGTGGATTAGGTCTATGGCAAGTGGGGACTCTCACTGTCCTGTGTGTTCTGTCCAGCCTACCTCCCCCAACACCTTTCCTTGGCTACTCCCTTGGGAGCAATTGCCACAGCCCCTTCTGTGACCCATGCAGCATGACCCCTCAGTCAGTCCTGGCACCTTTACCTCCCTATCTGTCGTCATCTGCCAATGTCTTCTGTTCCCTGCCCTCCCTTCCATCACACATAGGCTTTCTGGGTGGCTGGCTGGCAGAGGCAGCACTGAACTCTTGCCTCCTCGAAACCTCCTTTTAGCAGCCGGTGCTTTGAAGCCCTGTGGTTCCCATACGCCATTGATAAAATTAGAACTGCACTGTAAAATTTGAATTAATTGCCCTTTTAACTACCTTAATTAGGGTCCCGCTGCGCCATTGTCAGAAGTCCACCCTCCATGGCTCCGGCCACTCATAAAATCTGGAATCAACGTCATGACATCATACTTCCAGCCGAACGCATCCTGTCCGCATTTTACGTCCCACCACTGCCTCCAACCTCACTCACAGTGACCCGATAGAATGTCGGCCACAGAGTCAGAGTCATTATGGCACAGAAGGAGGCCATTCAGCCTATCGAGTCCATACCAGGTCTCTGTAGAACAATTCAATCAGTCCCATTCCCCCACTCTATCCCCATAGCCCTGCAATTTTATCTCCCTCAATGCCCATTTAATTTCCTTTTGAAATGTTTCTTTGTCTTCATTTCCACCACCCTCGTAGGTAACGAGTTCCAGGTCATTACCACTCACTGGGTAAAACAGTTCTTCCTCACATTCCCCTTGCATCTCTTACCCAAAGTCTTAAATCGGTGTCTCCTAGTCCTTATACCATCAGTTTATGGGAACAGCTTTTCCTCATCTACCTTATCTAAACCTGTCATAATCTTGTACACCTCTATCATATCTCCTCTCAATCTCCTTTGCTCCAAGAACAACTCTAGCATCTCCAATCTAACCTTGTAACTAAAATCCCTCATTCCTGGAATCAATCTGGTAAATCTCCTCTGCACCCTCACATCCTTTCTAAAGTGTGGTGACCGGAACTGGACACAATACTCCTGTTGTGGCCTAACCAGAGTATTAAAAATGTTAAACATAACTTGCCTGCTTTTGTACTCTATGTCTCTATTTATGAACCCCAAGATTCCATATGCTTTACTAACCACTCTCTCACTATGTCCTGCCACCTTCAAAGGAAGGTCCACCCACTCACAGTTAGTCCACTCAAGCATGCAGAGTTATGAGGAGGTGTCAGAGGAGCTGGTTGTGCACCATCTACACTTCATGAAGTCTGCAATCGGCCAACTCCGAGATTTACTGAGGGAAGACCTCAATCAGTCAACAGCATGGCCATTACTATACAAATGAAGGTCACAACGGCTTTAAATTCTTATGAGTGTGACTCGTTCCGGGCATCGATAGGGAACCTGTGCCCAAACAGGCAAGCGCCAGTGAAGACCAGCATCTGGCAGAAGGCTCAGAGTTCCTCATCAACCATCCTTTATCATCATTTTGTCAACCATCTGCAGGAAGGGATAAATTGCACAACACTTTCAGACTATTTGGCAGACTGCTCAGGAGAGTGATTACAATTGGCCAGTAGTCAATGCAAAGATGATTGAATCAATTCGCACAATGTCCACATTGAAATCATTCACTACTGTTCCTAAAACTTACGCACTAAATCAATCAATTAGATAAATCAGGTTACATGACACTTTTTGCAGGGAGTCATATCCTCTTAATTTTTAATTTTCAGCATCATCCTGAAGGAAAGATTTTCACAGCGGTTTTACCATGTCCCCTCGCCAGACACTTGAGGCCAATTGGCTTTGCCCCATTATGAATCAATCACACCCATTTACATTGCACCATTGCGCTGATTTATAGGAAATTATATGTTCAGCTTTACACAAATGATTTGGGAAGAAAATCGAACCACAACTCCAAATCTAACAACTGCAATTTCAAGTGCATTTTGGACACAGTTTTCAGATTTCACTCAAAGCAGAATCTCAATATAATCTCATAGAATATAAGAGCAGGGAGGTTATGATGGAGCTGTATAAAACACTAGTTAGGCCACAGCTGGATTACTGTGGACAGTTCTGTGCACCACACGATACGAAGGATGTGATTGCACTGAAAAAGATGCAGAGGAGATTCAGCAGGATGTTGCCTGGGCTGGAGCATTTCAGCTATGAAGAGAGACTGAAAAGGCTAGGGTTGTTTTCCTTAGAGCAGAGAAGGCTGAGGGGGGATCTGATTGAGGTATACAAAATTATGAGGAGCATAGATAGGAAGAAACTTTTTTCCTTAGCAGAGATGTCAATAACTAAGGGGCATAGATTTAATGTAAGAGGCAGGAGGTTTAGAGGGGATTTGAGGAAAAAAATTTCACCCAGAGGGTGGTTGGAATCTGGAACACACTGCCTGAAGAGGTGGTAGAGGCAGGAACCCTCACAACATTTAAGAAGTATTTAGATGAGCACTTGAAATGCCATAGTATACAAGGCTATGGGCCAAGTGCTGGAAAATGGGATTAGAATAGTTAGGTGCTTGATGGCCGGCATGGACACGATGGGCCGAAGGGCCTGTTTCTGTGATGTATAACTCTATGACTCTATGACTCAAGGCTAACATAGTTAAAAGATATACAAAATGGATGGCAGCATGTGCTGTTAGCTTTGAAGTCATTTTTTCTCTCTACTGAGATGATAAATGTGCAGAATGTCTTCGTCCTCTGTGATAGCTTGTAAACCATTGTTGGCCAAATCTCCTGGTCAGTTTCCCTTTTGGATGCAGTAGATGTGTTACTGGCATTACAAGATGCTACTTTTTAGATCAAAATGTTCCAAAAGGCAAAAGGTGTTAAATTTAAACAAGGCAAGCAAATAATGGTCAGAATTTACCTCAACCTCCCCCCCACTCCCAGGAGTGAGCTAAGAGGTGGGGGTTGGAGGGGGTAAAATTGAGTGGGAGGCAGGGAGCACCATTCCAATCACCTTCCTGCCCTGCTGCTATTTTACCAGCGGCGGGGGAGATGGCAAACAGCCCACCCACCCCAAACCAATTGAAGCCCATATGTGGCCAATTAATTGTACTTAAGGGCCTCTCCCCGCTGCTGCTGGTATCTTACCAGTGGCAGACAGGCACTTCACCACCTGAGGAGGCTGCCCAGTAAAACCTAGCAGCCTCCTTTTGGGCTGAGGGGGGCCCTCCTGCTTGGGCACTCACCTTTTTGAAGGGTGCCGTCCATCATCCTCTTCTCGCTGGGTGCAGTCCCAGCAGTGGCCACTGCTCTTGGTGGCGCTGCTGGGACTGAAGAGCTGCCAGCCCTCTGATGGGCCGGCAGCTCTTGGAGACGGGACTTCCTGCCTTAAAGGGGCAGAAGTCCCAACCAAGGCCAATTAAGAACCTGGGCCATACGAAAAAGCTGCGTGGCTTCCAGGCCTGGTGCAGGCAGACTCTCCCACGATTTCTTAGCCAATGGGCGGGGCCACTGCCTCAATGCAAAATTCCAGCCAATAAGATAATAAACCATGAGCTTAGAGAAGTTCAGAGAATGTGACCATAAGCACCAATTGCATCAGACCAGCTAGTAGCTCTTAAATCTGCAACTTAAAACATGAAAAAGGGGAGGAAAAAGATAAATATCAGTAAACAGTGAACCAAAGCATTGGGTTGGATTTTGTGATCAGCAGCAAAAAAAGGGCACTCACCATTGGGCACGGAGTAAGTCTTGCTGAGAGATCAAGCAATCTCTCCATCGAGAATTTCACCTCTATTACTGTGCAGTGGTACTGCAACTGATTGCAACATTCTTTACTGGGGAATTCCTAGTGTGAAGCTGGAGTGATATCATCAGGCTGTCCAAGCAGCCAACCACATTAAAGGATCTTCACAGACATCCAACCAGGAAATTAAAAGCAGGAAAATAAAAGCACTTTAAAAAAATTTTATATAGAGTAAATTGAAGATTGGGACATACATATGGTGTAAAGGTAGAAGCTAAAATATTCTGATAAAACTTTTTGAAAAAAAATTATTGAAAAAATTTAGCATAAAAATCTACTAATTAATCATTTAACAACTCTCCATGATTATAAAATTATTTTTTCAGGGTCAGTTCTGTTGTTCATCAAAGTTTATTGAACACCTTGCCGATAAAAACCCAGTTGGACCTGATTGAACAAGGTGTAATTTTTGAAGGGGTTTCAAACAGTGGGCATCCATGAGGTGCTGTGGGCCATCAACAGCAGCAGAATTATATTCAACCACAATCTGTAAACTCATGACCTGGCATATCCCTCACTCTACCATTACCATGAAGTCAGGCGACCAACTCTGGTTCGATGAAGAGGGGAGGATAACCTGCCAGGAACAGCACCAGGCATACCAAAAAAGAGGTGCCAACCTGGTGAAGCTACAACACAGGACAACATGCATGCTAAAGAGTAGAAGCAGCATGCCATAGATGGAGCAAAGTGATCCCATAGCCAATGGATCATATCAAAGTTCTACAGTCCAGCCACATCCAGTCGTGAATGGTGGTGGACAATGGGAGGAGGAGGCTCTGCAAACATCCCCATCCTCAATGATGGAGGAGCCAAGGACATCAGTGCAAAAGAAAAGGCTGAAGCATTTGCAATTATCTTCAGCCAGAAGTGCAGAGTGGATGGTCCATCTCGGCCTCCTCCTGACATCCCCAGAATCACAGATGCCAGTCTTCAGCCAATTCGATTCATTCCACGTGATATCAAGAAACAACTGGAGGCGCTGGATACAGCAATGGATATAGGCCCTGACAACATCTCAGCAGTAGAAATGAAGACGTGTGCTCCAGAACTAGGCACACCCCTATCCAAGCTGTTCCAGTACAGGTACAACACTGGCATCTACACGACCATGTGGAAAATTGCCTTGGTATGTCCTGTCCACAAAAAGCCTTGGTATGTCCTGTTCACCCAATCAATCTACTCTCAATCATCAGCAGAGTGATGGAAGGTGTCGTCAACAGTGCTATCAAGTGGCACTTGCTCAGCAACAACCTGATCATCGATGCTTAGTTTGGGTTTTGCTAGGGCTCCTCAGCTCCTGACCTCATCACAGCTTTGGCCCAAACATGGACAAAAGAGGTGAACTCCAGAGGTGAGGTGAGAGAGACTGCCCTTTACATCAACCTCCCTTCCTAACAGCACTGTGGGTGTACCTACACCCCAAGGACTGCAATGGTTCAAGAAGGCTCACCACCTTCTCAAGAGCAATTAAGGATGGGCAATAAATGCTGGCCTAGCCAGCGATGCCCACATTCCAAGAACAAATAAAAAAAAGCAGTATTTGACTGAGTGGTGGCATTCAGCAGCCCGAGAAAAATAGGTCAATGGAAACCAGGGGAAAACCCTCCGCTGGTTGAAGTAATACTTTGCACAAAGGAAGCTGGTTGTGGTTTTTGGAGGACAATCATCTCAGCCCCAGGACATCGCTGCAGGAATTCCTCAGGGTAGTGTCCTAGGCTCAACCATCTTCAGCTGCTTCATCAATGACCTTCCCTCCTACATAAGGTCAGACGTGGGGATGTTCGCTGATGATTGCACAATGTTCAGTACCATTCATGACTCCTCAGATACTGCAGCATTCCGTGCCTGCATGCAGCAAGACCTGGACAACATTTGGGCTTGGGCTGATGAGTGGCAAGTAACATATGCGCCACACAAGTGCCAGGCAATGACCATCTCCAACAAGAGAGAATCTAACCATCTCCCCTTGACATTCTACAGCATTCCATCGCTGAAACCCCCACCATCAACATCCTGGGGGCATTGATCAGCCATATAAATACAGTGGCTACAACAGCAGGTCAGAAGCTGTTAATTTTGCAGCGAGTAACTCACCTCCTGACTCCCCAAAGCCTGCCCACCATCTACAAGGCACAAGTCAGGAGTGTAATGGAATACTCTCCACTTGCCTGGATGGGTGCAGCTCCAACAACACTCAAGAGGCTCAACACCATCCAGGACAAAGCAGCCCGCTTGATCGGCACCCCATCCACCACCTTAAACATTCACTCTCTGCACCACCGACGCACAGTGGCAGCAGTGTGTACCATCTACAAGATGCACTGCAGCAACTCACCAAGGCTGCTTCAACAGAACTTTCCAAACCCTCAACCTCTACCACCTAATAGGACAAGGGCAGCAGATGCATGGGAACCCACCATCTGCAAGTTCCCTTCCAAGTCACACACCATCCTGACTTGGAACTTTATCACTGTTCCTTCACTGTTGCTGGGTCAAAAACCTGGAACTACCTTCCAAACAGCATTGTGGGTGTACCTACACCACATGGACTGTAGCGGTTCAAGAAGGCAGCTCATCATCACCTTCTCAAGGGCAATTAGGGTTGGACAATAAATGCTGGCCTAGCTAGTGATGCTGACATCCCAGGAATGAATAAAACAATGGGCGGCTGACCTGCAACTGCCTGTTTTCCACTCATGCCCAAAGTGAAAATTTAATTATCCCACTTTGAACTTAACTACCAAAATTAAGAAAATCTTTTATTTTTGCATTGTGGACTAATGGGAACAGTTGTAAATGGCATCAAGTGCTGTCTCAGCGCAAGTCCACCTTCTCTCTATAGTACTCATTGGCCTGGATTTTGCTGCAGTAATGACAGTGAAACTGTTAGTGTTCACTGTCATTACTCCTCTGAAACCAACAGTAACTTCTGGAGTCCACACATACGCAGATACACACTGAAATCCACAAGCTGCTGTCAGTGATTTTATGCTTACCCATAGGGTGTGCTGTTGAAGTCCCCCACAAGCGGCAATCAAGTTGAAATCACTGAACTGATGAATGCTTGCCCCTTCATGTAATCACAGTAATCACCCTTGAAAAAGTTAATCCTTGTTGTAACATGTAACTGGGCTTTTAACAGTGTACAACGTTCATAATTACTGTTGAACAGCCTCAATATCCCTGAGAAATTAATTTTATGTTTATGGAATGCCAAATGTCTCCATTATTTTGAAAAAATAGTTCATATATTTTAAAATATAATTTTTCAACAAGTTTCTTTCTTATATTCCACCTTCTATCTTAATCCCATGTGTATGTCCCAATCATTTATTTTGCTCTCTGTAAACTATTAATTAAAAGTGAAAAATTCAGTGTATTTTACTTTCTGGTTAGCTGCTTGTGAAAATACAATGTGATTGGCTGATTACCCTGCTTGATGACACCTGGTGATCCCCTTGAATTAGTACCAGATTCAAACTGATGTCAGAAAGAGGGAAATCCAGGGAACAGAGATCACTAAATCTTTGTGGGAAGCTTTCGCTTTGCCACTGACCATGAAAGCTGGGCCATTAACTTTAGCCCATGTATCAGAGGTTAGAAACACAAGTTATGCTGTGCACTGTGGTTTCAGCCATATGCATAAGGAAAAATTCAGAGCTGTAAACAATGAACATATGCTAAGTACGAGTTTACAGCCAAAACTCCACAACAACTCAGGCAACCACTTCTGCTCAACTCAAACAGGGCTAAAAGCAGTGACATTAGAGTGTATTCCTCGTCTCTCCTTGTTCATATCCTCTTTTCCCCTTCCTCTCCCTTTTACTGTGTTTTTCTTTCCCTCTGCAAAGCCAGCTTGGTTGTGGGGTTTGTGTGTTTTCTCCTGTTCTCTTGCTGGAAAACAAAAAGCAGCTCTGGGATGAGGGAAGTTATTGCAGCATTCATAGTGATAGTGAAAGCCCTCTAGCGAAGAAATTCTGCCTCATCTCAGTCCCAATTGGCCTATCTCTTATTCTAAAATTGTGTCCCCTGGTTCTAGGCTCCCTGTAAGAATTTTGTATGCTTCAATGAGATCACCTCTCATTCTGCTAAACTCTAGTGAATATAGGCCCAGTCACGTTAATCTCTCCTCATTGGACAATCCTGCCATCCCAGGGAACAGTCTGGTGAACCTTCGTTGCACTCTCTCTATAGGAAGTATATCCTTCCTTAGGTAAGGAGACCAAAACTGTACACAATACTCACCAAGGCTCTATACAATTGCAGCAAGACTTCTTTACTCCTGTACTCAAATCCTCTTGCAATAAAGGCCAACACACCATTTGCCTTCCTAATTGCTTGTTGCACCTGCATGTTACCTTTAAATGACTTATGAACAAGGACACCCAGGTCCTTTTGGACATCAGCACTTCACAATCTCTCACCATTTAAGAAATACTCTGCATTTCATTTTTCCTACCAAAGTGAATAACTTCACATTTTTCGACATTATATTCCATCTGCCATGTTCTTGCCCACTCACTTAGCCTGTCTAAATCCCTTGAAGCCTCTTTGCATCCTCCTCACAACACACATTCCCACCTAGTTTTGTGTCATCAGCAAACTTGGAAATATTACATTTGGTCCCCACATTCAAATCATTGGTATAGATTGTGAATAGCTGTGGCCCAAGCACTGATCCTTGCAGTACCAAACTAGTCACAGCCTACCAACCTGAAAATGACCCATTTATTCCTACTCTCTATTTTCTGTCTGTTAACCAATTCTCAGTCCATACAAGTATATTGCCCCCAATCCCATGTGCTTTAATTTTGCTTACTAACCCTGCTGTGTGGGACCTTATCGAAAACCTTCTGAAAATCCAAATACACCACATCCACTGGTTCCCCCTTATCTATTCTGCTCATTACATCCTCAAAAAACTCTAACAGGTTTGTCAAACATGATTACCCTTGCATAAATCCATGTTGACTCTGCCCAATCCTACCATTATTTTCTAAGTGTCCAGTTATCACATCCTTTACAATAGATTCTAGCATTTTCCCTACTACTGACTGCAGGCTAACAGGTCTCTAATTCCCTGTTTTCTCTCTCTCTCCTTTCTTAGATACTGGGGTTACATTTGCTACCTTCTAATCTGCAGGAACCATTCCAGAATCTATAGAAGTTTAGAAGATGACCACCAACACACCCACTATCTCTACAGCCACCTCTGGGATGTAGATTATCAGGTCCAAGGGATTTATCAACTTTCAATCCCATTAGTTTCTCCAGTACTACTTTTTTTATTAATACTAATTTCTTTCAGTTCCTCATTCTTGCTAGTCCCTTGGTTCTCTAGTATTCCTGGGAGGTTATTGGTATCTTCCTCTGTGAAGTCAGACACAAAGTAGTTGTTTAGGTTTTCCTGCCATTTCCTTATTCCCCATTATAAATTCTCCTGTCTCTGCCTGTAATGGGCCCACATTTGTCTTTGCTAATCTTTCCCTTTCTACATGCCTATGGTAGCTTTTACAGTCTGTTTTTATGTTTCTCGCTAGTTTACTTTAGTATTCTATTTTCTCTTTCTTTATCAGTTGCTTGGTCCTCCTTTGCTGAATTCTAAAATTTTCCCAATCCTCGGGCTTACGACATTTTTTTGGCAACTTTATAAGCCTCTTCCTTTGATTTAATATGATCGTTAACTTCTCTTGTTAGCCATGGTTGAATCAGCTTTCCTGCTGGGTTTCTGTGCCTCAAAGGAATGTAAATTTGTTGTAAGCCATGTATTAATTCTTTAAATGCTAGCCAGGGACTGCCTATCATCATACCTTTTAATGTAGTTTCCCAATCTTTAATGTAAGTGTGCTTATCACAAAATAGATATAACAAAATGCACCCAAACAACAAGTCACACTAATTTACAAATAAAATCTCATCAATCAGCCCTCAGAGGACCACAACCATCACATTTTGTTCTGATCCCTCAATAATAATAACTTTACGGTTGTCCTCTGTCCTCTCCATTCCAGTGCACTTGAATTGGGGTGTTAAGGAATTTAAGTGCCTCGGTGCCTGAAATAGAAGAGTTCCATTTCCCAGCACTAACATTCCTCATTTTGATCAGCACAATAAATGTTGTAAAGAAAAGAAATAAATCCACATCATCCACGACACCTTTGTCTTAATTATACGCCTAAAATTCTGACATATATTTCTCAGAATATTTTAAGATTTGTCAACAGTCAAAATAATGTTTTACTATTTATTGTCTCAAACACTTCCATAATTATGAACACTTTAATTAGATGCCCTCTTACTTTTCTCTGTTCCAGCCCTGGTTACTTACGACCCTGACCATTACTTTCTCATCATCCCCAGTACCATCCTAGTGAAGCAATGCTGCACCATTTCCATGGCTCCAATATCCGTTCTATAAAAGAGAGAACTAAACTTGTATATGGTAATATATCTGTGGCCTAACTAGTACCCTGTAGAAATGCAACATCACCTCATTGCTTTTTTATTCAATGCTCTTATATATGTGCCAGGATCCCACTGTTTTTTTAAATCATTTTTCCACCTGCCTATAAAACTGCACTCCTGGATCTATACATTCTTCTACTCCTATGGGAATATTACTGTTTAAGGTATATTTCCATCTCTGTCCTTTCTCCATGTATCGACATTGAACTTCACTTTCCATGTATTTGCCCACTGCCCTAACCTGCCTATGTCTTCTTGTAGGCTCCTGAATTCTTCCTCACAGTTTGTCATGCTTTCTAATTTGGTGTAGTCATGAAATTTTAATATCATTTGTATACAGGACATGAGGGCAATCTCAAACTAGAAACATGAGGCACGCTAATAGTTACATCTTGCCAATTCACGAAACACTCATTTACTCCTACTCTGTGCTTTCTGTCCTTCAGCTAGCTCTCTTCCCATGTCTCCACTTTACCGTTAATATCACAAGCTTAATATTTGGTAAAAAGGGAGGAAACAGAAATTAGGAGTTAAGAAAAGTTTGTCAGAACGGGTGGAATGAGTAGTGATGTCTCACTGTGTTCCATTCTAGGACTGCTTCTGTTCACTATGAACTAGAGGGAATAGGGACCAAATTTACGGATGATACTAAAATAGGAGGCAGAATAAATCATTTTGAGCATCAAAGGAAGCTGCAAGGAGAATATGGATAAAATTGGGGAGTGGTCGAAAAGTGGCAAATGGAATTCGATGTCAGTAAATGGGTGGTGGTACATTTTGGTAAAAAATAATTATACCTTGAATGGTTGAATGATGTGGAAGAGCAGAGGGATTTGGCAATTCAGGTTTATAAGACATTAAAAGCAGTACTTTTTTTAAAAGACATTTTTTAAAAGCTAGTAGAGTACTGGATTTTATGGCAAGAGGCATAGAATATAAAAGTTGAGATATAATGATGAACCTTTATAAATCCATAAAAAGACCACAGTTTGAGTACTATGTGAAGTCTGAGATCCACATTATAAGAAGGAAGTTGAGGCCATAGACCGTTCAGCCTAGACATCAGGATTCTGCCCGGTAAGAGGAAATACAAAAATGAAGACTTCAGAAATGGGGACTGCATTCCTTAAAACAGAAGACCACCAACTCCACTTAATAGTTGGGACTGTGAAATTGATTGATTATTCTTAATCAAAGACCCTGACTCACTTTGCTCTACCAGTGGATTCTGTGATACCAACAAATGTTTAGTTTGTTTGGGACTTGCACTTTCCTCCTGACTTTTTTTATTCTTTCATGGGATGTGGGCATCACTGGCTAGGCCAGCATTTATTGCACATCCCGAATTGCTCTTGAGAAGTGGTGGTGGGCTGCTTTCTTGAACCGCTGCAGTCCATCATGTTTAGGTACACCTACAGTGCTATTAGGAAGAGAGTTCCAGGAATTTGACCCAGCGACAGTAAAGGAATGGTGATATAGTTCCAAGTCAGGATGGTGTGTGGCTTGGAGGGGAACTGGGAGGTGGTGGTGTTCCCATGCATTTGCTGCCCTTGCCCTTCTAGGTGGTAGAGGTTGCGGGTTTGGAAGGAACTGTAGGAACTTGGACTATAGGAGGTTTCTCATGCTCTCCCTTTATCAGATTTCCTCTTTCAAGCAAATGATCTACATGATACTAATGCAGTCTCTCTCCAATCCTCACTAGATATGTGAATACACCTTGGGCTGGATTTTGTTCCCAGCCTGACATTGCGTTCCATGATGGGGATTAGGGCCTGGAGACTCAGAATGGCAGCGGCCGCCAGGGAGCCCGACGCCGGGATTGCTGGACCCAATCTTCCCAGGGGTGGAATAGGCCGATGTCAGCCTTACGGCCCAGAGGTCAATTGAGGCCCTTAAGTGGCCTATTGACGACCAAGTAAGGGCCTCTTGCTGGCCTCTGCTGCATGGGGAGGATGCCTTGGAAAACGAGGCGCCCTCCCTGTGGGCTTGCAGGGGAGTCTTTCCCTCGTGGGCAATTTGTGGCCCACGGAGGACCCCCACCCCGGAAACCACTGTACCCCCTGGGACCCCTCTGCCCCTGGACCGAACGCCCATCCCCCATTCCCCCCTTCCCCCTTGCCGAGGCCTTCCGGACCAGCCCCGGCGTCCCCACCTCACCTCCCTTGGGTCTAGGGTTCCAACACTGGGCCTGGGTCCAAGGTCTCTGCAGTACCGGCAGTGGCCACTGCTCCCAGTGGCACTGCCATTACTGTTAAGCTGCTGGCCCTGTGTGTGGCTGGAAGCTCTTGGGGGTGGAATCCCCATCCTGATTAAGTGTTTAAAGGGATGGGAATCTCACGTCCTTCAACTTTGATGGCCAAAGACCAGAGGATCGCTCTAGGGTCCTGAAGAAGTACAAAGGCAGGGCTCCCCCAACCTTTCAGCCCAGCACCGGGAGCCGGGCCTCCTGCACAAAATCGAGCCCCTAGTCTTTTTACAACAACTACAAACACATACTTTTCTTCATCACCTCAGTGGCTTTTCTCTATGACCTTCTGACCAGCACTGAAACCTCTAACTTCACTCTGTCTTGCTTTTCTCTTACTTTGCTATTGATATCTGGCCTAAGCAAACTAAACCTTGTCCTCGGAGTATGTTTGAACACTAAGCAGTAAGGTGAGCAACCAGTTGCAGACTGTGGGGTTATTCTGTAAGAGTACAGAAAATTGTCTACCCGAAGAGAAACATGGAAATTACTGCCGAGATTGTCACCTAGCAACTAATTCTGCAACGATCTCTTCACAATTTATACACTTCTTTCTGCAGCACCATTCAATAGTTATGGGTGGCAGACAGGAAAGTAGAGTTAAGACCACAACCAGATGAGCCATGATCTTATTGAATAACAGAGCAGGCTCGAAGAGCGGAATGGCCTACTCCTACTCCTAATTCCTATGTTGTTATGTTCCTATGATGCTCCGTTATACAGAGGTAATAGAGTGTGTTTGACTCCATTCTTACTCAGAAATATTTCAAATTCTTCAGGAGTAAACTGTGGACTGTTAGCTGCCGCCAACACTTCTGGCAATCCATAAATTGCAAACCAACTTCCTAAAACCGCAATAATTTTGGCACTTGTGGGGTTGGATTTTGTGCTGGTGGTGGGGCTTCCGGCACTGGGCCAAAGACGTGGGGGGATCCCTGCCTCGGCCTTTTTGTGCCGTACCCCCACCCACCAGAGCGATCCTCTGGTGTTTTGAAGCCCTAGTACCCGGCGCCAGGATCTCCATCCCTTTAAAGACAAGGATCCCGCCTCCAAGAGCTGCTGGCCAATCACAGGACCAGCATCTCAGCAGTATCAGCAGCACCACCGGGAACGGTGGCCACTGGTGGTACTGCAGAGGCCTTGGACTCAAGCCCAGTGCTAGAACCGCAGACCTTAGGTACCGGAGCCAGTCTGGAATGCCTGGGTGAAAGGGGGTGGGAGGGTGATTGTGAACTCTATGGGGGAGCCATAGAGTTGTAAGCTTTGCACTGGGGCCTTCTGTGGGCCACAGACTGCCCACAAAGGAAGGACCCCCCAAGCCTGCAGGGAAGGTGCCTCATTTTACAAGGTGCCCTCCCCGTGTGGTGGACGCATATCCCATTGCAGGTTAGATCCCAGCAGTGGTGGGAAGAGGCCCCTTAAGTGGCTATTAATTTGCCATTTAAGGGCTTCAGTTCGCCTCTGGGTGGGAAGGCCATCATTAGCCTATCCCAGCCCCGGAAAAATCACTTGGTGACAGGGTGGCAACAAGCCCTCTGTCCCCGCCACCTATTGTGATTCTATGGGCCGCCCTGCTTCTGACCCCACCTCAGTGGAGGCTCATAAAATCCAGCCCATGGTATTTGGCATAAACTCTCCATTTATCCACTTGCTATTAGCTATTTGCTATTAGCGTCTACCCTGAGGCACAGTGTGGCTTTCGTGCAGAGAGATCGACTATTGACATGCTGTTCTCCCTTCGTCAGATACAGGAGAAATGCCGTGAACAACAGATGCCCCTCTACATTGCTTTCATTGATCTCACCAAAGCCTTTGACCTCGTCAGCAGACGTGGTCTCTTCAGACTACTAGAAAAGATCGGATGTCCACCAAAGCTACTAAGTATCATCACCTCATTCCATGACAATATGAAAGGCACAATTCAACATGGTGGCTCCTCATCAGAGCCCTTTCCTATCCTGAGTGGTGTGAAACAGGGCTGTGTTCTCGCACCCACACTTTTTGGGATTTTCTTCTCCCTGCTGCTTTCACATGCGTTCAAATCCTCTGAAGAAGGAATTTTCCTCCACACAAGATCAGGGGGCAGGTTGTTCAACCTTGCCCGTCTAAGAGCAAAGTCCAAAGTACGGAAAGTCCTCATCAGAGAACTCCTCTTTGCTGACGATGCTGCTTTAACATCTCACACTGAAGAATGCCTGCAGAGTCTCATCGACAGGTTTGCGTCTGCCTGCAATGAATTTGGCCCAACCATCAGCCTCAAGAAAACGAACATCATGGGGCAGGATGTCAGAAATGCTCCATCCATCAATATTGGCGACCACGCTCTGGAAGTGGTTCAAGAGTTCACCTACCTAGGCTCAACTATCACCAGTAACCTGTCTCTAGATGCAGAAATCAACAAGCGCATGGGTAAGGCTTCCACTGCTATGTCCAGACTGGCCAAGAGAGTGTGGGAAAATGGCGCACTGACACGGAACACAAAAGTCCGAGTGTATCAGGCCTGTGTCCTCAGTACCTTGCTCTACGGCAGCGAGGCCTGGACAACGTATGCCAGCCAAGAGCGACGTCTCAATTCATTCCATCTTCGCTGCCTTCGGAGAATACTTGGCATCAGGTGGCAGGACTATATCTCCAACACAGAAGTCCTTGAAGCGGCCAACATCCCCAGCTTATACACACTACTGAGTCAGCGGCGCTTGAGATGGCTTGGCCATGTGAGCCGCATGGAAGATGGCAGGATCCCCAAAGACACATTGTACAGCGAGCTCGCCACTGGTATCAGACCCACTGGCCGTCCATGTCTCCGTTATAAAGACGTCTGCAAACGCGACATGAAATCGTGTGACATTGATCACAAGTCGTGGGAGTCAGTTGCCAGCATTCGCCAGAGCTGGCGGGCAGCCATAAAGACAGGGCTAAATTGTGGCGAGTCGAAGAGACTTAGTAGTTGGCAGGAAAAAAGACAGAGGCGCAAGGGGAGAGCCAACTGTGCAACAGCCCCAACAAACAAATTTCTCTGCAGCACCTGTGGAAGAGCCTGTCACTCCAGAATTGGCCTTTATAGCCACTCCAGGCGCTGCTTCACAAACCACTGACCACCTCCAGGCGCGTATCCATTGTCTCTCGAGATAAGGAGGCCCAAAAGAAAGAAAGAAAGAAATTAGCTATTGAGCAAAACAAAAAACTCTTTACCTTCCACTTCAAAGAAATTGACATGTACTCATTCCCACGGTTTCCTTGTGTTTGAGCATGGAATAAAAGGCACTTTGGTTGGATCATTTTTCATTCTGAAACACACTTCACAACTTTTCACCAACTCTTCAATATCTCAATCAACCTTATGATACTAAAAATAGCTACTGCTTTCATATAGGCTATCCCTGTGTGCTCTTGAAGAAGTTCCTCTAACAATTTCTCCCTGATGAAAGGTCACAGACCTGAAACGTTAACTCTGCTTCTCTCTCCTCAGATGCTGCCTGACCTGCTGAGTATTTCCAGCACTTTCTGTTTTTAATCTCTCCCTAAACCTTGGCAGAATAATGACTCTAAAACCCCATAGGAGACAGCCTTGATCTTTGCTTAGTTCATTTCTATGTGTGAAATAATCCTACGATTTCTCATCATCACACTCTTTAGACCAGCCATTCATAACATAATTGAGTACTTTACTGAGTACCACATCCTTGTGAGTTTCTTCAGTTATTTCTCTGGCAGACACTTGCATGTCATTTGTGTATGTAAAGTAATTCATAGGTAACTCATGGGCTAAACATGAATCGGTCTTCACTTCGTCAATGTCAGACATACTCTTACTAATCCCTACTGTAAATAGCACGGCCCAGTTTAAAGGCATGATCTTAAGCCAATTTCTTCCCATCAGGGAGACTTTGTTCCCTCCTACTACTTTCAATGGCATAAGATGCATCATTGTATTCCACCTTAACACTCACTTCACTTAATACTGGAATACTGTTATTGGAAAACTAGTCAGTTTCACACCAATTTTTTGTAAGGAAATGTAACTTAGGGACTTCTTGTACTCTCCTCCCGAGATAACAGACACTGCTGTGGGGGTGGTATCAATGATGAAGGTAAGTTGTGACTCTCCAACTTTCATTTTTACTGTGGGTGCTGGAATTATATCTTCAGCCCTTTTTCTCTCAACTTCCATGTTCTGTTTTCCTTGCTCTCTGACTGAGTACAACTCCTAATCTTCCTGCTCAATAACATCAACTTCTGCTTACATATCTACTATATGTGAATTTGAGGACTTCCAGGAGCCTGAACTCGCTTTCGGTCTATCACAAACTTGATCCAGTGCATTGCTGTGACCTGGAGCTTTACCGTGACCTGGAGCATTATTGTTTCCTTTACTCCTGCATGCTGTCTGGATATGACCGACTTTCCCACAGGTGTAGCACTTTGACTGAAAATGGGAGCATTTGGATGGTTTGTGGCTACCCTGGCAATGATAGAATCTAAATTCCTGACTCTGAGTCTGTGAACTTTGCTGCCTGGTTCCTGCTGAAATCCAGTGGACCTCCCCTGCCGGCTCAGGAAAAGAACTTCATTGCAATCTGTAGCTATCTCTTCCTGCCATTTCCACAGCTGTGGCCTCATCGCAGGCCTCCTTCCACATCAACTTTACACAAAAGTTTGGCCTCGATTTTACTGTTCTTCTAACCTCCAACGAACGTGTCTCTAAGGTTGATGTCAAAGTTGGAATCGTAATCACAGCAACGAGACAGTTTCTTTAATTCAAGAATATAATCTTATAATCTGCAATAGACTTATTTGGCAACTGCTTTCTTCCATGGAATGCAATTCTGTGCACAATTTCATTCTTAGACGAGCCATAATATGAGTGCTGAATTTCATTTATTCCAGAATAGTCCAATATACTGGGGTCTTATGGGCAGCATTGGTTAAGCACTATCTTAAAGGCATCCAGCCCCATCATGATGAGGAAAACATTCACTTTATCCTGATCTTCGATTTTGTTAGCATTAAGCCAAATGTGTAACCTTTGTTCATAATTACACCAGTCCTCTTTGTTAGGGTTGAATTCCTCCATTGTCCCAAAATATATCGCCAATGCCATATTTTAAATTTACATACTCAGAGTTGTGGCTGAACATGAATTGCAGACACATGAAGCAATCATTCAACTCACTCTAACTTCTTCAAAATCAAGTTTTAGAGTTCCAAAAGGTGTTTCAGAATGTTCTTCAGACTATAATCTCTTGAATGAAATGTTAAAAAAATCAATTCCGTCCTTTCGTCGTCATGTTTCTGTTGTGTATTCAGTGAAAGCTACATGAGATCTTAACTGGGACTGGCCATGTTGGAACTTTTTATTTACACCTTCCAACAGAGAGGGCAGCAGAGAGGCAGTACATAAAAGATATTACAATACAATAAGCCAATTTAATACAGTATACTACAGGTATAAGCTTAAAGGTAAAAAGTTAGGACAGTAGGCAGGAGAAACTTTTAGTTTGTACACAGAAGATTGTGAGGCTTTGGAATTCACTACCAAAGTTGATGTTTGAAGCAAAGACTCAACATTTAAAATTAGGTTAAATGCGTGGTTGATGGAAAGGGGAATATTTCGATATGGGAACAGAATAGGCACATGGATTGGAATGACTGCTCATGTGAAGATAAACATATACACAGACTAGATGGGCTGAACGGCTTGTTTCCATATTGTAATTCTAAGTCTAACATTATGGAGGGAAAAGGCTCTCCTTGAAAGTACACGCATTTAAAGGTAAGAAACCACCTGAATTAATAAAAAAATTGGAAATAGTTTTAGATTCCCACATGTATTTTGCCATTATATTATATAATCCATCTCGTGTTACGCTGTCCACAATACAAACTCAATGTGGCAAAAATAGCACTTAGACTTTGCTTGGCAAATATATTCCATCTGGCTCACTTACAGTACTGGCTCTCATGAACCCCAGACTTTTCAGCCAATAGCTGAGTGGGAAGGATAATATGGTTTAGCAGACATTACCCATACGATGGAGCATTCTCTTACTCATCTTAACCTTGTGAGTCCCAAAGATGGAGAAGAAAATTACTGTATTACAAAGTTCACAAGTTCAAGTGACCTTATGGTCTTTGTCTTCCACCAGAAAATAGCTGACTGCATAAATAATTAATTAAAATTGTAAGATCATGTCTGCTGCGAGGACAGTGAAAAAATCAAATTACTCTGCTTAAAATAATTGATGATCTTGCAGCAATATTATCAAAACATTTGCATTGCAACTGGAAAATAACCTTTACAAGATTAAATGATTTATTGTTTCACTTATTGAAAGAAGTGTTAAATAAATCCCTGCCCTGTCTAAACTAATTTGAATGCCTTCAGATATAGCACTTTGTCATTAGAATTAGGATGTCTTGTATCATACTGATTTGGTTGCAGCATTAACATCTACAATCAACACTTTAAGATTTTGAAAAGATATTTATGCCAAAAAATCTGACTCATCTATGTGTTATTGTTTGAAGGAAAAACCTGCTTATAGGCCACCTAAACTGTACATATGTCATTGAAAGACTGAGGGCTAGATATTCACTTGCAGAGCGCCGCTGTTGCACATGCTAGGTGCAACATGCATTACTGGCCGCTTCCTGCAGGGCCCACATGGTGTGAAGGCAGAAAAAAAGGTGCACGGGGGTGTGTCCCCTGCGTGCGCCAGAACAGCTTGATCTTCGTTACGCGATTCACACGGACACAATCAATGAATCTATAAGGTAGGTTCATTTATTGAAGATACATATATCCAGAGCAATACTGGGAAGGTTCTAGCTTAGTGGTTACAACACTGGCTGCTTGCAGTGAGTGACTGCTGGTCACATGGGTCCGCACATCATATCCTGTCGCTGTCGGCCAGAGCCTAGAATGTTGCCATATTTTTGCATATTTTTGCAATTGTCACGATTTGTTACAATTTTACAATTGTTCATGGCATAAGTTAATGGCTTAATCGTAATTGATTGGATTTTCGAATGATTGCAATTTTACAAGTGTTGATAGGCTAATTGGGAGGGGTTGAATGTTGATTTGATTAGATTTTTCAGCTGTTAATAAGTAACCATAATAAAGTGGTCCCAGAAACCCTGCCTTGTTTATTTACAGCAATACAACCACGAGCCCAGCCTAATGGACCAGCCTGAGCTGAGAGCAGTCAATCACAAGCCATAGACCAGGACAATGGAGACGAAGACACCCTCGCCCACTCCTCCATTACCCCCACCACCTCGTCCCCTTCCTGTGGCACATTCCCCTGCAATCGCAGGAGGTATAATACCTGACCATTTACCTCCTCTCTCCTCACTATCCAAGGCCCTAAACACTCCTTTCAGGTGAAGCAGCGATTTACTTGTACTTCTTTCAATGTAGTATACTGTATTCGATGCTCACAATGTGGTCTCCTCTACATTGGTGAAACCAAACGCAGATTGGGTGACCGCTTTGCAGAACACCTCCGCTCAGTCCGTAAGCAGGACCCCGAGCTTCCGGTTGCTTGCCATTTCAACACCCGCTCCCTCCCACCCCCCCCACCCCCCACCCCGCTCTCATGCTCACATCTCTGTCCTGGGATTGCTGCAGTGTTCCAGTGAACATCAACGCAAGCTTGAGGAACAGCATCTCACTTACCGATTAGGCACGCTACAGCCTGCCGGACTGAACATTGAGTTCAATAATTTCAGAGCATGATGGGCCCCCCCTTTTTATGTTTTGTTATTTTTTTTTATTTGGTTATTTTATTTTAGGTCTTTTTTATTTGGTTATTTTATTTTAGTTTTTTTAGTGTGTTTAGCTTGTTTCTACTGTGCCTACCCACTGTTCCTGGTTTTTAAAAAAAAAATGTAATGTTTGTGCTTGGACTGCTTTGTGCTTTACAGTCTATTCACACCCTCTCTCTACTAACGCTTTGTCTTTCAGCACAACATTAACATACCATTTGCCTTTGTTCCATGACCTTCTGGTCAGTTATTCTCTGTGACCTTGTCCTATCAACACCTCTTTTGTTATCTCTTGTCCCACCCCCCACTTTACTTGCTTAAAATCTTTTACATTTCTAATATTTGTCAGTTCTGAAGAAGGGTCACAGACCTGAAACGTTAACTCTGCTTCTCTCTCCACAGATGCTGCCAGACCTGCTGAGTATTTCCAGCATTTCTTGTTTTTATTTCAGATTTCCAGCATCTGCAGTATTTTGCTTTTATATTATTGAAGATAAAGAGTGCTCTTCTAGACATGCAGGCATTTCGAAACTGATTGTTCCAAAGAACTGCAACTACAGGAACAAAGGAAAAGGGGATTTCCTGTGAAGCTGAACATCAGTTCTCAGTAAGGACAACTGGATAACCTAATCAAGTGAGAAAAGAGCAATTGTCTCATCAGACAAGCAGCTGCCGGAAGGGAGTGTGAAAGGTGGGAATTTTGTCATTAGAGGAGGATACCCCGGAGATTGGGACTGCAGTCGGGGAACGGGTGGTCTAGTCAACCATCAGAAGACACGGAGAGATGGATGACGGCGAATGAGTCTGCTCCCACGCAAAGGCAAACTCAAAAGGCTTGGGTGAGAACATTATTGTAATGCTAATATACTTGGTGATCAATAAAAGGGTTACTGTACTTAACTAGAATATTTTGTCTCGCCTGATTCATTGTCGCCTAGAGTAAGGATCCCAATCCAGACTTATTAAGACCTCTAAAGTCCCTACATCTGGGTGCTGGACAGCCATTTAGGATAGGCCCCTTAAAGTAACACTATAGCATTTAAAGCAATAACACAACAATCTTAATGTCATACAGCCCACAAATTCATACATCACTCACCAAAAACCAGGTTTTCAACTGCAAGATGGAACCTGAACCTGTGCTAATTAAAGGGCCACTCCACAAGTTGCAGGTGAGGTAGTTTTCAGTAACTTTTCCTTACGCAGCTGATGGTGGCTCTGTGCTGGGTTCCTGGAGGTGTTTTATGCCAGTTTAGGATAGTTATCAAAGGTGACAGATGACTACTTAACCCCAGGTCTGGGGCCAGTTCTTTCATTCCTCCTGGTCTGCAACAACCCCAGCGAATAGGACGGAGAAGTTAGAGAGGACAAGCTGTACGAAGAGGGAAAGAGGGAGGAGGCATCCTAGAATCCGTGTAACAGAATGGAACGTCAGGCAGTGGATTTTGGGGTTCCGCTTCCAATTCAAACAACTACCCCACCCAACCTGAACCCACCAATCACCACCTTCACATCCATTTCATGTTGCCAATCCCAACATTCCCTTACCCAATATTCAGCAATAAAAGCCACCAACAAGAACCTTCACAAAATCTTTATCCAACAACACATCCAATTATATGAATAACAATGAACTAATCACCCTTGTGCATTCCCTTAGTCCCTGTCTCGCGGGTGTCCTTGCCTGGCCGAGTGCTCCTACGCAGTGCTACCCCTGTGGCAGCAGCATGGCTGGTGGAAGGCTGCTGACTTTCAGTGAAGGAAGACTACAGATGGCCTTGCAGGACAACCTCTAGCAGCACTGGGTCCTCAACGCCCGGCTTCAGACTGCACCATCTTGGTATGGGCAGCAGCAGTCTGAGCTGGCTGGCAGACTCGCAACAGCAAGGCCACTGTTGGAGTGGCAATGGTGGGAGCACGAATGCTGTCATCCTGAGAGTGGAGAGCAGGTTCATCCTCCACAAGGCCACTGGCACTCCCCTGGAGCAGTACATCACCAAGCCTAGTAATCTGGTGGAGCACAGATTTCTGGACTGCTATGAGAACCTGCATGCCCCGTTAAGCACCCACGATGGCAGCAGTCTGAGCTTGGCGGCAGCAGTTACGAATCTTATGGCCTCCATCTGAGCTTCCACTGCAGCAGTGAGACATTGGGAGGATTCTGTCTGTGCTGCAATGGAAGTTGATACAGCAACCATCAGACACTTCATCATGTGTTGGCCAACCAGTAGCCCCTGGTGTTGGCTACCACTGCCACAGTGAAAAGGATGGGCTCTAAGCTCTGTGCAATTGCCTGTGCCACATTGGGGCCAGACTCCTCCACATCCCACGACAGTGTCAGGAGGTTACTTGACAGGCCTGCCAATACTCCAAGTACCTCGGTTTGCATGTTCATCAGCATTCTCCTGTAGGCTGCCCCATCAAATTCCTTATCTGACTCCCCTGCAGCAGAACCTGCCTGTAACCTCGCCATCTGGGGAGCTGGCACAAAGGCTACCCTTTCCTCCTGGCCTGGCTGCAGCCCACTCATGCCTAGTCACTCACCATGTGCTGACTGTGACTCTACACTACCCTCTAAGGTTCGCAGTGCCAGTATCTGTACTGGTGACTGTGAGTGTAAGATCAAGTGATGGTGCATCCTTGTCACATTGATGGTGTAGCTGTTCCTCTTCCTCCTGCATCTGATGAGGCTGTCCAGCTCTTCTGCATCAGAAAGCGCACAAGCAGAGGGGGAGGGATGGGGTAAGAGAAGGGGGAGTGGGGAGAAAAGTAGGAGTTTCCATGGTCACTCCATCTTTAGCTTCCACTTGATCACTCGTGCCAGGATGAGGGCGAGGAGGGAGAAAAGAGGCATTAGGCTGTCACTTACTGTCATTCTGGAAAGCCTCTGTTGTGCCAGATGCCTTGGCCTGCACTGCCTCTGGCCCCATGATGCATTGCACCATCTCTTCCAGGGACAGGGATAGATTTAACAAGCCCTTCCTTCTGGACTTCTGCCTCTCTATTGTGTTTTGGGCAACCTTCTCCTGCAAGGTAGAGGCAGAGTGTTCACAATTGTGTGGCAATGTGCTTGGGTGTTGTGCCTTCCATAGCTGAATAGCTGGAGGTGTGTGGAGGTGGGTAGAGAAGCATGTAATGCTGGCAGCATTAGCAGATGTGCTTGGGTGAGTTGCAGTATATGAATGTTAGGCGAACACCCTGATTGTCAGGGAGTGCTGCTAATTCCCCCTGTCGTGGGGACGGTGTTAGAATCGATCATTCAGGAGGCCATAGCGGTGCACTTAGAAAAACTCAAGGTTTTCGGGAATAGTCAGCATGATTTTGTGAAAGGGAAATCATGTTTAACCAATTTATTGGAGTTCTTTGAAGGAGTAACATGCACTGTGGATAAAGGGGAGCCTGTTGACGTACTGGGATGTCCAGAAGGCATTTGACAAGGTGACCCATAAAAGGTTATTGTGCAAAGTAGGATCTCATGGTGCAGGGGTCAATATATTAGCATGGATAGAAGATTGGCTGGCTGGCAGAAAACAGAGAGTATGCATAAATGGGTCCTTTTCTGATTGGCAGGATGTGATGAGTGGAGTCCCACAGGGGTCTGTGCTGGGGCCTCAACTTTTTACAATTTATGTCGATGACTTAGATGTGGGGAGCAATGGCTTGGTAGCTAAATTTGCAGGTGACACAAAGATAGGTCAGAAAGTATGTTGTGAAGAGGACATAAGGAGTTTGCAGACCGATATAGATAGGTTGAGTGAGTGAGCAAAAATCTGGAAGATGGAGTATAAGGTGGGAAAATATGAAATTGTTCTCTTTGACAGGAAGAATAAAAAAGCAGAGTATTACTTAAACGGAGAACGACTGCAGAATTCCGAGGTGCAGAGGGATCTAGGTGTTCGAATGCATGAGTCACAAAAAGTTAGTATACGGGAACAGCAAGTTATAAAGAAGACTAATGGAATGCTATCCTTTATTACGAGATGGATTGAAAATCAAAGTAAGGATGATATGCTTCAGTTATACAGGGCATTGGTGAAACCACATCTCGAAGACTGTGTGCAGTTTTGGTCTCCTTATTTAAGGAAGGATGTGTGCGTTGGAGGTGGTTCAGAGGAGGTTTACTAGATTGATACCTAGAATGAGCGGGTTGTCTTATGAGGAAGGGTTGTACAGACTGGGCTTGTTTGCACTGGAGTTTAGAAGAGTGAGGGGAGACTTGATTGAAGTATATAAGATCCTGAACAGTCTTGACAAGGTGGATGTGGAAAGGATGTTTCCTCTTGTGGCTGAGTCCAGAACTAGGGGGCTCTGTTTTACAATTAGGGGTCGCCCTTTTAGGACAGAGATGAAGAGAAATTTTTTTTCTCTCAAAGGGTTGTGCAACTTTGGAACTCTCTGCCTCAGAAGGTGGTGGAGGCGGGGTCATTGAATATTTTTAAGGCGGAGGTAGATAGATCCTGGTTAGGCAAGGGAATCAAAGATTTATCGGGGTTAGATAGGAGTGTGGAATTCCAGACACAAACAGATCAGCCATGATTGTATTGAATGGCGAAGCAGGCTCAAGGGGCTGAATGGCCTACTTCTGCTCCTAATTCGTATGTTCATATGTTCATATAATTGAATATGGGTGTTTGATACATTGAGCAGAGAGGTGCAATGAGAGATTTTTGGAATGGTGGCCATGAGATGTACACTGAGGATGCATTTGCTCACCCTGACCACCCATGTGAGGTAATCGTAATTTTTTCAGTATTGCTGCCATGTTCACCGCATCAGACTGTGGGCATTTACCTCGCGGGTGAAGTGCTCTCATTCCCTCTTCTGGCTGAGCCTTGAGGGTTTCATTCTGCCTGGGGGAAACATGGCCTCCCTCCTGGACTCCACTGTGGTAACTAGAGCCTCTCGAGCACAGTCACTGAACCGGGGAGTCCTCTCTCGTGCCTGTTGAGCCTCCTTGAAATGTTCAGAAATGATTTTGTATCAGGCGTGATTTCAGGTGTGCAGCCTCCCTTTAATAGACAGTGAGTCTTTAAGAGGAGCAGGTTGCTTGGATCACCTGATGGGCAAACAGTGCTTCTGGCCTCTATTGTGCACAGAGGCAGCTTTGAGATCGGAGGAGCAGCGGGGAAGCTGCTTAGCGCAGTGCCACATTCAGGGAAATGAAGCGGGTATAACAAAACTGTGTCGTACTCACTTCAATTTCAATGAGTATAGGTAGATAACAAATTGCAATCCCACACCTGAAAAACGGGGCGCACAAATTTCTAGCCCTATTAAATTTCTCTTGTACATAGAGCTTAAGCTTTACTGCTTTACATGGAGAAACTATAGCAATTTTTAAAAATCCCTTGCTAATATATTTGGGGTGAGTTGGCCTTCTCCAACTCCACACATGAAACAGGCTTATAGTAAATCAGCAGCTCGTTTAACACCAATTTCTTTTCCCCAAAAATATACTTTATTCATAAAAATCTGTAAAAAATACTTTACAAAACGGTTCAAAACAGTACCAAGTTGACATTCCAAAAAGTGCAAAGGAAATCAGTTTTCTTCAATACAGGAGTGAGTTGCCTCACAACCCTTCCATTCCATTTTACATGCCCATGTACATTTTACAGCAAACCCATCTTTAGTGTATACAGCCCGAGGGGTTTTCCATGGATCCAGCCCCTCAGTTCACTAGGGCGGGAGGACCTTACACAGTGGTCTTTCCCCATTGAGCCTTTGCAGCAGCTGCCCCAAGCTTTAATGCATCCCTCAGCACGTAGTCCTGCACCTTGGAATGTGCCAGTCTGCAACACTCAGTCGTGGACAACTCTTTGCACTGGAAGACTAGCACGTTTTGGGTGAAAGAGCATCTTTCACCGAATTATTGGTCCTCCAGCAGCAGTTGATATTTATCTCTGTGTGCGTCCCTGGGAACAGCCCATAGAGCACAGACTCCTGTGTTACAGAGCGGCTTGGGATGAACCTCAATAAAAACCACTGCAACTCTTTCTACACCTGCTGTGCAAAGTCACATTCCAGAAGGAGGTGGGCAACTGTCTCTTTCCCACCACAGCAACCTCGAAGGCAGCGTGCGGAGGGGGTGAGACTCCGGGCGTGCAGGAAGGATCTGACGAGGAGGGCCCTTCTCACCACCAGCCAAGTTACATCTTTGTTCGAAAGTTCTGGTGATGAGGCATTCTGCCCAATGACTTTGGCAGTCTGCTCGGGGAACCATCCAACAGGATTCACCATCTCCTTATCCCATGGGGCCTTGAGGACATTCCGTGCAGACCTCTGCCTGATGGATTGGTGGTCAAAGGTGTTTTTCCGCAGAAACTTTTCCACGAAGGATAGGTGGTACGGGAAGCTCCAACTGGATGGAGCGTTCCGCGGCAATGTGACCAGACCTATCCTTCACAACACTGATAGAACCTCAGCACGTAGTGACACTTGATGTTTGTATACTGGGGATCTACGCACAGCTTGATGCAGCCGCACATGAAGGTAGCCATCAGGATGAGGGCGACATTGGGTACGTTTTTTCCGCCCTTATCTAGAGGCTTGAACATCGTGTCCCTCCGGACCCAGTCCATTTTGCATCTCCAGATAAAGCGGAAAATGGCTCGGGTGACAGCCATGGCGCAGGAATCGGGTATGGGCCGGACCTGCGCCACATACAGCAACAACGTAAGCGCCTGGCACCTGATGACCAGGTTCTTACCCTCAATGGAGAGAGAACGCTGCAACCACATGCTCAGTTTATGGTGTACCCTGGCTACTCACTCCTTCCAGGTTTTGGTGCACGCCCCAGCCCTTCCGAACCATATCTCCAGCACCTTCAGGTAGTCTGACCCGACGGTGAAGGTGACAAAGGATCAGTCGGCCCAGTTCCCAAAGAACATGGCCCCACTCTTGCCGTGGTTAACTTTGGCTCCCGAGGCCAGTTTGAACTGGTCGCAGATGCTCATCAGTCTGCAAATGGACAGCAGATCTGAGCAGAAGACGGTGATGTCATCCATGCACAGGGAAGCTTTGACCCGAGTGCCTCCGCTGCCTGGGATTGTCACTCCTCTTATGCCCGCATCCTTCCTAATGGACTCAGCAAAACGTTTGATACAGCAAACAAACAAAACAGGGGAGAGAGGATAGGATAGCCCTGTCTGACTCCAGATTTGATCAGGAAACTTTCTGATTCCCACCCATTGATTGAGACTGCGCTACTGAAGTTTGTGTACAGCAGTTTGATCCAATTGTGGATTCCCTCCCCAAACCCCATTTTGGAGAGCACGTCCATCATGTAGGTGTGTGATATCCTGTCAAAAGCCGTCTCCTGGTTCAAGCTGATGAGGCAGGTGTCCACCCTCCCGTCCCATACATAGGTGATCGTATCCCTGAGTAGTACGAGACTATCAGAGATCTTCCTGCCGGGTACAGTACAGGTCTGATCAGGGTGAATCACCAACTCCAGAGCAGATTTGACCTGACTGGTGATGATTTTGGACAGAATCTTGTAGTCAACATTAAGCAGTGAGATGGGCCGCCAATTTCTGATTTCTGCCTTCGCCCCCTTCCGCTTGTAGATGAGGGTGATGATGCCTTTCCTCATGGATTCTGACATGCTGCCAGCCAGAAGCATACTCTCGTATACTTCCAGCAGGTCTGGGCTGATCCAGTCCCACAGAGCCGAATACAACTCAATCGGTAAGCATTCGCTTCCGGGTATGTTACTCATCTCGAAGGACCTGACAGCATTTGTCAGCTCATCCAGAGTTAGTGGTTTGACCAGTCTCTCCCGCATGCTATCATCTAAGACCTCCGTGATAGATGACAGGAAGGACTGGGAAGCCATGCTGTCCGTGGACTTCACGTCGTACAGCCCAGCATAAACGGATTTGCTGTTCCTTAGTATGTCAGACTGCGAAAATGTTACCGAGCTATTCTCTTCCTTCAGGCTGCTGATCACAGAGCTCTCTCTGTGTACCTTACGGAAGAAGAAACGCGAACACGTCTCATCCTGCTCAACGGAGTGGACTCTGGACCGGAAGATGATCTTGGAGGCCTCCGTGGCAAAGAGCAAGGCCTGCTGGGTCATCATCTCTTGGAGACCCCCATCGACTGCAGCCGCAGCAGATTTTACATTCTTTTCTGGAGTTGGGACATTTCCCTCCAACTCTCTCTCACCCTCTGAACACCTTTGGAGATAAAGAACCTCTTGATGTTCTCCTTGATCACTTCCCACCAGTGGACTGGAGACTCAAAGAGGGGTTTCACGGTTCTCCAACCTTTGTAATCCCTTTTGAGTTCCTCAACGTTCTCTGGGGTTAGCAGTGTAGCATTGAGCTTCCACGTCCCCCTGCCAGCCCGCTGGTCGTCCTGTAAGTGACAGTCGGCCAGTAAGAGGCAGTGGTCAGAGAAGAACACCGGCTTGATGTCGGTGGATCTGACCGTGAAAGCACTTAACACAAACTGGAAGTCAATCCTGGAATAGGCAGATGTGTCCAGTCTTGACCAGGTGTATCTACGCTGTGCTCCGTCTGCAGATTTGCTGAAGACGTTGTGCAGCTTGGCATCTTTTGCTGTTTCCATTAGGAATCTGGACATAGCGTCCAGTTTGCTGTCGTCACTGCCAGATCGTCCAGCTGCATCAATGATGCAGTTGAAGTCACCGCCTAGAATAACTGGTCCGGATGTTGTCAGCAGCAGTGGGAGCTGCTGGAAAATAGTCAGCCTCTCGCTGCATTTAGTCGGGGCATACATGTTGATCAACCGGAGCAAAGCATTGTTGTATATTACATCTGCTACAAGGAAGCGACTACCTACCACCTCCTTAACTTCGGACATGATGAGGTTGCCTCCCCGCAGCAGAATACCCAGGCCGGAGGAATGGGAATCATTACCCCCTGACCAGATTGATGACACATGCAACCACCATCGCAACCATTGCCTGTAGGTGCTGAGGTGTGGTATTTCACACTCCTGCAGAAACGGCAGGTCGGCTTTGACCTTGGCAAGGTAGACCAAGGTTGAAACACATCGTGTAGTGGATTTAATGCTATGCACGTTAATCGAAGCAATCTTTATACCCATTTTAAAGTTGGGTGTTGCTTCCCACAACAGGTGTCCTTGCTAGTCCCAGTCCTTGGGTATGTTTCTGCATACTCATTAGGTACGCAAGCTGTTTCACATTCGTTGGGCTCAGAAACCCCTCCTGGTTGCTCATGGGTGGTTTGTTCCGCTGGGGCGACATGGTGGGGGGGGGGGGGGGGCGCAGTCTTGTAGGCAGCAAGGCTGGGGCTTTCCTCTGCTGGTGGCGTCTTTCCCCTCTGTTCCTCCTCGAAGACATCACTGCTCCCGGCTTCCCGGAGCTGGAGTGCACCAGATGCTTCGTTGCTCTCTGTGTCCCAGAGCTGGGGTGCACTGGGCATCTCTTTGGGGTCGGCACTTTGGGTTTGGGGCCTGCTGAGCCCATCACAGCTTCCCGTGCCCCGGAGCTGGGGGGGGCTTTATCTTCTAGCTCCTTTGAGTTCGGCCGCTTCTTTTGTAGGTGCTGTCGTTCTGGCCCTTCCTCGTCCAATGAGGAGGAGCTGCCGTAGTCGGTCTCAGACGGTAGCCTCCTCTTGCCATTGATTTGGGTGGTGGCCTGTTCCTTTTTTGGAGGCTTCATCTTTGTGATTTTCATTTGTACCGCTTGCCACTAACCAGTTTGTCTATCTGCTGCCTCATCCTCCATTGATTCTGTCTGTAGAGTAGGGGTTTCCGGGCACAGGATAGGTGTTGGGTCGTCAGTTGCAGCAATTGCCTCCCCTTTCTTCTCCTTTTCAGATAGACTTTCCTCGCTGCGGACAGCGTTGCTTGTCTCCTTCCCAGCACCAGACACATTCACCGTTCCTTCTCCCGGCCTTTCCTTGGACCCTGCTGCCTGAGCATAACTGAGGCAGTGTTTGGGGCAGGTTTTGTAGAGGTGGCCTGCCCCACCGCACAGGTTGCAGCACTTACTCTGCTTACAGTCCTTGGTCTGATGGCCTTCCTTCTTGCAGTTCTTGCAGATGACTGTGCTGCAGTTAGCTGCCATGTGACCAGATTTGTTACAGGTCCAACAAACTCTGGGCTGCCCTGCATAGACCAAGAAACCTCAACTTCCCCCGATAGCAAAGCTGGAGGGAGGATGGATGATGGCTGCGTTGGCATCAACCTTCAAGGTCACCTTGCTGGTCCAAATCCAAAATGGGTTCTTGACATCAGTGTTGCTGCCGGTCACCTCGACGCACCTGGCGAGGAAGGTGAGTACATTGACGACAGGAACATGGGGGTTATAGAGGTGGATTGTCACCACCCGGTCGCGTTGCGATGGCGGTGTGAAGAGTGGCTCCACTGTGAGGATCGACAGCAGCGCCTGGTTTCCCTTCTACTTGAACACCTTCAGGAACTTGATGCCTCCCACCACATTCTTGAATGTCACGTTGAAATATCCACTGCTGGGGAAGTTCTGCAGGCAGAAGATGTTCGCAGCTTAGAATCCATCAATAAGGATTTTCTGAATGAAGAGGGTACGGTCTACAGGTGCACCTCCTTCCTTATCCTTCACCACCACAACCACCAGAAAGGTGTTACACATACCCTAGCCTGAAGCTCTAGAACTGGCTACAGCCATTTTACTCAAAACCTATCTAGAACAGGATCAAAGGCCACTGAGCCTGGTTTCTTCCCCTGAAAATTAACTTCAATGGACAAAGAAAATCAAACGCGGTATAAAACAGGTTGATGAATGAGTATATTTCACACTACTGGCGAAGACCAGCTTCACGGTCCATGATGGATGGAAAGGCTTATCTGGGGTGCTCTGAATCATAGACTGTAAGAAATGGGAAGAGAACCAGGGCCAAAAGAATTACTAAAAATACCAAAAGTAGCTGACAAAAGCATTCATAAAATCACTCCACATTCAAAAATAGACTTCTAATTTACATAATTTTTAAAACTCAAGTCAGTGAGTCTCGTATTTGGTGCTAGTGCAATGCAACATCAGCGTGTTATGATGATCTCAGATGTCGCCAGGACACCTTGTGGCATAGCCTGGTCTGGACGTAGCTGTTCATCACACAAAGTCCATGGTTACAGCATAGCTCCAGCACCCTCTGTCCATTTTCGTTCATCTTGCCGATTCTCTGGTGCGCTAAGCACATTGGCCAAGCTGTGTAGTTGGTAATGACCCTTGCATTGAAGTCCCCTAGAAGGTCCAGTCCCTCGGTGCTGAGAATTCTGCTGATGGCAGCATCAAGTGTCTCATAGAACTGATCCTTGGCATCTAGGGTGGAGGTGAGTGTCGGGGCATGGATTAACTGAACCCACGCTTGTAAACAAGCAAAGAGTAAGATGTCTCTCTGAGCCTTCTGTGGGGGGGTTCAATATCACAAGTAGCATGTTTTTTACTGCGAAACCCACTCCATGCTCACGTGTTGCTTCTTGGGCTTTCCCTCGCTGGAAGGATGTGTAGTGTTTCTCTTTAAGGGATTCACTTTGAATGAGCCTAGTTTCTTGCAGCACAGCAAAGTCCACATTGTGCCTTTTAAGTTCTTTGTCGATCACAGCTGTCTTGCGGCATCATCAACTTGCAGAAGGCCGTTGGTAAGGCCAGGACACATGTCTTTACATTCCAGCTTGTGATGCAAAAAAACTGGTGTTTTCTTTGTTGAGTGTGTCTTCCCTGGTGCATAGATTATCAACCAGCCTATCGAGAGATGACCCTCTAAGCTCCAAGCACCCATTGAAGCAAGCAAGTCATGGCGGGACAGCACCTAACTGACTGGGGGCTGCCCAGCTTGGGGCGGGCGGTAGCTGTCCAATGAGATGCAATGATCTCTCCCACCAGCAGAAGTAACTTCTGGCACTCATACTCCACGCTATTAGAGCAAGAGCTTATAACCAGTAATTATTGCTTCTCGTGAGTGCCAACGTTTAACCACAAAGTTGGAGTATCCTCTCCAGGGCACAGGCCTGGGCAAATAGTATGGAGACCCTGAGTTGCCCAAGCATCAGGACTCCCCTTCAGCATTGCTAGTATTGTCTAAAGGAAAGGATAAAACCAGTATTGGTTGGTACCAGCTCTGCTGCAGGAGTTGCCAGAAAGTGGCCTGATAAGTGACAAATAACTTCCTACAAGACTGCACTCGAGATTCTGTGTCGGTATTTGACTACTCAAGATGGCTCCTGTGCTGGAAGCTCCCTAGGAAGCTCCCTTGCTGTTCAACTCTATCCATGGCCATCTGCTCCCATCCCTAACGTTTTCTCCCCCAATCTGCCCTCTTAAACTGTTTAAATTCCCCTGGCTCTTTAAATCAGTTCATTTTAGCCCTATCTAAAAGTTAACAGTTAGTTTAGTGTATGTTACCTGGGCCCACTGCCCTCCCCCAGCCACACCTGCTCTTTGTTTTCTCAATGAAATTGATCCGGATGAAACTGACGAGCACAGCTGCCGATACTTCAATCTCCGATCCTGCTGTCTTCACAGTCCAGAGTGTCTGCAGCCACGGCATGCGGTAAGTCCATTGAGGTGAAGAAGGAGCTGCGGGACCCAAGAGAAGTCCTGAGAAAAGGTGCCCCGAACACCCAAAACATCCACGAACGGCACCCCCGGCCGCAACTTCAAAGCGCCCGCGGGAGATGGCTCGGAGAGCATCTGCAGCGCACTGTCGGCAATGCTGCATGCCTTTATTTAAACCACTGCAAAAAAAAAAAACCCTTAGCAAATGTAATCACCTCTAAGTCTGCCAAATGATGCTTCACCTCCCGAAGGACGTGGATGAGCTTTCCGGACGTCGATGGTGGGCACTGAGGAAATGGCTTATTACCTGCACCAGATTCCACCCCCCCTCCCCCCCCCCCTTTACCCCCCTTCCACCCCCCCCACCCCCGTCCCCTTCCCTGCTCCACCCTCTCAGCTCACCCCCTCACAACCCCGTCCCAGCCCGCCCCCCCCTCGCACCATCTTCCCCTGCACCCCCCCCCACCCCCTCCCTCTACCCCTCCCCCTTGCATCCCCTCCTCCCACCGGCACCATCCTACACCTGTGTAGGGGCCCCAACAACCCCACTGCCTTGTGGGCGTCTCGGGAGAGACCAAGGCTAAGGGAGTAAACCCTAACAGAAAATCCGGAGCGGAACCCCGTAGGCGGTCATGTGTCACCTTTGGCATGTTTCCGGCAGTTCCTGCAGCCATACTGGTGCCAAACGTCGTGTCCTGCACTCCTTTGGACCCCACCAGAAAGGCCGAGAGGGGGGTTTTGACGACTGGGCAACTCTCAACCTCCATAAATTTGCCCAGGCATGCGCCATGGAGAGGTCACTCCATAGTTGCCTCACAGCGACTAAAACAACACGGAAGGCAGCAGTTACGGGTTATAAGTCCAGATAAATTGGCGTAGAAACTGGGCGCCACGGGTTGCCTTTGTCGGTGGGAGAGGTCATTGCACCTCACTGGACAGCTACCGCCCGCCTCAAACCGGGCAGCCCCCGGTCAATAAGGTTCTGTCCCGCCACAGTCTGCCTGCTTCAATGGGTGCTTGGAGCTCAGGGTCATTGCCCGAAAGGTGGACTGATACACCGCACCAAACAACATGAAAAAAGGAAAGAAGGTACCAGCCCTTCGCTTTGCAAGCTGGAACGTCAGAACTATGTGTCCTGGCCTGTCGGAAGACCTTACACAAATCAACGATTCTCGGAAGACCGCCATCATTAACAACGAGCTCAGTAGACTCAATGTGGACATTGCAGCACTTCAGGAGACTCGCCTCCCCGCGAGTGGCTCTCTAGCAGAGCAAGACTACACCTTCTTCTGGCAGGGCAGGGATCCTGAAGAACCAAGACAGCATGGAGTGATCTTCGCCATCAGAAACTCCTTGCTCAGCATGATAGAGCCTCCCTCAAATGGCTCGGAACGCATACTGTCCATCCGACTGCTCACCACCTCTGGTCCAGTACACCTACTCAGCATCTATGCTCCAACACTCTGTTCCGCACCTGAAGCTAAAGACCAGTTCTATGAACAACTCCATAACATCATTAGCAGCATCCCCAACACCGAACACCTATTCCTGCTGGGGGACTTTAATGCCAGGGTTGGGGCCGACCATGACTCATGGCCCTCCTGCCTTGGGCGCTATGGCGTTGGAAGGATGAATGAGAACGGGCAGAGACTGCTTGAGTTGTGTACCTATCATAACCTCTGCATCACCAACTCGTTCTTTCACACTAAACCCTGTCACCAGGTTTCATGGAGGCACCCAAGATCACGTCGTTGGCACCAGCTAGACCTCATTGTCACAAGGCGAGCCGCCTTAAACAGTGTTCAAATCACACGCAGCTTCCACAGTGCGGACTGCGACACCGACCACTCCCTGGTGTGCAGCAAGGTTAGACTCAGACCAAAGAAGTTGCATCATTCCAAGCAGAAGGGCCGCCCGCGCATCAACACGAGCAGAATTTCTCACCCACAGCTGTTACAAAAATTTCTAAATTCACTTGTAACAGCCCTTCAAAACACTCCCACAGGGGATGCTGAGACCAAGTGGGCCCACATCAGAGACGCCATCTATGAGTCAGCTTTGACCACCTACGGCAAAAGTGCGAAGAGAAATGCAGACTGGTTTCAAATTCATAATGAAGAGCTGGAACCTGTCATAGCCGCTAAGCGCATTGCACTTTTGAACTACAAGAAAGCCCCCAGCGATTTAACATCCGCAGCACTTAAAGCAGCCAGAAGTACTGCACAAAGAACAGCTAGGCGTTGCGCAAACGACTACTGGCAACACCTATGCAGTCATATTCAGCTGGCCTCAGACACCGGAAACATCAGAGGAATGTATGATGGCATGAAGAGAGCTCTTGGGCCAACCATCAAGAAGATCACCCCCCTCAAATCTAAATCGGGGGACATAATCACTGACCAACGCAAACAGATGGACTGCTGGGTTGAGCACTACCTAGAACTGTACTCCAGGGAGAATGCTGTCACTGAGACTGCCCTCAATGCAGCCCAGCCTCTACCAGTCATGGATGAGCTGGACATACAGCCAACCAAATCGGAACTCAGTGATGCCATTGATTCCCTAGCCAGCGGAAAAGCCCCTGGGAAGGACAGCATTACCCCTGAAATAATCAAGAGTGCCAAGCCTGCTATACTCTCAGCACTACATGAACTGCTATGCCTGTGCTGGGACGAGGGAGCAGTACCCCAGGACATGCGCGATGCCAACATCATCACCCTCTATAAAAACAAAGGTGACCGCGGTGACTGCAACAACTACCATGGAATCTCCCTGCTCAGCATAGTGGGGAAAGTCTTTGCTCGAGTCGCTCTGAACAGGCTCCAGAAGCTGGCCGAGCGCGTCTACCCTGAGGCACAGTGTGGCTTTCGTGCAGAGAGATCGACTATTGACATGCTGTTCTCCCTTCGTCAGATACAGGAGAAATGCCGTGAACAACAGATGCCCCTCTACATTGCTTTCATTGATCTCACCAAAGCCTTTGACCTCGTCAGCAGACGTGGTCTCTTCAGACTACTAGAAAAGATCGGATGTCCACCAAAGCTACTAAGTATCATCACCTCATTCCATGACAATATGAAAGGCACAATTCAACATGGTGGCTCCTCATCAGAGCCCTTTCCTATCCTGAGTGGTGTGAAACAGGGCTGTGTTCTCGCACCCACACTTTTTGGGATTTTCTTCTCCCTGCTGCTTTCACATGCGTTCAAATCCTCTGAAGAAGGAATTTTCCTCCACACAAGATCAGGGGGCAGGTTGTTCAACCTTGCCCGTCTAAGAGCGAAGTCCAAAGTACGGAAAGTCCTCATCAGAGAACTCCTCTTTGCTGACGATGCTGCTTTAACATCTCACACTGAAGAATGCCTGCAGAGTCTCATCGACAGGTTTGCGTCTGCCTGCAATGAATTTGGCCTAACCATCAGCCTCAAGAAAACGAACATCATGGGGCAGGATGTCAGAAATGCTCCATCCATCAATATTGGCGACCACGCTCTGGAAGTGGTTCAAGAGTTCACCTACCTAGGCTCAACTATCACCAGTAACCTGTCTCTAGATGCAGAAATCAACAAGCGCATGGGTAAGGCTTCCACTGCTATGTCCAGACTGGCCAAGAGAGTGTGGGAAAATGGCGCACTGACATGGAACACAAAAGTCCGAGTGTATCAGGCCTGTGTCCTCAGTACCTTGCTCTACGGCAGCGAGGCCTGGACAACGTATGCCAGCCAAGAGCGACGTCTCAATTCATTCCATCTTCGCTGCCTTCGGAGAATACTTGGCATCAGGTGGCAGGACTATATCTCCAACACAGAAGTCCTTGAAGCGGCCAACACCCCCAGCTTATACACACTACTGAGTCAGCGGCGCTTGAGATGGCTTGGCCATGTGAGCCGCATGGAAGATGGCAGGATCCCCAAAGACACATTGTACAGCGAGCTCGCCACTGGTATCAGACCCACCGGCCGTCCATGTCTCCGTTATAAAGACGTCTGCAAACGCGACATGAAATCGTGTGACATTGATCACAAGTCGTGGGAGTCAGTTGCCAGCATTCGCCAGAGCTGGCGGGCAGCCATAAAGACAGGGCTAAATTGTGGCGAGTCGAAGAGACTTAGTAGTTGGCAGGAAAAAAGACAGAGGCGCAAGGGGAGAGCCAACTGTGCAACAGCCCCAACAAACAAATTTCTCTGCAGCACCTGTGGAAGAGCCTGTCACTCCAGAATTGGCCTTTATAGCCACTCCAGGCGCTGCTTCACAAACCACTGACCACCTCCAGGCGCGCATCCATTGTCTCTCGAGATAAGGAGGCCCAAAAGAAAGAATTTGTTCCCTTAGCCTTCTTCTCTCCCGAGACACCCACATGAGGCTATTTACCCATAACTGGGGCTCTTGCTCGTGGGCACCAAGGTGGAACCACATGCCAGTGGGCCTGCATGCCACGCGCTTGGGGGCCAGGCCTCCCAATAAATCTCCAATAACCCAGGGATAAAATCCCCAATAATTTAGGGATAAAACCCCAATAACCCAGGGCATAAAACCCCATTAACCCAGGGGATAAAACCCCCAATAACCCAGATAAAACCTCCAAATAACCTGGGGATAAAACCGCATAACCCATGGATAAAACCCCTAATAACCCAGGGTATAAAAACCCCAATAACCCAGAGATAAAACCCCAGTAACCCAGGAATAAAACCCCCAATAACCCAGGGATAAAGCCCCAGTAATCCAGGGATAAAACCCCAGTAACCCAGGAATAAAACCCCCAATAACCCAGGGATGAAACATCTGATAACTTAGGGTAAAAATACCCCAATAACACAGGGAAAACCCTCCAGTAATCCAGGGATAAAACGCCCAATAACCTGGATAAAACCCCAAATAACCTGGGGATAAAACCGCAATATCCCATGGATAAAACCCCTAATAACCCAGGGGCTAAAACACCCAATAACCTAGGGTATAAAACTCCCAATAACACAGGGATAAAACCCCAGTAACCAGGGATAAAACCCCAGTAACCCAGGGATAAAACCCCCAATAACCCGGCTAAAACCCCCAAATAACCTGGGGATAAAACCGCAATATCCCATGGATAAAACCCCTAATAAACCAGGGGATAAAACCCCCAATAACCCAGGGAAAAAACCCCAATCACCCAGGGATAAAAACTCCCAATAACCCAGGGATAAAACCCCCAATAACCCAGGGGATTATACCCTCAATAACCCAAGGGATAAAACCTTCATTAACCCAATGGATAAAACCCCAAAATAACCTAAAGGATAAAACCCCCCAATTAGCCAAGGCCAAATCCATTATTTCGAGCCTCTGCCTCATTGCCATGTGTCTGTCCATTTCATCAGTCTGTCTTTGTTCTCCTGAAGTCTGCTAATATGCTCCTCATGGACAAACATTACTCAGTTTGGCGACATCTGAAAACCTTGAAATTATGCCCTAGATACTCAAGTCCAGGTCATTAATATATATAAAAAGAGCAATGGTCCAAAAACAGAACACTGGGGGACAGCATTATATACTTCTCTCTAGTCTGGAAACTGCTTACTGTCCCTTAGCCAATTGTGTATCCATGTAGCCACTATATCTTTAATCCTATGGGCTTGAATTGTGCTCATCAGTCTATTATCTGGTATTTTATCAAACAACGTTTGAAAGTCCGTATACACAACATAAACTGCATTACCCTAATCAACCTTCTGTGTTACTTCATTAAAGAATTCAATCAAGTTTGTCAGACACAATTTGCCTTGAACAAATGTATGCTGGCTGTCATTTATTAACCCATCTTTTCTGTGACACAATTTATTTTAGCCTGGATTGGTCTGCACTGCTTTTTGGGCGCAGGAGTCGCGATTTGTGATCCGCCCATATCTGTTGAGGTGGAGGTAGGCAGCACGTAAATTTGGCACTGCCCCTTCATTTGCCAGATTGTAGCATTGGGCTGAACAGTTTCTGCGCTGCTGGCTGCCTGAGCACTAAGCAAATGACAAAGCAGCGTGATGCAGTCAGCCTTCTCTTCTTAAAGGCAGTCTGTCCCTCTTAAAAGGAAGCTGCACTAAAATACAGAAGGCTGCTTCTAAATCCTACTACTGCAATTGTAAACAAGAAAAATGGAACACTAAAGCAAAGAGAGGGTTCCTAGGTTCACGGATGTGGCACTGGGGGCCTTAATGGTGGAGGTGGCCAGGTGGAGGGGTGCCATGTTTCCAAGGGGGTGGGGCCAGGAGGCCCTCAGGACCACCTTCAGCAGGGATCAGGATCAGGAGCAGATGGTCAGGGAGGTCCATTCCTACCAACTGGACCCAGAGACCTGGCAGAGGTGCCACAAGCTGTCTAATGACCTCATGCAAGTAGTCAAGGTCAGTGAATGCATCTTCACAGGGCACCTCTTACCCATCGCTCCACCAGTCTCTTCGCTGCTCAATGCACTACACTCCCGCCACTCTCATCAGCAGTCCTTAATCAGGACTCATGTATAACATCAAGCTGCTCCACCTCACCCTCATACATCTACGAATGCTGCCAGCTTCACACTCACCTCTCGCTGCCTACACATACTCTTGTACTCCAGAAATCTTGTTGTTGAAGGATTACGCTGGATCTTTACTCAGTCTTGCATTTATTTTACAAAGTAAAAGATTACAAACATGCAGCTCCTCATTCAAACCTTCACCCAGTTTTAGTAAATGTTTCCTTCTATATACTCAAGAAAGACCCGAATTAACACTCTCCACCTGCATATGATTAAACGCAATGAACAGATTCTCTTCTTTTTCTTCAAATAAAACTTGGAGTTTAACATGCACAAACATTTCAAAACAAATCAAAAAAAATTCCATATTCTGTGCAATGCATTAGATTGCAAACATCCCTCCTCTAGGACCCCTAACAATTTATTTGTACAAGCATTTATTTTCGTTAAACATTCAGATAGTTGATGACTTGCATGTACCTATTTAATTTTGTAGATTTCCTTTCTCTCCAGCATTTGTTTCAATCCAGCAAATTCAATCCACAATCTTTCTTCGCTCACTTTTTGCAGAGTGAACATTACCCCACAAGGAACAATTATCTACATAACATTCAACAGATATCTTATCTTCAGTACACCCCTTGTACAGAATCTCACCTAAAATATTTGACAAATTAGAACCCTATATCCATTGCCTCCACAGGAGCTAGTGTTTCCGCAGCTAAAGTACTTTTAACAACCCTTTTTATTTTCTTAGCTTCCCAAGCGAGAGGACAACATTTCCCATTTTCACCCATCAAAAATATGAGAAAACCAGCAGCACTCTAATACCCCTCAGCAAGATTAACATCTGAAGCATCACTAAATGACCAGTTTCATAATATTTGGGTCACTTAAGAATGGGAACTTAAGTATGCATTTCTCCAGATTTAATTTTTTTAATGTTTTTTTTGCCCTTAAAACATTCCCAACTTTTGGGTGTTTTATCGTAGTACTTAGTCCAACACACCAAAACTAGCATCAGGTCTAGTTTGAGCACACAAACAGTTTAATTGACCAGTCAAGCTTCACAATTGCTCTGTCTCTTCTTTAGAGATATCATCATATTTCCATGATGACGTTGCACGATTAACCAGGATGGAAGTAACATTCTTTAAATAGCATTGTTGATTAAAACTTATTCCAGGCCTACTCTGCTTAACATTTAAACCAATATATTTAAAAGGCCCACAAGCCTGACTCCCAATCTTCAATTCTACTCTAATCTTATCAATAACACACTTCTCAAATTCCATAGTACCACCCCATAAGAAATCATCAATGTGCATCATGAAGATGCCTGTAAGTTTCCCTTTATGGTACCAATGAAACATTGTGGGATCTGCTTTTAATTGAACATAACCTATTTTCAACAAAACAGATCTCACTGAGAAATACCACACCCTGGAAACATCACTAAGGCCTCAAACATATTTGCTCAGTTTCCATAGTTTTCCTTCTGCATCTGCTGCCTCTTTAGGTGGTTTCAGAAATGCTTCTCTCTGAAAAGTATCACCCTGCAGAAATGTGGCTTTTATGTCGATTGATCTACACTCCCATGAATATGTGGCCGAAAGAGCTAAAAAGATTCTCAAAATTACTTTTCCAGCTGTGGGAGAGTCCACTCTAACATTTATATCAACCCAGTTGCTCTTAAAAACCCCTCGCAACTAGCCTTGCTTCAGCCTTATAAGTGCCATTGGGAAGGACTTTTTCAGTAAAAATCCATCTATGTGACAAGGCTGGCTGTCCCCTATCTGGTACCTCAGAATAGACTCCAAATTCTCTCCAACTCTCTAACTTTTGTCTCTCTTATTAGTTTATCCTCAAGTTTATTGGAAACCACCAAAACTTCACAAGCATGAGAACTTCTGCTTCCAGTTCTATTGTGAGACTGTTCTTCAACCTTCATTTCATTGTGTAATCTGTTCAAACTACATCCTCTACTGGCACTTTGATGCATATTAGGACTGCTACTGTAAGATCTCCCTGTCACACCAATGGAGGCTCTTTATCCTGTACATGATCATTTCCTGATGCAAGAGTCACTTCTAGACCCAATATTAGAACTTGCACTGCACTTTCTTACTCTCCATTCTTTCACCCTAATCTGCCAGTCCATTGACCTCACTTCTTGGCCAACATCCTGAACATTCAACCAATATTTAAACTTGCCAGTAAATTGCCTGCATGTCCCACAATTGTCGCATCCGTCCACTCATTACACCCCTCTGGAATATACCTACTCAGGGCAATTGGCCTTTAGATGTGATAGCTCCGTTCTGCACATCATGATCATTCACATTACCACTATCCAACCCTTGATCTAAACTATTCAGTTCCTCAGGACATTCATCACAAAACACATGAACATTTGAGGTATAAGGTGCCTCGTTTCCCTCTATCAGCTGCTCAGAATCTGAGATGTTGTAATCAATCTGATTAGTTGGGAGGATTGAACTTTAACAGTTTGATTTCCATATTTGATGACTACTGTTTTACCATTACAACTATTACTTTATTAGGGCCTTTCCATTCCCTATGACCCTTTCTTTTATAATACACCAGATTTCCTGAATTAAATACTGTCTAGATGGACTTCTAATAGGTCTCAGAGCTCTCCAAATTTTTCCAAGACCTCGGCCTTGATGAAAGCCCGTTTCCCTGCATGTAAAGCATTCAAACGTGCAGAAAAAAAAGGAACTAATTGTAGTATCTTCGAGAGCAGGAGGACCGTCACACAACACAGAAGGCTATTTGGGATTTTGCCCATAGACCAGTTGATAGAGACTATAGCCTCCAACCGTCTGAAGCAAATTCTTTGCATGAACTGCTCACGCCAGGGCAGTAGACAACTTGCAGTTTGGTTGGTCAGCTAAGATTTTATGCAGCATTTCATCAATCACTACGTGATTTCTGTCACAAAGCCCATTGCTGAAAGGACTTTCAACCGCAGTATTCATGACCATAATGTTCACACATTTCTCTGAACTAGTCATTGACAAATTCTCCTCCATTATCAGTCAGAATCTTAACTGGTGCCCCAAGTCCAGCCCCTAACCATTTCTCCATGATTTTATCTATAATCAACCTTTTGTCCATGCTATTTATTATTGTAGAAAGATTAAATCTAGTTGCTAGGTCTATAAAATGTAGAATGAAAATATTCCTGTCTTTGTCCCAAATCTTTAAATCCACGGCAACTACCTCATTAAAGCCACGTGCCAATGGAAGGCTGACAATCGGACGTGATGGGGTCCTCCAATACTTTTTACAGATTTCATTCTTTTCACTAATCTCTTCAATTATCCTCGTATAGTCTTCATCAATCACACCTGCATCCTTTAGCAGGGTTTTTAATCTTTGACAAGAAGGGTGAATCTGTGTAACTTGAAGACAATTTGCTTTTTTCTCTCTGATTCTCATCACCTGATGCCATTAATATTCTCTAACACTCTGTCTAGAAACATTTGGTTTTGTTAAGTAATTACAATAATGCCCTGACTGGGTAAACTGCAAATTCACTGACTTTCCAAAAGCAATTGCCTCATGATGCTCCATATCAAGTTTCATTTGTGCCTTTTTCATAGAAGGTTTACTCAATAGTAAAGGTATCTCACTAGAGACTACATCAGTACTGATAAAGTGGCTTACTCTAGCTATTTTACAGGGAATTACATCTCTCTTTAATGACTTCCATGTGTTGTCATCCCCAAACCTCAAGCTTGCAGTACTTTTATACTCCTTAACCTTATGTTGATCCTCACACTGATTAACTCCAAACAAGAAATGCTGGAAATACTCATCTGACCTGAGCTGAAACATTAACTCTGCTTCTCTCTCCACAGATGCTGCCAGACCTGCTGAGTATTTCCAGCACTTCTTGTTTTTATTTCAGATTTACAGCATCTGCAGTGTTTTGCTTTTATTTATAACATTTTAACCAATCTGCTCCACATACTGTCGACATACAAGCGCTCTCTAATACATTGTTGAATGAATCCATAACTAACACATTATTGCCTGCTAGGGCTCAGCCACGCCTCAGGAATCTCCAACATTCGGGAACTCATCTGCCTCTGATGCTCCAGGAAGACCCTTGTTGTGTGCAACACCCAAGGTCCAACATCTCTGCCCAGTCTCCGAGAGGGACTGCCCACAACTGACTCTGCCTCACCCTCCTCCTCTTTTTTTTCATTCATGGGATGTGTGCGTCGCAGGTTAGGTCAGCATTTATTGCCCATCCCGAATTGCCCTTGAGAAGGTGGTGGTGAGCTGCCTTCTTGAACCATTGCAATCCATGTGAAGTAGGTACACTCACAGTGCTGTTAGGAAGGGAGTTCCAGGATTTAGACCCAGCGACAGTGAAGGAAAGGCGATATAGTTCCAAGTCAGGATGGTGTGTAGCTTGGAGGGGAACTTGCAGGTGGTGGTGTTACCATGCATTTGCTGCCCTTGTCCTTCCAGGTGGTAGAGGTCACGGGTTTGGAAGGTGCTGTCTAAGGAGCCTTGGTGCGTTGCTGAGTGCATCTTGTAGATGGTACACATGGCTGCCACTGTGCATCAGTGGTGGAGGGAGTGAATGTTTGTAGATGGGGTGCCAATCAAGTAGGCTGCTTTGTCCTGGATGGTGTCGAGCTTCTTGAGTGTTGTTGGAGCTGCACCCATCCAGGCAAGTGGAGAGTATTACTTTACACTCCTGACTTGTGCCTTGTAGATGGTGGACAGGCTTTGGGGACTCAGGAGGTGAGTTACTCGCCAGAGGATTCCTAGCCTCTGACCTACTCTTGTAGCCATGGTATTTATATGGCTACTCCAGTTCAATTTCTGGTCAATGGTAACCCCGAGGATGTTGATAGTGGGGGATTTAGTGATCCTAATGCCATTGAATGTCAAGGGGAGATGGTTAGATTCTCTCTTGTTGGAGATGGTCATTATCTGGCATTTGTGTGGTGCGAATGTTACTTGCCACTTATCAGCCCAAGCTTGGATTTTGTCCAGGTCTTGCTGCAATTCTACACGGACTGCTTCAGTATCTGCAGTTTACCCAGTGCTCTTAGTTCTAAGCTAGATTGAGACCCAACCAAGGTGTGTGTGGAAGTTGCAGAGGAATGATATGACGGTGGTGCCTCAGGGACATCTCTCCCCACTGAGGAGACCAACAACAACTGGGCTGGTACATTCTGCTCCCTCTCATGACTGGCCCTGTGGGAAACACAAGAAGGTGGTAGTGAGAACTCAGCCTGTTGTGCAGGTACCTCAGCATAAGCAACCCAAAAGATGACAGTGGTTGTATAGCCGCAGCGCACATTGGGCAGGAGTGACCACCATGCCCTTAACCTGCAGGTTGAGCTGTCAAATGACCCTGCTCTGAATGACCTCCCTTCTTATAATTGCCCATGGCTTGATGCGATGGCATCCTCGCCATCTTTAGCGCTGCCTCCTCCATGGGAGTGAATGTACAGAGCTGCGACACACCACCATCAGTCCAAGACATCTCTCTGGAATTATGCGCTCTCTTCCCCTACGGGATGAAGAGAGACAAATTTATGAGAAAGCTGCCCTCCCTCATCCATTCCAGCATGACATGCACATGAGTTCTTGTGCTCCTCAGTGATGCCCCCTGATCAATTAAACTCCATGTGTGATAGTTCCTAATGTCTCAGTGATGCAACTAACCAATTGTTTAGTTTAGTTTAGTTTAGAGATACAGGACTGAAACAGGCCCTTCGGCCCACCGAGTCTGTGCCGACCATCAACCACCCATTTATACTAATCCTACACTAATCCCATATTCCTACCACATCCCCACCTGTCCCTATATTTCCCTACCACCTACCTATACTAGGAGCAATTTATAATGGCCAATTAACCTATCAACCTGCAAGTCTTTGGCATGTGGGAGGAAACCGGAGCACCCGGAGGAAACCCACGCAGACACAGGGAGAACTTGCAAACTCCACACAGGCAGTACCCAGAATTGAACCCCTGGAGCTGTGAGGCTGCGGTGCTAACCACTGCGCCACCCCTAAAAAGTTACTCAATAATTGATCTGACAATGTTAAGGAGAACTATGGGGACTCAGTCTCCTCAGCTCATATGTATTCTGGTTTATACAAAGTTAAAGACCTGTCACCCAGATGTAATTTTCCACTGACCTTTCCCAACCCTATCAGACCATTGAAGCACTTTCTGCACTGTACCGATGTCCTCTTTGTGACTCCTTGGCTGCCAACCTCCGTGGCCACCTCCATCCAGGTCCTCTTGGTCTCTATATAAGAAAATAACTAATACGAGTAGGAGGAGGCCATTTGGCTCATAGCTGATCTGATTGTGACTTTAACTCCACTTTCCTGCCGGCCCCCATAACCTTTGACTCTCTTGGACTTCAAAAACTGGTCCAATTCAGTTTTGAATATATTCAATGACCCAACCTCCACTGCTCTTTGGGTTAGAGAATACCAAAGATAAACAACCCTCTGATGGAAGAAATTCCTCCTCATCTCCATCTTAAAAAGGAGACGCCTTATTTTGAATCTCTCCCCCCTAGTTCTAGATTCCTCCATGAGGGGAAATATCCTCTCAGCATCAACCCTGCCAATCTCTCTCAGAATTTCACATGCTTCAATAAGATCACCTTTCATTCTTCTAAACTGTAATGAGTATAGGCCCAATCTGCTCAACCTTTCTTCATAAGACAACCCCTTCATCCCTGGAATCAACTTAGTGAAACTTCTCTGAACTGCCTCAAATGCAAATATATCCCGCCTTAAATAAGAAGACCAAAACTGTTTTACAACCGACCGCTCCTTTCAAAGCCCCCAATCAAAATATATGATTCTGATGGGAGAGACGCACTGATAATTAAATCCCGTCCCTCCACAGATCCTAACATATCATTTAAAACTTTCCAAATTAAAGAAAGACCCAGAATGAGGCTAACCAAACCAATGTCTTTAGCTCAACAAATTAACTCTTTAATTAGAAGAGCTAAATTCTTAAACATTATGAAGATATAAACAATATTTAAAATAGAAAAAAATTAGAGTCCTTGCAAATTTACAGTCCAATGTTGCTCGAAGTCCTCACAGGAGGTTGCTTTCCTTCTCCAGCGAATTTCAACAATTAACGACTTGCAAACACTTTCAACAGAATCAATCTGACTTTAGAGTTTTTGAGGGATAAAAGATTGTCAGAGTCTAACTTCCCTTCCTTCAATTTAAATTACCAGAGATCTCTGTTTTGACTTGACATTTTCTTAGAATTTTGAGAGATAATAACAAACAGACTAAAATCCTCTTCCTTCAGTTTAAATGGTTGAGAGCTCTTTTTCAGGTGTGCTCATCACAGCTGTATATGTCCTCTGTCTGTGTTCTGTTGGACAAACTGTCTCACTAAATGCCAGTTCAAACTGAATTGAAACAAATGTTTCGCATCAGGCTCACTCCCAGTGGCTGTTTCCATGGTATTGAGAATGCACCCTTTGAATCGCAGTCTCCAAATGGTTGTTTCTAAGGCAACAAAAATTCACCTTCCTCTCACTCCTAAGGCTTGCCAGTTCTTAAAGCAATACGGATCCCCTGCAAGCCTTAAAGGCAAACCGCATATTCCGAAGAAAAACTACAGGATCATGACACTATGCACATTACTCGAGGTGTAGTCTCATGAATGCCCTGTACAGTTGTAGCAAGACTTCCCTACTTTTATACTCCATTCCCCTTGCAATAAATGCCAACATTCCATTTGCCTTCCGATTTACTTGCTGCATCTGCATGCTAACTTTTTGTGATTCATGTACGAGGACACCTGAATCCCTATGTACTGCAGCATTCTGCAGTTTCTCCAATTAAATAATATTCTGCTTTTCTATTCTTCCTGCCAAAGTGGGCAATCTCACATTTTCCCACATTATACTCCATCTGCCAGATTTTTTGCACACATATTAACCTACCTATATCCCTTTACAGACTCTTTGGCCTGAACTTAGTGGAGCTGGCAGGGTCCCTGATGCCGGGCTGAAAAGGTAAGGGGAACCCTGCCTCAGCTCTTTGGAGCCCCTTGGTGCAATTCAAAGACACTCCGGCACTTAACTGTCTGGCACTGGAGACCCCATCCCTTTGAGGACAGAGATCCACCTCCAACAGCTGCTGGCCAATCAAAGGAATGGCAGCTCAGTAGTATCAGCAGCGCCACTGGGAGCTGGAGCCCAGGACCCTAGGTAAGCATGGCAGGATCACCAGGGCCAGTCTTGCAGGCCCCAGTGAGGCAGGGGAGAGTAGTCATTGAGGGTGAGGGGGGAGAGTGTTGTTCATGGAAGGCTGGCCTTTACCACCGGGGACCCTCTGTGGGCCTCAGATTTTCCACAGAGGATGCCCCCCCCAACCCTGCAGGATGGCCGCCGTTTTACTGAGTGGCCTCCCCGTGAGGCAGAGGCACTCGACGCCACTGTGTAATTCCAGTGGCAGCGGGAAGAGGCTCTTAAGTGGCTAGTGATTGGCCATTTAACGGCCTCAATTGGCCTCTGGGCGCAAAGACCATCTTCAGCCTTTCCCGCCCCAGATTTAATTCTGGAGTGACGGGAAGACGACAGACCCTCCGTCCCCCACCTTCAATCGTGATTCTATGATCCGCCCCGCTTCCTAGTCTGTGTCCTGGGGGCCATTATATTTCGCCCTTTGTATCTTCCTCACAACTTGCTTTCCCACTTATCTTTGTATAGCCAGCAAATTTGGCTACAATACACTAGGTCCCTTTGTCAAAGCCACTAATATAGATCGTAAATAGTTGAGGACCCAGCACTGATCTCTGTGGCACCCCACTAGTTACAGTTTGTCAACCTGAAAATGACTCATTTATCCTGACTCTGTTTCCTATTCATGCTAATATATTACCACCAACACTGTGAGCTCTTACCTTGTTCGTAACCTTTTATGTGGCACCTTATTGAATGCCTTTTGAAAATCCAAATACATTATATCTACTGGTTCCCCTTTTTGCACCTTGCTTGTTGCATCCTCAAAGAACTCTAATAAATTTGTCAATACGATTTTCCTTTCTATGTTGACTCTGCTTGATTGTATTATGATTTTCTAAATACCCTGCTACTACTTCCTGAATGATGGATTCCAGCATTTTCACAATGACAGCTGTTGGCCTGCTTTCTATCTCCTTCCTTTCTTGAATAGAGGTGTTACATTTACTGTTTTCCAATTCGCTGGGACCGTGCCAGAATCTAGGAAATTCTGGAAGATTACAACCCATGCATCCACTATCTCTGCAGCCACTTCTTTTAAGACTCTAGGAAGCAGGCCATCAGGTCCAGGGGACTTGTCAGTCTTTAGTCCCATTAGGTTTCCTAGTACCTTTTCTCTAGTGATAGTGATAAGTTTAAGTTCCTCCCTCCCACTTGCCCCTACTATTCTTGGGATTTTGTTTTGTCTTCCTCCAGGAAGACAGATGCAAAATACTTGTTCAAAGTCTCTGTCATTTCTTTGTTTCCCATTATTAATTCTCCAGTCTCATCCTCTAAGGGACCAACATTTACTTTAGCTACTCACTTCCTTGTTATATACTTACAGGAGCTCTTACTGTCTGTTTTTATATTTCTTGCTAGTTTACATTCATATTCTAATTTCTCCCTTTTTATTATTTTTAGTCAATCCTTTAATGGTTTCTAAAATTTTCCCAATCTTCTGGCCTACCACTAATCTTTGCAGCATTGTACATCTTTTCTTTCAATTTGATACCATCCTTCTCATCGAGTCTTTCTTTCTCAATGGTATATATCGTTGTTGAGAGTTACCTTTGAACCTATTTTCCCAGTCCGCTGTAGCCAACTCTGTCTTTGTACCTATGTAATTGCCTTTATTTAAGTTTAAGACACTAGTTTCAGACCCAAGTTTCTCACAAACTGAAAGAGAAATTCTATCATGTTATGAAGACTTTTGTCTACAGGATCCTTTATTAGGAGATCATTAATTAATCTCGTCTCATTACATGTTACCAGGTCTAAAATAACCTGTTCCTTGGTTGGGTCTAGTACATATTGTTCTAAGAAATTCCCAAATGCACTCTATGAACTCATCCTCCAGGCTACCTTTGCCAATCAATATGAAGATTAAAATTGCCCATGGTTATTGCAGTGCCTTTCTTACAAGCCCCCATTATTTCTTAATTTATACTCTGCCCTTCAGTGTGGCTACTGTTAGGTGGTATATAGACTACTCCACCAGTGACCTTTTTCCCTTGCTATTTCTTATCTCCACTCAAATTGATACTACATCTTGATCTTCTAAGCCAAGATCATTTCTCACCACTGTACTGATCTCATCCTTTATTAACAGAGCTACCACACCTCCCTTTCCTTTAGAGTCTTAGAGTCATGGAGTTTTACAGCACAGAAAAAGGCCCTTCGGCCCAATGCGCCTGCACCGACCATCAAGCACCCATCCAAACTAATCCCATTTTCCCACACTTGGCCCGTAGCCTTGTATGTTATGGCGTTTCAAGCGCTCATCTAAATACTTCTTAAATGTCGTTAGTGTTCCTGCCTCTACCACCTCTTCAGGCAGTGTGTTCCAAATTACAACCAGCCTCTGGGTGAAAAAATTCTTCCTCAACTCTCTTCTGAACCTCCTGCCCCTTACCTTAAATCTATGCCCCTTAGTTATTGACCTCTTCATTCAGGGAAAAAGTTTCTTCCTATCTAATCTATCAATGCCCCTCATAATTTTGTATACCTCAATCAGATCCCCCCTCAGCCTTCTCTGCTCCAAGGAAAACAACCCCAGCCTATCCAGTCTCTCTTCTTAACTGAAATGCTCCAGCCCAGGCAACATCCTGCTGAATCTCCTCTGCACCCTCTCCAGTGCAATCACATCCTTCCTATAGTGTGGTGACCAGAACTGTACACAGTACTCCAGCTGTGGCCTAACTAGCGTTTTATACAGCTCCATCATAACCTCCCTGCTCTTATATTCTATGCCCCTGCTAATAAAGGCAAGTATCCCATATGCCTTCCTAACCACCTTATCTACCTGTGCTGCTGCCTTCAGTGATCTATGGATAAGCACCCCAAGGTCCCTCTGATCCTCTGTACTCCCTAGGGTCCTACCATCCATCGTATATTCCATTGCCTTGTTAGACCTCCAAAAATGCATCACCTCACACTTTTCAGGATTAAATTCCATTTGCCACTGCTCTGCCCATCTTACCAGCCCATCTATATCGTCCTGTAATCTAAGGCTTTCCTCCTCACTATTTACGACACCACCAATTTTCGTGTCATCTGCGAACTTACTGATCTTACCTCCTATATTCACATCTAAATCATTAATGTACACTACAAACAGTAAGGGTCCCAGCACTGATCCCTGTGCTACCCCACTGGTCACAGGTCTCCATTCGCAAAAACAACCCTCTACCATCACCTCTCTGCCTCCTTCCACTAAGCCAATTTTGAATCCAATTTGCCAAATTACCCTGGATCCCATGGGCTCTTACTTTCTTAAACAATCTCCCATGCCTTTCTTCCTATCCTTCCGAAATTTCAAATATCCTTGAATATTCATTTCCCAGACTTGATCACTCCGCGACCACGGGCTGGATTTTGTTGAGGTCCCGACATCGGGATCTATGGCGGGGGGATGGGGGGAGTAGCCAGAATATCGCACTGGCAGCAGCCCCCACAGAGCCCAATGCCCTGAGTGCCGGGCCTGATCTTCCTGGCAGTGGCGAGGCTCTGTGGCAGCGTCCCCGCCACTGGGCGATTGGACCCAACTTTGAATAAGTAGATTAAGAAAATGAATACATTTAAATAAAATTGTTAGCGATCTTACCTGCTGCCTGAGATCTTCTGAGCGGCAGTTGGCACTCACGTGCCTTCACTTTCCCGTCTAGGGAAAGCTGGCACCACCAAGTTGGGGAAGGGGGGGTACTTAGGATTTTCAGTGTAGTGGGGTGGGGTTCCAGGTCAAATGTGCATTAATTGTGTAGGGGAGGGGGAGAAGGATGACCTCTGCATTTTGAAAAGTTTGTTGGTGGGGGGGAAGAGGTCAAGCATTGCATGTAAAGTCTATTGCGGGGGGAGAAGGCAACTATTATCTGTCAGTGTTGGGGGGGGTGGGGGGAAGGGCAATATTTTATATTGCAGTATACTGGGGCGGGTACAGTTCTAAATAATTAAATTTAGCGGCAGATCTGGCTGCCCTTTAAAAATGGTGCCGATGCCTGCGCACAGGCAGCTGATGCCTTTGCCGGCGTCGCAGAGCCCACCCCCGCCACACGATTGGGGGAGGCGGCATGACCGGCATATTATCTTGAGCCGCTGCATGGTAGATCGTGGCAACATGGCGGCACGCTGCTCGTGCATGTGGGCTGCCATTTCTTTCATCTGCCGCCAAAATTCAGCCCCATGTCTCTGTAATGGCTATCATATAATACCCATTTACTTCTATATGTGCTATTAATTCATCCATTTTGTTATGAATGCAGTATGCACTTTTATGTTTGTACGCTCTGTCCCTTCCTGTCACACTTTGGTTATGATTACTTAAATCACTACCCTGCACTATTGCCTTGTCCTTGCTCATTAATTTTCTAAATCTCCCCTCATGTGAATCCCCCCTCCCCCCACCAATTAGGTTAAAGCCATCTCTATAGTCCTAGTTATACGATTCACCAGGATACTGGTCCCAGCGTGGTTCATGTGAAGTCCATCCCAATGGCACAGCTCATAGGCTTCACTCAATGATAATTTGTAGTGATATTAAGTAGCTTAAACTAGTTAAGCTATAAATTTAATACCTTACTTAAATCTCCCCAATACTAGTTAAAACTACTGCCCCAGTTTAGAGAAAATAAAAGAAACCTTAAAATTCAGCAACCAATCACCTACCTGCTTACCTAATTAACGTCTCTGGATTTCAGCTCTTAGTCTCGCTGTGTCATTCCCCCTCTCTCTCAGACCACTCCTTCTGCTGTAAAAGATTAGAACAGCATCTCTCTTGGAGGATTTCTTCTTTCAGACTGAGAGAAGAGCACATCTCTCCTCTTGGAGCAAAAACAAGAAATGCTGGAATCACTCAGCAGGTCTGGCAGCATCTGTGGAAAGAGAAGCAGAGTTAACGTTTTGGGTCAGTGACCCTTCTTCGGAACAGTCTCCTCTTGGAGACTGTGTCCGCCAAAACTTCAAGGGAGGCATTGGAAAAGCGTGGGGCCACCTGGGTACATCTGCCCAGGCCAGCGCTAGCGCTCTGAGCTCCCTGTTGGTCCATACCTTCAGGCAATGGCAAGCCCAGTCATGGCTGCCATTTGCCTTTTAAAATCATCCTTCGTTACTAGGCCGCATCTCCAAGCCACTCCCAACGCCTCTACTTGGGCACCAAACTTGCCTTCAGGTTGATTATGGTCTTTGTACTTGAAAACTGTGTTGCATCACTGATGCTGACAAGGTGCAGGGCCGGTACCTGGAAATGATCCACGTGTCGGGTTCCCGACCTCGGATTGAAAATCCAGTCCCTGCTCTCTACTGGGGAAGGTCCCACGTATTTATATTCCAGGTTTTTCAAATGTGCACCTTCTTTGATAAGATTATAAAAACTAGAGGGCAGAGCCATAGCATTCCTACCAGTTTCTTGTTGTTCCTTCACAAGCAATAGGGAATAGCATAAATGCATTTAAGGGGAAGCTGAATAAACACACCAGGGAGAAAGAAGTAGAAGGCTATGCTGAAAGGGTTAGATGATGAGGGGTGGGAGGAAGTTTGTATAGAGCATAAACACCAGCATAGACCAGTTAAGCTGAATGGCCTGTTTCTGTGCTGTAAAAACTATGTAATGCCATATAATCTTTTACTGGTTGTCAATAGCTATCCCACATATTCCAAAGGTTTATCAGAAGCTTTTACTTTATAAGGTTTGTGACAACACTGGCCGTCCTTTACATAAAATGTTGCCTATTTAGTTGAGGCAACTAATTAAGTTATAATAAGCAAATTTTTCTGTCCCTAAATAGCAAATGTTGTTAGCATAGTTATTTAGGACCAGCTCCTTCTGCCCATTTGTTGGTCTGAGGATGCCAGATGGAAATTGTCCATTGTGTTCAGATTATATGGAGAACTTTCCAAAACATATTCAAACTTTGCATCTCTATCAAAAATAATACCTTCAACAAGCCAAGATGCTTATAATAGTTTTTAAAAATGCATTATTCCTGGTGGTGTTACTTCTAAATGAACAGGTTTCATCAAGTGATCTGCTGCTACCAGGATTACATCAAGCATGTTTTACAAACAGTTCCCACATTTCCTTGTCACTGATGTTGGTCGGACTAAATCTATTAAAAATATATTGCTTGGCTTCATGCATTGATATATGCTGTCATTGCTGAAGTGATTGCCAGTGATGACCAAAGAAACACTGATGGGGTGAATTTGGACAGGATTAAATTTCTTTGTCCATTATATTAAGAGAAGTATTAATGCCTTCTATAAAATAAAAGTTTTATACAACCTCATCAGACTTGTTTATGCTAATTTTATCTAGCATGATTCCACTGCATAAATTAGTACTGAGGTGAAAATACACTGTGTTATAGCAGCGTACAAATGTGTTAATATATTCATATTAAATTCCTTTGTCTGTTATTTTAATTGTGGCGATAACCCATTAAGTTTCAATGAAATAAGTTGCTGAGAAAGATTATATCATACAAACCTGTTAACCCATTATGTCTTTCCACAAACTTTGTATTTCTGTCATTCACACACGGGGGTAGATTTTCATCTTCGCCACCTTCTGGTAACCAGATCTTTTATGGAAACTGGCTGGTTTTCAGTCCTTTAATTCCTGTGGAATGAAACCACACAGGTTCTATAAAGTGTATGCAATCTGCCCTGGCAGTTTACCACACAACCAGTGAAGGCAAAAATTTAGCTCTTTCTCACTCTTCCCGTTAGCAAGGGAAGTCAGGTGATCATCCCCTAATCTCCAACAAGGCCACTTTTTCAGATTTCACAAAATATTTGTCTTTCTTAAAATTTGTGGAAATATTCTTTGCCAGGTTTTCATTTACTGGACTTTCCTTCCTCCCCATCTAGCTGTGCAACACCACCAACTCCCCACCCCCAACTCCCCACCCCCATCACACCCAACCAGAAAGTTTAAGAACTTTTATGTTTAAAATGATGCGTTTTGTTTAGTTTTATGCATTTTTATATTTCTTAATTATAGATTTTTAATCTAAAAATGCAAATTGACATTTGGATTTCCAACAGATCATCATATCCCAAAAGCACCTCATAGTCACATTCCCACATCCAGCCACCTAGCTCAACTCACAGAGATGCTTTACCTCATCCAATTCCACACCCTTTCACAGAGATACCCTGTCCTCATCCAACCATCCTCTGTCCCCTCAGTCGAACCATCTCCTCTTCAATCCAGGTCAATTTGGAACTCCTCCTCCAGCCCCCCCCCCCCCCTTATTCTGCTCTCCCCCACCCTCAGTTTAAGCTGCTATGTTTTTCCCTTCTGAGTTCAAGCTGGCAATTGTTGTGCTCAGACGAGCACATTTTCCCCACCCCCTTTAATGCTCCACTTAGTCTCCCGGCTTCCCCTCAGTTAATGCTGGTATTCTCCTTCCTCTTCCACCCCAAAGCACTGCTCTCCTCATCTCTCCTCTCCTCTTCAATGCCATCCATTCCCCCTTCAATGCCATTAATTTCTTCACTTCAATGCCATCTATTGACATAGCCTTATTGCCAGTCATTCTTCCATTCACACCTACCCAAGAATAGCAGTAAGTAAACTGGACATTCTCGCTGCTTGTGGCAAGTGATCCTGACCACTGTAGCCTGTGGGCGGTAACTCTTGTTCTGGCAGGAATTCCTGTCTATACCATTCAGCAGGTGGGATCACTGCCATTAGCACTTTTGAGGTGAGAGTGAAGAGTCCATTAGGATCCAGACACAGGTAAGAATGAGAGAATGGGAAAGACAGAGCAGCAGTGGGAGAGGGGAGACGGCCTGATTTGCATTGATTTTTCTCAGCAAATGCTGGTACACTGACCATGCCCCCACAATGCAGTCTATCAGCATGAAATCCTGATGATTGACACATATGATAAAGTGCCTTGGGCCAGTTTTTTTTACTGACCCTAACCCAAACAGGCACCAGACAGAGACAACATCCAGAGGTTCACAGCAGTCCAGATGGAGCATGAATCAACCACCATAATAAAAGCAAAATACTGCGGATGCTGGAAATCTGAAACAAAAACAAGAAATGCCGGATTCACTCAGCAGGTCTGGCAGCATCTGTGGAAAGAGAAGCAGAGTTAACGTTTCGGGTCAGTGACCCTTCTTCGGAACTGACAAATATTAGAAAAGTCACAGATTATAAACAAGTGAGGTGGGGGTTGGGCAAGAGATAACAAAGGAGAAGGTGCAGATTGGACCAGGCCACATAGCTGACCAAAAGGTCACGGAGCAAAGGCAAACAATATGTTAATGGTGTGTTGAAAGACAAAGCATTAGTACAGATTAGGTGTGAATATACTGAATATTGAACATCAGCAAGTGCAAACCTGAAGAAGAACAACCTGAAAAAAACAGTGGGTAAGCAAACTGAACAAACTAAGATGAAATGAAATAAATGCAAAAAAAGATTGTAAAAAATGTAAAAAGGAATGCAAAAAAAAAAGGAAGAAAAAATAACTAAAAATGACTAAAAATGAAAGTAAAGTGGGGGGCTGTCATGCTCTGAAATTATTGAACTCAATGTTCAGTCCGGCAGGCTGTAGTGTGCCTAATCGGTAGATGAGATGCTGTTCCTCGAGCTTGCGTTGATGTTCACTGGAACACTGCAGCAATCCCAGGACAGAGATGTGAGCATGAGAGCAGGGGGGAGTGTTGAAATGGCAAGCAACCGGAAGCTCAGGGTCCTGCTTGCGGACTGAGCGGAGATGTTCCGCAAAGCGGTCACCCAGTCTGCGCTTGGTCTCCCCAATGTAGAGGAGACCACACTGTGAGCAGCGAATACAGTATACTACATTGAAAGAAGTACAAGTAAATCGCTGCTTCACCTGAAAGGAGTGTTTGGGGCCTGGGATAGTGAGGAGAGAGGAGGTAAATGGGCAGGTATTACACCTCCTGCGATTGCAAGGGAAGGTGCCCTGGGACCTTGCAATCGCAGGAGGTGTAATACCTGCCCATTTACCTCCTCTCTCCTCACTATCCCAGGCCCCAAACACTCCTTTCAGGTGAAGCAGCGATTTATTTGTACTTCTTTCAATGTAGTATACTGTATTCGCTGGTCACAGTGTGGTCTCCTCTACATTGGGGAGACCAAGCGCAGACTGGGTGACCGCTTTGCGGAACATCTCCGCTCAGTCCGCAAGCAGGACCCTGAGCTTCCGGTTGCTTGCCATTTCAACACTCCCCCCTGCTCTCATGCTCACATCTCTGTCCTGGGATTGCTGCAGTGTTCCAGTGAACATCAACGCAAGCTCGAGGAACAGCATCTCATCTACCGATTAGGCACACTACAGCCTGCCGGACTGAACATTGAGTTCAATAATTTCAGAGCATGACAGCCCCCCACTTTACTTTCATTTTTAGTCATTTTTAGTTATTTTTTCTTCCTTTTTTTTTTGCATTCCTTTTTACATTTTTTACAATCTTTTTTTGCATTTATTTCATTTCATCTTAGTTTGTTCAGTTTGCTTACCCACTGTTTTTTTCAGGTTGTTCTTCTTCAGGTTTGCACTTGCTGATGTTCAATATTCAGTATATTCACACCTAATCTGTACTAATGCTTTGTCTTTCAACACACCATTAACATATTGTTTGCCTTTGCTCCGTGACCTTTTGGTCAGCTATGTGGCCTGGTCCAATCTGCACCTTCTCCTTTGTTATCTCTTGCCCAACCCCCACCTCACTTGTTTATAATCTGTGACTTTTCTAATATTTATCAGTTCCGAAGAAGGGTCACTGACCCGAAACGTTAACTCTGCTTCTCTTTCCACAGATGCTGCCAGACCTGCTGAGTGAATCTGGCATTTCTTGTTTATGAATTAACCACCATCCTGGTGCAGGCCTTGCCCCCTAGTTTTTACAGAGTCTTTCAATTGAGAGGGGGAGCAGAAACAGGATGCAGCTGCAGACCTAAGAGGCCTCCAGCTGTGGTCCTGACCATCAGCATCTTGGTCTGATAATCCTGTTGGAAATAAAGCAACAGCCACCTACCTGCAGCTACCTTAGAACATCAGTGTCCTGACCCAAATTCCAAGCTTTTTGGGCACACTTTTGTCTGAGTAGCCGACGGGTGAATGCACAGGAAATTGAAGCAGAAAGCCCCGTTCTCTATTCAAACATTGAGTCTGCACCCACTGAGCAGACCAATACTACCCATTGTGCCAATGTAGTATTGTGGGGCAGAGACCTCACTAATTGGTCTCTTACCCTATTCCCACTTTGCTGCACTTGTGAATATAGCATTGTCTGGATGTAGAAAAAAGGAAAGTCTTTGTTCTGGTGCTGAGCCAACAAAGTGTCAGGATTGCATTATCCACCTAACAGCACTGTGGGAGTACCTTCACAACACAGCAACGGTTCAAGAAGAAGGACGACCACCACCTTCTCAAGAGCAATATATGCTGGCCTTGTCAATAATGCCAACACCCCAAAGAATGATATATAAAAAAAGTTCCAGCCTTGTTCTGCCCTGGGTCTGGGAGCAGTTTGCCAGGGCCCTCACCCCCACCCCCATCCCCACAACCCCAGCAATTGGCTTCGTGCTGCCTGAGCACAGGGGTTCATTTAAAGAGCATATTTTCAATGTTTTGAAGGTTCAACTTGTTTCTCTGGCATGGACTGCAGTGGTGGGGCCTATATATGATATTGTGGAAGTCAGTATGTCTCCACATACTCGCATACTGACTGCCATGATAACACCAGGTCCTGTCGAAGGATCAGGAGCTGGAATGTCTGGCTTAGGGCCTACCACTCACCCACCTCTGACAGAAGTTTGCCCCTTACAAGTCACTGAGGAGACTCCTGACAACAGTAGCTGGGTATAACCTGGTCTCTGCTATTCCCCTGAGAGTTCCACTGCCTCCTGCAAAGAGTTACTGCAGAATTTCAGGCGTACTGCACCCAAGATGTTTCTCATGCATTCCATATTCTTTATTAATAATATTTTTGTTTCCACATATGCTACTGGCATCTCTCTTTGTTCATTATTTTGCCTGAATGCTGTACCAGTTCCTCCATGAGATCCATTCTTAGATGGAATACATTAAATCAGGGCCAGATATTTGCCTTTCTTTCCTTGGTCTGCTGCAGTATTCCAACGAAGTTCAACACAAGTTCAAGGAACAAGCATCATCTTTGGACTGGGCACCTTACACCCTTCTGGACTCACTATTGAGTTCAAAAATTTTAGATCATAATCTCTGTCCCCATGTCTCTGTTAACTTTGCGTCTCTCTCCACAGAAGCTGCCAGACCTGCTGAGTATTTCCAGCACTTTTTGTTTTTGTTTCAGATTTCCAGCATCTGCAGTATTTTGCTTTTATCTCTGTTCCCATTTTTTTTTGCTGTTTCAGTTTTTTTTCTCGTTTCTTTCTTAATCCCTTTACTTTGCTTTCAGGTGGCTGCTATCCTGCCATTTACATCTCGTCTAGACCTATATTTTGTTTCTTTACTTGTCCCATTACCACTTCCTTTGGCTTTGTACCATGAAACCACTTGTCATTCAATCTCTCTTGTCCTCCACCCTATCACAGATCTTCCCTTTTGTTCTTCTTCTCCCCCCACCCCTTTCACTTTCTCAAAACCTATTACATTTTTTAACTTTTCTCAGTTATGATGAAAGGTCACAGACCTGAAACATTGGGCTGGATTCCATAGAGCCCTTGATGTCGGGATCTGTGGCAGGGGCGTCTGAAGATGGCCCCGGATGAGGCTCACCACAGACCTCGATACCAGCAGGGCCTGACCCGATGTTGCTGGCGGCAGCATGGTGTCGTGGCGGCCCCACCCCCACCAACACCCCCCCCCCACCGCCGCTCAGCAACGAGACCGCCATTTAAATAAATTAAATGACCTGAATTAATGACTATCCCATTGCCTCTTAATGTCCTGCCGCCATCTTCACTCACTGCCAACACTGCCGCACCTTTCGATCCCCGTCTGGGGAAATGAGGTGCAACACTAATGGGGAGGTGGGAGAAGGTAGGTTTTTCAATGCGGGAGAGGGGGAAAATGGGGTGAAAATAGCGTCATGGGTATAGGGGATGGTGGGAAGGGCTATAGTTTAAAGTTTGTGCAGTTTGGGGGGGAAGGTCAGATGATAAAGGTTTTGGGGGGAAAGGGCAAATAATTAATTTAATTATGATGGGGGTGGGAGAGGGGCAAAAGAGATGTATTAATTTAATTTAATCTTTCTTTAAATATTTAAATTTCCCAGTAGGGCCGACAGCCCATTAAAAATGGTGTCAGCGCCTACGCACAGGCAGCTGATGCCATTGCCGGGGATACATAGCCCGGCCCCTCCACATGATCGGGGGGGGAGCGGGTGGGAGGGGGGGGGGTGGGGGCGGCAACCCCTGGCTATTTAAATAAGCTGCCGCACTTGGAATCGTGACATCTTTGGCGTGCACTCCACATGGGTGGGCTGCCATTTTTTTCACAGCAGCGGGTTTATAGAATTCAGCCCATTAACTCTGATTCACTCTCCACAGATGCTGCCAGACCTGCTGAGCATTTGCAGAATTTTCTGTCTTTATTTCATCCCAGATATTTGCAGTTCTGGGGCAGTCATACATTTCCTTTTTGTCAGCTGATGGTACTGATCACTTACGTTTTTTTTGTTTCTTTACATTGCTTCTTTCATTTTCAAATGATTGGATTGGAATTGTAAAATGTCTGTGCTATTTTAGGATTTTCAATTCTGTATATTTACTACATCAAGTCTCAGCAGCAGCCCAATTTGGCCCATAATAAGCAGCATCAAATTTTGCAATAATTTAAAAAGATTGTGCCTTTGCTTTAGCTTGTTCTTGGAATGTGAGCAACATGAGCAAGGCTAGAATTTACTTGTGGAGAGGGTGGGGTGGCTTCATTTTGAACTGTTACAGTATTTGTTTCCTACATACGTCACAACAATGACTACACTTCAAAAGTACTTCATTGGCTGTAAAGCACTTTGAAACATCCAGTGGTTGTGAAAGATCATAAATGAAAGTCTTTCTTTTTTGTGCCAATAGTTATCTCTCAATGGTGCTCGATTGGGAATTTCAGGCAATTGACCCAATGACAATGAGGAATTGGTGATCCATGTCCAAGTAAGGATGGTACGTCATTAGGAAGGGAATTTGCATGGTATTTCCATGACATTGCTTCTCTTATCTTTCTTGATCGGAGAAGTTGTAGGAGAGGGAAGTACTGTCAAAGTAACTCTGGGGAGTTGCTGCAGTGCCTCCTGGCCAGTCACAGTGATGGGTATTGAGTTCAATGGCAGCAGCACCAATGAAGTGCATTACTCTATCCTGGACGGCATTCAGCATCTGTAGCTGCACACATCCAGGTGAGCAAGTATTCCATCACACTGCTGCCTTAAGCCTTGTAGATGGCAGAGAGGCTTCAATGGATCAAGAGGTGAGACACTCAATACATGGTACCCAGCATCTATCATGATCTTGTAGCCAAAGTGTTGATATGGCTGGTTCAGTTAAGGCTCTGGCCATTGGTGACACCACTCCACCACCACCACCACCACCACTCACGCCACCCACCCCACCTACATCCGTGACTCCTCTGACCCCCTACGTCATTTTGACAATTTCCAGTTTCCTGGCCTCAACCGCCTCCTCTTCACTATGGACGTCCAATCTCTCTACACCTCCATCCCCCACCAGGACAGTCTGAGGGCTCTCCGCTTCTTCCTATTTTTTAGGCCCAACCAGTCCCCATCCACTACCACCTTCCTCCGCCTGGCTGAACCTGTTCTCACATTGAACAACTTTTCCTTCAACTCCACTCACTACCTTCAAGTAAAAGGTGTTGCTATGGGTACCCGCATGGGCCCTAGTTATACCTGTCTTTTTGTGGGATATGTCGAATATTCCTTCTTCCAGTCCTACTCAGGCCCCCTCCCCCAACTCTTTCTCCAGTACATTGATGACTGTATCGGTGCCGTTTCCTGCTCCTGCCCCGACCTGGAAAACTTTATCAACTTTGCTTCTAATTTCCACCCTTCTCTCACCTTTACATGGTCCATCTCCAACACTTCCCTTCCCTTCCTCGACTTCTCTGTCTCCATCTCTGGGGATAGGCTGTCTCCTAATATTCATTATAGCCCACCGACTCCCACAGCTACCTCGACTACACTTCTTCACACCCTGCCTCCCAGTTTCTCCGTCTCCGACGCATCTGCTCTGATGATGCTACCTTCCATGATAGCGCTTCTGATATGTCTTCCTTTTTCCTCAACCGAGGATTCCCCCCCAACTGTAGTTGACAGAGCCCTCAACCGTGTCCAGCCCATTTCCTGCACCTCTACCCTTACCCCTTCCCCTCCCTCCCAGAACCATGACAGGGTTCCCCTTGTCCTCACTTTCCACCTCATCAGCCTCCATATCCAAAGGATCAGCCTCCGCCATTTCCGCCACCTCCAGTGTGATGCCACTTCCAAAGGCATCTTCCCCTCCCTTCCCCTGTCAGCATTTCGAAGGGATCGTTCCCTCCGTTACACCCTGGCCCACTCCTCCATTACCCCCACCATCTCGTGCCCTTCCCATGGCACCTTCCCCTGTAATTGCAGGAGGTGTAATACCTGCCCATTTACCTCCTCTATCCTCACTATCCCAGGCCCCAAACACTCCTTTCAGGTGAAGCAGCGGTTTACTTGTACTTCTTCAATGTAGTATACTCATTGCTCATAGCTCACAATGTGGTCTCCTCTGCATTGGGGAGACCAAACGCAGACTGGGTGACCACTTTGCAGACCATTCAGTCCGAAAGCATGACCCCGAGCTTCCGGTTGCTTGCCATTTCAACACTCCCCCCTGCTCTCATGCTCACATCTCTGTCCTGGGATTGCTGCAGTGTTCCAGTGAACATCAACGCAAGCTCGAGAAACAGCACCTCATTAGGCATGCTACAGCCTGCCGGACTGAACATTGAGTTCAATAATTTCAGGGCATGACAGGCCCCCCCATTTTACTTTTATCTTAGTTATTTTTTCTTTTATCTTTTATTTTTTGTGTTTATTTTAGTTTAGTTTGTTCAGTTTGTTTCTACAGCGCCTACCCACTGTTTTTTTCATGTTTGTGCTTGTGGCTGTTCATTAGTTTTCAGTCCATTAACACCCTATCTGTACTAATGCTTTGCTTTCAACACACCATTAACATATTCTTTGCCTTCGCTCCATGACCATCTGGTCAGCTATTCTGTGACCTTGTCCTATCAATACCTTCTCTTTTGTTATCTCTTGCCCCAGCCCTGCTTTACTTGCTTAAAATCTTTTACATTTCTTATATTTGCCAGTTCTGAAGAAGGGTCACTGACCTGAAACATTAACTCTGCTTCTCTCGCCACAGATGCTGCTAGACCTCCTGAGTTTTTCCAGCACTTTGTTTTTATTTCAGATTTCCAGCATCCGCAGTATTTTGCTTTTGTGTATTTTAGGACTCGGCCAGCTCGGGCATTAGTGGTGCTATTGAGCCTCTCTTGGTGATGGACATTGAAGTCCCCCACCCAGAGTACATTCTGCACCCTTGCCACCCTGAGTGCTTCCTCCAAGTGGTGTCCAACATGGATAAATATTGATTCATCAGCTGAGGGAGGGCAGTAGGTGGTAATCAGCAGGAGGTTTCCTTGCCCATGTTTGACCTGATGCCCAGAGACTTCATGAGGTCCGGAGTCGATGTTGAGGACTCCCAGGGCAACTCCCTCATGACTTTATACCACTGTGCCACCACCTCTGCTGGGTCTGTCCTGCTGATGGAACAGGAAATACCCAGGGATGGTGATGGCAGTGCCTGGGACATTTTCTGACATCCTATGTCATTTTGACAATTTCCAGTTTCCTGGCCCTAACCGCCTCCTCTTCACTATGTTCGTCCAATCTCTCTACACCTCCATCCCCCACCAGGACGGTTTGAGAGCTCTCTACTTCTTCCTTGAACAGAGGCCCAACCAGTCCCCATCCACCACCACCCTCCTCCATCTGGCTGAACTTGTTCTCACATTGAACAACTTCACCTTCAACTCCACTCACTTCCTTCCATTAAAAGGTGTTGCTATGGGTACCCGCATGGGTTCTAGTTAGGTGTGTCATTTTGTGGGATATGTTGAACATTCTTTGTTCCAGTCCTACTCAGGCCCCCTCTCCCAACTCTTTTTCCCGTACATGGATGACTGTATCGCTGCCGTTTCCTGTTCCCGCCCTGAACTGGAAAACTTTAAAAACTTTGCTTCCAATTTCCACCCTTCTCTTACCTTTACATGGTCCATCTCCGAAACTTCCCTTCCTCGATTTGCTGTCTTCCATTAAAGAAAGACTTTTTCACCCAGAGGGTGGTGGGTGTCTGGAATTCACTGCCAGGAATGGTGATGGAGTCAGAAACCCTCAGTTCTTTTAAAAGGTACCTGGACATGCACCTGAAGTGCTGTAACCTGCAAGGCTATGGACCAGGTGCTGGAAGGTGGGATTAGATTGGGCGGCTAGATTTTTTGGTGGCATGGACACGATGGGCTGAATGGCCTCCTTCTACGCCATAATTTTTCTATAGTTCTATCTCAGGAGATAGGCTGTCCACTAATATTCATTATTAGCCCACCAACTCCCACAGATATCTAGAGTACCCTTCTTCACACCCTGCCTCCTGTAAGGACTCCATACCATTCTCCCAGTTTCTCTGTCTCCGACGCATCTGCTCTGATGATGTAACCTTCCACAACAGCACCTCCGACATGTCTTCCTGTTTCCGCAACCGAGGACTCCCCCCCTCTGTGATTGACAGGGCCTTCAACTGTGTCTGGCCCATTTTCTGCACTTCTGCCCTCACGCCTTCCCCTCCCTCCCAGAACCGCGACAGGGTTCCCTTGTCCTCACTTTCCACCACACCAGCCTCCACATCCAGAGGATTATCCTTCGCCATTTCCGCCATCTCCAGCATGATGCCACCACCAAACGCATCTTCCTCTCCCCTCCCCTCCCCTGTCAGCATTCCAAAGGAATCGTTCCCTCCGCGACAGTCTGGTCCAATCCTCCATTACACCCGACACCTTGTCCCCTTCCCAAGCAATCGCAAGAGGTACAATACCTGCCCTTTTACCTCCTCTCTCTTCTCCATCCAAGGCCCCAAACACTCCTTTCAGGTGAAGCAGCGATTTACTTGTAATTCTTTCAATTTAGCATACTGTATTTGCTGCTCACATTGTGGTCTCCTCGACATTGGCGAGACCAAATGCAGATTGGGTGACTGCTTTGCGGAACACTTCCACTCAGTCTGAAAGCATAACCCCAAGCTTTCAGTTGCTTGCCATTTCAAAACTCACCCCTGCTCACATGCCATTTCTGTCTTTGGCCTGCTCTAGTGTTCCAGTGAACATCAACGCATACTCAAGGAACAGCACCCGATCTTTCGATTAGGCACTCTACAGCCTTGCGGACTGAACATTGAGTTCAATAACTTCAGAGCATGATTGGCCTTTTTTAAATATTTTACTTTTTAACCATGTGCATGCTTTTCATGTAGTCAGAGCTGTTCATTATTCCACTATTAACACTCTCTCTTTCACCACAAGCATTAACACACGCTTTGCCTTTATCCCAGGACAGCTTTGTTATTTAGTCCATCCTGCTCTATTAAACCCTATGTTCTCTCCCCCACTCCCACCCCCCCCCCCCCCACCCCTTCACTGGCATAAAACCTAATTCTTTTCTAACCTTTGCCAGTTCTGATGAAACGTCACAGACTTGAAATGTTATCTTTGCTTCTCTCTCCACAGTTGCTACCACACCTGCTGAGTATTTCCAGCACTTTTTGTTTTTGTATCAGATTTCCAGCATCTGCAGTATTTTGCTTTTATTTGATTATTTTTCTACTTGTCCCAAAACTCACATATATACGCATGAATGTTTACTCCATTTTATCCATTCCCCAACTTGGCGGAAAACTGATAGGTGGCTAATTGTAACTTTGTGCAACTCTGTAAAGCAAATCATAGCCTTTTTACATCTCTCCTGATTTTTATTTCCATTAACTTCAATGGAAAGAAAAAAAATCAGGAAAGCTGTAAAATTGACTGCGATTCGTTATCACTCGCTATGTTACACGATTGCTCAACGTCAAAATTACCCCCTGTAATTTTTATATTTTTCTCTGAATTAACCTTTGTTTCTCCAACACCTCTATTTTGTTTTAGGAGACATATGCAATGAAGTGACTCCTCAGAACTCAAAGGCATTGTTCTGCAGTATTCCACAAAATGATCATTCTGGGTTATTGGCAGCATTTTGTTTTAATTATTTTATAATAGTACCTGATCCTTGTGCTGCTGGGATTAAAATTGGAGTTGATGATCGTCAGGCCATTCTTATTGCTCCCTAATCCAGTTGCCTTTTTAAATCCTGGATTGCATCAACTCTATTTGTGAAAAAAGCAATTGACACATTGAAATGGCTCACTTCGAATGCTACGGGGCTACGGGAAAAGATGGAGAAGTATTGGATAAAATTTGAATTGACAAAAAGTCCCCAATCACACAAGATCTGTACTTTCTCTAAGTTTCCCTATCTAGTTATTGAAATTATTAGGACAGTTTTAGATGCAATGTTTACAAAGAGAAGGAAGCACATCAAGAGTTTCCTCAATCGAGCACCATCAATCATTTCCGATTATGTGCATTGTGCTTAAATGCACTTGGCTAGATTTTCCTGATTCAGCTCTCCACCTGGACCCCAGCCCACTTTTCATGGTCAGGCATCTTTAGGTATTCATGGCAGGGTTCTGGTGAGATTCCTGTCAATAAGTGGGAGCCCGCTGATCATTCCCAAGGAAAATCAAGGCAGTGCTGCAGTGGGACCACCGCAACAGCACCTGTACAGCTTAAAGTCATGTCAAAGGGCCAGAGGGTCCCAAAGAATGGAGCAGCATAGTGACAGAAAGCCTGTGCCAAGGCTGAGATCTTCTAAGTGATCAAAGGGAGCGGAGTCCTCTCCATTTTATGCACATTCAGCCATTCTTGCCAGTACTCCGGGCCAACTGCTATGGTTTACTTGCAAATCCTGGAAAGCAAAGGACAAGGGGCAGATGGGTGGAAATACTCAACAGGTCAGGCAGCATCTGTGGAGAGAAAAGCAGAGTTAATGTTTCAGGTCTGTGACCTTTCATCAGAACATGAAAGATCATCGATCTGAAATGTTGACCCCGTTTCTCTCTCCATAGATGCTGCCTGCCCTGCTGAGTATTTCCAGCACTTTCCGTTATTATTTCAGATTTCCAGCATCTGCAGTATTCTGCTTTTATTTTGAGGGGAAATTGAACAGATATAGAGGGGTATATCAGTCTGCTGCTGGGAGGATCTCCTGCTCCACTGCCTAATGACATCAGCAGGAGCCCTGCTAGATGTTAATAGTGGAATCTCAAACTGAATTGGAATGGCTAATTGCCTAGGTTAATCTCACAGCTTGTAAACATCTCGGTGTTTGGCTTCTAAAAGGCACCTCCGTCATGGAAGCTGGTGTTTTAAGTGGTAGTGTGTGGAAATTGTAGGGTAGAATTTGATCTTCGTGACTGTTGCTTGGTTAAAAAATGGGGGTGGGGGGTGGGTGGGGGGATAAGCACCAATTTCACAGGACTTTGTTCCCTGCCCCAAGGATGCCTGCATTTTTGAGTTGGCAGTTCTTAAAGTGTCCCTGGTAGCTGCTTAAAATAGGCATTAGGTTGCAGATGTTAATGCTCCCCTCCTGACTCCAAAGAAATACTGAGGTCACTGCGTATTCTTGTCATATTCCATAAATCCTCATTTAAAAATACTTATTAGGCTCTCACTTATTTCCAGAGGGAGCGCTGCCACCTAAATCGAGGTCTGCTTGGAACACGAGGTGGGCCTCTGGCAAAAACTCAGTAATTTCTTGTTTACAATTTACTGTCCTGTTCATGATAAAAAAAAAGGGCTGGAGGCTGACATAAAAAAAACTCCACCAAATTCAGCCCTACTATTTCTCCGTAGTTTCCACTCAGGAGCGAGGAGATCGGAGGGAACCTGCTCGGAAATTACCGCAGGTGCCCAGATAAGCAATGTGTAAAGGTTACTTAAATAATGCCCAGCTGCCCTCATTAGTCATTCTTTCATTGAAGACGGGAGAAATGTGACCCACCTAAAAGTAAATAGTCATTCCTTCTGGGTTCTTTTTTAACTCTTCCCCTGTTGGATCTTTGTGTCTGTTATGACTATCAGTTACCAGTACATGTAAAGCCCCGAAACAGACTTCTGCATAAAGGGAGAAGCTACTGTCACTGCAGAAATTCAGCACAAGCTTGTAAGCATGAATACATGCACAAGGCCATCCTGTTTTCTTTTCTAATCCATCTTAAAGGATCTCAGGTTTGTTGCATTGTGAGTGTTTTTCCCTTCATTTTTGAATTTATGTGTTGCAAAGGATAGTACTGCAATTTTACAGAAGTTTTTGATTTGATTTGCCTAGAATTAAATATTTGTAATCCATGCAAGATATCAAGCAGGATTTGGTAAGGAGCCATTTACTGCAGTGGGCATCAGTCCATCTAAAACTGCAGGATGTAAGGTTTCTTTTCCTTCTCAATGCCAAGATGGAACGGAGCTAGAATTCTAAACTTCTCACAATGATTTTGTGGTTCTTAATGTTGCAATTGTTTTAATCAGCCATGATCCAATACTGGCAGAGATTTGTTCAAACTTAATTATTTGCTTCTTGCTGACAAATATGTAAGAGTTTTTCTTATTGCTTTATTAATCATGGTCAGCAAACAATGAACATTATGAATGGCAGCCGCACAGCTGTTCATTTAAAGATTTTCGCAGAGTTATTTTGCAATTGCTTTAGCTTGAGTCATATGTTGACGTAAAACAAAATTGTTATTTTGTTTCACTGTTATGCTAGACCCCCACCTGCCAAGAATAAGGCATATTAATTTCGTCATATGGACATTAAATTTCAAATTGTTGCTGAGAAGAAGAGAAGGCCTGTTACAAGGGCTGCCAGACACTTGGCTGGAAGATATTTACATATCAAGAGAGGTTACTTCCCCTATCCAATTTAATCCAGAATAGGCTTTGAGCACCAGACATTGAAGGTGAGGGAGCTCAAATTTCAGGATGACTGCTGGGATAGCCAAATCCACAAACAGACATGATCAGACCAGCTGGTCACGTGACTTGCCTGCTTGACAACCTGTTTTTTTCTGAATTGTACAAACAGTTTGAACTGAGAGTGTCTGTTTGCTCCTGGACTGAAAAGACCTCTCGTGGCTGGCTCGCCACAGCCTCTCCTGTCTGCTCCCATCTCTTTCTCACGGAACTCCAAATCCACTGAAGACACTTGAACCCCAAGAGAGAACAGTCTCCTACAGCGAACAAGGTTTAAGATGAATACTGGGCCCCAACGAAGAGCAAGATCTACCTACAATCAAGGACTCTCCCGTGAGCTGGAAGAACCGTAACAAAAAAATACCCTCTTCAGAGATTGCCTCAAACCTTTCCACTTTATTTCTTCTGCTCTGTTCTGTCTCTATATGCATGTGTGTATCAAGCATGCATGCTCGCGATGGGCGCGTCATGCATCTGTAGGCGTCACCCGAATTAGAGTTCAAGTTTTAGTTTAAGAAATTTCAACCTTTCCCCTTGAAACCTAAGAAAACCTATTCGTGCTGGATTCTTTGCCTTATAATTGGAAAGCAGTGAACAAGGATTCACCAAGGGGGAGCTAAAAACACGTCGTGTTAAAAATTGAACCCTGTTACGGTAAGACCAGGTGAAGACTGAGAGGGATCCCTAGACCCCTTTCTCACCTGGTCATAACATTCACATTTAATGATAGTGAATTTGACACAGTATATGAATCTTTACAGTAATATTGCTCCTCAAAGGGATCACATTTTAAGAGTGGATACAGTGAAAGTTATGGGTCCCAACAACATCCTGGCTATAGTACTGAAGACTTGTGTTCCAGGACAAGCCAGCCCCTGAGCCAAGCTGTTCCAGCACAGCTACAACACTGGCATCTACCTGACAATGTGGAAAATTTTCTAGGTATGCCCTGTCCACAAAAAGCAGGACAAAACCAATCACGAGAATTACCGCCCCATCAGTCTACTCTCAATCATCAGCAAAGTGCTGGAAGGTGCCATCGACAGTGCTATTAACAGGGGTCGGCAACAAATCTGAACACGGACACCAGTGTCTGTGCTAAAAACTTTTGAGGTCCGTGACTCAGAATTTCAGGGATGAGAAATTTCCCATTGGCTTCTTCAGACAGGCTTTTTAAAAAATCACTAGTGTCAGTTTCACAGCTGACAGGTGCTGAAGCAGAACAGCGCTTCTGAAATTCAGACAACTTCAGGGTTTTCCGGCAGCTTGTGATTGTTTTTTTAAAAACCCGCCAGAAAAACACAAATCTGTCTGAAGTTCAGATGCACTGTTCCCGCTCTCAGTAACAGTCAGAAAGAAAGCAAGAAGGGGGGAGAGAGAGAGAAAGAGAGATTAGGGGGTGAGGGGACAGAGAGAGAGAGATGGGTGACAGAAAGTGAGACAGTGGGGGACAGAGAGAGAGATGTGGGGACCGAGAGAGAGTGAGTGGGGGGACAGAGACAGAGAGAGAGTAGGGGGAGAAAGAGTGGGCAGAGAGAGTGGGAGAGAGGGAGCGTGGGGAGAGAGAGAGTGTGGGAGGAGAGAGAGGGAGTGCGGGGTCAGGAGAGAGAGGGAGTGCGGGGCCAGGAGAGAGAGGGGGGACAGAGAGAAAGAGAGAGAGTGGGGGAGAGAGTGGCCTGCGGGACAGAGAGAGAGAGGGGGAGGAGAGAGACGGGAGAGCGAGTGGGGGGGGGGGGGTGGAGAGAGAGGAACAGACAGTGAGAGAGAGTGGGGGATACAGAGAGTGACAGAGAGACAGAGAGTGGGGGGAGAGAGTGAGGGAGAGAGACAGAGAGTGGGGGAGAGAGAGTGGGAGGGGAAGAGACGGGGGACAGAGAGAAAGAGAGAGCATTGGGGGAGAGAGAGAGTGGGGGGGGAGAGACAGAGTGGGAGGGGCAACAGAAAGTGGAGAGAGAGTGAGTGCAGGAGAGACAGAGAGTGGCGGAGGTAGAGAGAGAATGGGGGAAGAGAGAGAGAGTGGGGAAGAGAGAGAGAATGCGGCAGAGAGAGAGTGGGAGAGAGAATGGGGGGGACAGAGAGAGAGAGAGAGTGGGGGCAGAGAGTGGTGGGGTAAGAGAGGGAGGACAGAAAGAAAGAGAATGGGAGAGCGAGAGGGGGTCATAGAGAGATGGAGAGAGGGGTACAGAGAGAAAGGGGGGACAAAGAAGGAGAGGTGGGTGACAGAAAGAGAGGTGGGGGCAGACAGAAAGAGAGGTGGGGGACAAAGAGAGAGAGGTGGGGAGATAGAGAGAGAGGGAGGGGAGAATGACACGGGGGGGGCGACACAGACAGCAGGGTGAAACAGGGGTGACAAAAGAGCAACACAAGGGGGGAAACATAGAGTGGGGGGCAACATATAATGGGGTGACAACATAGAGAGGGGATCACAGAGAGGGAGGAGGCGAGAGAGATACACAGAGAGACAGACAGACACACACACACACTGAGGAGGGAGAGAGAGCAATCAAGATCACTCCTGACAGATGGACATCTATTCTGCATCACTACAGGTGTGCGGGCAGGCACTGAGCAAGCAAAATGTTGCCAGGTATCTCACTAAATCAGTGACCAACATGGTGACGAGAAAATAAGTCAATAAATTAGTCCTCTCATTTAAAGCCTCTTCACAAAAAATCACATTTGTTGTTGTTTTGATTAATAGTAAGATAAATTTTTCATGCCTTTATCTTTCTGAAATTGTCCCATCAGCCTCCTATGTAAGACAAAAATTGTAATGTGGTCCCCCACGCACAAAGGTTGGGCATCCCTGCTGCAAGCCGTTAACCTTATGTTTTAAAAAACCTAGCAGCTAAGTTATTTTAAGACACAGGTTTAAAGGTGTGTGTTATGTACATTTATTTTAAAATGGCAAAAGTCACTTAGGGAATGTCTTGATTTCTATGCTGTGGCACACATTACTTTCACTTGGGACACAAGTTCATTGACGTGTTGAAAGTGGATGGACGTTTATTTCTATATAAATGTCACAATTCTGCTGCTATCCAGCTGGAATCACATTGTTCCAGAAGTTGAATTGAGGGGAAAACAGGCAAGCAAATCCAAGGAACCTCCAGCTGTCAGCACAATAAGTTCTTCTTCATTACAAGAGTACAGTGTATTGGGGCTGAATGATATTGACGGAAACAGGATGGTGCTGACCCAAATACAATGTAATGGACAGCTTTAATAACCTTAATCTATGATGAACTGCCTATGATTTCATAACAAACTCCATGCTGCATTGCAGTTTTAAAAACTGTTGGGAAGACATAGTAAAAATGTATTATGTTTCAATTACCATGTTAGAAACAGTAATTAACTGATTTATTTGCTGTGAATTGGATTAAAGGACAAGTTTTACAAGTATGTCAAAGATCAGTAATTGCAATGTGCATCATTTACTATCTAGCTTGAGGACAGATAACCTGAGTGGCCAATGTCATTTGAAAGTTGTGTGTATCATATAATTACATTACGTTAAAAGTGCACCTTTGCTAACAGGTAAGAGATTTGGCTTGGGCATAAATTGGTTAGTTTTGAGTATAATGTTACAGAGAGTGACTAAACATTTAGTAACTGAATAATAAGTGCAGTAACAACTGCTCAACCTTTTGCAGAAAAGCTTTTTCTTAATAATTATCTTGTCAGAGCTGAATCAGAATCAACAGTGATAAGAGTGATATAAAGGCATAAGTGAATTAAACAGAATCACTTTTATTGGAGGAACTGAAGGGCACTCTTTATTTGTAATTGTGATTATTTAATTCTATCACTAGCTTTGGTGAGTAAATGACATTTTGTCCATGAGGGATGCTGTTAATTTTGTATTTTAGAATCCAGGATCTGGTTTAACAGCCTGTCAAGATGCACAAACTGGTTTTGGCTACCTACCGTTAATCTCTCTGTCCCTTCAGTGTGAGAAATGGTCCATCTACCTATTGCTGAATTTTCTACTGTCTCACCTCAATGATCACAATAACAATCCTCTCCTTGAATTTCATGGTTTATTGGATGAATTTGCACTCTTGACACAGTGTGAATCCACAGAGGTCATCCAATAAGGTCCATCTACTACCCCGTGATATGGTGTAGGCTACCTCTAATATGTCAATAAAAGTAATTCGCATTGGCAGTGCATATTATTTTGCTTGCTAGCTAGTTAATACAGTTGTGCTGTGCTCTATTGATGTTTGTATGCTTAGCTACTTTATTTATAGGGAGAAATGTGTTTTAAATCAGATTGTGTTTTGATGGTATTGGATTGGCTACACTCTTTATATGCAGGTTATTTGCCCCCATGTCCATGGCTGAGTCAATATTTTGTCAAATATCCATGGTACAACTTGTTGGTGCCTATCCCTGGCTATCAAGTGGCACTTACTCACCAATAACCTTCTCATCAATGCTCAGTTTGAGATCCTCAGGACTACTTGGCTCCAGACCTCATTACAGTCTTGGTCCAAAGGTAGACAAGAACTGACTTCCAGAGGTGAGGTGGGAGTGGCTGCCCTTGACATCAAACTAGCATTTGACCGAGCGTGACAACAAAGAAACCTGGTAAAATTGAAGTCAATGGGAATCAGGGGGTAAACTTTCCATGGGTTGGAGTCATTCCTAGTACAAAGGAAGATAGTTGTAGTTGTTGGAGGTCAATCAGCTCAGCCCCAGGATATCACTGCAGGATAGTGTCCTCGGCCCAACCATCTTCAACTGCTTCGTCAAATGTTCTACACTCCATCATAAGGTCAGAAGTGGGGTTGTTCGTTGATGATTGCACAGCATTCAGTTCCATTTGCAACTCTTAAGATAATGAATCAGTCCGTGTTCACAAGCAGCAAGACCTGGGCAACATTCAGGTTTGGGCTGATAAGTGGTAAATAACACTTGCACCACACAAGTGCCAGGCAGTGGCCATCTCCAACAGAAGAGACTCTAACCCCCAACTGAATCCCCCAACATCAACATCCTGGGGGTTGTTAACTTGACCAGCCATTTAAATACTGTGGCTACAAGAGCAGGTTAGAGGCTGGGAATTCTGCACCTCCTGACTCCTCACTTGCCTGGAACAGTGCAGCTCTCACAACATTCAAGAAGCTCAACACCAACCAGGACAAAGCAGCCCGCTTGATCAGTGCCCCATCCATCACTTTAAACATTCACTCCCTCCACCATTACATTGGCAAAAATCTAAAACCCAAAGCCAACCTGCTGAGAATGTGCCTACTTGTCACTTAGCAGCAGCAGGTTTGAATTTGTGCGAATAACCTCCACTGGAGAGGCAGGTTAGTACTTGACATATTTAAATAAAGGTGCTTATGAGATTTTCACCACAATTTGAATTTAGCACCTTCTGTACAGGTTTCCCAGGGTTCAGGAAAATCAACATTAAAACGGAGGCAAGATTGATTGGTATTTCATGGGGCTAGTTAAAGGTCAGGAATCCCAAGATTAATAAAGGCTCAGTGTTCACAGCTGCTTCCTCAGTTCCTTCTGGGAAATGGTTTGTTAAGAAATTGTGAAAGACTTATTTGTACAGTTTGGAGGTGTTCACACATACAACATCACCATGAGTGGCTCCATGGCTGTTTTAGATTGGACCAGATAAGAAAGACAAGCAGCAGCTGTAGATGGAGATGCAGGTGGACAGCCGAGGGCGGAGCAGCAGAGGAGTTGAGTTTGCAGGAGGCATCACCCATATAACAGTATGTACAGAGAGAGGCTTAACTTCCTTGACATCTCAGAAGAGCAGTGCTTTCAGAGACTGAGATTACCACAGCAGTTGGTCACAGATATCTGCAGCCTCCGAGAAGAAGATCTGATCACTGCTGAACCTGGTGGCCACGAATTACAAGTGCTGTGAAGGTCACTACTGCCCTCAATGTTTTGCCTCTGTCATGGTTGGAAGGAGCCGTGATGAAATAAGCAATGAACTGGAGGAATTCTATAAGCTTCTATAAGTATATAAAAGGGAAGAGAGTAGTGAAATTGAATGTTGGTGCTTTGGAGAATGAGACAGGGGAGTTAACAGAGGGGAACACAGAAATGTCAGGGACACTAACTCAGTATTTTGCCTCAGTTTTCAGGGTGGAGGACACTAGTACCATCCTAATAGTAACAGGAAATGCAGAGGTTATAGAAAGGAAGGAACTTAGAACAATCATCATCTCAAGGGAAAAAGTACTGAGCAAACTATTGGGATTGAAGGCAGACAAGTCCCCAGGGCCTGATGGCCTACATCCAAGGGTCTTAAAGGAAGTGGCAGCGGAGATAGTGAATCCATTGGTTATAATATTCCAAAATTCCCTGGATGCGGGAAAGGTTCCAATGGATTGGAAAAAAGCTAATATAACGCCCTTATTCAAAAAGGGAGGGTGGCAGAAAGTAGGAAACTATAGACCAGTTAGTTTAACATCTGTCATTGGGAAATTGTTAGAATCCATTATTAAGGAAGTAATAACAGGACATTTAGAAAGTCAAAATGCAATCCATCAGAATCAGCATGGTTTTATGAAGGGTAAATCATGTTTGACTAATTTGCTAGAATTCTTCGAAGTTGTAACAAGCAAAGTGGATAATGGGGATCCTGTAGATGTAGTATATCTGGACTTCCAGAAAGCATTTGATAAGGTGCCACACAAAAGGTTAATACACAAGGTAAGATCACATGGGGTTAGGGGCAATTTATTAGCTTGGATAGAGGATTGGCAAACCAACAGAAAACAGAGAGTCGGGATAAATGGGTCTTTTTCTGGCTGACAAGATGCAACTAGTGGAGTGCCACAGGGTTCAGTCCTCAGGCCCCAACTACAACCAATATTAATGACTTGGATGCAGGGATAGAAGGTACTATAGCCAAATTTGCAGATGACACTAAAATAGGTGGGATAGTAAGTTGCAAGAAAGAAATAAGAAATTTACAAATGGATATGGCTAGATTAGGTGAATGGGCCAAAATTTGGCAGATGGAGTTTAACGTGGATGTGTGAGGTTATAGATTTTGAACAATAGAAATGCAAATTATTATCTAAATGGAGGGGAACTTCACAGTGCTTCGTGCAAAGGGATCTGGGTGTCCTTGTGCATGATTCGCCGAAAACTAGTATGCAGGTACAGCAGGTAATAAGGAAGGCAAATGGAATTTTGGCACTTATGGCTGAAGGAATAGAGTATAAAAGTAGGGAAGTGTTGCTGCAACTGTACGAGGCATTAGTGAGACCGCACCTGGAGTATTGCGTACAGTTTTGGTCCCCTTACTTGAGGAGGGATGTAGTTGCACTGGAGGCAGTTCAGAGGAGGTTCACTAGATTGATTCCAGAGATGAGGGGTTTGTCTTATGAAGAGAGATTGAGCAGTTTAGGCCTTTGCTGTCTAGAGTTTAGAAGAATGAGAGGAGATCTAATTGAGATATATAAGATGATTAAGTGAATTGACAAAGTAGACGTAGAGAGGATGTTTCCTCTGGTGGGGCAATCTAGAACAAGAGGTCATAGTTTTAGGATAAGGGGTAGCAGATTTAAAACAGAGATGAGGAGAAATTACTTCTCTCAAAGGGTCATGAGTCTGTGGAATTCACAACCTCAGACAGCAGTTGATGTCGGGACATTGAGTAAATTTAAGGAGGAGATAGACAGATTTTTAATTAGCAATAGGTTGAAGGGTTATGGAGAACGGACAGGAAAGTGGAGTTGAGGCTGAGATGAGATCAGTCATGATCGTACTGAATGGCGGAGCAGTCTCGAGGGGCTGAATTGCCTACTCCTGCTCCTAGTTTTTATGTTCTTATGAAATAAAAGTCAACGGTTGAACTGTACTACAAGAAAATGGACACTACAGACAAAATGGAGTAGAGGTCAAGTGACACCTCCTGTACCATCAATAAACATATCTGTCTGTTGAAGATGAAACTCGTTAACCTCATCTGAATTAGTTCTGGGGAGAACCCATTAAAATTGAAAGAAGTCCATCACAAATTGATGACTCCTATCTACAGGACTGAACTAACAAAAGTTCTGTAGACAGACTGACTCCACAGCCCAAACCAAGATGAACAGGTGTGAAGTAGCACCATTATAACATAATATCCCCATCCAGCAGGCAACAAGTAGCAATTATTTCCATATCTTGGACCATTGTGTGATCACACCAGGGGAGACGGTCCTTTGTCACCTAACAAGAGAATCAAATGTGATAGATTTTTACTTTGAAATATAGCTGTCTGGAGAGAGAGGGGAGATCAACCAAAGACCACAGAAAGCCAGTTCCAGCCAAAAATCTGAGAGATCGGTCTAGCTAAGGAAGAAGCCCTGCTGCTGATACTATAGTTTAACTTGCAGCAGAGAACTTAAAAGTTGACTTTGAGACTCTCCATCTGTGAAGGTAAACCATATTCACACCACCAACTTCGTGCTGAGTTTTAACAACAGAAGAATATGACACTTCAACTCAGACAAGGAACATACAGGCCTAAAACGCCATTATAAAATTTCCTCCCAAATGAAACTCTGAAGGCTCTTTAATCAACGGACTGTTGTACAGTAATTTGGACTTTAATTGCATCCTACCCTATTCTCTCTATTTATCTATTCTTGTGTGTGCATGTGTGTGTGAATGCGTGTGTCGGTGAGGCTGCGACCATCTCAGGAATTGTTTTAAAATAAACAGTTATCTTTCCTTTTTTTTAACTGATGAAAAAACCTATTGTTTGTCTATTTATTTGACCCTAAAAACACTTAGGGACTAGCACACCAGTTTTAACAAAACACTATCTGCATCAGTTGGGAGGGGAAAAATGGAAGCCACCCACATCAATTACCTCTGATTCCATCCATAGTACTACCCGAGATATATTGGGGATCGCCCAGTCAGGTGCACATAAAGCATGCGAAGGATGGATTGTTTGCCAGGGCTGTGAGTTATAAGAACATAAGAGCAGTAGGCCATGTAGCCCCTCAAGCCTGTTCCGTCATTCACTGAGATCATGGATGCTCTGTGACTTAAATCCATATACCCGTCTTTGCCCCCTATCCCTTAATACCCTTGGATAACAAAAATCTATCATTCAGTTTTAAAATGTATAATTTATCTAGCATCAATTGCCATTTGCGGAAGAGAATTCCAGACTTCTACCAGCCTTTGAATGCAGAAATGTTTCCTAATTTCACCCCTGAAAGTTCTGGTTCTAATTTTTAGACAATGGCCCCTAGTCCCAGACTCCCCAACCAGCATAAACAATTTCACTCTATCTACCCTATCTCTTCCTATTAATATCTTGAAAACGTCGATCAGATCATCCCTTAACCAGTAAAAATTTCAGGAAACGCAAGCCTAGTTTGTGCAATCTCCGTGTAATTTAACCCTTGGCATCCAGGGTTCATTTTGGTAAATCTATGCTGCTCTCCCTCTAAGGCCAATATGTCCTTCCTAAGGTTTGGTGCCCAGACCTGCTCACAGTATTCCAGGTGTGGTCTTACCAGGGCTTTGTATAATTGAAGCATGACTTCTGCCCTTTAGTATTCTATTCCTCTAGATTAACATTAACATTTTAAATTATTTTTTGTGCCTGTTTATGACATTTTAATAATTGATGTACATTTGGACTTCCACTGTTCCTAGCTTTTCACCGTTTAGAAAGTATTGATCCTTTTTATGTCCAAAGTGGATGGCCTCACATATGCCTATAGTGAAATCCATTTTCCACAGTTTTGCTCATTCACTTAGTCTACCAATATCTCTTTGTAATTTTATGTTTTCATCTACACAGTTTACAATGTTGCATATCTTAGTGTCATCAATAAATTAGATGATGAGATGGAAAGCCGCATATCCAAAGTTGTTAATAAATGCAGTGAATAGTTGAGACCCCAGCACAGATCCTTGTAATACATCACTAGTCACATCCTGCCAATTAGAGTATCTGCCCATTATCCTCACTCTCTGTCTCCTGCCACTCAGCCAATTTCCTTACCATATCAATAATTTGACTTCAATTCCATGGGCTTCGACTTTAGCTAACAGTCTGACCAGATGGTTACGTAAACTCCCCTGCGATGACAATAGCTAGAATAACCAGGCACTAGGATTCGCAATTTTGGCTGGCTTCACACATTCATCACCAAGCAATTGAAAAGGAGAGTTACCACTCAGCAGGCAACAATGTCAACTTGGGAAACTGGTGCAAAATAATAAATTCCATATGAGTGAATAACAAAAGGACACTTCAAAACATAAAAGTGGCCCCAGCAGCAATGTGCACACCCTTGGTGAATGAGAAAGTTTTGCCTACCAGTCGTATGCCTGTGGTTTCAGCAGAGGTCAAAGCAGGATGCTCTAATCCCTGCACTGACTGCAGAGATGCACTTGGCTGACAAACTCTTGGTTCTTGGAGTCTGTGAGGTACCCGCCAAAGACTGCTCCACCTGTACCTGTGCAGTGGTAGACTCAGTCAGTGGAAGAGGATGCAGCATGTCAGTACAGGCTGATGAGCGGGCGGTTGTTGGTGGGAGCAACAGGTGAGAAGTGGGAGCGCTTTGAGTGGAGGTCCCACTTCCATGTCTCCTTTTGCCGCCATCCCTCTACTGGGCCAGCGCCATATCACTCCTACATTTCTGCAGGGGAGCAACTTGATGGAGATCAGTGATGCATTGTAAGGTTACGGACCAGGCATGTTATCTTGCTTAAGGTAGCAGATATGTTGGTATCTAGTCTCTGCACGCCTGTAGTCAGGGTCTGCATGATCTCTGTAGATTGCCATGTTTGAGGTTGCACAGCAGAGGCTGTAATATTACTTGTTCCTTTGATATGTGAACTATTGTAAGACTCACAGGACTCCAAGTAATATCCAAAGAAAGCCTGGGTTTTTATTACAACTTAACTAGAACACACACACAAACTGTTACTACAGGAGCCACATCTAAAGACACCTCACTCTGTCGGACTACACCCACAACTCTCTGGTCATATGTGATGCGACAACATTTCTTCCGGTAACCTTCACTTAGCTTCTTCAGGTGGTCCCACAACAGAAGCCAATCTATCTCTGGAAGACATCCTCATAATGGCCTGAAAAATTAATCCACAAATGCTTCAGTTGTTCTCCACTATCCACTCTGTTATTATGGACAGTGTGCGTGGTAGAACCTTGAAAACTTGCTGCTGTCCCTCTATGATAATCCTTTCCGTCAATGACGCCCAGGGTTCAGCATCTGTGTCCAGCTGAGCAGATCTTGAAGAGGGCTGAGCCCCCTGACGCAGGCTCATCACAGCTGTCCCTATCATCACTCTCTGTTCTTCTTCACTTGTGATCTGTGAGTCACCAGATCAAAACCCAACTAACTGTCTAAGGGATAAAAACAAGAAATGCTGGAACCACTTAGATGCTGCCAGACCTGCTGAGTGGTTCCAGCATTTCTTGTTTTTATTTCAGATTTCCAGCATCCGCAGTATTTTGCTTTTATAGAACTGTCTAAGGGAACCCATTGAATTGCAGATATCTGTGCTGGTGCATGGTAAGCATGTGCCTTCTGACAGTGCACTCTCAGAAGAAATTAACTCCTCTAAGGAATCTTCATCTAGAAGGGCCATGGCTACTGTTTTTCATGTGATGCCCCTAGAGGAGTGACGAGATGAATGTGAATTAGTAATAGCAATATAAAAATATTGTTACTTAGCACAATTAAAATGATCATATTTCATTCAGTGCTAATATCAAGTCAACATGACTGAGTCTTGCATGATGTGTGGGTCACAGATATTTAGTGCACACCTGCAATCCCCTCTCCCACCCCCAATCCCCCCTAAAAAAATTAGTTCTCACTCACGACCTTTCCCTGCCGAACTTCGTTCCCTTTGACCCAAAACGGGCGGCACAGTGGCGCAGTGGTTAGCACTGCAGCCTCACAGCTCCAGGGACCCGGGTTCGATTCTGGGCACTGCCTGTGTGGAGTTTGCAAGTTCTCCCTGTGTCTGCGTGGGTTTTCTCCGGGTGCTCCGGTTTCCTCCCACAAGCCAAAAGACTTGCAGGTTGGTAGGTCAATAGGCCATTATAAATTGTCACTAGTGTAGGTAGGTGGTAGGGAAATATAGGGACAGATGGGGATGTTTGGTAGGAATGTAGGATTAGTATAAATGGGTGGTTGATGGTCGGCACAGACTCGGTGGGCCGAAGGGCCTGTTTCAGTGCTGTATCTCTAATCTAAATCTAATCTACCTTTCTTTTGTACATGGTGATCTCCAGACCAGGCAGAAACAGGTCTAGCTCTTGCTTGAAGGAATTCAGTGAATTGGTGTCCACTACATGAGCTGGTTGCCTGTTCCAGAGGTCCACTATTCTCTGGTAAAGTCAACCATTCCCTAACATCTAACTTAGATCTGGCCTTATTGATTGAATTTTTCGAGGCGGTGACTAGATGTGCAGATGAGGGTAAAGCAGTTGATGTAGTCTACATGGACTTCAGTAAGGCTTTTGATAAGGTCGCACATGGGAAATTGGTTAAGAAGGTAAGAGCCCATGGGATCCAGGGCAATTTGACAAATTGGATCCAAAATTGGCTTAGTGGCAGGAGGCAGAGGGTAATGGTCAAGGGTTGTTTTTGCGAGTGGAAGCCTGTGACCGGTGGTGTCCCACAGGGATCGGTGCTCGGACCCTTGCTGTTTGTAGTGTACATTAATGATTTAGATGTGAATACAGGAGGTATAATCAGTAAGTTCGCAGATGACACAAAAATTGGTGGTGTCGTAAATAGTGAAGAGGAAAGCTTTAGATTACAGGACGATATAGATGGCATGGTAAGATGGGTGGAGCAGTGGCAAATGGAATTTAATACTGAGAAGTGTGAGGTGATGCATTTTGGGAGGACTAACAAGGCAAGGGAATATACAATGGAGGGTAGGACCGTAGGAAATACAGAGGGTCAGAGGGACCTTGGTGTACTTATCCATAGATCACTGAAGGCAGCAGCACAGGTAGATAAGGTGGTTAGGAAGATATATGGGATACTTGCCTTTATTAGCTGAGGCATAGAATATATGAGGAGGGAGGTTATGATGGAGCTGTATAAAACGCTAGTTAGGCCACAGCTGGAGTACTGTGTACAGTTCTTGGCACCACACTATAGGAAGGATGTGATTGCACTGGAGAGGGTGCAGAGGAGATTCAGCAGGATGATGCCTGGGCTAGAGCATTTCAGCTATGAAGAGAGACTGAAAAGGCTAGGATTGTTTTCCTTAGAGCAGAGAAGGCTGAGGGGAGATATGATAGAGGTATACAAAATTATGAGGGGCGTTGATAGGTTAGATAGGAAGAAACTTTTTCCCTTAGCGGTGGGGTCAATATCCAGGGGGCATAGATTTAAGGTAAGGGGCAGGAGGTTTAGAGGGGATTTGAGGAAACAATTTTTCACCCAAAAGGTGGTTGGAATCTGGAACACACTGCCTGAAGAGGTGGTAGAGGCAGGAACCCTCACAACATTTAAGAAGTATTTAGATGAGCACTTGAAATGCCATAGCATACAAGGCTACGGGCCTAGTGCTGGAAAATGGAATAAGAATAGTCAATGGCCGGCACAGACACAATGGGCCGAAGGGCCTGTTTCTGTGCTGTATAACTTTTTGACTTTATTATACAACTTCAAATTGTGACTCCGGTCCTCCATAACCTATTTAATTGGAACAAACTTGTCAGTTCGAACATGATCTATTCCCTTCATCACCTTAAAAACCTTAATCGGATCACCCTAAATCTATGCTCAGAGTTCCAAGATTTTTAACCTATCTTGGTAACTAAGGTGCTTCATACTGGGAATCAGTCTAGTGCCCCTCCTCTACACCCCTTCCAAAGCCTCAATATCACCCATGTGAGGAGACCAAAACTGGACACAGTATTCCAAGTGAAGCCTGAGCAAGGTCTTGTACAGGACAAAATAGTAATGCCTCATTATAATCCACTGTCTTATGAATGGACCCCACACCCAATTGACTCTAGCTATTGCTTCATGCCATTGCTTTAGAGATGTATGCATTAGAATGCCTAGATCTCTTTTTTCCCATCTGCTTTAATGCTTTCACTGAAGGGTGTAGGTATTTGAGCATTTGCCCTGCACACGTGCATTACATTGCACCTTTCCAAATTAAACATCATTTTTGGACACATGAGGGAATCAAGGAATATGGAGATAGGGCAGGAAAGTAGAGTTATCTCCTAACTCATCAAGGGCTGGAGTTTGTTCTGAAGACAGGGGCACCAGCAGCGGGCCATAAGGTCAGGGGAGACCCGGCCTTGGCCCTACATCAGACCTGCATTGCAATTCCATGGTGGGCAGGCAATTTACTGCCTGCTGTCGGGGACTCAGTTCCTTTAAAGGACAAACCCCCACCTCCAAGAGCTGCCAGTGCCACTGGGAGCAGTGGCGACTGCTGATTCTGCAGGAGGCCCTGCAAACATAAAGGAGAGGGAAGACCCCGGGACAGGTGCGTGGAGTCGGGGTCACCTGGGCCATTCAGGAAGGCCCTGGTGATGGGGTTATGGGATGGTTAGTGAGGGTTGGCAGGAGGGTGGGTCTTCCTCAGGTGCAGCGATTGCTGCCAGAGACACCTCCGGGGGCCCTGGATTGCCCCCAAAAGAGGGACCTCCCCCCTCGACCCCGCGTGGAGGCTGCCAGGCTTTACCTGGCAGTGTCTCCACACAGTGGCGGGCCCCTCTACCTTCTATTAAATTGAGGTAGAGGCGGGAAGAGGCCCTAAAGTGGGCATTAATTGACCAAGTATGGGCCTCAATTGGCCTGGGGCAGGAATGCCGTCCTTGGCCATCCCCACCCCGGGCTAAATTAGAAGCTATCGGGAAGACAACGGGCACTCTGTACCCCCACCTTTTGTTACAATTTTATCGGCCCCACTGCCTCCGTTCCTGCCCCAAAGGGGCCCATAAAATTCAACCCCAAGATTCACTCTTAATAGTAGAGCATTATCCACAGTCCCAACATCCACACAGATTTTATTATTCTCTACAAATCTGCAGATTGTGCCAACACCCTAGCTCTAGATGTTTAATAAAAATAGTAAAGCACAATGGTCCCAACACCAATCCCTGTGGTAAACCACTGGTGAGCGGGCTCCAAACAGATCCAAATCCATCTATAGCTACTTTCTGCCTACAGTCTGCCAGCCAATTCTCAATCTCGCTCAATATATTACACTAATACCAGAGGCTTCGATCTTGTAGAGAAACCGCTTGTGTGGCACCTGATCAAAAGCTTTTTGGAAGTCTAAGTAAATAATGTCTACTGGGCTTCCCTCATCCACCAGGTTAAACCGATAACACCATTGGTTACTAATCTGATGAAAGAGCATCAACCTGAAACGTTGGGCAGGATTTCCCATTTGAGGTCGGGACTTGGTGTTGTCATCCAAGAGATAAGCATTGGTACTGAGCATCCACTTGTTATGCTTATGTACAATAAAGATGACGTTGAGCTTGTCGTTGAGATTTGGATGTTTGGTGCAAAACCTATCTCCCACTGTACTGTACACCAATATAACTAGAAAATAGTTTTGTATATTTTTTTAAGTCATTTTCAGTAAAAAAAAAAATCAGGCTACCCACAGGTGGTGGATTGACACTGTGATTAAAAATTATGTTTTAGTATAAGTTCATTTTCAGATGTATTAATCAAACTTGACCAAGTTACCACTCTTAATTACACAAAGGAATTTAACAGCAAAATTATTTTTTTAAATAACCTTTTTAAACACTGCCTGATTCTACTGGTTCAGGGCAAAGTTTGCCTTCGGTGATATGCAAATTAATTTGAGCAGAAATTTGGGGGAGAAAACACCTTTCAAAATGGCTGCAATTTTAGGCGCATTTCACGCCAGAATTGCTGATTGCGTTTGAAGTGGAAACTCCATTCCTAAACCCTTTCATGAAAGTTACTTGCAATCTGCTCCCGTGCCGTAAATCTATGATAATGAAATTATACTTAGCAAACAGGCCTTTCCATTTTTCCCATATTTGTTGGTTCCATTATCTCAGGTTGGAAGGAATGCAATATGATGTTATTGCCGATTTAGTTCCTCATGTCAAGAGGTGCATTATGGGGTGATCTCATCAGAGCACGGGAGGTTTGAAACCTCCCCGATATCTGGATGTAAATGTTAACACAGGACATACCTGTAATGCCTGTCATCATCATCACCATGATTCAAATAATATTGCAAAGAATTCTGCTGTAAGAAATAACTCAATGTGCTTCCAATCTGCCATTTAACTTGTGTGAGCAATTAGAACACTCATGCAATGATTAGTTCATTTCAGATAACCATTAATCAGTTGGATCGATACAAATCAATAAGGTGCAAGGATCCAAAAACTATTACCAGGATTGTCTTGTCTTTAAAGCAGTTTTGTTATATGTACTGAGGTTGTTAATCCATTTTCAACTATGTGTTACGGTAACTACATCAAAAAGTATATTTGAACCCTTACAGAATAATTTTTAACTAAATTTCATCCCAATTTTCAACCTGGTTCAAGCATATTCTTTTCTGAATCTCATAAAACTTATTCTCGTGATGTTCAACATAACAGATCCAAAGACTTGAGTAAATGATTGAAAATGACAGCAGACATATAATACATTTTCCAGGGTCCATCCATTTCCAAAGTAAGATACTGCAGCTTTTCAACAATGCATCACACAGTATATGTCACATGTATTGTCAAAGAGACAAACTAATATTTCCACAACTTTCCCAAGCCAACCATGAATAAAAACTCCGTGATACGGCACAGTGGCGCAGTGGTTAGCACCGGAGCCTCACAGCTCCAGGGAACCGGGTTCAATTCTGAGTACTGCCTGTGCGGAGTTTGCAAGTTCTCCCTGTGACCGTGTGGGTTTTTGCCGGGTGCTCCGGTTTCCTCCCACAGCCAAAGACTTGCAGGTGATAGGTAAATTGGCCATTGTAAATTGCCGCTAGTGTAGGTAGGTGGTAGGGAATGAGATTACTGTAGGGTTAGTATAAATGGGTGGTTGTTGGTCGGCACAGACTCGGTGGGCCGAAGGGCCTGTTTCAGTGCTGTATCTCTAAATAAATAAATAGATATTAGAGGCTTCAATATATTTAATGGCATAAACATGTGCTGGATTTTATCAGCTCTTCAAAAATGGCAGACTGACTACGCGCACCACACGTCGCGGAGCTGTTGCGATATTGAACGCGGCGGCTCATTTAAATGGTCACGGTGGACTGCACCCCCCTCTCCCCCCCCCACAGGATAACATGAAGGGGGCAGGCGGTCCATCCCCAGCAATGGCTTCAGGTGCCACTCTGCGGGCGCCGATGCCATTTTTAAAGGGCTTCGAGCCCTATCGTTACAATTGTAATATTTAAAGAAACAGTGATTTTAAATTGATTTGGAAAAATTAAATGTTTCGAGCCCCTCCCCCACACCCACTTAATAACCATATAATTCATTCCTTGCCCTCTCCCCTCCCCCGAAATCCTTACCTTGTGCACCTGACCTTCCGCCTCCCCCAAACGTCACAAACTATGCACTTTACCCCTTCCCACCGTGCCCTAAACCAATCAGATGAGTTTGGCCTCACTCCCCACTCCCCCTGCACAGAGAAACTTACCTGCTCCTCCCTCCCCACCAGTGTCCCACCTCGAATCTCCGGATGGAGAGCCAAAAGCACAGGAGTACCGGCTACCAGCACCAATATCAGAGGGCGACAGACGACGGGAGCGTGTAGGACATTTATTCATTAATTTACATTTATTGAACAATTTAGATTTGGCTCCCATCGCCAAGAGGCAGGGGCGCTGCCACAAGGCCTCGCCGGTGCCAGCAATATGGGACCGGGCCTTCCCAGCATCAAGGCCTATGGCGGGTATCTGCCAGAGGCATTTTCCAGCCCCCCTCACCATGCCGCCCGATGCCAGGGGGTTGTAAAATCCAGCCCAGCATCTTTCTCACAGATTTTCAATTATTGCTTTGAGTCAGCTCCAAGTTCTAAGGTTACAACTCAGAGAAACAACTCTCAAAGCCTCCTTCGATGGCACCTTCCAAACCCATGACCTCTACCACCTAGAAGGACAAGGACAGCAGATGCATGGGAATGCCACCACCTGGAATTTCCCCTCCAAGCCACACACCATCCTGACTAGGAACAATATCGCCGTTCCTTCACTATCACTGGGTCAAAATCCTGGAACTCCCTTCCCAACTGCACTGTGGGTGTACCTATCCCACATGGACTGCAGCGCTTCAAGAAGGCGGCTCACCACCACCTTCTCAAGGGCAATGAGGGATGGGTAACAAATGCTGGCCTAGCCAGCGACACTCACATCCCTTGAAAGAATAAAAAATCATCATTCTTGACCAATTATTGATTTACATGTAAGCTGCAGTCAATGCCAAGATATAGTTTGACTAAAATAGACTGTTGTGTATGATCATTATGTGTACTTATTGTTTTGCCTATAACAGTAAATGAACTGAGTAAGCTTATTTTAATTAAACAAGGAAATTGTTTCCTGTTTTAGACCGTAAATCACAGCTGGTTACTGTGTTCCAAGAATACAAGGAAGTCAAACAATGGGTGTAGAACAAAACAAGGTTTGTTTACTTCAATTGGTGCTTGGGTTTAGTTGTGCGAATACAGCAAAAATGAGTTAATACTCCAGAAATAAACATTAAGTACTTGACCGTGAGTACGTGAGTACAGCAGCAAAGTGGTTATGTTACTGGACTAGTAATCCAGAGGCCTGGACTAATGATCTAGAATCTCACCACAGTAGCCAGGGAACTTAAAATCATTTAAATAAATCTGGAATTAAAAAGTTAGTATCAGTAATGGTGACCATAAAACTGACAGATTATTGTAAAAACCCAGTTGGTGCACTAATGTTCTTTAGAGAAGGAAAGTTGCCATCCTTACCTGGTCTTGCCTATATGTGACACCAAACCCACAGCAATGGGCTTGAAATGGCCTAGCAAGTCACTCAGTTGTATAAAAACTACAATCCACATGGACTGCAGTGGTTCAAGAAGGCAGCTTACCACCACCTTCCCAAGGGCAATAAAGGATGGACGATAAAATGCTGGCCTTGCCAACAACACCCATATCCTGTGAATGAATAGAAAAACACAGCTTTGAGCTTATTGTGAGAAATCAAATCTCCAACAGGCTCAAATACAAAGCACTGTTTGCAACAACATCATCTACCCGATTGGCAGCATCTGATCAATCAACCCAATTAGAGGGAGTAGGACTAGGTGGGTTGCTCGTGCAGAGAGCTGGCACAGACAGGATGGGCTGAATGGCCTCCTTCTGTGCTATATCCATTCTATGATTCTTAACCAACTGATTACAGTAACTTTAATGGCACAAAATAATTGCATAAAGTTTGCAGCTTTTGCAAAGGCTGTATGGGGAAAGGGGGAGGATGTGATGGGCAAGGCTGGAAGGAAAAAAGGAAAATATACTGAAATGTTCAGTCCTGAAACAGAGTACGTGGACAAGTGCTGGATTGGTGAGGCAACCAAACCCTTGTTTGATGCTGCAGCATGTGAAAACATTACCAGCTTAGTTAGTGGTTTGGTACTGTTCTTCATCAATTCTGGGTATTTTGTGTGAGCCAGCTTGTCTCCACTGTTCTAATTGAGATTGTTCCATTATTTTGAAATAGTCCTCTTTTCCCATTACTTCAAAACATGCAATGAATTACATTCTCTCTATTTCAATTAGGATTTCCAAGGCAAATTGTTATGTAATTAAATTAGATTATTATTTGTGGACGACGAAAGTTTTCATTTATTTACAATTACAGTTATTTATCCCCACTCATGCTACACCGATTTACTGAAATTACCTACTGAGGATCAGCTGGATCATAATCAAATAGGTTATCTGCCAAGCACACAATATCTGCTGGTCTCCTGCCATTAGAGATTTCATCTTGATTTAAGATTTCAGCCTAATAGAAATGGAATGCTTTAATAGGAAAGAGAAGAACAAATTAATTGAATGATAAGTTTATAATGTCAAATACTTCTGAAAATGCAATAGGAATTTCACTTTTTATATGGATTGTGGTAAAGTGATCAACAGATAGGCTGCCAGGAAGGGTGATTGAGTGTCCAACTGTCCTGGTCCCAAACAGCCAGATGCTACAAAGGGAAATAGTCATTTGGAAGGTTGGGATCAAATGACTGGTCAAGCCAAATCTATCTTGTGATCTTGTAAAGATACAGAGAATTGATCTAAATTGTACAAAGCAAAATACTTGAAGCAAGTCATCACCTTCCTGGAAAAATCAAACAACAAAGTGCAGAAACTGAAGCCCCCCCCCTTTTTTAACTCATGGCAGGCAAAGAGTCATGCAAGTGAGAGCCAAGGTGAGCGGTAAACCCTCCAAACTTCTGCAGTGTGAGGTCTGGGAGATTTTAACTCCAAGGTCTCATCAGCATAGGCTGCAATCTGTCTCCCTCCCAAATCCAGCAAGAAACAGTGCTTGGCCGATGAGCAGGAGCAGAATTTTGGGCGGCAGGAGGCCACCGCCAGACGCCCAAAGCAACCTCTGCACTCAAAAAGATGGTTTTGATACAGTTCAGAATGGAATTGTGGTTGGAGGCGGGATTCCCAGGCAGAGGAGGCCCATTGTTTCGTTGAAAGGCCTGGAGGAGCACTCCTGCTTCTCCCAGACCATAAGAAACTAAAAAAACTCTTACCTTTTTGACCCTTCTCTGGCATTGGCTCTTCTTGTTGCCAGGTTGGCATGATGAGGAAACCACAATGGCTTCCCCGCATAGGTTTCTAGTTAAAATGGCAACTGGGCCCCAATGACATCAGATCCAGATTTGCATATTTAAAGAAGGGCCTTGCAGCTTTAAAATCAATCCTTAGAAGTTCTTAGCACTCAAATTCACAATTGATAACAGAAATTATGCATTATTCCACATTGTTAAATAAGTTAACAAAACCTCCTGACACATAATGATAATTTGTCAGGAAATATCAATTCCCATTACTATACATTTGAACATCCTTTCTGACTGGGTACAATTCTGGAGCAAAAGAATGGATACTAATTGTTCCATGAGAAAATAAGAAATTATTGTGGCTTAAAGTCACATGAATAAAGATTAAATATATCATCTGTTGGAACTGTTTACTACACACAACCATTGGGGGAAATTTTATGCTCTCCCCCGTGGCAGTTCTGGAGGCAGGGAGAGCATATAATCGGGTGGGATGGTGGCGAGGTGGGGACCCCACCACCTTCCAGCTTCCACTGACATTAACTCAGGGACAGGAAGGCCTGTAAACAGCCTTCCTGCCCCGCCACCAATTGAGGCCCTAAAGTGGGCAATTAATGGCCTCATCCCGCCACCACTGCAATTCATCGAGAAAAACCATGCAGGCTTGCTTGCCGGCTCTGGCTTGGGGCGGGGTGCGGGGTGGAATCCCCTCATTAAAAGGCACTGAGTGCCTGAACAAGGGACTCGGCTTTAGGAAAGGTGGTAGCCCACTGATACCACCTCCCTGCCCTTGCTGCCGACCCCCCTCTACAACCCCCTCCCCATGAGCCCCACCTCACGAGACCCTTCCCGCCCTGACCGACCTGTGGCCTGGGTCCAGCGCCACTCCTGGGCCTCAGGTGGAAGCTCCACTGGCAGCAGCCAATGCCTCCGCGGTGGTGCTGTTCAGCTAAAGAGCTGTCGACCTCTGATTGACCAGCAGCTCTCAGAGGGCAGGACTTCAGTCACCAGGGTCCTTGATCCTGTGGAAGGCCGCCACTGTCCAGTTAAGTACCTAATTGGCACTTGATTTGGCGGGCCTCCCACAAAAGGGGTGATGTGGTGTTGCCTTGCTTTTGCTGGTGGTCGAGACCCCCATAGAGTCAGAGAGAGATACAGCACTGAAACAGGCCCTTCGGCCCACCGAGTCCGCACCGACCAGCAACCACCCATTTATACTAATCCTACATTAATCCCATTTTTTCCCTTTCACATCCCCACCTTCCCTCAATTCTCCTACCACCTACCTACACTGGGGGAATTTTTACAATGGCCAATTTGCCTATCAACCCGCAGGTCTTTGGCATGTGGGAGGAAACCGGAGCACCCGGAGGAAACCCACACGGTCACAGGGAGAACTTGCAAACTCTGCACAGGCAGTACCCATCACCTGGATAAAATCCCGACCATTTTGTCTAATGTACCATGATGGAGCTGTACAAGCCGTTGGAAATGCAATTATGTTCAAATGTTTCTCTCCACTGTTTGTCACAGTTTTATCATAACTGTTTGCAATTTGCATTTTCCTTCATTTCCACTGGTATTTGATTGACAGTTACCATCATTGCCTGCATCTGATAAGTGACAGGTACTTTTTATGCTGCTGATGATCAAAACATCTCTGTTGGCTGCAGCTGTCACTAAAGCAAAACTGCAAAGAGATCTTTCTATCTGGTGGAGTGGGAAAAGTTCAATGGTGGATTAAAGCAGACTTTATGGGCAGGATTTTGCTTCAGACCCTGCATCAGGGTAAAACGGGGGAAACCCACATTGTGTGGGCAACAGTCACCCAGCTGTGATTTTCCCTGAATTGGTCAATTAATGGCCAGAGAGTGGGCTCAGTGCCCAAATAATGATGGCGGGCAGGCTCTCGAAGCTACAGGGCCAATGGGAGGCCCTCCAGAACTGAAGAAGCAGCAGGCTGCCTTTTCAGGTAAGAGAGAGGGTGGGAGGGTGGGGGGATGGGCCACCTCAAGATAAAGGCACCCTCTCTCAACCTGTTTTATCTTTAAAATGAAAAATGCCCTTAGCAGCCGGGTCACCATTGTGCAGGGGGAGCCCCTCCATAGGGTGGCCTGCAGCTGCAGCTGAAGTCAAGCAGGCGGTGAGGGCCTTAAGCCTGCCTGGAGCGCTGGCCCCTCCAGACTGCCACTGCAAGGCCACCTCCAGACAACTGGCCTAGTCCCCAATGTCTCGGGGCAGCTGGAGGCCGACTGGAAAATTCCAGTCAGATTCTGACAATGTGCTTTAATAGGCCTTAAACAGTCTTAACTGGCTACCCATGCCCCATCCCACATCTGGAAAAATGCCCCAGGGCAGGATAGTGCCAGAAAACTGGCCCGCCGGCTGTCACGTGAAGCTCTTCGCCTGACCCCTCTGTGCTCATCCGCATTGGGGCCTAAATATCCAGCCCCATATCTCGGAAGTACCCACACAATCATGGTTTCATGTTAGAATATTTAAAAATGAATACTGACTTAAGCAAACTTAAGGGAATTGTTTCTTGTTGCCTGAACTTGCAATTAAAAGATTTAAGCAACTTTAACATCCCACACATGACAACGACGGAGGTTAAAATAGTGTGTTACACCAATGTGCTTTGTTCAACGATATTTTCTTTGTCCACTGTCTGGAGATCTGAATTTGCATTTGTTGTAAAGGCATTTTAAAATGACAAGCTGCAGCAAAGTCATCCTTTCAGCTTCAGATGATCACCTATTTTGTTACATTGTATCCTACACTGCAACACTTGTTGGGAGAGATATGAAATGTCTGCATTTCCCAGCAAGAAGCAAGACCCAGGAAGTTTAAAGGAACTACCCGTTCTCTCAACAAGCAGACAAATACTGCTAACTGCTTTGTTGGAATGACTGAGGGACTGTCATATGACAAGCCCATCCTCATCTTTGGTTTTAAGCTGGTGTTTTCTCTGCAGAAGAGGAGAAGCAACTGGACTCTGACATGAGCAGACCCTAAGTGGGGCTCCCTCTCTCTCTCTCTCTCTCCATTCCAGCTTGAAAGCTTTCAAATCCTGCTTGTTGACTGACCACCTTTGCATACTCTGGCTACAATCAGAAATCCCATTGGAGGAAATCATCCACATCATTATCTCCATGAGACTCACTGAACCAGTCTTCTACGTCTTCAAAATAAAAGCCTCAGGACCACTGAATTCAGCGAGAAGCCAGCCGAATCACCAAACTTCACAGACTGTGTACATTTTTTATGAACTGTAACTCAACCAATCTAACTTTCCCCACTCTGATTACCTATTTGCGCGTGTGTAAATCTCCAGAGTGCGTGTGAGAGTGAAAGTTGGTGCATTGTTTATTATTTTATTAGTTTGGTTTAGGTAAAATAAAGTTAACCTTTTTTTTGTTAACTCAAGAAAACCTGTCCAATTGGTTCTAGTTATAATCATAGCAAGCAAGTAATCAAACGCCTACTGAATTGGCCAGTACATCCACTTTAAGAATTAAACCTGTTGTGGTCCAACAAGGAGAGGGAAAAGAGGGAAGCCCTTCGATCCCTCCTCACTTGACCATAACAAGTGGTAATTTCTCTGCTCTTGCCATGCTGCATCCCATCACTATTTTGTCTCCTCAGTTTTGGAAAGTATCATAGGAAGGTGTGGGCCTTGTGAATAGAATAAATTCAGGATCCAAAGGCCAGTATTTTACGGGCCCCTCCGAGGTGGGATCGGAGGCGGGGGCATGGAGAATTTTGACGGGTGGTGGTGGAGGCAGCAAGACAGAGGGCCCATCACCTCCCCATCGCCCAGCGATCTTCCCGGGGATGTGATAGGCTGATGAAGGGCTTCCCGCTGAGAGGCAAATTGAGGCCCTTAAGTAGCCTATTAAGGGCCAATTAAGGGCCTCTTCCCGCCGCCACTGGGATCTTACCAGCGGTGGGGGGCGGGGGGGGGGTGGCCTCCGCCATGCAGGGGGAGCGGACGCTTCGCAACACGAGGCACTCTTCCTGCAGGCTTGGTGGGGGGGGAGGGTCCCTCCTTCGTGGGCAATTTGTGGCCCATGGAGGACCCCCACCCAGAATCAATTCACCCCCGGAACCCTCCTCCATCTGGACCACAAGATCATCCCCCCACCTCCCCTCGCCATGGCCAGTGCGGAAGGCCCTCCCGTTCTCCCGCCTGGCCCAAGTCTGAGCCCTCTGCAGTACCAGCAGTGGCCCCCGCTCCTGATGGCGCTGCCGATGCTGCAGAGCTGCCGGCCCTGTGATTGGCCAGAAGCTTTTAGAGGTGGGATTCCCATCCCTTTAACGTCTTTAAAGGGATAGGGATCCCGCTTCCTTATAATTTGACAAAAACGATTGCTCTGGGGGGAGCGGAAACAAAGGCAGAGGTGGGGTTCCCCGCCTTTTCAGACCGGCACCAGGAGCCCCGCCTCCAGCACAAAATCCAGCTCTCTAATGCAGTTAGGACCCAAACATGATTTTAACGAAGGATCACACAAGCCGTGTTCAGTGCAGTGAAAACTAACATTAAAACAGTGCATGGGCGGCAGAGGTCCAGAATGGTAAGTAGTTTTCATTATTTTGGATTGCCCTGTGGGCCAGGAAGAGTAGCTCCTCCTCCGGGTGCCACATGAAATTCCTTCAGCTCCCCTTCCCCAATCTTCCATGACCACAATGCACTATCATCCTCTGCACCCCTCCCCTCATTCCCCACCAACTAAGTATTGGAAATCCCAGTCCCGCTCTGTCAGCCATCTTGTGATTTCTGTCAGGTTCAGAACAGGAGTCTGACATCCAACTTGCAGATGAGGCCCAGGAGTGGGCTGGGCCTCACTCATGGCAGTGTGATGCCAGATTGCCACTTGCCTCATCCGTCACACCCGTGCCATGCTTCAAAGTAAGAACATGAGAAATAGGAGCAGGAGTAGACCATTGAGTGGGCCCTTGAGCCTGCTCCGTCATTCAATAAGATCATGTCTCATCTGATTGGGGCCTTAACTCCACTTTCCTGCCTGCCTGCAACCCCCTGCCCTCCCCCACCCCATAACCATTGACTCCCTTGTTGATCAAAACGCTGTCTAACTCAGCTCTGAATATATTCAATGACCTTCACTGCTCTCTGGGGAAGAGAATTCCAAAGATTAACAACCCTGTGAAAGAAGAAATTCCTCCTCATCTCTGTCTTAAATGGGAGACCCCTTATTTTGAAACTGTGCCCCAGTTCTAGATTCCCCCATGAGGGGAAACATCCTCTCCCCATCTACCTTGTCAAGCTCCCTCAGAATCTTACATGTTTCGATAAGATCACCTCTCATTCTTCTAAACTCCAATGAGTATAGGCCCAACTCGCTCAACCTTTCCTCATATGACAACCCCTTCATAACAGGAATCAGCCTCGTGAACTTTCTCTGAACTGCTTCCAGAATCTACGGAATTTAGGAAGACTATACCCAATGCATCCATCATTGCTGCAGCCATTTTTTTAAGACCCTAGAATGCAGGCCATCAGGTCTGGGCAACTTGTCAGCTTTTAATCCCATTAGTTTTTCTTGTACTTTTTCTCTAGTGATAGTGATTGTTTTAAACTTGTCCTTCCCTTCTGCCTCTAGATTTTCTACTATCCTTGGGATGCTTTTTGTGTCTTCTACTGTGAAGACAGATTCAAAATACAAGTTCAAAGGACCAGATTTTATTCCAGTGATGGGGTTCGGTATTGGACCCGGTAGTGGACCCGGTAGCCAATTACCTACCCACCAGCGGGGGTTCCTTTAAAGGACAGGCTTCTGCCTCCAGAGCTGCCGGTCAATCAGAAGGCCAGCAGCTCTGCAGTGCCAGCAGCACCACTGGGCCACAGCAGTATCCAAGAGAGGAGAAGACACCGAGAGAAGTAAGTGGGGTCAGGGTCATCGGGGCCAGTCAGGCATGCCTCTGCAAGATCCTGCAATTTCAGTGGTAGGACAGGTGCTCAAATATCAGTATCCTCTCTCAGGCCAACATCCCCAGTATCGAGACACTGGTCATGTCTAGTGAGTTACTTTGGACGGGCCACATCGTCCACATGCCTGACACAAGAATCCCAAAACAAGCTTTCGACTCAGAGCTCCATCACGGCAAGAGGTTACCAGGAGGGCAGAGGAATAGTTACAAGGATGTCCTTAAAGCCTCCCTGAAAAAATGTGACATCTCCGCTGATTCGTGGGAATCTCTTGCCCGAGACCGCCCAAAATAAAGAAGCATCCGTGAAGGTGCCAGCCAGTTCAAACAACGTCAACATGCCCAGGCAGTGACCAAGTGCAAACAGCAGACGGTGCGTTCGGAAATTCGAGCATCCCATTCACTTGCCTCACCAAACACCACCTGCCGCACCTGTGGCCGAGTGTGCAGATCCAGAATTGAACTATTCAGTCACCTAAGGACCCACGACCCTGAAGTGGAAAAAAGTCATCCTCTTATATACTCAAGGGAATACAAGCCTGGTCTATGCAACATGTCCTCCTAAATTAACCCTTTTAGCCTCAGTATCATTCTGGTGAATCTGCACCCCCTCTATATTGATCAACAGATTTTACAGATCAAACTGATTTTCCAAACCCACTGCTGATTTAGCTGTGACTCCTCAGTTATAATTATTAACAGGCATTCGCTAGAAAATTTGAAATTATTTCCTTTTATGTTTCACAGCAAGGAAGGAATTTCACAGCTGATGGGAGGGTCTAGTAAAAGCAATTGGAACTAGATTGGTCTGCTTCTGATATAAAAGCAGCCTCTGCTTCATTGTTTTTCTCCCTGAATATGAGCTTTTGCTGATATGAAACACCTGAGGAACACGCTCTGTGTTCCCCTTGCACGTTTTTAGAGGACATTGAGACAATGTCAAATCTAGTCAGACATCTGGAAAAATGCTTAAAAATCCCACAGCCTAACTCAGGGGTCAGCAACCTTTTATACCTGAAGAGCCTTATTAAAAAAACTGTCAAAAATAAAAACTATTGGGAGCCGCAAGATGAAATTTCTGCATTTCTACACCAAATACTTAACAAATTGTCGAGTGTCTCTCGTAGAATTCATAATTTGCATATATAATAAATAAAATACATGTATTGAATTCATGTATTAATAGAAAAAAAAGATTAAAGTAGACCTAACTCTGAATTATCACATTTTGACCTTTTTTACTATAATTTTGTCAGTAAAGTCAACTTTAAAACAAAGTATAACTTAAGATGTATAGAATTAAGACAATTTTTTTGACTATTGATTCTCATGATAAAAGAAAATTATCTTCTAATAGCACATTAAGAACAATTTATCAACTCAGCTATATTAGAAACAATAATAGTTGCAACCACAAAGCCTGTTCCGCGAACTAAAGGCATTATCTATATTAGGGTTGTCCAATCTTTTTGGTGGAGGTCCACATTACGATTTTTGCTCAGTCCTGGGGGCCGGTGAGCAAATGTCGACAGATAAAGGCACGAAAAATTTATCTTCCTAATAAAAACAACAAATGTGCAATTTTGTGAAGCAGAAAATGAGAAGACTAACTTATTGACTTACTTTCTCATCACTATATTGAAAACTGATTTAGTGACATACCTGGCATTGTTTTTGCTTGCATAAGTAGTCAGTCTCTGCCCGCACATGTGATGTAGCAATACAGAGTATTCTGGATAAATGTTCATCTTTCAGGAGAGACCTTGATGTCTCTCCCCGCTCTGTGTGTGTGTCGCTCTCTCTTCCCCCTGACCTCCCCTCTAGGACTAGGGGACACAGATTGAAAGTTTTATGCAAAAGATGCAGGGAATATGAGGAAGTACTTTCTTACCTAGCAGGTGGTAATGACCTGGAACTTACTGCCAACAAGGGTGGTGGAAGTGGAGATGATCAATGACTTCAGGAGGAAGTTGGATGGCCACCTGAGAGAAAAAGACTTGCAGGGCCATGGGAATCAAGCCAGGGAGAGGGACTGACTGCATAGCTCTGTGGAGAGCTGGCATGGGCTCGAAATGATTCTTTGACTCTCTCTCCCCCTTTCTCTCTCTCTGCCCCTCCTCTCTCTCTCTGTTCCCCCTGTCTCTCTCCCTTTTGTTTTCTCTCTGTCCCCCTTTTTCTCTCTCTCTGTTCCCCCCTCTCTATCTCTCGCTCTCTGCCCTTCCTCAGACTCTTTTTCTCCCTTCTCTGTTCTCCTTTCTCTCTCTGTGTTACCCCCTCCCTCTCTGTATTATTCCCTCCCTCTCTGTATTATTCCCTCCCTCTCTGTATCCACCCCCCAGCCCTCTGTCTCTCCCCCCACTCTCTCTCACACAGTTGCAGAGAACAGAACACTCAGCAGATGGGTTGTCAGTTCTTTTAAAAAGGTCTCGATCAGTTTCACAGCTCATAGCTGCTGATATTGGGAACAGCCGTTTCCCAACAGACTTGGGGTTTTCCGGTGGACGTTTTGAAAAAACTCAGAACCTGCCGGAAAACCCGGAGTCTGTTGGGAAACGACTGTTCCCAATGTCAGCAGCTATCAGCTGTGAAACTGACAGCGATCTTTTTTAAAAGGCCGCTCTGTAAGAAGAAAATGACGAAGGGAAATTTTCCATCTCCAGTCACGATGAGGATGAGGCATGGCCCTGGGAAGAGTTTACATCTGTGGGCTGAATGGAAACCTTTGATGGGCCGTATGTTGGACAATCCTGATCTATATTCTATAACCATGGTGTAGCTATACCACTCGAACAGGTTCTTGTAGAGCACAATAAGCTTTTGAAACTGTAAAGTGCAGCATAATGATTAGCTTTTTATCCCCACAATAAAGACATGGCCCTTACTTTACTTTACTTTTTTTAGTCTTTTTCAAGTTAATGCAACCCAACTGGAAAATTAGATGTTAAAGAGCCGCAGGTTGCAGACCCCTGGCTAACTGGTTAACATCATTGAATCTGACTCAAAACATTATGGGGCATATTTACTGTGATTTGTCAGAAGAACAGAAAATTCCAAAAAGACAGTTAAAGTGAGTGGGCAGAGTGAGGAAAGATGCAGTTTAATGAAGCAAACAGTGAGAGAGTACACTTTGGTTGCAATCTAAATTGCAAAATGCAAGTAGGTGAACAAAAGAATTGAGAGATTGTCATAAGAGTTTTTTTTTAAACTATGAAGTCTGTGTGCCTTCAAAAACTGGGAGAAGGATGTTTTCTGTGAGCCTTGAGTGTTGACATTTAGTGTTTGAAGAGTGCAGGCTTTAAACTAGTATCCAAGCGACAAAATGATTTACAGCAGTCTTGTGATTTGGACTGCCAGAGGCTTCCAGTTCCATTTTGGTAGTGAAAGAAGAAACCAGGGGTCTATGAGCAGCTGAAAGAGTTACTGCTGGAAACTGGCCAGGAGTACAGCCCAGAAAACTCTCCCTCTTGAAAAATAATTCCTGTATCAAAGAGGAAGAGACCCAGAGAAACGAGGAATTGCTACATTCTGTGGAGAAACACTATTTTCGAGAAGGAAAACCTGTGTTGCGGGTGGAGCAAGTTGCTTTTGCCTCTATTCAAGAATTCCTGCCTGAAGAGTGAGCTCTGTATTTGCTCTTCTCCCTGGAGAATGCTCCTTTGCTGAGAGTAAGTCCTGTTGACTTTTGTGTTTTTGCAAGTTCCTGAATTCTCAAGAAAGTTTCTACTGTTAGACTGCTACTTTAAAATAGCCGTTGCTACAACCTGTTGCTGAAAGATCTGTGTGATGCCTGCTGAGACGAACTACCTTGAACACCTACCCATCATAAACTGCTCATTAATTTCACCTGGAGAGACATTGAATGGCATCTGACTATTCAACTCTGAGACACCTCATCGATCCAGGAAAATATCAAAAGTTACAACCCAATTATTTATTTATTCCTGAGAAACTCTTGTCAGGTCAATATAACCATTTTCCCCAGTTAACCATTGGTAATTGAATGTATCTGTGTGCATGAGGGTTAGGAAGATTAAGGAGTTATAAAATCTTTTTATACATATAGATTCATCTCATAATCATATAGAACTTGGTTTGTTAATAAATAGTTAATTTTGTTGTTGTTTAAAAAAACCTGGTTTGGCGTGCTTTATTCTGAGCATAAATAAAGTGATTAATTTGGCTATTTTTTCCGGTAGGTGGGAAACTTTACTAATATGTTGTGACTTGTGGAGTAGTGGGACTGAATTAACAGTGCATTACTCCCGCCTCGGTCGTAACAAGATCTAGGTAGAGAAGTAATTAACATCTAGTTTGCAGGCACAAAAGCAATCAAATAAGTTAGTAGGTACAAGGCTCCGCTAAAAGAGGTTTAGAATATGAAAGGAAAGAAATACTACTGCAATTATACAGAGGTCTACAGGTCTAGGTCAGAATGTCATGGGGAACCTGGAAGTCGGGATTCTCCCAAATGCTGTGAAATTTGAACTCCACTGCGGTGCTCCACTGAGTGGCATGTTGGCTTCCAGTAGGATGGGGAAGTCATTTGATAAAGGCCGCAGGACTAGGTAAGTCCATGCCAGGGTTGGAGGGACGGGTGGGAGATGGATGGTGGTGCTGCGATCCCAATGAAATTACAAATCCCAAGGCTTGTGAAACATGACTAACGACAGGTGCTGTTGGAAAGCTGAATGACAATGAGGCTTGCAGCTTCATCATATTTAAAGTACCAGCCCAGTTTGGTCACTCGGCCATTTTCCTGCCTCAGTTTAAAACAAGTTAGAGGTGGGTTTGGGTCGGAAATCTGATTTTTAAGACATTAACTCCCCACCTGACTCAACACCCACCACCCATCAGTTTTTTTTGGTTAAAATTTCCCCCAAAATCTCTGCATTAACATTAATGCTAAGAGTAAATGATGGTTACTACAGAAGCTGTGTATAAAACATAAAACAGGCCCAAAGGGATTCATTATATGGCCAAATGCATGAATCGCTCCAGAGCTACATTGATTTCTCAAGCTTTCCAGTTAATGGTTTGTTCTTGTAGGTCACCACCAATTTCAATTGCTATGGCTTCACAATTAGAGTTTGCATAAAACATAATTCATGGCTGCTATTCCAACATAAATTAGGTGCCACATGACAAGAATAATGAAGGTTGTGCCATTTTCACACACTACAATGGTCCTATACAATAAAGACAATTCAAAAACCTGCTGGGATTACTGAAGACTACTCGTCTCTTTTTGAATGATTGAAATCAATTGCCCTCTAGGCTAAGGTAGAATGTCAATGATGTATTTGCTTGTAGTCAAGTAATCAATATGAAACTTCTCATTATCTAGAAACACTCATCATAATCAATCAAGACATCATCCAACAAATTATGCGAAGTAGCTAACCATAGCTGGCAAAGGAAAAGGCAACTAAAGCACACTATGTACGTTTAATGCTCATGTATTCATTAAACTGCTGTTCCATTCAATAGAAAAGCTATTTACTTGTTACAAATCACTTTGTGCTAAAACCTGTTAGGCCTTAACATGTAAATGAAAATTGCACTTAAATTTGGCAGTAGTACTCCTAACAAATTACTTTTCGATATTCAAAGAGCAATTTACTCTCCTTCTGTGCCATATATTACACTAGACCAGTGGAGAAGTGTAATGACTTGTTTTCACAGTGTCGCTATTTTAAACGTGATTGTCTCAGTTTTCAAAATACTATTACATTTGTGTGTATATTTTGGCAATTGCAAGACTGAGAAAAATAAGTTTCCTTATTTTCTGCTGAAGATTTGACATTCTAGAAACATTTAACACTAAAAATGTCAAACTTTCAATTCTTGGAATAAACAAATGTTTAAATAACGGTAACATAAGAACATATGAAATAGGACCTGGAGTAGACCATTTGGCCCTTCCAGCCTGCTCTGCCTTTCAATAAGATCATGGTTGATCTAATACCTCAATTCCACCTTCCTGCATTATCCCCATATCACCTTATTTTATTTGTACCCAAAAATCTCTCCACAACTCTCTTGAATATACTCAATGACTAAGTATCCACAATTCTCCCCAGTATAGATTTCCAAAGATTCACAACTCTTTGAGTGAAGAAATTTCTCCTTATCTCAGTCCTAAATGGCTGACCCCTTATTTTAAGACTGCGACCTCATGTTCTAGATTCCCCAGCCAGAGGAAATATTTTCTCAACATCTACCCTGTCAAGCCCCTTAAGAATTTTATATGTTTCAATTAGATCATCTCTTATTCTTCTAAACTACAGAAAATATAGGTCCAGTCTACTCAATCTTTTCTTATAGGACAATCCCCTTATGCCGAGAACCAGTCTAATGAACCTTTGTTACACTTCCTTTAGGACATCTTTGTCCTTCTTTAAATAAGGAGACTAAAACTGCACACTGTACTCCACATGTGGCCTCACCAATACCCTGTATAATTGTAGTAAGACTTCTTTATTCTTATACTCCAATCCCTTTGTAATAAAAGCTAACATACGACTTGCCTTCCAAATTGCTTGCAGTAGCTGTATGTTAACTTTCTGTGATTGATGTACAAGGATACCCAGGCCTCTCTGAATGCACATGTTTCCCAGTCTCTCACCATTCAAAAATATTCTGCTTATTTATTTTTCTACCAAAGTGGTTAACTTCACACTTCATCACATTGTATTCCACCTGCTGTGTTCTTGCCCACTCACCCAACCCATCTAAATCCCTCTGCAGCCTTTTTGTATCCTCCGCGCCACTTACTTTCCCACCTAGCCTTATTTTTTATTCTGCTGCAAAAGTAATGTCATAAAGTCACACCAAAGTGAGATAATCGTTTGTTATTGTTAAAAGACTGCCAGCAATTTATCAGGCTATGTCTATTTTACCAAATTATTTGAATAAAATGCCACGAAGATAAACTAAGTGAATTCAAGAAGGTTCAATTATAAGCAAATTAAAATAAAGATTTGGAACTTTCTCTGAGGAGAAAAAAGTAAATGAAAAACAACAAACAAACATATGATGTTTACACAGACATTTTCATATGCCACCAACTCTCACATTGCATTGTACAATACCAATCATCTGCATTTTACTCATACAGGGCAGAATTTAATGGGCTCCACGGAGACGGGCCTGGAGGCAGGGGCCCATAGAATTCTGATGGGAGGCAGAGGGTGGAGGGCCCATCATGATTGCACCGCAATTAAATCAGGGGCAGGAAGGCCAAAGACGGCCTTCCTGCCCAGAGGCTAATTGAGGCCCTTAAGTCCCCGATTATTGGCCATGTGTGGAGGTCGCCCAGCAAAACAGGACAGCCTCCCTGCGGGCTAGGAGGAAAGCCTCCTGCATGGGCAATCTGTGGCCCACGGAGGGTGCCTGGCGGCAAAGATTGCCCCTGTAGTAACACCTCCCCCCAATCTCTCAAGTCCCCCCCCCCCTCCGCCTCCACATTGCCAGGGACTGCTGAACTGGCCCCGGCGACCCACACCACATACCTGGTATCCCAGGTTCCAGTGCTGGGCCTGCTCACAGGCCTCCTAGGGGCCACTACTCCTTGTGGCGCTGACAATACTGCTCAGCTGTCAGCCCTCTGATTGACCAGCAGTTCTTGAAGGCAGGATCTCCGTCTTTAAAGGGACAGGGATTCCGGCATGGCACCGTTGAATCATGCTGGGGGGCTCCAAAAGGCTGAGGCAGGGTTCCCCTCATCTTTTGGCCCAGCGCTCACAGTATCTTTTCATGGTGTTTATGTCTTGTCAGCCTCAATCTGGAGCATCCTCAGAGTATGAATGGGGTGGCTTATACGGATTTAGGCACTGTGTACTTTGGAAAAGGGGTGTGTATGCTATAATATGCAAATTATGTGCTCATCTGAGCTGTATGTACATATATAATACACTGGCATATCAGTGAGTCCATGATGTGTTGTGTAGTTATATGGGCTCACTGCTGTAGATTTTTATATGGCAGTAATTCCATACCATTCTCTGCCACTAAGATGTATTTATACCTTGCGACTGCTTACTAGCATTCACATTTGTGCGGGCAGGATGTGTCTGGTATGTGTGTATTTCGGAACGATATGGTGTACAGATATGGATGACAGATATTTGTGGGAGTGTGGTGTCACTGCAAAAGAAAGAGAAAAAGAAATACAGAAACAAGGGAAAGATGAGGAAAGAGAATGGAAGGAGAAAACTGAGACACAAGGAAGTCAGTAAAATGAAAGTGCATAAAAGTATTGCACATTAAAATACTACAATCTCTTAATATTTCTGTATTAACTTTAATCTTATCGATGTCAATAGCGGCCTCAATTAAAAATGAAGGACCAATAGAAAAGGCTAAAAATACAGGCAAGAGTAAAATGAGAAACAGCGTAAAACAGTGGGAATAGAAGTAGTAGTGGTAGTATGGGGCAGTATAGTGAGGGGGATTGACATTGCTCTCTGCAGCAAAGAGCAAGAGTCCAGAAGGCTGTGTTGCCTGCCCGGTGCCAGGGTTCAGGCCATCTACTCAGGGATGGAGAGGAACTTACAGTGGGAGGGGAAGGATCCAGTTACTGTGGTCCATGTATATACCAACGACATAGGCAGGACAAGGAAAGAAGTTCTGCATAGTCAGTATGGGGGGCTAGGCACCAAATTAAGAAGCAGAACCTCAAAGGTAATAATCTCTGGATTATTACAAGAGTCATGTGCAGATTGGAGTAGAGCAAATAAGATTAGAGAAATTAATGTTTGGCTCAAAGACTGGTGTGATAGAAGTGGGTTCCAGTTCATGGGGCACTGGCACCAGTACTGGGGAAAGTGGGAGCTATACCATTGGGACAGTAATACACCTGAACCATGCTGGGACAAGTATTCTAGTGAGCCGCATAACTAGGGAACTAGAGAGGGTTTTAAACTATATCGTGGGGGCAAGGGATCACATTTGGGACGATGTGGTAAATCAAAGAATAGAAGCAAGGCAAGAGAGAAAGGTATTAAGCTGGGAAAATATAAACAGACAGTGACAGGAAGGCACAGTGAGTATAAATCTAAGAGTAAATCAACAGACAAGGCCAGAGGTTACAAAAGTAATAAAAGGACAAAACTAAAGGCTCTGTATCCGAATGTACATAGCAACCGAATCGAAACAGATGAACTGATAGCGCAAATAAAAATAAATAAGCACAACCTGATAACCATTGCAGAGACATAGCTGCAGGATGGGATAGATTGGGACCTGAATATTGAAGGGTACTAGATATTTAGGAAGGACAGGAAGCTAGAAAAAGGTGGAGGGGTGGCTCTATGAATTAATGATGGTTTTAGCACAATAGAGAGGGATGTCCTAAGTTCAGGAAACCAGGATTTAGAAGCTGTTTGGGTCAAGATGAGAAATGATAAAGGCAAGAAGTCACTTGTGGGAGTGTTGTACAGGTCCCCTAACAGTAACCACATGGTAGGATGGGGTATAAAGGAAGAGATAATGGTTGCTTGTCAGAAAGGTGCAGTGATAATTATGGGGGATTTTAATCTACATATAGTCTGAAAAATCAGATGAGAAAAGATGGCCTAGATGAGGAGTTCATGGAATATTTTCAGCATAGTTTCTTAGAACAGCACATTCTGGAGCCAACCAGACAGCAGGCTCTACTAGATATTATTATTTATTATTATTATTATGAAAGCAGGCTATACTAGACCTGGTATTGTGCAACAAGATAGGATTAATGAAGAACCTCAGAGTGAAGGCTCTCCTAGGCAGCAGCGATCATAATATGATTGAACTTTACATTCAGTTTGAGGGAGAGGAGTGGATCTAAGACTAGTATTTTCAACTTCAATAAGGGCAATTATGAAGGCATGGAAGCAGAGCTAGCCAAAATGAGCTAGCAAAGTAGGTTAAGGGACAGGTCAATAGAGATGCAGTGGCATACATTTAAGGGGATATTTCAGAATACACAGAACAGCTACATTCCAAAGAGAAATAAAAATTCAAAGGGGAGGACCTACCATCCGTGGTTAACTAAACAAGTTAAAAATAGTATCAAACTTTTTAAGAAAAGCATATAATTGTGCAAAGGCGGGTGGCAGATCAGAAGATTGGACAGAATATAAAAAGCAGAAAGGACGACTAAAGGATTAATAAGGAGGGAACAATTAGAGTATGAGAGAAAGCTGGCTGGAAATATAAAAACAGATAGTAAGAGTTTCTATAGATACTTAAAAAAGAAAAGAGTTAACAAAGTGAATGTTGGTCCTATAGAAAGTGAGTCTGGGGAATTAATAACTGAAAATAAGGAGATAGCAGATGAATTGAACAGGTATGTTGCATCAGTTTTTACTATAGACGATACAAGTCACATCCCAGAAATAGCTGTAAGTCAGGAAATGGAAGCGGGGGAGGAACTCAAGAAAATTGCAATCACCAGGGAAGTGCTACTGAGCAAATTGTTGGAGCTGCGGGCTGACAAGTCCCTGGGTCCTGATGGATTTCATCCTAGGGTCTTAAAAGAAGTGGCTAGTGAGATAGTTGATGTGTTTGTTTTAATTTTCCAAAATTCCTTTGATTCGCGGAAGGTTCCATTAGACTGAAAAATAGCCACTGTAACTCCTTTATTAAAAAAAGGGAGGGAGACAGAATACAAGAAACTACAGGTCAGTTAGCTTAACATCTGTCATAGGGAAAATGTTAGAAGCTATTATTAAAGACGTTATAGCAGGGCACTTAGAAAAATTAAAGGTAATAAGCAGAGTCAACATGGTTTTGTGAAAGGGAAATCATGTTTAACCAATTTATTGGAGTTCTTTGAAGTAGTAACATGTGCTGTAGATAATGGGAACCAGTGAATGTACTGTACTTAAATTTCCAGAATGCATTTGATAAGGTGCCACATCAAGGTTATTGCGGAAAATAAAATCCCATGGATTAGGGGGTAACTTATTGACATGGATAGAAGATTGGCTAGCTAACAGGAAACAGAGAATAGGCATAAATGGGTCATTTTCTGGTTGGCAAGATGCAACGAGTGGTTTGCCACAGGGATCTGTGCTGGGGCATTAACTTTTTACAATTTATATAAATGACTTGGATGAAGGGACCAAAGGTATGGTTGCTAAATTTGCTGATGACACAAAGATAGATAGGAAAGTAAGTTGTGAAGAGGAAATAAGGAGGCTACAAAGGGATATAGAGTAGTTAAGTGAGTGGGCAAAGATCTGGCAAATGGAGTATAATGTGAGAAAATGTGAAATTGTTCACTTTGGCAGGAAGAATAAAAAAGAAGCATATTATCTAAATGGTGAGAGATTGCAGAGCTCTGAGATGCAGAGGGATCTGGGTGTCCTGGTGCATGAATTTCAAAAGGTTAGTATGCAGTTACAGCAAGCAGTTGGGAAAGATAATAGAATGTTATCATTTATTGCAAGGGGAATTGAATACAGAAGTAGGGAGGTTATGCTTCAGTTATACAGGGCACTGATGAGACCATGTATGGAGCACTGCGTATACAGTATTGGTCTCCTTATTAAAGGAAGGATGTAAGTGCGTTGGAAGCAGTTGAGAGAAAGTTTGCTAGACTAATACCTGGAATGGGCAGGTTGTCTTATGAGGAAAGTTTGGACAGGCTATGCTTGTATCTGCTGGAGCTTAGCAGAGTAAGAGGTGACTTAATTGAAACATATAAGATTCTGATGGGTCTTGACAGGGTGGATGTGAAAAGGATGTTTCCTCTTGTGGAAGAATCTAGAACTAGGGGTCACTGTTTAAAAATAAGGGGTCGTCCATTTAAGATGAGGAGAATTTTTTTTCTCTCAGTAGGTCGTGAGTCTTTGGATCTCTCTTCCTCAAAAAGCAGTGGAATATAGTCTTTGAATATCTTTAAGGCAGAGCTAGATAGATTTTTAATAAGTAAGGGGGTGAAAGGTTATTGGGGTAGGCAGGAATGTGGAGTTGAGGTTACAATCAGATCAGCCATGATCTTGTTGAATGGCGGAGCAGGCTCGAGGGGCTGAGCAGCCTACTGCTCCTAATCCGTATCTTCGTATGTTCATATGTAACACCTGTTGATATATATTATCAAATTCAGACTAATTTCCCATCAGAAACAGGGCCAACCACCTTCAATAAGACTGCATGAGTGCATCAGAAGTCTAGATAGAGGCAGTTGTCTCAGTACAGGTGCAAAAGACTGATTCTTACTTTATGGATAGCCTCTCTCTTCTATCTTATGAAACTGGTAATTAAAGAAATTGCAGACCACCCATGTTGCATTCTTGGGGATATAAAAATCTAGACACTCAGGCACTGAAGGAAACCTGGTTGAGTGCAGCGATCATAATTGCACCCGTACAGAGTTTCCTGATTCCCAAAGTCATAGATGGCAATGCTACAATTTATTTGTTGAATGGATACTGATAAAGCATTCGGTCAATGTGTCGGGTATTTATTTGGCCCTCACTCAGGCAATCGTCTCACCTGTCTCAATGATTCTGTGAGACAGAGACTGCAGGCTGTTGAACATAATGGAATCTTCTTTATTCTGTTTTACTTTCACTTTCCCTTTACTAGCATGTGTATTCTACAGCAGCCCCAAGAATACACAATGCACAATGAAATCACAAAGCACTATCGCAAAACACTACAAGACTACATCCCTCCTCTTTAGTAAATGGGAGACATAGCATGTGTCATGCAGGCCCCCACCTGCCAAGAATGAGGCATATTAATTTTGTCATATGAACATTGATTTTAAACTTGCTGGGAAGAAGAGAAGGGCCGTTACAAGGGCTGCCAGACAATTAGCTGAAAAAACTTTTGCATACTAACAGACAGTGCTTATGGAGACAAAAGGACCATTCCCTGATATATTCAATCCAAAATGGATTTTGATCACCAGACAGTGAAGGTGTAAGGAAGAGCATTCCAGAGACTGCTAAGGTAATACAATCCACAAAAGCCAAGACTGGTTAAATCAGCTGGTCACATAACAAACTGGCTTGTCCAGGGTTTTTTGAACTAGCCACAGAGTTTTTGAACTCAGAAAGACTGTTTGCTCCTGGAGTGAGAAGACTTCTCCTGTCTGTTCCCTTCCCTTTCTCACAGCCTCTGGTCAAGCTTTGGGATGACTGTTTTTGTTGAAGTTGACATAACTAATTCCACGATTGGGAATCTGCTGTAGTCGTCAGTGACAACAAGCGGCTGTTTGCCTATGGGAAAATCTGCAAAGTCAACACTGACTTCAATCCATGCTCCTGGAGGTAGTTCAGACATCCTGAGAGGATCATGAAGATTTGACATTGTGGTTGCTTGGCATGGCAAACACTGATTGATCTTGTGCTCTACCACAGGGTCAATTCCTGGGAACCATGCCTTTCCCCTAAGTTGTTTGGTCTTGACTATTTCCTGGTGTCCTTCATGTGCTATCTCGACAACACATTCCTTCCTGAGTGTGGAATGATAATACAGTTGTTGCATAAAATAAGATAAGATGTGGTTGTAGTGGTGAGCTTTTTTCGAACGTTGTGAAGACCTCGTAGTGTGTGAGCGATTTCGTTTGTAGACGCTTTCTCGATCACATCTTTCCAGTTTCATGATTTTTTTTATTCGTTCATGGGATGTGGGCATCGCAGGCCAGCCCGAATGCCCATCCCGAATTGCCCTTGAGAAACTGAGTGGCTTGCTAGGCCACTTTAGAGGGCATTTAAGAGTCAACCACATTGCTGTGGGTCAGGAATCACATGTAGACCAGACCAGGTAAAGACAGCAGATTTCCTTCCCTGAAGGACATTAGTGAACCAGATGGGTTTTTACAACAATTGACAATGGTTTCATGGTCACCATTAGATTAGATTTTTTAATTCCAGATTTATGAATTGAATTCAAATTTCACTCTCTGCCATGGTGGGATTCGAACCCATGTCCCCAGAGCATTAGCCTGGGCCTCTGGATTACTAGTCCAGTGACATTATCACTACGCCACCGCCTCCCCCTATATAGCCTTCATACGTAATTGCAAAGCCTCATCTTGTTTTGTTGCTGTTTTAATGTCAGGTAGTTTTAGCGACTTTGGCACTGCATTTATGCTTACATAGTTAAGATGTTGTTCAGCAACCTTTTCCTCATGACTAGTAGGATTGGCTGTCGGCAGTGGATGTCGCAAAAGATAGTCCGCTGGGTTGAGCTTGCCCAGCTGATATTCAACATGGAACCTGTGCTCTTGTAGTTTGAGTATCCAACGTTCTAATCGAGTGGATGGTTTGCTATGTGGATTGTTGAACAATCTCACTAGTGGTCTACAATCGGTTATTACTTTAAACTCGCTTCCATATAGGTAGAGATGAAAGTGTGAGATACCCCATATGATTGAGAGCGCTTCTCTCTCTGTTTGCAAATAACATTGCTCTACAGGCGTTAATGATATGTTTGACTTCGCAATGATTGATAAGTTACCTGTCTTGTCTTTCTGTACAAGAACTGCACTTAACCCAACTGGGCTTGCATCCACGACTAACTAGATGGCTTTCTCAGGGTCTAAATAGGCATTTGTGCAGCTTGCTGACAAATGTTGTTTGATCTGGTGTATCACCTGTTTGTGTGATTTAGTCCATTCCCAATTGGTGATCACTTTTGTCAAATAGTGTAGGGGGCAGATAGTGTAGCGAGGTCAGGAATGTAACAACTACAGCATGTGATGAGTCCTAGCAGACTCCAGACTTGTTGCACATTCATTGGATCTGCAGCGTTTGCAATGGCTTCAACTTTCTGTGGATCTGGTGATACTCCTTCACCACTGAACATGCGGCTGAAGAATTCAAATCTGCTTTCATTGAACAAGCACTTGTCATTCTTCAAGGTGAGGTTACATTCTCTGAGACGTTCTAGGCATGCATTTAGGCAGGTCTCAAGTTCACATTCAGTGCGACCGTTGATGAGAATGTCATCACTGATGTTCAGCTTGCCTTCATGTTCTTGAAGTGCAGATTGAATCAAGTGCTGGAATACCTCAGCTGCTGAATTGACTCCAAAGTTTAGCCTCTTGTATTGAAAAAGTCCAATGTGAGTAGAGAATACAGTAAGATATCTCGATTCTTCTGCAGGTTTGATTTGATGGTAGCCTGCATTGAGGTCAAGGTTAGCAAAGTGTTTGGCACCATTCACTTTCTCTATGATATCATCAATTGCCAGTGTAAAGTATCTTTCTCGTTGTATGACTTGGTTTGGTGATCGCATATCAACACAGATTCTAATTTGGTTCTCACTCTTGGATTTCTTGACAACTTGTATGGGTGAGACACAAGGGATAGGCTCATCCCTAACTTCTCAATAATGTCCAGGTCAAGTAGGTGTCGAAGTTCCTTCCCTGTCGATTTCCTGGCATGAAATGGTTTTTATCGCCATTGATGTGTGACTGGGGGCACATTAGGGCATGTAATACCTTTCTGCTTGCCGATACCAGTGAAGCGATCAGCATACAGTTCAAGAATGTTTTTCTAATGCATAGGAATCGTATATGTAACTGCAATCAGGTGCAGATCTGTTGCTGTGTGAAAACTGATAGCATATCACATTCTCCAGATATGACATAGAATAAAGCATTCGTTCTAGTGTCTTTGAATGAGACTGGCATTTCAAAAGTTCTGAGGATTTTCTGCACTTTGTCACTGTTGTAAGGGAAAATTCCTGGTTCACAATTAACAATTGGTTAAAGTTGGATTGTTGAAGCTCTTTGAATGCAAGGTTAGTCAAAATACATGTCCTATAGCAGTTGAGCAGGCATTCAAAGGAAAGTTCCAGGTACCTGATCCATGCTGAGTTACTTTGAGCTGAATTTTCAGTTGCAGAAGCGGACAAGTGGGGTTGCAGGTGCACAATGAAAACTGCATTTCCGAAGGGTGTCACTGGATCCTGACACCTATGGACTGCGACGCAATTTCCAAAGGGAGGACGGGGGTGGAGGAACAGGGAACCCACTCGCATCCAATTAATGATCCATTAAGTTCCCTGAGGAGCTTGTTAACAGGCCAGGCATAGTCAAGAGGCAATTTTCAAAGTGGGAATCATCTAACCCAAACAGCCTGATGCATGTTAGTGCACAGCAGTCAGGGTCAATGTGGAAAGCTGCAAAGTTTCTTTTAATGGAACGAAGACACTTTTTGCCACCATGTGTATCACTGCAAGATATACCGTTTGCCTGGTCATTTGACCGATTCCCTGTGCGCTGAGGCTTCTGGCCCTCCGAATTCCTGCCTCCTCTCTTGTTCAAGACAGCACCAGGCCCCGTCATGGCTGCCATCTGCCTTTGAGGTCCTGCTCCAAAAGGCATCTCCCACCTCCTCACAGTGCTCAGAACCACTGAGTTCAGCTCCAGCCCAATTAGGGCATTAGCATTTGAAGATTGCATCACGTGAGCGAAGCAGATACAGCGCAGGGTTGGAACCCGGAAATTATCCAGGTATCGAGTTCTTGACCCCAGTTTGAAAATCCAATCCTTTATCTCAGCTCGAGTATCAGTATTTTTGCTGATGTTGGCTGCAATGTCCCTTGGCGCTAACATGGGGGATGATTTTAGCTAGGTTCCAGCTCATTAACCCATAACCCAATGCTGGAATGAGCATTTGTCTAGTCTTTAGGCGAAAAGGACTGGGGTCGGCTGAGATTTATCAGCAGTCAATAACCTGCTGACATCGGTTGAGTAGGTTTATGCATGAATAATGGTTTATTGGGAGAGGAAGCAAAGAGCAACCAGCAATATATAAAATATAATTCAAACAATGACAGCATTTTTTAACAACAAGGAACAAAAAAGAAAAATGAGTCATTATTTCCTGAGATAGCAACGTTATACCTTACAGTAAATGATAACATGGCAGTTAGAAATCTAGGAATGCTTCCTTTGATTGTTTTTTTGCAAAATACAAAACCATTGAAGCTTCACAGGTTACTTACAATGTTGTATCTTAGACCAGCTTTTTGTTCTCATGGGCTACCTCGATGTATTACACAGATCCTTGCTGGTCACATATAGAGTTTAAATTAAATCTGCATATAACCTGTGGATGCAAACATAGCTTGGTGTTGAAATTAGGATGATGATCTCATTGGCCTTGATGATATATAACAAACCACAAAATGACCTGCAGAATTGTTGCTGCTGTGCCAATAAGTCAGCACACAGATCACTTGTAGACCAACACAGCCTTCAGCAATCCAATGTTATCCAATTGTTAATTATGAATCAGGAGTTTCAAATGTTTGGTTATATTATCCTAGTAACAAATTGTAAATGTTCCTGTAAAACCATCCCTGACTGTACTGTGAGTGTATAACTCCAGAGTAACTAAGGCTGCATGTATATTAGCATCAGTGTGAAGAGTTTGCATCAATGCTAAAGATGCTGTATAAATCTCAAGTTACGTTGAACCTGACTCTGAAGCAAAGCATTCAGACTCCTTGGAGAAAGAAATCTGTAGTTTAAACTTCCTAGCATTGGATGATAAGGAAATACAACTAGATTTATTACAGTTGAAAACTGCTCAAGAACTCACTGCTAGTTTGGAAACTCAATATTCCAAACCGACCAGCCTCTTAGACGCAGCATTCACCACCACACCCGCCCCCCACCCCCCAACCCCCAGTCAATATTCCAGTGCATTTTGGGAGTGTGGAGGCAGATAGTTACTTGGGAATGTGTACCCACCTCCTATCATTTTCCAGAATCAAGTCCCATCGGGTCACAATACATCTGCCTGTATGTGGGTCTGCCCACATGAATTGGATGTAGATGAAGGAAACACAGAACTGCCATGTCTTCTGCATTTTTGCTGCTGGAAAGCTGGTATGAAACATGGAGAGAGGTTTGTGGACACGGTGTCAACTGGCCCCATCATGGAAAGGAAGTATTTTTAAGGTACTTTTATATATATATAGCTACCTCTTTCTCCATTCCAACAGGTCCCTCCCCCACCCCTCCCTCCACAAAGGCCTACAACTCTTTGTTCCATATCGACATGTCACTTCGATCAGTGGCCAGGAAGCTTGCTTACCATATACAAATGGCATAGGCCTTGAAATACTGTTAGGATCAGCTGGGCATCTGTCGGACAGGTGGTAATCCCACCACACCAGCTATGTGTGTCAATTAAACAGCTGTAGACAGTTTAGGCCCTCCAGATATAATTGGTGGTTCGTTCATTGAAATACCTAATAGCTACTCAACTTCTGGGAGAAAATGCACCAACTGTGACTGACATAAATGAAAAAAATTGTAGAAACACGGATAGCGCAAATTTGTTGCAAAACTGTGAGCAATCTTGGGTTTCCAGCAACACTCGATCTAATCTTCACAGTCTGTATCTATGTTCCAATGTTGTAGCACTTTGCTATCTATTATCTTGTACATCATACACTGTCCATTAGAAGGCCCTTGGTTTATTTCATAGAAAAGACATGGCTCATATTAATTGCAAATCATGTCTGATGAATCTAGAAAGGTCATTCAGAATACTTCTGAAATACAAATAGAATAGTGGCTATGAATTTCCTTGGAGCCTCTCCTGCCTTGTCACTGTAACTTTGGAGGAAACCCTGCTTAGATGCATAATCACACTTCAATTTATTGATTTGGCTAACAACAAACACATTTAGAATAAAACTGTTACTGTTCTCATTATAGGCATTATGTACAAAGCAAGCTAATTTGCCCTTTGAGATTGTGGAATAGATGATTGTCCTTGGTGCAAACTCCAGTATACAGAGCACCATTATTTCAATATTTACTCTACTTATTTCAGGTTAAATTATAATATATATAGAACTTTCTCCTGATCCAGTTGTTCCAGTATAATTTGCCTGAGAATACCTTTCACATAACAACTACCTTGCCCTGTAAACTTTAATAAATTCAATTTGCCACTTTTTCTTTCTCAATTTAACCTACATGGTAACTTGGCTACAGATATTTATACAGTTTACATCTTAGCAATTCCAATTAATAGCTATGTAGATAAAACAGCATTTACTAAAACAAATATTTTACCTCTTGGTAGAAAATGGGTTGCAGATAAAATTAAAATGTTATTGTATTTTGGAAAAATTATTTTGGCCCATTCAAACGTTTTATAAGTCCTCCTCCTTCAGTATCTTGCTCCATTCCCATTATCTCCTGCCGTGTAATTGACCACTAGAACAAACTCAGAAGGACTTTTTTTAAAAAATCATGTGGCTTTAGATACAAAAGTATTGTTTTCAATTAGCTAAACTGCTTCCAATGCTATTAAGCAGATCTTCAGGCTCCATCATGGCACTCCCAGTTAGTGATCTCAGATTCTACCAGAGCTCTTATCCGCACTGATCCTTGTCCCTGGGGTCCCCTCCCTGTGTTCCCACACCCCAGCAAGCATCTCAAAATATTGAGTCCTTAACAACCTATCCCAGTACTGAGAGACCCCGCTCTCCCTCCTTCCCAGTGGTCTTAGATCCTAGTGCCACATTGTCATGCAGGCCCTCACCAGCCAAGAATGAGGCGCACATTATTACGCCACATGAACATCAAAACTTAAAATTGTGACTGGGAAGAAAAGAGGGCCTATCACAAGGAATTGCCAAGTCCCTGACTGGAAAGACATTTGCATGCTAGCAGGCAGTGTTGGAACAAGGGACCCAGTTCTTGCTTCCCCAATACACAGAAGAAGTGGTCAGACCAGTTTAGTCACATGACTAACTGACTGTTGGAGTTTTTAAAATTTGAACTTGCTGAGAGAAAGAACTCAAAAAGCTCTTTGCTCTTGGACTGAAAAGACCTCTCTCCTGTCTGCCCTCATCTCACTCTCACCAGCTTCGGAAACCATTGAAGACACATGAACCCCAAGAGAGAAAAGTCTCTTACACTGAATAAGGTTTAAGAAGAATACTGGGCCCCAACAAAAAGCAAAACTTACAAAAGGACTACTGTGAGCTCGAATCACAGTAAAAACCCCTCTTCTGATATTGCCTCAAACCTCTCCATTTTATTTTTCTTCCGCTCTTTTCTGTCCCTATTTGCATGTGCCTATCACGTATGCATGCTAGCGTGGGGTGTGGCATGTATCTGTAGGCATTAACCAAATTAGAGTTTAAGTTTAAATAAATTTCACTTTTCTTCTTTAAACCTAAGAAAGCCTGTTTACGCTCATTTCTTTGCCTTATAATTGGAAAGCTGTGAACAAGGATTCACCAAGGGGGAGCTCAAAACACTGTGTGTTTAAAATTAAACACTGTTACAATAAGACCAGGTGAAGGCTGAAAAGATCCCTAGACACCTTTCTCACCTGGTTGTAACATACACCTACTAACGTCAATAAATTAGGTCCCTAGTAATACTACTTGGCATAACCCTCCCTGTTCTTATGAAACTGATGGTAAGCAGTGCCGTGATACAACGTAATAAAGTTGTACATGTAGCACATGTTCAGTGAACTTCACACAGCACACCTCAAAGTATAAAAGAAAGAAAGCTAAAAATGTTCTGCTGTTTCTTCTCGTCTTGCTGGCCTCTCACAAGGGCAGTAGCCAGAATACAGAAGCATTTGCCCATCTACTGAAATTTCCCTCAACGATTATCCTCCAATTGACCTCAAAACATTACTGTTTATGGCATTTGGAGTACCTGAGCAGCAGCCTTAAAGGGACAGACAAGGTAACTGCAGGGAGAGGATAAATTGAGGTCCAGGCTTGGGGCCCATCACTTACCTGAGGAGAGACTCGGCAGCTGGAGTGTAACAGGGTGCACCGCGAGTTTGAAAAAGTGAGAGAGAAAAAAAAAATCAAATTGTGACATTACAGTAAGGCCATGTGTTGATTAGCCGGTGAGTATTGTCGTTTTCTTCCCCTTTCTCCAAAGTTAGGGAGTTAGTCCAAGGAGCTGGGAGATTAAAAATTTCAAAATATTTAAAAAAAAATAAGTGTTAAGTAAAACATTCAGTTAACGTCCTTGTAACTAAGTGACCTTAACAGAAGGGAATTGAGTCACTGGTGAGTCTTTTTTTTAAGTAGTAAGGTTTATTATTATTAGTAAAATTTATTTTCTTATGGATAGAGGAATGGCAGAGCAGTTCTGACCGCTCGAGTGCACATCCTGTGCTATGTAGGAACTCCAGGATGCTTCCCATGTCCTGGGTAACCATATGTGCAGGAGTTGCATTCATTGCAGCAGCTCGAGCTCCGGGTTTTGGAACTTGAGCAAAAGCTGACAGCACTGCAGGACATCCATGAGTTTGAGAGATACAAGGATAGCCCATTTATAGATGTGGTCACCCCACAGCTTAAGAGTAGGCATGAAAAGATGGAATGGGTGACCACCAGGCAGTCAAAAAGAAACAGACAGGTAGTACAAGAGACCCCCAGAGTGCATCTCACTCTCCAACAGGTATTCCATTCCAAATACTGGTGAAAGCGTTAGTTCATCTGGGGAGTGCAACCAGAGCCAAGGACATGGCCCCACAGTTGGCTTAGCTGTACAGGGGGCACGAAGACAGCTGGAAAAGCAATAGTTATAGGAGATTTGATAGTTAGGGGAACAGACATGCATTTCTGTGGCCGCAGACATGAATCCAGGATAGTGTGTTGCCTCCCTGGTGTCAGGGTCAAGGAGGTCACTAAGCGGATGCAGAGCAGCCTGAGGGGGAAGGAGCAGTCATGGTCCACATTGGTATCAACGACATAGGTAGAAAGAGGGTTGTGGTCCTGCAGTCAGAAGTTAGGGAACTAGATAGGAAATTAGCAAGCAGGACCCCAAAAGTACTAATCTCCGATTATGCCCAGTACTACACGCAAGTGAGTATAGAAATAGGAGGATAGAGCAGATGAATGCTTGGTTGGAGAGATGGTGCAGGAGGTAGGGCTTTAGATTACTGGGACATTTGTATCAGCTCTGGGGGAGATGGGACCTGTGCAGACTGGACAGGGTGCACCTAAATAGAACCGGGACCAATTTCCTTGCGGGGCAATTTGCTCGTGCTATGGAGGAGGGTTTAAAGTAATTTGGCAGGGTTCTTGGAACCAAGAGGTAATACTAGAGATGAATACCAAGGTGCACAGGAGAGGCAGATAGCACTGGAATAGGAAATAGTAAGTTATTAGCTGGGTTCAGAGCAAGGAGGAAAGTAGTACAGTCTAAATTAGGTTCACAGTGCATGTATGTGAATGCACAGAGTAGTAAATAAGATTAGTGAGTTGCAGGTGCAGATAGCAATGTGGAAATTTGATGTAGTTATAACAGAGACTGGCTCAAAGAAGAGCAGGACTGAGTATTAAATATTCCTGGATACAAAGGGCTGGATTTTATCAGACTCTCGACGTCGTGGATCATGGGGGTGAGGCCCGTAAAATACTTGTGGAAGAGGCCCGCCACAACTCACGATGCCAAGAAGGCCCCGCCATGTATTACCGGCGGCGGCGAGGCCTCGGTACTGCTCCCCACCCCCCCACCACCAAGCGACGGGACCTGCGTCTCAATATTGAAATAATCTGAAAAATATTGAAATGAACTTACCGTTTCATGGCGGCCATCCCACACCGATTTTACGGCTGCTGGCCGCAACTCGCGCTCCTTCAGAACTCCATATTGAGTTCCGAGGAGAGACACTGGTGGGGAGGGTTCAAATTATCAGAGAGGGAGGGGGCAGAAAGGGCAAAACAATCCTTATTGGCTATGGGGATGGTGAGAAGGGGTTTTAGATTAGATTAGATTAGAGATACAGCACTGAAACAGGCCCTTCGGCCCACCGAGTCTGTGCCGAACATCAACCACCCATCTATACTAATCCTACGCTAATCCCATATTCCTACCAAACATCCCCAACTGTCCCTATATTTCCCTACCACCTACCTATACTAGTGACAATTTATAATGGCCAATTTACCTATCAACCTGCAAGTCTTTTGGCTTGTGGGAGGAAACCGGAGCACCCGGAGAAAACCCACGCAGACACAGGGAGAACTTGCAAACTCCACACAGGCAGTACCCAGAATCGAACCCGGGTCCCTGGAGCTGTGAGGCTGCGGTGCTAACCACTGCGCCACTGTGCCGCCCGTTTTGGGTCAAAGGGAACGAAGTTCGGCAGGGAAAGGTCGTGAGTGAGAACTAATTTTTTTAGGGGGGATTGGGGGTGGGAGAGGGGATTGCAGGTGTGCACGGATTATTACTACATTCCTGAAACAAAGAGGCACCTTTAAACATGTAAATTTCTTCTAAGGGCTTGAAGCCCTTTAAAAATGGCGCCTGCACGGTAGCACTGGACACCATTGCCGGGGACGCAGCAGCCACCCCCTCTACGTCATCCTGGGCAGTCGTTCTGCTCCCTGCATTTAAATGAGCCCCTGCGTGTAATATCGCGGGGGCTCTGCAGCAGTGCTTCCATGTCGGAAGATCGTCGACTTCAAAGCGTGCCACCGCGGATTGCGGCCCGCTGATAAAATTCAGCCCAAAGTATTCAGGAAAGATAGGAAAGGAAGGGAAAGGGGAGGGGTGGCGGTATTGATTAAGGAGAGCATTGCAGTGCTGGAGAGAGAGGATGTCCCAGACAGATTAAGAATAGAACCTATTTGGCTGGAGCTAAGGAACAGAAAAGGTGCACTTACATTGTTCGATGTAGTCTATGGGCCACCAAGCAGAGGGAAAGATGTAGAGGAACAAATTTGCAAGGAAATTACAAAGAGGTGCAAGAATTATAGAGTAGTTACAATGTGGGACTTTAATTATTTGAATATAGACTGGGATAGTAATAGTGTAAAAGACAGAGAGGGTCATGAATTCCTGGAGTGTGTTCAGGAGTATTTTCTACAGCAATATATTTCCAATCCAATGGGAAAGGAAGTACTGCTAGAGCTGGTTCTTGGGAATGTGGTGGGCCAGGTGGATCAGGTGTCAGTAGGGGAACATTTAGGGGACAGTGATCATTGTATCATAAAGTTTAGGTTGACTATGGAAAAGGACAAGGAACAATCCAGAGTAAAAATAATTAACTGGGGGAAAGCCAACTTCAATGGCATAAGAATGAATCTGACGTGGATAAATTGCAATCAAAGGTTGGCAGGCAAAACAGTAACTGAACAATGGGCTACCTTTAAAGAAGAAATAGTTTGGGCACAGTCAAGGTATGTTGCCTTGAAGGGGAATGGTAGGGCAAACAAATCCAGAGCTAATTTGATGACAAAGGAGGTAAAGATTAAGATGAAGAGAAAAAAGTGTGCTTATGACAGATGTCAGGTGGACAATACAACCGAGAAACAGGCTGAATACAGAAAGTTCAGAGGGGAATTGAAAAAGCAAATAAAAGAAGCAAAGAAATCGTATGATAAGAGACTGGCAGCTAACATAAAAGGGAATCCAAAAGTCTTCCATAGCATATAAATAGTAAAAAGGTGGAAAAAGGAGGAGTGGAACTGACTAGGGGCCAAAAAAGGAATTTACGTATGGAGGCGGGGACATGGTTGAGGTATTGAATGAATACTTTGCATCTGTCTTTACCAAGGAAGAATATGCTGCAAGATCATGTTTTAAAATTGATAAGGAGAAGGTATTGGATAGGCAGTCTACACTTAGGACCGATGAGATGCATCCAAGAATACTGAGGGAAGTGGGAGTGGAAATTGTGGAGGCACTGGCCATAATTTTCCAAACTTCCTTCGACTCAGGGATGGTGCCAGAGGACTGGAGAATTGCAAATGTAACACCCTTGTTCAAAAAAGGCTGTAAAGATAAGCCCAGCAACTATAGGCCAGTCAGTTTAACCTCGGTGTGGGGAAGCTTCTAGAAATGATAATACAGGACAAAATTAATAGTCACTTGAACAGGTTAATTAAGGAAAGCCAGCACAGATTTGTTACGGGCAGATGGTGTTTAACTAACCTGCTTGAATCTTTTGCTGAGGTAACAGAGAGGGTTGATGAAGGTAATGCTGTTGATGTGATGTACATGGAATTCCAAAAGGCATTTGATAAAGTGCCACATAACAGGCTTATCAGCAAAGTTAGAGCCCATGGAATAAAAAGGACAGTAGCAACACCAATACAAAATTGATTGAGTGACAGGAAACAGAGAATAGTAGTTAATGATGGTTTTTTGAACTGGAGGAAGGTTTGTAGTGAAGTTCCTGAGGATCTGTGTTAAGACCCCTGTTCTTATTGATATATATTAATGACTTAGACCTAAGTGTACAAGGTACAATTTCAAAATTTGCATACAATATAAAATTTGGAAGAATTGTGAACTGTGAGAATAGTGTATACCTTCATAAGGACAGACAGGTTGGTGGAATGGGTGAACAAGAGGCAGATGAAATTTAATGCAGAGAAGTTTGAAGTGATTAATTTTGGTGGAAAGAACACAGAGAGACAATATACAATAAAGGGTACAATTCTAAAGTGGGTGCAGAACAAGTTGAGAGCATGGTTAATAAAGCATACAGCATCCTAGGCTTTATCCATAGCGGCAGTGATGGAAACCACATCGGCCAAATGGAAACATATTAATTTCATCATATGGAGCACTATTTGAACTTTTTACTGGACATTGAACATAACTTGTTTAAAAGATCACAGAGAGGAACAGCTAAAACATGGCTGCACATTTGCATTCTGAGAGACAGTTGAATAGATAGACAATGGAAGTGCTCCCTGATTCAATTAGCAAGATGGGTTTTGTCAATAGTGATGATAAAAAGACATTGAGAGCCATTGACTTTGTAAGAGACAAACCTCCACTGCCCCCCAACCCCAACCACCAACCCCTCCCCACCCCCCCCCCCCCCCCCCCCGCCCACCGACCCCCACTAAGTGTGACTGGAGAACTTTTGAAATCAACAATTGTCACAGATGATGCTGTTTCAAACAAAGTGTTGGTCACATGATTAACCTGCTGGCCAACCTGGGGACTTTTGAATTGTGCCACACAGAAAGGGCAGACTGCAATTTGAAGACCAAAGAGAAGCAAGGTCCCCCTTTCTCTCTCCCTGTCTCTCTCTCAAGCAAAGTCCCAGGGACCCACAGAAGCAGCATACACCTCAAGAAGCAGCTTATGCCTCAAGACAGAGGACCTCTTCAGCCTTCTGGTACCAGTGAAATAAGTTTGAAAGTGTGCACTGGGCCCTGGCGAGCACTGCAAGACTTAACTCCAATCAAGGGCTTTATATCCAAACTAAAGACAGTAACTGAATTACATTTACTACTCCAACCCCACCAACAGCCCTCCCCCGCCCCGCCCCGCTTTTTATTCTTGCTCCCCTTCTGTATCTATTTGGGTATGTGTGTTTATCTTGTATGCATGTTAGTGTGGTTGCGTCGCGTATTTTAGTAATTTTAACTGAGTTAGAGTGTTAAGGCTGATAAAATTACATCTTTCTTTTTAAACCTAAGAAAACCTGTCTAGTTGGTTCATTTACAATTACAATTAGAGAGCATTGAGCAAGGACTCACTGAGGGGTTAAGCTAAAAATACCGTGTTTTAAAAGTTAAACCCTGTTATGGTCAAACCAAAAAGGGGCCAGAGGGGAGCCTAGGACCCCTTCCTCGCCCGGTCGTAAGAGGGCATAGAGTACAAAAGTAAGGAAGTTATGTTAAATATGTATAAAACACTGGTTCAGCCTCAACTAGAGTACTGCGTCCAGTTCTGGGCACCACACTTTAGGAAAGATGTGAAAGCATTAGAGAGATTCATTCATGAGAATGGTTCCAGGAATGAGGAACTTCAATTACTTAGATAAACTGGTGAAGTTGGGACTGCTTTCCTTGGAGAAGAGAACGTTGAGAGGTGATTTGATAGACGTATTCAAAATCATGAGGGTCTGGACAGAGTAGATAGAGGGAAACTGTTCCCATCGATGGAAGGATCGAGAACCAGAGGGCACAGATTTAAGGTATTTGGCAAAAGAAGCAATGGCAACATGAGGAAAATCTTTTTCACGTAGCAAGTGGTTAGGATCTGGAATGCACTGCCTGAAAGTGTGGTGGAGGCAGATTCAATCAAGGCATTCAAGAGGGAATTGGATTATTATCTGGAAAGAATGTGCAGGGCTACAGGGAGAAGGCGGAGGAGTCGCAGTAGGTGAATTGCTTCTTCAGAGAGCCAGTACAGACACAACAGGTTGAATGGCCTCCTCTGTGCTGTAACCATTCTATGATTTTAACATCGCAAAAGTGCACTGGACTATCCATCAACAATGGCTCATAACACCAGCTACAATGTTATACAAGACATATGTCTGTACATGAAGACTTTTTTGCTATAATTTCATATTTTTAAAAACTACAGGTGTTACCTAATTGTAATATTATTGCATCTGAAATAAACTTGATAACAGTAGACAGTTGATGCATTACTGAATAATGGAACATACTGTAAAGCATTATTAAGAGTCTTCCTCCTATATCAGCATATGCATTTCTCCTGTAACTCTATACAATGTAACTAGCTCAAGGTGCTCACAATAAAGCACAGCATCTATCTTTACGTATCAGTAACAACGTTTGCCTTCTGGAGACAGAGATCTCAGACTACAGAGACTTGTATTGATTGAGCACTCTAAACAAGAGAGACAAAGATTTCTGTGACAGCAACTGCATTTATCCTGATAGCTAGAATACTATTTTCGTAAATGTTGCCTGATAGCTAGAATACTATTTTCGTAAATGTTGTCAGTGCAAACACAAGTGTACATACAAAGAATGAGATTGGGAGAAAACAGCAACGTAGAAAGAACAAAGATAAATCAAAAAGACAGGAGCATGAGGAGTATAAAGTGAAGAGAGTAGAAGAAAGAATGAACTGGGGAGAGAAATAGCAATGGAGTAAATTCTTCTTTTAAAGAATAAACAAGACAATGTCTGTTTATCTCCAAAATAATTGACTTGCCAACCATATTGCATTCTCAGAGATTACACTTCACAAAATAGCCCATTTTTTCATTTTTATCAGAAAATCATTATTTGTGGAGAAAAACAAACATTATCCTGACTTTTTTAAAAAAGAAACTTCAAGCCCCAAGGTAATATGTATGAAGGAAGACCAATAATAGAGAATTTTACCATGATGGAGATAAGTATGCATTAGTGATTCTTCACGCTGAATTCCCAAGGGTATGTGTTCATCTGGAGCACCGATGGGCATAGAAGACAAAGTAAAAAAATGCTATGCTTGTGGACTTCATACCAGTTGACTTGAGAACTGCACTGGCAGAAACCTTGTTTAAGGTGTCAGCAGAGTTGGATTCTACAATGGGGTGAAATAAAATTGTACATTTCCTGTGCATTTAAACAATAAATTTTCCAATCATTTATTTTTCTCATACAACACAACATTGCATTTATTCCTCAGAACAGCATTTAACTTAACTCTGTAAACATTAAATATTACTGGTACATAAATTAAGGTCAGACAATCAGAACATTTCAGAATAGTTAGGTAAGCAATATAAAATAAATACAGGTTGTCGGAGTTGTGATTGGCTGTTTATATGTGTCAGTGGTTTTACAGCCAAATATTACTAGCCAATTAAAACCCTGACAACCTGCCAGCCAACATCTGTGAACCAATCAAATTTTGTATTCCCCACCTGTCAAAGTTCCATTTTGAAAGGACTTAAAAGCTGTACACGAGTTACTAACATCACAGAGGAACATAAAAGTACATTTATAGACCTTACACCAATAGGAATAAGGCTTTTTAAATAAAATGTAATAGTTTGAATTAGTGATCTCAAAAGAACTATTTCAACAGCCATGAGAACAATGTGCAACATGGAATTTAGTTCAGATCTCTGTTCCAGTCAGACACCAGCAGTTTAAAAATAAATCAAATACTTTTGCCTTCATTCTCACCATCAGTGAGTGCTAACTGTAACCATGGTAACTCCCTGACACTTACTGCCTCATGGCATTCTGGAACATCAGCAGTCGGGAAAAAAGCCACTGTCACTGCACAGTTGAAATTTACAATATTCACAACAAATGTGGTATAAATAACATTTTCTTACTGGGTGAAATCCTATTAATCATTCACACATGCGACAATACTCCTTTACTGCACTATATTTCATGAAAAATAATGGCAATTAAACTGAAGCACTGTGATGCCACCTATCCATACTTGGAATATACATAATACCCTGGGGATCATTTTCAACTTCCCCACCTGGACAGTAATGTGGCAGAGTGCCTCGTCCACCCATTACATTGCATTTCAGTAAAATGAAAATCGGGTGAGTTCCATAATGGACGGGCGATCTGCTCTGTCACAAAACTGTCCTGCCATTGAAGTTGAAAATTCTCCTTTGCCCATCTGCAAACAATGAAATGGTCATCAAAGCCAAATAAAATTCTGCTCAGAACATACATATTCCAATTCAAACAAATGCATGATATAAATACCCCATCTGAGGCTGCTGATAGTCATGATTATTCCACTCATGAAGAACATGTTTACATTGCACATAACTAACTTGAATGAGTTGCATGATATTCTTTGCTATTGGAACAAAAATTGGTATTTAACGACATAATTTGCAAAACTCTAGTTATCATTTCTCTCATTATTTCTACACAATTTGTAAAATTCAGGTTCTGGGTCCACACAACTCCACATTGGGATCAAGGTGCCAACCCGGGAAGATCAATAAACTTTCAAAGAAAATTAAAAGTAAAAAAAACACACAATAGGTTCATGTTACTGAGCAACCTTAGTGTTAGGATGATTGCTGTTCGCAGTGTATATAAATTATTCAGAGCTGCCTAGGTTGGTAGAAAACACCAATGTGTGGGTGTGGGGGAAGGGTTCCAAACAATAGGAGATGGACAAATCAAATACAAAGGGATCTGGATAGCTCCGGGAGGTGGGCTGATGAGTACCAAATGGCACCTGGTGTGGACAAATGTAAGGACTTGAGACTAAGGAAGTGAAATAAACAATTGAAATATAAATGAAATTGCTCAAAACTACAGGACACAACACAGCAAAGCACTTGAGGCTATTAATGAATAGCTTACTGACACCATTAGCGTGGCAGGGGGTATTCGTAAGAAGATCTAATTGGATTTGGGATGTGAAATCAACAAGTACTAAAATTGAGATTTCCTGTGAATGCAGAATTTGGGCACCTCTTCAGCACTGGGGGACTTCTACCCACCCATTAAAGAGTGCCCTGAACCCAGACCAATTTTCCAGCTTTAGGGTCACTTGGGACCTCCAGCCTCCATCACAGAGTGCAGCTCAAAAGCAGAGCATCGTCAGCAGCATGTGTGCCTCTAGTCACATCTGGAATACTGTACAAAATCCTGGTCAGTGTACTATAACAGGGATACCCAGGCATTGCGAGCATAGCAGAAAAGAACAACCAAACTGATACATAACTTTAGTATGAGAAGAGGATGACGAGCCTGGGATGGTTTACGCAGGAGAAGAAGGAGAAGTATTATGAAGATTCAAAGGTTAAGGATAAATTGACAATGGGCTGGATTTTGCAGTCAGCGACAAATGAAAGATGCCAGGTGTTCATTACACTTGCACTTTCCCAGAGATTTTCTATGGGGTTTTGAGCTTGCTGTGATTGGAAAGCCAAAATGTTTTTTGCCCTCTACAGGGGATCTGGGACCTGTGTGAACAGGGCAAGCAACTGTATATCTCCTTAATCAATCAGATTGAAGAATTGTGAATGAATGTGCAGAGTCTGACCAGGAAGTTAGAATAATTAATACAATGTGAAATCAGGGACAAAAAGCAAAATCAAGAGAGGGGAAAAAAGAGAATTTAAAAAACAGCTGGAAAGAAAAAGAAAAAGTGTATTTACATTTTTATAATTTTAAATCTCCAACAATAATTAAAATCTGAAGTAATGAGACACACCTGTAAAAGTTAATTTTCAGTTCCAGAGAGGTTGCTTGGCAGTAATTAGACTTATCACATCGTTAAAATTTTACTTATACTTGAATGACAAGCCCTAACTTTTTTCCAGCACGTTTAGTAAGTATTTATCCTGTGAGCACAGCAACTTCATGCCATTGCATGTGTTTCAAGGGTAAGTCATTCGGTGGGATACTATTATGAGTGAAGCTTCTGGATCAACAGGGAATCTCTGACAGCCACTTCCTGATTTCTGCATTTAAATGTGCATGTGCAGTGACCAGAAGTTGCTGTCTGATTTATATTTTAACAATGGCGAGTGCTGTTAGCCTCGCCATAATTTCTACAACAAAAGCTGGCCCAATATGTTCGATATTGCCACAATGTCTAGAACCACAGGAGACAAGCTAAATGTTAGTGCAAAGAAGGTCCAGAGGCAGTCAGTGCAGATTTAACTACTTTACACAAAGAGTACTGAACATGTGGCATGGACTGCCCAGGGAGGCAGTGGAAGCAGATAGTGAGGAAACAGTTAAGGGAGAATTGGACAGATATTAGACTTCGGGACTAGCCAGTTGGCCTGCAGAATTGTTTCCAGTCAAGTACCTCTCTCCAACATCCCTGTATACTTCACAGAAACTGAGTTTACAAACATAACCTATTCCCTGCAGCCTTATTATTTATATTTACTTTTATTCCATTTATTATTTTGTGAACTCAGCTATGTTCCTTGCTTGAACAGATAAAAGGGGCAGTTACCATCCTGCAAATTAGCCATAGGGTCGTAATGGAACAACGAATATTTGATTCTGTACATCAACCAAAACACAACAAATATCCAGAAATTTCTAAAAATATCAGACCCTAAATAGAGCAAAGATTGTCAATAGCAGTACTGGTCATTTATGTTAAAACACAATAGTAATTAATTATTCATAAATTAAATAATGTCACTCTTAATGTGTAGAATGAATATTTTAATCATGTGCAACACTTTATTTCTGTAAACATTGGAAGATTATTGTGCTGTAGTAGATGTTAATCCTTAACCACTGTTTGTCTATTTCTTCTGCCTAACATAACATCAAATTTCCCCAGATATTTCTCCCAGAAGGGCATTAGCTGGAATTTTTACAGTCCAGATTCCAGAGCAGAAATGTATGCAAAGGACTTTCTGAGAGTTTCAGAAATATCCATGAAACCTATTCCAGACATATTTCTAGCATTCAAATCAATTGAATGTTAGAATCATCTACAGCTACAAACTCAATATAAGTGGCAAGGAGGGAAAAAAATTACTACGCCTGACCCCACACAGATTAGAAATATATTTCAAAAGTAATTAACTCTTAAAAAGGGCACAGAAGTCATGGGATCCACTCAGACATAGACAACCTCCCACCTACACTTAATGAGCCATTTTAAACACTCCAGCTGCACTTGTTCAGCTCCTGACATTAACTGTTTATAATTTCTGCCTGTCCTTAACCCCATCACTTTTTAGCTATGGATAACATGCTTATTATCTTGAATACCTAGATGTATCACCGCAGCCTCACAGCTCCAGCGACCCGGGTTCAATTCTGGGTACTGCCTGTGCAGAGTTTGCAAGTTCTCCCTGTGACCGCGTGGGTTTTCGCCGGGCGCTCCGGTTTCCTCCCACAGCCAAAGACTTGCAGGTTGATAGGTAAATTGGCCATTATAAATTGCCCCAAGTATAGGTAGGTAGTAGGGGAATTGAGGGAAGGTGGGGATGTGGTAGGAATATGGGATTAATGTAGGATTAATATAAATGGGTGGTTGATGGTCAGCACAGACTCGGTGGGCCGAAGGACCTGTTTCAGTGCTGTATCTCTAAATAAATAAATAAAATATCCATGTCGACATTTGAAAGGAAAGGCTTTATCCTTATCACCTCACCCACAGATATAACAGGCATGTTTACCACAGGATAAATCTGAGGATTTTTTACTAGCTATGTCAAGTCACACATACTCAAATATATATTCATTCATTCTGACAATAACTCTGTCAGGCCAATTTTAACTCAAGACAGGAGTTGAGCAGGCAAAGGCTGAGGCAAACAGCAAACCATCAAAACCTTCGTAGCACAAGGACTGGGAGATTTTAATTATCAGGTCTCATCTCCATAGGCCCCATCAGAATCCCACCTGAACCTGGTGGGAAGCAGCAGCTGGTCAACAGGCAGGAGCAGGATATCGGGCAGCAGGAGACCACCACCTGGGCTCCAAAGGAACACTCCTCAGCATGCAGGTAAGTGGTTGGGAGAGGGCTCGGGATGAGGCCTCATGGTTGAGGAAGTGGGAGCGAAGCCTGGGTTGGGGGGGCCTTGTAGACTACACACAGACCAAATTCTTCTGTAGTCAGTAAATGATAAATGCTCTGAGCATGGCTGAATTCTTCTACTTTCGCCTCTTACAAATTAATGATTCACTAAAAACAGTGCAAGGAGTTAATTTCTTGTTTAAAGAAGAAAATGATGCTGCAATATAGGTAATAATGAGGGTAGAAGCTATCTAACTTGTGGCTGCCTCTTTTAATTCATCAACCATATGGTGTTTTAGCTGTTCCATAAATGGAATCTATAAAAGATACAAATTCTTATCAATACTAGGTAAGATGATAACACCAATGCTTGTATTGTCAAAAATAATAACAATATTTAGGAAATACAACAGTTCTGAATGTTGAATCGCTTGTTAAAAGCCCATAAACTATCCAAATAAAAAGGATGATTATCAAAAATTGTTATGGTTGACAGATCATTTATATAAAATAATACAAGGAAACTGGAAGCTCTATGACAATTTTACTACCTTTTTGAATGAAAAAGATATGACTTAAACTAAACTGTGATGTTCCTCTATTAAAGTGTCCATAATATCAAAAGCTTTTAGATTAAAATTGTAGAAATTTAATTTGTTTCCAAAAGCAGTTCCAGTTAATAGTAGGTGTATCTCTGGCAGTTAGAAAACTTAGAACGTAAAGCCATTCAATTAAAGCCAAGCCACACTCAAAGAATTTAGAGATCTAAACATGTTAACCACCTAATTCAACCATTACACACAGATCATGCCACTGGCACCTATTCAAGTGATAGAGAAAAGTAAATAAGGAGAAACAGATGAACTAATATCACAGGTCTGCTTTCAGGAATACAGGAAGGAAGCTTCTTATTGAAATAATCAAAGCCAGGAAGAACCCTAAGCCCTCAACATCACAAAAATTGCTAATGAGCATTGCGAGTAAAATAAATGCAAGGAGATAAATTGGCTCTCATTGGGGACTTATTTTTCATCCCGCACTTATCTATGCCTGAATTTGTGCCACAATCAGATTGGTAAAGGTGGCTTTCTTTACACTGGCCTCTTGCATATGCAAATCGGGGGCCTAACAGTCACTTGTGGGCTCCTACCAGAAATTTGTTTGCCCAGAGCAAAGCACATACTCGGCCTGTTCATCTCAAGATTACAGGTTCCAAAAAAGGCCTAACTAGTGGTCCTTAAAGGGACTGCTGAAAGCTGTAACAAAAATATACTTTATTATACTTGCATTTATGAGCAGGAGCAGCATGAGCGTTTCCTCGCAACTCCACAGCTCCATTGCAAACCCCTGCCAGTTAGTGCCAGCTCCCCTCCCATTCCCCTCCCCCACCAGGACTTATCTAGGAGTCTCTGCCAGTGCGACAGATGCCTCAGGTTAGGCATCTCCTGAAAACAGACCTGTGATACCAGCTCATCTGTTTCTCCTTATTTACTTTTCTCTATCACTTGAATAGGTCCCAGTAGCATGATCTGTGTGTAATGGTTGAATTAGGTGGTTAACATGTTTAGATCACTAAATTCTTTGAGTGTGGCTTGGCTTTAAATTAAATGAGGTTCAAGGCACAATTTCAGATGAGTCTCAAGTCTCCACCTTCTTACGCGCAATCGATTTCACACTGACTGGTCTTTACCAGAAAACAGGCCAAGGCTAATTTCTACCACATACTGTCCCAAGAGATGGGAAAGGTGGTATAAAATCTTCAGAGATGGAAAGAAAATAAGGGCGAGCTGAGCACAAAGGACAGATAAAGCTACAAGAGCAGATCCCAGGAGCAGGACTTTCCCTTTGCAGTTGGGACCCCAAATGTCAGTAAATTTTCCAGGTCCTGAGGGAGCAGTAGTTACAGGCTGCGATTTTCCCCGATTTAGCCCTAATTGGCTGGAGGGCAGGTTTGACGGCCAATTACTGACAGTGGGCACAGGATGGAGGTGGAACTCTGAAAGTATTGGACTGATTTAAAGGCATGATGGCAGCCCAACAGGGTTTACGGAAGCAGCCCCTGAGGTGATGCTGGAGGACGTACGTGAAAGGTGAGGGGTCTTGTTCCGGAGGGTGGCAGGAGAAGGCCACCCAGCCAAACTAAGCAGGCATGGCTGGAGGTGGTAGAACATGTCAGCAGCCACAGTGTTGTCCAGAGGACCTGGGTGCCGTGACACAAAAGGTTTAATGACCTTCTTCATTCCAGCAAGGGGAGTGCAATGCGACACCCAGGTGATAGGTCGGCAGTCACTAGCAACCACACCAACTGAGCAGCCTGAGGGTTCATGGTGCTCCAGGATATGGAAGAAATGTGTGCCCAGGGTAATTACTGATCCATCAGCTATACCCAGAGCCCTAGCGCTGTTGAGGATCTGGCAGCACTAAAACATGTAGCTTATTAAAATGAGCAGCTGACATTGGTGAAAGAGGCCAGTAGTGCCTTATCTTTCTTTGGTCCTTGCAGGAGAAAAGGATGCACAATGCAAGGGAGAGGGTGCGCGCAGAAGGAGGAGTGTCCCAGCTCGCCAACCTCATCACTATACAGGAGGCAGCAATGGATGTCAATAGGGTGGAGCCACATGAAGTGGGCAACAGAGAAATGGGAATATCTGGAGGAGTGAATGAAAAGATATTGAAATCTGTAGATGAAGGGGATGGAGTGCACTCCTCCCTGTGTGACAGCATGCCAAAACCTCAGATGCATTGAGAAGCCTCAGCTCTGCAGAGGCATCTGCTGTCACAGGCGAGATCTCATGATCTCCTTCCATTGGTCCCACAGGGCCAGTTGTGGAGGTGGAGCATGACAGTGCAGCTGCAGCATCACAGGGGGCCTCAAACGAGACAGAACCAACAGAGCCAGCACTGTCACATCATTCAAAGACAGCAGATACATTCACATTGGTGGGTACTTGAATGCAATTAGAAAGGGTGGCACTGGGTGAAGAGCACGTCATGTGAGTGAGCAGGAGAAGGTGACAGAGGCAGCTGTGGACAGTCACCCTCGGGGGATGGAGGACAGGCATAGCCGTGTTCAGCCGGGCACAGATGCAAAGCCTTGGGAGTCACAAGCAAAGTGGCTCTACTTTGACTAGCAGCGTGAGACACATGCCCATATGTTGGACTTTCCTGAGGCAGTGCAGAGTCATGGGCTCAGAATGGAGAAGTCCATTCAACTCATCTGCATCGCCGTGGCTCAGGGTTTTGAACACATGAGCTCCTCCAATGAGAGAGTGGCCAACCTAATGGAGAGCCCTATGCGGCAGCACTCGGAGTGGATGCAGAAATAGCATACTGACATGCACAGAATGTGTGTTACATCTGTAGCATTGAGCAGTCAGTGGCAATGATGGCACAAAGATGTATGGAGTGGATGCCAGTAGCGCCCCAACTGGTGATCCACTCCAGTGATCCACAGCACCATCCAAGGACTGAGGCAGTCAACAAAGAAGATAAGGGTGCCACCCCTCATGTGGTGCCATCGTCGTCATCAGCCTCCTCAGTCCCTCTGACTCAGGGACAATCTATGCAGCAGGGCCCTGTGACAAAGGCTGCCCCTGCATTGACGCCGGTGCAGCAGAGTCTGGAGGTGCCCCCAAGAAACAGCTGAAGGCACTGGATACAGCAAAGACCCAAGAGCCCTGACAACATCGTGGCTAGAATACTGAAGACCTGTACTCCAGAACTGACTGCGCCAAGCTGTTCCAGTGCAACTACAACACTGGAATCTATCCAACAATGTGGAAAGTTGCCCAGGTAGGTCCTATTCCCAAAAAGGAGGAGAAATCCAACCCAGCCAATTACAGCACCATCAGTCTATTCTCAATCATCAGCAAAGTGATAAAAATGTCATCGACAGTTCTATCCAGCAGCACTTACTCAGCAACAACCTGCTCACCAACGCTCAATTTGGGTGCCATTAGAGACACTTGACTCCCGAACTCTTCACAGCCTTGTTCCATCCATGGACGAAAGAGCTGAACATCAGTAGCAAGGTAAGAGTGACTGCCCTTGACATCAAGTGTGGCATCAAGGAGCCCTAGCAAAATTTGTCAATGGGAGTCAAGGGGAAACTTTCCACTGGTTGGAGTCATGTCTAGTACAAAGGAAGATGATTGTGGTTATTGGAGGCCAATCATCTCAGTCCCAGGACAACACTGCAGGAGGTCCTCAGGGTAGTGTCCTAGACGCAACTATATTCAGCTGTTTCATCAATGACCTTCTCTCTACCATAAGGTCAGAAGTTGGGATGTTTGCTGATGATTGTACAGTGTTCAATTCGATTTGCAACTCCTCAGATACAGAAGCATTCAGTGCCAGGGATAGGCACCAGCATGTTGCACCACGGACACTTGACAAAATGATTGACTCAGCCACAGACAGGGATGCAATAAATCTGTATATGAAGTGTATAGCTAATCTAATGCCATCAAAACACACTCCAATTTAAAACACATTTCTCCCTATTTAGTGAGATACCTGGCATTGTTTTTGTTTGCACAAGTAGTCAATGTCTGCCCACAAACTTGATGTAGCAATGCAAAGAATTCAGATAGATATCCATCTGTCAAGAGTGATCGTGATCCCTCTCTCTCCCCCTTTCTGTGCCCATCCCCATCTCCCCCTCTCTGTGTCCACCCCCTCTCCTCTCTCTGTGTCCATCGTCCTCTCCCCCACTCTCTGTCCATCCCCCTCTCTGCCCTGTGTGTCCATCCCCCTTTCTCTCCCGTGTGTCCATCCCCCTCTCCCCCACTCTGTCCATCCCCCTCTCCCCCACTCTTTGTCAATCCCCCTCTGTATCCATTCCCCTCTCCCCCTTCTCTGCCCATCCCCCCTCCCCTCTGTGTCCATCACCCACTCCCCCCCTCTGTGTCCGTCTCCCTCTCCCGTCCATCTCCCTCTCCCCCCTCTGTGTGTCCATCCCCCTCTCCCCCCTCTGTCCATCCTCCTCTCTCCCCACACCTGTGTCCTTCACCCATTCACCCCCACCATGTCCATCCCCTCTCCCATCCCCACCTCCCACCCGCTCCCTGGGCCTGTGCCTGCTGAAAGGGCTGCCTGACTCTCAGCCTGCTCCCTTCGTGCCATGTCTCTGGTTGTGTGCTGGCCCACTTACTGCTCTCCCCTCAGCTTCTCTTTCCCTTTCCCCCCACAACAGCCATTCCTGCTCACTCTCTGAATGGCACGCAAACAGCATAGGGGGCCAATCCCAGTGCGCCTGGGCCGCCAACTGCCAATCAGCACTCACCCAACCCAGAAAGCCCGCTGTCAGACACAGACACTGAGCCATCACAGACGGGCAGCTGCCACCCGTCAGATGCAGCTCCCGCCTCTGCCTGACATACGCTTTCATAGGAGAGCCATCAATCAAAGCCGAGCCACGAGCAGCCCACTGTCAGTCACGGAGGATTGGTGGTCCAGATGGAAACCACAGACCTCAAAATTTTTTACCACAGACACTGATGTCTGTGTATAGATACATGGCTGACCCCTGTTCCATGCCCGCATACAGCAAGACCTGGGCAACATTCAGGCTTGGGCTGCTAAGCGGCAAGTAACATGCATGCCACACAAGTGCCAGGCAATGACCATTTCCAACAAGAGAGAATTTAACCATCTCCCCTTTACCTTCAATGGCATTACCATCTCTGAACCTCCCACCATCAACATCCTGGGAGTTACCATTGACCAGAAACTTAACTGGACCAGCCATATAAATACTGTGGCTACAAGAACTGGTCAGAGGCTGGGAATTCTGCAGTGGGTAACTCACCTCCTGACTCCCTAAAGCCTGTCCACCATCTACAAGGCACAAGTCAGGAATGTCATAGAGTCATACAGCACTGAAACAGGCCCTTCGGCCCAACGAGTCCACACTGACCAGCAGCCACCCATTTATACTAATCCTACATTAATCCCGCTTTTCCTCAATTTTCCTACCACCTACCTACACTAGGAGCAATTTTTACAATGGCCAATTTACCTATCAACCTGCAAGTCTTTGGTATATAGGAGGAAACCTGAGCACCCGGTGGAAACCCACGCAGTCACAGGGAGAACTTGCAAACTCCACACAGGCAGTACCCAGAACCAAATCCAGGTCTCTGGAGCTGTGAGACTGCGGTGCTAACCATTGCACCACTGTGCTGAGCGCGATGGAATACTCTCCACTTGCCTGGATGGGTGCAGCGACAACAACACTCAAGAAACTCGACACCATCCAGGACAAAGCAGCCCACTTGATCAGCACCCCATCCACCATCTTCAACATTCACTCTCTCCACCACCAACGCACAGTGGCAACAGTGTGTACCATCTACAAGATGCACTGCAGCAACTCACCAAGGCTCCTTCGACAGCACCTTCCAAACCCGCGACCTCTACCACCTAGAAGGACAAGGGCAGCAAATGCATGGGAACACCACCACCTGCAAGTGTACTGCACTGAGCACTGACTGCATTTCTGATCTGATGAGCTCCTGTGAAGCTTCAAAATCAGGTGCAGAGAGTAAAGTGCCCAAAGAATAAATCAAAAGGAGCACAGGCTCATTGGAAACTATTCAAATCAGAAACAAGGTAAATTGTTACTTTGATGATGGGAGAACAGATTGTTATCCTGCAGCTAGATGATAGCTACCTCCTGCCACCCTGTGGCAAGTTTTAGTTTTCAGTCTTCCTCCAAGTTTATCCCAGTTACTCCTGAGGATAGCGGCTGGATTTAATGATGAAGCCTCTGGTCCCGTCGTCGGAATTGGCAGTGGATGCAGTTTGCGTCGGGCTGGCAAATTAAAGCAAATGAGATGCAGGGAGCTGACCAATTATGCAGACAGTGGCAGGGGAGGAGGCAGAGATGCCAGCGTCAGCTGAAACATGGCAGGTGCTGGCACGATTTTTAAAGGGCTGCCAGACCTGCATTCAATGTTGCTGTCTATATCAATAGTATTTTCAGAGTGCTGAAAGGCTACGCAGTAATGGCAGACAGTAGATCCCGGGTGGCCCCACACTTCAGTGATGCCATTCAATGAAATCATGGCTGATCTTGTACTTTAACACCATTTTCCTGCACTATCCCCGTATCCCTTGATGTTTTTAATATCTAGAAGGCTATCAATCTCAATCTTGAACATAATCAACAACTGAGCCTCCATAGCCCTCTGGAGCAGAGATTCTCAGGTCAGCAGTAAGGCACATGTTTGCCTTGCTAGGGAGCAGGAGCGGCTGCCTCCTGCCCTGTCAGCTCGGGGCTCCTCTCAGGGCATTCCTGGTGCGGCCAGCAGTTCCTCAGCCCCTCTGCCAGTAACACCAAGGCCTCTGCTACTGCTTCTGTGCAGGAGGCCCCCAACATGCCAGGGCCCACCAGGCCTCAGACAACGAAAGGACAAATGCCAAGGTCATCCCTAACCAAGGGACAGCAAGGTCAGCTGCCTGCCTCCACTTCAGCTGACAGCTCAGGGGGAGCACCACTCAGGAATGCATGCTAAAGAATGAACAGGAGCCCCTAGAAGCACAGGATATTCAGCAGACCACCACAATACTTGAGACCCTCGCTGGGGCATACTGATGGGCTCCAACAGACCGAACTAGGCACCTGAATTTCATCTTCAGCAGACCAATGGCCCGCTCTATGGTCGCTCATGTTGTCCCGTGGCAGGCGTTGTATGTCTCCTCTGCATGTGCGTGTGGGTTCCTCACAGGCATCAGTAGCCAAGGATCCATCTCTAAAGGAGAGGGGGGAGGCCAGAAAAGTTCTGTCACCTGGGACTGCCTAAAAAAGTAAGCATTGTGGCAACTTCCTGGGAAGCGGCACAGACCTGCATTTACGGTGAACGCAGATCGGTTGTACATTGAGGCAGTGGAAGCCCTTCTTATTGATGAAGACCGCTGGCTAGTGTTCAGGAGCCTTGATGGCCACATGCATGCAGTCGATGACACTCTCCACCTGGGGGAACCCAGCAATGGCCCCGAACCTGATGGCCCTCTCAGCTTGAAAGTTGGGATCCATGTGGAAGCGCACATAGTCACCCGCCCTCCTGAAAAGGCCATTGGTGACCTCCTTGATGCACTGATGGGCCACTGACTAGGAGATCCCACAAATGTCCCACTCGATCCCTGGAATGATCCAGAGGTGTAGAAGTTCAGTGCCGGGCGACCTTCAGCGCCACTGGCATTGGATTTACACCAAGTCCCCTGGGGCATAGCTCGTCCTGCATCATAGCACATAGATCAGTGATGGCCTCCCTGCAGAGGTGGAGTCTTCACTGACACTGCATCTCTGACATCTGCAGCTAGTTTAGCCTCAACTGTTAGACCCTCTCTGGAGGATACCTCCTTCTGCCTGAGGGAGCGACCCACTGTTCGAAGGCTGCTGCTGACCCTCCTGTGGCAACACAGCTTGTTGCAAATGCCTGGACCTCCCATCTCCTCTGCTGCACCTCCTGTTAAACAGGATCCCCAAAGCCTGGATGAATGAGACCCATGATAGGTGGCCTCTCCCTAAGTACAAGGCATTCACTGCCAATGGTCCCCTCCTTCCCCCCACACCACCTCTGACAAGGTAGCACCTGCCCATTGTCCCCCTGGTATGGCATCCCGCAGTTATAGGACCTTTGCCCCCTCTCCTCAGACCATTCCCAATGCCCTCCCTTCTCCATCCTGCCTGGCAGTCAACGCTGTCTCTCCTGATGGCCTCCCTTTGCAGCTAGCAATGAGCTCCCACCTCCATGTCACCTCCCTCAACCAGGCGAGGCTGTGAAGCCCCCAGATTCCCAAATGCCATTAATAATTAGTAGGCCGCTTAAGTACCTTAATTCCCCACCCACCGCACCAACGTCTACTTTCTGCTCTCCGCCATCCAGGTTTGCCGTTATGGACAAAATTAGGATGGGATGTCACGATGTCAGACAGCCGTCCTGATTTTACTTCCCCACCTCAGTTCCCATCCCCAGGGTCCGCACAAAATTCAGCCCAGGGTTTCGCTCTTATGAAAAATCTATCCATGATGTTTTTGTATTCTTTGTTACAATTTAAAAGTCATTTCTCCCCAGGAAGATTTTTTTGCCTTTGACAATGTTGCTTATTAGGCAATCCACAGAGAAAATGGGGTACCATTCTTAATCTGTCTATTTAAAGCCCACAAGATCCCAGACTGACAGGGACCTTCTAAGTTGACTCCCATCTTCAAAAATGCTCCTGCCTGTCTTTGATGCTGCTCCAGTTTCATAAGTACTGTCACTATAGTGTGTGCTATCCTTGGAGCCCACAGTCACCTCCTAACCTGCTGTGGTTTTAGTGTCAAGAGTGCCCGTGCACTCTTGAAGGGAGGATCTCTTCTCTCAACTGTCAGGGGAAATCCTACACCCTGTCTCTTGTGTTCTTGCTGAGGGTCTAGCTACTGTGTGCAATAGTTGTTCAACGCGGGCCTTCCACCATCTGTAGTGAATACCCTTTTTACTTGTTGCAAGTCTTCCACAATAGAATTTATTTCTGTAAATGGAGTAAGGTTCCTAGGTTTGAGTCTTTCTTTCATTTGGAATACCATGAACAATTGCTTGACCTTGCACTGACACCTAGGGCTAAATTTTACCAGCCCTTTGGGGATGAGCGGGGAGGTGGCAAAATGATGTGGGAAGGCATCATGTGACATGCCCGATGCTTTCCCGCTGCCATGCAATTTTGCCAGCTGCAGGAAAGCTGGCAGCCGACATGTCTGCCTGGAGCCCAATTGAGCCACGGAAGTGGCCATTTAAGGGCCTCTACCCAAGTCACTGGCATTTTACCAGCAGCTTGGGGGGAGGGGGGTCCCTCAGCCCCACACGTGGAGACTGCCCAGTGAAACCTAGCAGCCCCACCCACCCCCAAGACGGCTCTGGGGTGAGGCCCTCCTTTTTGGGCCCACTGTGGCCCAGAGGGGATCTCCTGGTGGCAACGGCAGTACCTGCCCTCAGCAACCCACCCCCCACCCCTCACTGGTGCCTATCTAACTGACCCAGTGCCCCCACAGTCATCGATGCACCCTCATCCTCCAGGTGCAGCCCCAACGATGGCCTCCGCTATCAGTGGCGCTGCTGAGGCTAATGAGCTGCCAGCCCTCAGATTGGCCAGCAGTTATTGGGGGTGGGCCTCCATCCTTATTAGGGACGGCAGCCCTGGCAGAAGCCTCTTGATTGGCTGCCGCCGGCAAAATGCAGACCCAAGTTCCACCACCCACCGAAGCAGGGACACCCCGGCTTTCAGCCCAGGCAACAGGACCCCCGTCATCTCCACTAAATTTAGCCCCTAGCTTCATCCATGTTCCTTCTGACTGATGTTTCAGATTTGCATGATTCTTTACAGATAAGATCAATAGAGGAGCATCCACTGATACCATGCTTTATGAAAGCAATCTGAAAGCTGAATCCTGTTAAATTGATACTAGTCCACAGCTGAGATGTGAACTTGCTACTAAATTATCTTATATTACCCTACTCCCTTCAGCATCTTTTAGGAGAAAGTGAATCACCACCACATGTATAAATATTATAGATGTTAGAGCGGATGGAATCATATGGACGGCCATGTCCTGACATCATACTGCCACTTATCACAAACATTTCATGAAGATGTTCACTAGCTTACAGTATCAAGACTTTATAAGAACATAAGAATTAGGAGCAGTAGACTATTCAGCCCCTCGAGCCTGCTTCACCATCAATAAGATCATGGCTGAACTACATCAACTCCACTTTTCTGCCCTATTTCCATATCTCTTGATCCATCCCCTAAGTGCCCAAGAATCTATCAATCTAATTCCTGAATATACTGAGCACGCACAGCCCTCTGCGATACAGAATTCCAAAGTTCACAGCCCTCTGAATGAAGAAATTTCTTCTTAATTCAGTCCTAAATGGCCAACCCCTTATCCTGAGACCTTGCCCCCTTGTTCTAAACTCTCCAGCCAGGGGAAACAGCCTCTCAACATCAAGGCTGTCTCAACTCCTGCTGTATTTGGAAGATGAGTCATTTAAAGAATGAGGAAGACCCTAAAACATAAACTGATCTTCACAAACACTAAATAGGAGGTTCTTTTTTTTCCACATATAATGCCAAAAGATGGTATGTTATAAAGTTCAAATTGATTTTCCGCAGAAATTTATTTGTATAGATCAGGGTTGTGCAACATACGACCTGTGGTCAGGATGTGGCCCACCACATATTTCTATCCGGCCCACGGATGTAAACTGTACCTGGGCCATTCCTCAACCTCGCAGGGCTCCGCGACTGGGGATGAGAAATCTCCCATTGGCTTCTTCTTGCAGACTGGCTTTTTAAAAAAACGCGTCAGTTTCACAGTTGACAGTTGCTGACATCGGGTTCAATTGTTTCCCAACTTTGGAAAGATTCAGGGTTTTTTAAAAGCCTGCTGGAAAGTTCAGAAACCGCTATTCCTGCTCCAAGCATCTGTTAGCTGTGAAACTGACTTACGACTTTAAAAAAAAACTGACCAACTATCTGCAGAGCATTCCAACTCTCCACAACTGTCAGACAGAGAGAGAGGGGGGGGGACACAGAGAAAGAGAGTGAATGAGGGGGGGGCAGAGAGAGAGAGGGAGGCGAGAGAGAGAGAGAGAGAGGGGGGGGGACAGAGAGAGAGAAAGGCGGACGGGGTGGGGGGACAGAGAGATAGAGACAGAAAGGGGAAGAGAGAGAGAGATTGGGGTCACAGAGAGTGAGAGTGGGGGGGGGGAGGGGGGAGGGGGGAGAAGAGAGAGAGAGAGAGAGAGAGAGAGAGATGCTTACATCATTTAGATACTATCTGATACAAATGCTGGTGACTGCTGTGTATTGTAGTAGTGTACACCGAGTGTTGTTTAAGGAAGTCTCAGATTCTTTGTAGGGCTAAAGAATAACTTGTTTATTATATACATATAACTATTTACACTCTCCATAAGCCTGTCTAGCCAGCACACCTCTTGTACTGCTTCTAGCTTCTTCGCAGCCTAATACTCATGTGACGTTGACACCATCACTAAAGTGGGAGGGGTTTACTCTCACTGTCTCAAACATTAACCCTTTCATGCCCTTATACTACATCTCCCCCCCACCAAGTCTTTGTCCCTATCTATTTTTGATACATATACATTCATTCATATATACTTTACATACTAGCCCATCTCCCCCCACAAGTCTCTGTCTGTCACAGATTCAGCCTATCAGGAGGCTTCATAACTGTCCCTGATTGTGTTCTTATCAGGGTCGGAAGATCAGCCGTCTTGCTTGAAAGTCTTTTTGGATGACTTGGATGGTCTTGACCAATGTTTGTAGTATCCTGTTGACTATGGGTTTCTTCATCATTATCTGGCTCGTCCAGATAAATGATTGATTGTTGCTATTGTGGAATAGGAATAATGTTTCTCCTATTTCGTCATATAGTACTCTCTGCCATGCGTACTAGATACGATCTCTGATAATTTTCATCTTTTTGGATGACAACACCTTCTCGTTCTAGGTCGCGTGTCCATATCTTCTCACCTTCCTTTAGCTGAGGTATGTTTCTGGTACAAAATCTTTTGTTGTAATTCTGAGCTTGTTGGTTCCTGTAGTACTTCTCTCTATCTTGAACTTTTTGATAGTCTTTGACATCTAGCTCCGGAAATAGCTTTTGAGGAAAAATGGGAAGTTGGATTTTTATCTTCCTCCCCAGGTAATAGTCCACAAAATAATGGAGTAGATTGATAGTTAACCAACGCAGTTGGAAGATCTTCAACAACGCCTTTAACATAGAACATAGAACAGTACAGCACAGTACAGGCCCTTCGGCCCACAATGTTGTGCCGAACCTTTATCTTACTCTAAGATCAAACTACCTACATACCCTTCATTCTACTATCATCCATGTACCTATCCAAGAGTCGCTTAAATGTCCGTAATGTATCTGCTTCTACTACCACCGCTGGCAGTGCATTCCACGCACCCACCACTCTCTGTGTAAAGAACCTACCTCTGACATCTCCCCGAAACCTTCCTCCAATCACCTTAAAATTATGCCCCCTGGTGATAGCCCTTTCCGCCCTGGGAAAAAGTCTCTGGCTATCCACTCTATCTATGCCTCTCATCATCTTGTACCCCTCTATCAAGTCACCTCTCATCCTTCTTCGCTCCAATGAGAAAAGCCCTAGCTCCCTCAATTTTTCTTCGTAGGACATGCCCTCCAGTCCATGCAGCATCCTGGTAAATCTCCTCTGCACCCTCTCTAAAGCTTCCACATCCTTCCTATAATGAGGCGACCAGAACTGAACACAATATTCCAAGTGTGGTCTAACCAGGGCTTTATAGAGCTGCAGCATAACCTCGCAGCTCTTAAACTCAATCCCCCTGTTAATGAAAGCCAACACACCATACGCCTTCTTAACATCCCTATCAACTTGGGTGGCAACTTTGAGCGATCTATGGACATGGACCCAAAGATCCCTCTGGTCCTCCACACTACCAAGAATCCTGTCTTTAAGCCTGTATTCGGCATTCAAATTTGACCTTCCAAAATGAATCACTTCACACTTTTCCAGGTTGAACTCCATCTGCCACTTCTCAGCCCAGCTCTGCATCCTGTCAATATCCCGTTGCAACCTACAACAGCCTTCCACACTATCCACAACTCCAGCAATCTTCGTGTCATCGGCAAACTTGCTAACCCAGCCTTCTACTTCCTCATCCAAGTCATTTATAAAAATCACAAAGAGCAGAGGTCCCAGAACAGATCCCTGCGGAACACCACTGGTCACCGAGCTCCATGCTGAATACTTTCCATCTACTACCACCCTGTGCCAGCCAATTTTGTATCCAGACAGCCAACTTTCCCTGAATCCCATGCCTCCTTACTTTCTGAATGAGCCTACCATGGGGAACCTTATACTACGCCTTGCTAAAATCCATATACACCACATCCACTGCTCTTCCTTCATCAATGTGTTTTGTCACATCTTCAAGGAATTCAATAAGGCTTGTGAGGCATGACCTGCCCCTCACAAAGCCATGCTGACTGTCTCTAATCAAACCATGCTTTTCCAAATAATCATAAATCCTGTCTCTCAGAATCCTCTCCAATAATTTGCCCACTACCGACGTAAGACTGACTGGTCTATAATTCCCAGGGTTATCCCTATTCCCTTTCTTGAACAAGGGAATAACATTTGCCACCCTCCAATCATCTAGTACGACTCCAGTGGACAGTGAGGACGCAAAGATCATCGCCAAAGGCGCGGCAATCTCTTCCCTCTAGAGCCCTGTCTGATCCTTGCTTCCTCAACCTTAAGTAAGCTTCCTTCTTCCTCTTGACTATCTGTTCCACATCTCTTGTCATCCAAGGTTCCTTCACCCTACCATCCCTTCCTTGCCTCATCGGGACAAACCTATCCAGCAGTCGCAGCAAGTGCTCCCTAAACAACCTCCACATTTCTGTCGTGCATTTCCCTGAGAACATCTGTTCCCAATTTATGCTCCCCAGTTCCTGCCTAATAGCATTGTAATTCCCCCTCCCCCAATTAAATATTTTCCCATCCCGTCTGCTCCTGTCCCTCTCCATGACTATAGTAAAGGTCAGGGAGTTGTGATCACTATCACCGAAATGCTCTCCCACTGAGAGATCTGCCACCTGGCCTGGTTCGTTGCCAAGCACCAAGTCCAACATAGCCTCCCCTCTAGTCGGCCTATCTACATATTGAGTTAGGAAACCTTCCTGGACACACTGGACAAAAACTGCTCCATCCAAACTATTTGCACTAAGGAGGTTCCAATCAATATTAGGGAAGTTGAAGTCACCCATGACAACAACCCTGTTACTTCTGCACTGTTCCAAAATCTGCCTCCCAATCTGTTCCTCCGTGTCTCTGTTGCTATTGGGGGGGTCTATAGAAAACTCCCAATAAAGTGACTGCTCCTTTCCTGTTTCTGACTTCCACCCATAATGACTCAGTAGACAAACCCTCCTCGACGACCTCCCTTTCTGCAGCTGTGATACTATCCCTGATTAGCAATGCCACTCCCCCACCTCTTTTACCTCCTTTATGGTTCTTACTCCTTTTTCGGCCTTGCCATTCGACTGAGGATATCGTGGTAAACTCGTGAGATGTTCAAATTCCCATTTTCTTGCAAATTGTGTATTCATTTGCAAATTGTGGTCCATTGTCTAACACAACTTCATCAGGGATACCATGCATCGCAAAGATCTCCTGCAAAGATTGGATAACAGATTGTGTTGTTGTTGAGTACAACCTTTTCACTTCAATGCATTGTGAGAAATAATCGATCACGATTATATAGGATTGTCCGTTATACATAAATAAATCCATCCCTAGCCATTCCCACAGTCTGGTTGGAAACTTTGTTGTAATCAGAGGTTCTCTCTGCTCCGTTCTATGTATTGCACATACTTGGTAGTTCAGGACCATGTTTTCTATGTCGTTGGATATTCCTGGCCACCACACTGATGACTGAGCCCATACTCTACACTTCATTATGCCCATGTGGCCCTGATGTAGACATTCCAAGATATCCGATGTGAGTGAACTCAGAATGACTAGTCTATCATTATACACCATTAAATCATCGATGATTGTGAAGTGTTTTCTGAATTCGTGGAAAATTTTCATGATCTTACCACTAGGACATTCTTGCACCCTGTGTGCAGTATTGACGTATATGAGTACATTCTTTATCCTGCTTTTGGGTGTGACAAATTTCTTGCAGTTTCTGTATACTTGCTGGCCAATGTTGTGCAGTATATTGGGAATATGACTCGAGCTCGTCCACAAAGTTCACATCCTGTTGAGTCAAATAGTCTACTGTTGTGCATCAGTGGAAGTTTGCATCTTTCCCTGAACATATACGGTCAAGTAGGTATATCGCATCAATCGTAACCGGAGCCTCTGAATTCTTGGAGGCATTTTTGCGATCTCCTTCTTATCCAGTAAGGAAACTAATGGTTTGTGGTCTGTCTCAATTATGACTTTCAATCCCATAATGTAATCAGGGAACTTCTTGCAAGTCCATGTGACTGCAAGTACTTCTTTTTCAATTACTGTATATCTGGTCTCTGACTCGGACAAAGCTCTTGATGCACAGATTGGTCTTCGACTACCATCAAGCTGTTCTTGGAAAAGGACTGCCCCTAACCCTGTGGATGAGGCATCTGCAGCGATCGTTGCTGGTAGTGTAGGGTTATAGTGTGCTAAGATGTCAGGCGAAATGAGCATTTCTTGAATCTTTCGGAATGCCTGCTCTTGATGTGAATTCCAACACCACACTTGATCTTTTTTCAAGAGTCGTCTTAATGGCTCAGTTACCTGTGCTAGATGAGGTAAAAATCTGGCTAATTGATTTCCCATTCCAATAAATCTTTGGAGCTGTTGGACAGAAGTTGGAGTTGGAAACTCATTAATGGCTCTCATCTTTTGTGGGTCTGCCATTATGCCGTTGTTACTTACTATTTGTCTCAAGAATCAAATTGATGTCTTGGAGAATTCACACTTGTCGTAAAGCATGAGCCTTCTTCCTGAGATGACTTAAAACCGCTTTTACTTTCGTCATGTTCTTCGACGGAAGCTCCCTGCACCAGGATGTCATCTATGTGAGATATCACCCCTTTGAGGCCTTGCAGAATGTTGAACATGGTCCTTTGGAAGGTGCGGATGTTATACCAAATGGTAAATGATTGAAGCTAAATCTTTCAAATGGTGTGATAAATGTTGTGAGTAATCTTGACTTCTCGTCCAAAGGAACCTGCCAAAAGCCACTATTCACATAAAGTTTAGTAAACATTATGCTTTTGGATAGCTCTGCTACCAACGACATAGGATGAATTTCCCTTTTCACTGCTTTATTAAGATGCACTAATTCCACACAGATACGAAGGGTACCATTTGGTTTCGGAACTGGAACAGTAGGTGCACAACCTGTTGGTTTCATGACAGGAGAAAATGACTTCCATTCTGGTCATCTCCTCCAGCTGATTTTGTACTTGGTTCATCAATGGCTGTGGCATCTTTCTGGGTGTAAAGATACATACCAATCTGGCATCTCCTTATAGCGTAATTCTATATTCTGTGTTCAGCCTTCCTAGACCCAAAAACAGTTTGGGATAGTCTGCTTGTAAGCGACTGTTTAACTTTGGCTATTTGACTTCATCCACCTTTGAGCAGATGTGGTTCTAAGCATACTTTTCTGCTTAACAGGGAAAATTCTTGGTTTTTCAAAACGTATAGGGTTTCCAAAATCTGTCTCCCTTTATATTGGAGAGTTGCTTGAAGCTTACCCTTCACCTTCAGTTGGATCCCTCCTGAACCATACAACTGTGTGTCTGCTGGTTGGTTGTAAGCAATGTCTCATCAACCATGACACCTGGTCTGACAGAACTGTGACACTTTCACCTGTGTCCAATTTGAAATTACATATGTCAAGTGTGCAGTCCAAAATCCTTGATTGGGGTCATTAATTTCCCCTAGGGAGTCTCCAGGTTTATCTTCCACTGGAAGTTGTTCCACCTCGTTCACTGCTCTACGTGTGAAGGCTTTTTGTTTTGTAAATTTGAGAGAAGAGGTCTTGCTCTGGCACATCTTTCCAAAGTGGCCTGTCTTTGCAATTAAAGCATTCTGCTTTATTAACAGGATACTGATCATATCTGAGAGTCTTTCTAGCTCCACAGCGCTGGCACAGTTTAATGGTGTCTTGCACCCTCTTACCTATGTGTATCTTCTTATCCGGAGATAGCTTTTCCATCCTGGGCTTCAGGAACTGAACCATCATCAGATTTTTTCTGATCCAAGGCCTCTCTTCAGGCTGCAGAATAGCACCATTTTGTCTTCGGACTTCTGCCTATCATGCAATCTGAATCACTTTCTCGAGCGTGAGGTCATCTTTGGACTGCAAAAGGTCTGACAAGGACTCGGCAGCTATTCCCATTATTATCCGGTCCCTGGTCAGTTCAGACTTCAGTTCTCCGTACTCGTAGCCCTCAGCCAATCTGTACAAATCATTAATAAAAGCATCCATGGATTTGCCTATCTTCTGGACTCTCTTCTTAAATTTTGCTCTTTCCAGGATCTTATTACGTCCCAAATGAAAATATTTGTCGAATGCTTGTAACACAATTTGTCTGAAGCTTCATTTATGCCTTGCCTTATGATCACGTCATCAGCAATGGCACCCACAGAGTATAAAAGAGTATTAACTTGCTCAGCCTCTGATTTAGCGTGTAGCTGAGAAGCTATTTTAAATCTTAGAAATCTTTTTCTCTACATAGACCAGTTCTGTATCTGATTGGGTCCTTCCTTATTCTGGAAGCTTTCAGGCATCATGTGTTTCAAATCCATTCTTTGCTGGACTTTTTTAGGGTGTTCCCCTTTCTTTAAGAATTTCTTTTTTTAGGCTTGCTTTCTTTAATGGAGGTGCCCTGCTCTTTTCGGTAATTCCCATGCTTTTTGGGGATTTCCCACTCTTTTCCCTTGCGAACAGCCTAAGAAAAGGATTTTTTTTTTTCTCTGTGCACAGTATGCCGTTAGAAAATTACTTCACCCTTTGCAAAGGGTTGCTTACCTGATCCCCAACTGTCGGTACCATGACTTGCCCGATTGCTGGATTCTTCTCTCAGGCCACCACGCTTCTGTGATGCAGCCTGTATGTCTGCACTGACTCACTAACTGTCTGTTGTCCTTTGGCTACGTAGCAGCTCTGGAGCGCTTCAAAGCCTCTTCTACAGGTAAGCAGTTTTCTTCAGTCTTCTGACTCTACTGTACTGGACAAATATTGTTCTTTATATTTTTCATTGTTTACCACTGCCGTTATGTTGTGTATTGTAGTAGTGTAGATTGAGTGTTGTTTAAAGAAGTCTTGGGTTCTTTGTAGGGCTAAAGACCAGCTCATTTATTATACACATATAACTATTCACACTCTCCACAAGCCTGTCTAGCCAGCACACCTCTTCTGCTGCTTCTAACTTCTTCTCAGCCTACTACTCATGTGACTATTACATCATCACTACAATGGGAGGGGTGTACTCTCACTGTCTCAAACATTAACCTTTACATGCCCTTATACTACAGTGACTTTCAGAGCAAATGTTATAAAAGAAGCTGCTAACATGTTTCCACTTTGTGATACTATCAAGTGTTGCAAATAATAAGTTATGCCTTACTGCTATATGTACAACTCTTCTTGTGTGAACAAGGTCAAGCATAGGGGGACATTAAAGAGATCACAATTGCAGCTGCCTTTCCTGGGTTGACAGTTTCTTAGCTCCTGCCTGGTACACTGGGTAACAGTACTTCTTCCAAATACTGTTATGTATTCACTTTTTTTGGGGAGACAAAACATTCAGAAGTTAATGAGTTTAATGACAGATTTAGATGACTGTTATTCAGGCAAATGGTGACAGTTCCGAAGACGGGTCACTGACCCGAAACGTTAACTCTGCTTCTCTTTCCACAGATGCTGCCAGACCTGCTGAGTGACTCCAGCATTTCTTGTTTTTGTGACATGAAAGAAGACAGATTGCAACTGGAAAAACAACCAAGAACATAGCTTTGACCGCTGGAGTAAGGAGATGTTTAATCCTCTGAGAAAAATGTTTGACCTGAGCAGAATAATAATATTAAAAGGTAAACTGCTCCTGGGACCCACTGGGAAAGCATCTGCTGCACAATGTTGAAAAAAATCACAATCTGCTCACATTTACCAATCAAAGGATATGTCTCCCATGGAGAACTATTCAACCTGATAAGCAATGACTTATTGAAATTGAATTAGCTTTACTGAGTTATCTCATCTCCTTTTCAGAATAAATATGGTTAGGAACAGAAAAGCATAACCACTATGTAACAAGCATTCTTGAATTAGATAGGTCCACAAGGCAATGAACAAAACATGAAGAATTGCATACATGCACTTCCTTAAGTAATCAAAATATCATATCCACACCATTTATTTTTTAAAAGGAAAATTTACTTATTAATGTTATCAATATTCATATATTATATGAGAAATTCATCCACAGGAATCCAACATCCTTTATCTAGGGACCAAGGTTTATAGAAGGAAATGAAAATACTGATATATAGGTTCACATTCAAATTCAGACAACTAATATTTAATGAAAGAGTCAGCGTGTCTCCAAGTAACTACATTGTCAATGGTCTCCAATGTAACATATTTGGAGTGATTTTGAAGAGACTTTTGAAGCTAAGGTGTTGGAGAATTGAATTCAGAATTCAGCAGCATAAAGGATGAAGGCTCTGCCACTGACGGTGGAGTGGAAGAAGCAAATATACAGAGACAACCAGAATCAGAACAGTGGAAGTTATGAGCTGGCATGCAAGTCAGAGAGAATAACAACTTGCATTTATATAGCACCTTTAACATAGCAAAATGTGCAGCAATGTTAACAAAATTTGACACTGAGCCATATGAGATATCAGGGAAGATGTCTAAAAGCTGGGCCAAAGAGGTAGGTTTTAAGGACTGTCTTAATGGAGAAAAGAGCGGCAGAGAAGCAATGAGGTTTGGACAGGGAATTCCAGACCTTATGGCCTCAGAAGCTGAAGGTACGTCCACCAATGATATAGCAATTAAAATCAGGGAATTGGGTGATCGCAGATATTCCAGAGGGTTGTAGGATGGGGGAGGTCACAGAAATAGGGAGAGGTGAGGTTATGGAGGGATTTTATTCAAAGATGGGAATTTTAAAATCAAGGCGTTGCTTAACTAGGAACTCACGTAGGTCAGCAAACACACGGGTGATCTGCAAATGGGACTTAGTGTGAGTTAGGACTTGAGCAGCAAATTTGGATGACTTCAAGTTTGTGGAAAGTGGAAGATGGGAAGCTAGTCAGGAGTGTGTTGGAATTTTCAAGTCTAGAGGTAACAAAGGCATGGACAAGGGTTTTAGCAGCAGATGAGCTGAGGTGCTGGAGAGTCAGGCGATGATCTGAAAGTGGAAATCAGCGGTCTTCGTGATGGCATAGATATGTGGTTGGAAGCTAATCTCAAGGTCAAATACAACACTAAGATTGCAAACAGTCTGGTTCAGCCTCAAACAGTTGCCAGGGAGAGAGATGGGAGAGTTTGTGGCAGGGTCTGAAGGCAATGGGTTCAATTTTCCCAATATTTAGTTGGAGGAAATTTCTGCTCATCCAGTAATACAATTAAAGGATTAAGTACATCAGGAGAATACTTTTTTAATTCCTAGCCAGGATCCATCACAACAATGGAAGGGCAGTATAATCATTGGTATCCAGCTCACTGAGATTATTTTGATATGGCTCAAGCAAGCTGGCGTGGATTTTCAGATTTGGTCTCCAATCAGCTGTGTAAAGTTAGTGAACACTCGACTGTTGGTGTGCACATCCACCTATATTTAAAGGATTCTGGAGTTAGTTTAACGAGTATTAATAGTTCAGCTTCTCATAGTATATGTGTTTTTATTCAAAAGGTTGACTATTTGTAGGTAGGAAATCACATGCAGCAGTTTAAGGGGAAGTCTATTTCTGTCGGTGTACTAGGAAGAGGAAGGACATGGAAAGCTTCATTATATCTGCTTCTAGTCAGGCTACTTGCAGCCCAACCACCTCACCCAAATCTTCAATGGCACCATCATTATTGTCTCCACCAACAACATCCTGGGGGGGTTACAACTGACCGGAAATTTAGCTGAACCAGCTATATCAGCACTGTGCCCACAAGAAAAGGGCAGAGGCTGGGTACTCTGCAATAAGTGGTACACCTGCTGACCCCCTCAAAGCTTCATCACCATCTACACCATCAAGAGTGTGATGGAATAATCACCACTTGTCTAGATGGATGCTTCTGCAATAAGACTCTAGAACACCATTCAGGACACAACAGTCTGCCTGATGTGTCCCTGCCACTGAAGTTAATATGTAACCCCTCCACCAAGAATGCACTGGGGCTGTAGTATGCACTATCTAAAGAATGGGCTTCTGCAACTTACCAAGCTTATTTTGACAGAACCTACCATCCCTATGACCTCAACCATGACAAACAAGAGTAACAAGTTCATGGAAACACCATCACCTCCAAATTCCTTTCCCAGTCACACCATCAAGTTATACCACAAATTATATCAACCACCACCAACACCCCAAAGTCAAAATTCTATTCGTCCATATTTAACACCATTGTAGAAGCACAATCACTAAAATGACTGTAGTTTCATGAGAAGGTCCACTTCCAAGTCAATTAGAGATGGGAAAAAAGTGCAGCCTTCCCAGAATCGCCCACATTCCCTGTAGAAATAAAAGAACACATTTTTTAGTTTGGAGAATGGAAATTTTTTTGAAGCAAGTGCAGAGAGGAAGGATGTCATCTTTGGGATTGATGGAGAACAAGTACCCAGACAGAGTGCATGAGAGGAGGTAGTCACCTATGTAAATAACTGTGCAGCATTCAGAGGAGCTGCTCACCGTGCCACAAAAATGTAATACATCACCAGTTCAAGCAAAATAATTCATCATAACTTTACTTTAATGACAAATAAAGGGCCTCATGCATAGCCAGTGCAAATCACCAGTCTATGCTGCCTGTGTGAAAGGGCCGACCCAGCAGTTTGTGGGCTTCTGAAAATTACCCTCTCAAGTTACCTCCTCCGACACTGTTTTGCAGTATTTTGAATGTTTATCATTAATGCCCATGAACCAGCACTTCAAAGCAGTAGCTTTCCCCTGTAAGTGTTCCTTCACTCACATACATGAATGCTTTTCCCTGAAACAAATCCTTCCATGTAATGTAGCTGAATTATACATGTACATGTGATCCTGCCAGCTGTTAGCTAGATAAGAACAAAGAACAAAGAACAAAGATAATTACAGCACAGGAACAGGCCCTTCGGCCCTCCAAGCCTGCGCCGATCCAGATCCTCTCTCTAAACATGTCGCCTATTTTCTAAGGTTCTGTATCTCTTTTCTTCCTGCCCATTCATGTATCTGTCTCGATACATCTTAAAAGACTCCATCGTGCCCGCATCTACCACCTCCACTGGCAATGCGTTCCAGGTGCCCACCACCCTCTGCGTAAAGAACTTTCCACGCATATCCCCCCTAAACTTTTCCCCTTTCACTTTGAACTCGTGTCCTCTAGTAATTGAAACCCCCACTCTGGGAAAAAGCCTCTTGCTATCCACCCTGTCTATACCTCTCATGATTTTGTACACCTCAATCAGGTCCCCCCTCAACCTCCGTCTTTCTAATGAAAATAATCCTAATCTGCTCAACCTCTCTTCATAGCTAGCGCCCTCCATACCAGGCAACATCCTGGTGAACCTCCTCTGCACCCTCTCCAAAGCATCCACATCCTTTTGATAATGTGGCGACCAGAACTGTACGCAGTATTCCAAATGTGGCCGAACCAAAGTCCTATACAACTGTAACATGACCTGCCAACTCTTGTACTCAATGCCCCGTCCGATGAAGGAAAGCATGCCGTATGCCTTCTTGACCACTCTATTTACCTGCGTTGCCACCTTCAGGGAACAGTGGACCTGAACACCCAAATCTCTCTGGACATCAATTTTCCCCAGGACTTTTCCATTTACTGTATAGTTCACTCTTGAATTGGATCTTCCAAAATGCATCACCTCGCATTTGCCCTGATTGAACTCCATCTGCCATTTCTCTGCCCAACTCTCCAATCTATCTATATTCTGCTGTATTCTCTGACAGTCCCCTTCACTATCTGCTACTCCACCAATCTTAGTGTCGTCTGCAAATTTGCTAATCAGTCCACCTATACTTTCCTCCAAATCATTAATGTATATCACAAACAACAGTGGTCCCAGCACGGATCCCTGTGGAACACCACTGGTCACACGTCTCCATTTTGAGAAACTCCCTTCTACTGCTACTCTCTGTCTCCTGTTGCCCAGCCAGTTCTTTATCCATCTAGCTAGTACACCTTGGACCCCAAGCGCCTTCACTTTCTCCATCAGCCTGCCATGGGGAACAATCCTTGACAAGTTGTTGCCCATTTTACTCTCTTTGTAGGAGAAGACAGCACACGACATGGGAGAGACTGCAGATGGGATGAGGCCCCAAAACCTACATCCTTTTAACCTTTTGGGACAAAATGTTATTAAGGAGAAAGGGGACTGGTGAAGTAGGTGATCTGGCCCTATCTTAGTATAGCCTGGTAAGATAATATCCAACACTGCCACCCACCACCTCGCCCCACCCTAGAAAAAAAATCCTGCCACCACTGATTGTAGGTATCTTAAGCTTTGGATAAATGCTTGAAGCACACTTCTACCATAATTAAGCTGTTCTCAATGAGAAACTCAATAGTGCTGATATTAAGTAACCCAAGGGGAGTTACACTTCATCCTAAGCAATAGTGCTAATTAGTGTTGACTCTTCTGCCTCAAATAAGAAGCTGATCCTTCAGTACCAGAGGAAATTTTAGCTTTATTTAGATATCTAATTGTTGCATATTTTATCCTTTTTGCCTCTACTTTGATGCACTTCGTTCCCCTTAGATTCTCTGCTGCCTGCAAATTCGTCATTTTTATCCTTGCAGGAGTGACTTGCAACAGTTGTGGGGTCAGAGGCTTAAGTGAGAATGAACAGAACATGAGAGAAGGGACAGCCAGGAGCACGGCATTGTGAATAGGGAATGCCTCTCAATGTGACTTCGTTGATTCTTATGTAAACCCTGTTTCCACAGTGGGAGAAGAATATTTTTTCTAATGAAATGGCATAATCCTTGAAAGACATCTAGGAACGGATCTCATAACTTAGCAAAATGTTTCTCAGGTACTTTAATTCCCAGCACAGCACTCAGATAAGCAGTGCTACATCTGTTCATGCCAAACATTGGACTAGAGTACAATTTACATGTGCCATTGTTCGTCAAGCTTAATCATGTATGTATTTTGGGGGAAGATAAGAGAAAGCCAAAACAATTCTGAACAATGTGGTCTCAATGGGGTGAAATTTCACTTTGGCAGGGATACAAAATGGGCAGTGGCAAATCAGCTAGCAAATCAATGGAAAGGAAAATTGAGTAAACAATTCACTATCACCCATTTCGCAAACAAGCCCCCATCCCACCAAGTTCAATTTCACTCCGAATGACTCTAGAATTATAAGTAGTCTAATAGCATGTTTGAAATGTTCACTTCCATTTTGTGTCTTAAATCTAAACCCTGAATAAAACCCACAGAAATTCTTAATGATCTCAACTCATATTTAAAATGTAATCAGGAAAACAGAAGAGATCAAATCCTTACTGGGAAATAAACCAAGTATAAATGAGCAGTGGGGGGTAGATCCAACATACAACATATTTATGCTGCATGTCAACAGACAGCAATAATTTTTGTTCATGAATAAAATGTATTTTTAAACTTACCGCTGGGGCTGTCTGATTTTCTATGCAATGAAATGTTTGAGGTACTGTGATCAGATGGCAATCATAAAGAGGAGTTGCTGAGGGAAGTGTAGTGTTCACATTATTCAGTAAGCATGGAATAACCCATTAAGCTTGTTCCTTCTAGTGACAATATACAATCTGCTCTGCTGTCTATCATTTAATCTGCACTTTCCCACCAAAGGTTAGTCAAACAAATCTGCAGAATATCTGTCCAAGCTTACATTCCTTAACCAAACTGCCTTTCTTGGCACATTTCTATAATTCAGGAGCTCTGCTATTCCAGAAAGCATGCAAACTTTCTGTACTAATCCTTCCAATCCTCAGTTCCTTTCTTCCCAGACACTTATCTAATGTTTTTAATTATGTTAACAAAATGTGAATTGCTTATTAGAACTGAAATGGAATAAAAATTGCTGGATTTCATTTGGAAGTGAACTGAAAAGATTTTATGGGTTGTTTCAAACTTGGCGGCTCCTGTCCTGACAGGCAGCTCGTGAGCAGAGACAGCAGGCTTGTTATTTCCCATAGCTGCAGTATATGTATGACAATTACTTGTGTTACGGCCACGTGGTAAGGGGTGTGGGTGGTTCCCACTTTCAACTCCCACCTGACCGCAGCAAGTGTTTTTTGTTATTAGGGTTTAACCCCTTTGTGTTTTATTTGTCAAATAAATAGACAGTGACAGGTTTTCTTATAGGTTTGAAACAGAAGATTAATTATTTATTGAGCAATATGCCCTATCCCGAAATTGTCGCAATAGCACTCATGCACGCATTCACTCTCACATGCACTCTTACAACAAGATAGACAGAAACGTATAGGATAAGAGGTGTACAGAGTTCAGGTTCCAAAAGTCTGTTGTTTCAGGAATAACCTGTGGGATCCTCCATGGAAGGTGAATTTTTAAAGTTGCAGGCCTGTTTGCTGGTTGCCTGGTAATCATTGAGCTGTTGCAGTCTCCTGGCGATTTACTTTGGGATGAAGATGGTGCTGATGTCTTAGGTCAATTGTCACCGGTAGAAAAGTCATTTTTACAAAGGCACTTTCTTGTCTCTGCTGTAGCTAGCTTCCACTTATCTCATCAGGGTTCAACTGTGTTAGCTGAAAATGATCCATCTCTTTCAAGATGGCTTTTTGTTGCACTGTATGACTGAGGAAAGACCAGAGTGATGTTGTTGTCTCTTGCCCTGACCAGAAAAGACTCCCCACTTTGTTCCTTAGAATCTTTTAAGGTGAATATCTTTTAAAAGACTGCGTTTGCTGACAATGCAACTACTAGGTGGCGCAGTACTAGCACATGAACAAATGCAGACTCTTCCACTGAAATGTCACTGACTGCGATGTTTTAGGCAACTGCCAGTAATAAGGATGCCACGTTCAATTTATCACAAAAAACAAATTCAACCTGAAAATCCCCTCAATGGCTGCCATCGCCACATCCATCCCACCCCCAACAGTCCCCCAATCCCTCCTGCGTGCGTCTTCTCGCCTCTCGCTCCCCGCTGCCTTCCCTTAGCCACTTGCTCCGGCTTCGTCGCTCTCCCCGCCTCCGGCCACTTGCTCCCCTTTCCCCCCCCACCCCAGACACTAGCTCCAGGCCGCACCACTTCCCTCCTCACGACCACTCGCTCCCACGTTCGAACGTTCCCCGCAGCACCACCCGAAGAAGCAGGGCGGGCCGCGAGGGGTGATGGGGGCGACATGGGAGCAAGTTGCCAAGAGGAGGGAAGCAGCGTGGCCTGGAGCAAGCGGCTGGTGGTGGGGAGGAAGCAGGGAGAGAGTGGCTAGAGAGCAGGGTGGTGGGGGAGAAAGTGAGGAGCGGGGAATGATCGGCTGAGGGGAGGGGGCGAGCAGTGGCGAGGTCTAGAGCGAGTGGCTCAGTGGGGGAAGTGGTGGCTGAGGGGGGGGGGAAACGTCCAGTGGGGGGAAAGGAGAGAGGATAGAAGGTGGGAGTGGGTGGCTGAAAGGCGGGAAGCGGGTGGGGGGGGTGATTGGCCAAGGGAAGACAGCAGCATGGCAGGGAGTAAGTGCCCAAGTGGGGGGAAGTGGTAATTGAAGCAAGGATGGTGGGAGGGAGCAGGGTACTATTTGGGTGAATGGAGATGGCTATTGAGGGGCGAGGAGGTCATGCGCACATTCATACTGGCATTCTGGCAAATATTCACACGCACTGATGATGCCTGCGATCACTCTGCGCATGCTCTGCATTGTCAGGAGTCACTTTGTTTTTACAAGGGTTGGCTTCACCCATGTGATTTCAGGTTTCGGTCCCAGCTGGGCTGTATATTGACCTTCATGATGGCCCAATTGGAGGAGATGAGGGTGGTTCACACTCCATTGTAATGGAGGTTCTTCAGAGACAGGAAGTCTGTAAAAGGTCTTATTTCATTGTGTTTGAGTATAGCTTACATCCCGGTGTGATTATCTGTCACATTTCCGTGTAGACGGGGTCTAATTGGTTTTCAGTCTTAGTAGACACAGATGCGGATTTGAGGGAAAGAGATGCTGAGGGTCATGTGTCTTGGCCTCCATTTTGTTGACAGCACATTGTTCACTTTTTAAAAGAAAAATCAATTTTTATAACTTTTCAGGGTGAGTTCTTGTAGTTTTAATCACTGCACCTTATGTGAGCCACACACCCAATTTTATGCTCTCCTCATCTCCAAACCCACCGCGGTTTCAATTCCAATTACGACTGGGAATCTGCTGTAGTCATCAGTAACAACAAGAAAGTGCTCGTCAGTAAGCAAGTCTCCGAAGTCTACACTAACTTCAGTCTGTGGGTCTGCAGGTAGCTCAGACATGTTGATTGACTCACAATGATTTGACATTATGGTTGCTTGACATGGCAAACACTGTTTGATTTTGTGCTCCACTCTGCGGTCAAATCCCAGGATCCAGACCATTTCCTGAAGAAGTTGCTTGGTTTTGACAAATCCCTGGTGACCCTCATGTGCTATTTGTACAACACATTCTCTCAATGATTGCAGAATGACAATGCAGTTGCCGCATAACACAAGATCAGAAGTGTTTGTGACTGTCAACTCATTTCAAACCTTGCAGCGTGCAAGTGATTTCATTTGTAGACACTCTCAATCATGTCTTTCCAGTTTTGTAATTTCATAGCTGTCATACATAGCTGCAACGCTTCATCTTGTTTGGTTGCTACCTTTAGTTAACTTTAGCATCCTTGGCACCACGCTAACACTCACATGGTTAAGATGTTGTTCGGCAGTCTGTTCTTTGTGATGAGTAGGACTGCTTGTCGGCAAAAGATGGCGCAAAAGGTAGTCCACTGGGTTAGGCATGCCTGGCTGATACTCAACATGGAACTGGTACTCTTGTAGTTTGAGTATCTATTGAGTATCTATTGAAGTAGGTGTCTTGCTATGCAGCTTGTTGAACAGGCTCGCTAGTGGCCTATGATCAGTTATCACTTCAAACTTGCTTCCATACAAGTAAAGGTGAAAGTGTAGGATGCTGCATGTGATTGAGAGTGCTTCCTTCTCTGTTTGTGAATATCATTGTTCTATGGGTGTTATTGATCTGTTTGTCATTGTGACGATTGATGGGTGCTCTGTTTGTCTTTTTGCACAAGAACTGCACCTAAGCCAACCAGGCTCACATCCACAACTAGCTGGGTGGTTTTCTCAGGATTGAAGTAAGCATTTGTGAAACTTATTGACAAACATCATTTGATCTGATGTACAGGTTGTTTGTGCGATTTAGTTCGCTCCTACTTGGTGGTCTCTTTCGTCAGATCGCATGAAGGGCAGACAGCATAGCAAGGACAGGAATGAAACAACTACAGTATTTGATGAGTTCAAGCAGTCTCCGGACTTCAGGCACATTCATAGGATCTGCAGCCTTTGTAATGGCTTCGACGTTGCATGGATCAGGTGATATTCCTTCACCACTGAATACGTGACCGAAGAATTCGATTCTGCTTTCATTGAACAGGCACTTGTCTTTGTTTAGGGTGAGATTGCATTCTCTAAGATGTTGTAGGCATGTCTTGAGCTCACTTTCAGTCTGACCGTAGATGAGAATGTCATCACTGATATTCAGCATGCCCTCAAGTCCTTGCAATACAGACTGGATTGAGCTGAAATACCTCAGCTGCTGAGTTCATTCCAAAGTTGAGCCTCTTGTATCGAAAGAGTGCAGAACACTGTAAAATACCTTAATTCTCCTACAAGCTCAATTTGATGGTATCCTGTAGTGTGGTCAAGTTCAACAAAATATTTGGCGTCATTCATTTTTTGTATATCATCAATTATCAGTGTCAAATATCTTTGTCATTGTATTGCTCGGTTCGGTGACCGCATATCGACACAGATTCTGATCTTGTTCTCACTCTTTGGCTTCTTAACAACTTGTATGGGTGATATCCAAGGGGTAGGTTCATCCCTAACATTCTCAATGATGTCGAGGTCAAGCAAGTGCTGAAGTTCCTTCTCTGTCTGCTTTCTGACATGGAACAGTATTCGTTTATGTTGACGCACGACTGGACACACCTTGGGATCTACATGCAACTAGCATGCAGCACCCTTCAGTTTGTCGATACCTGTGAAATGGTCAGCATACAGTTCAAGAATGTTGTTGGTATGTGTAGGAACTGCGAATGTGACTGCAATCATGCGTGAATATCTGTTGGTGTGCGGAAACTGATGAGTGTGTCACTTTCTCCAGATATAACATTGAATACAGCATTTGTTCTGGTGTCCTTGAATGTGACTGATATTTCAAAAGTCCCAAGAACTTACAGTGGTTTGTTACTGTTGTAGGGGAATTTTTGCATTCCCTGGTTTGCAAAGGATGGGGCAGTCCTGAAGTTTGTTGAACGTTTTATTTCCCATGACTTTGGCAGATGCTCCTGTATCTATGAGGGCATCTACTTTCAAGCAGCCAATGCTCACTGTGTGACGTGGCTGGTTGCTGTGTCCGGAAGAGAGCACAAAAATATATTCAGGGTCATCGATCCCTACATTGGCTACATTCTCTCACCCTTTTGGTCTGGTAAATGTACATAGCATCCTTTTGGTAGTATTGGTCTTAACAGTTGATTTTGCTGATGAGCAGCAAATGTGAACAAGATGATTGAGTTTCCCACAAGCTTTACACTGCTTGCCAGCAGCAGGGCATACAGTCTGGTGTGGATAAGTGGAAGCATTGCTTAGGCAAGTCATGATCCTGTTTGCTGTCGTTACTTTGCAGGTGGTTGCCTGGCACATAAGCAGTGAACATTGTTCACAGAAGTTGAGCTTGAAGTATGGTAGTTGCTTTTGGCAGCCTCAGTTTCAGCAGCTTTGGACTCTGAAAGAGATAGCGATCTTGCAAACCCCAGCAGCTCTGACAGCTTTCTGTCTTTCTCCAGTGCTTTTCTGTCTATTTGACTGGAGAGACAACCTTCAATTATTTGTGTTTTGATCTCCCGATTGACATGTTTGACTTCACCAAAGTCACATTTGGTTACCAGCTGTCTCAATCATGTGCAATATTGATTAATTGTCTCATTTGCTTCTTGCTTGGTTCAACAGAAAATAATTGATTCATATATTGCATTCTTGGGCGTGAAATAAGTTGTTAGTGCATTTTTTGCTGAGTCATAGTTGCCTTGTGCTGGTGTCCAATTTTTCACCACCATACTGGAGAAGCGAGACCTTTTTTCTCTTATCATTGGTGGTTTGAAAGTCCTCCATTGTGCCCTCAAATCATAACAGCCACTTCTGCCAACAGGGGAATACAGATGAGGGTTTGGAGTGCACATCAAAATTTGATAGGTTGGACATAATTGTTGCCATCTTGATCATCAGTGCAAGAATAGTGCGCGATTAAGGATCCAGGGTAGCGTTCCGCAGGCACAATCACACAGACATCATCAAAAGTAATAATGGAAAGTGGAAGAATCAAATGCACATTTTGTGGGATGCTACAATCCTGCAACAAATTCTTCTCTAAGATTTAAGCAAATCAAACTACCCTTGCATTGGTATTTGAGACAAAATGGCTGTTCTTCATCAGCTGCACAAAGATACGAGGCCTGCTGTGCACAAACCCCAACGCTGTCCATATTTAACAATCTGCATTACCTGGAGTTCACAACTGAAACTACAGTGAGTTATACCTGGCTACAAAGTAAATACAGATTCCGTCCTCACAGCCATTGTAGGATCTCATATTGTAGATCTGGTATTTTCAATCTCTGGAAGAAACGCACAGCACTACCTTCTGGATTGCTGCTGTAAACTGAATCTTTATTATTGGCTCCCTCTAGTGGCACACTGCACATACTGCACAAAGCATGTATGGTGGCCTCAAATGAACAATACATTACAGATAAAATGAACAATACACTACAATCACCAACCTCTCAACCAACAGGGCCAGCCTTGGGGTGGATGTGGAGCAGAATGGTGCAGAGGGGCACACCAACAGCCACATGCACACAGAAGAGCCTATACCCAGGAGACAGTGATCTGCCCAAGGCTGAACTTTTTCTAAACGTCCAAGCGGCAGTGTCAGCAAAGTCCTCGGCTCTCCAAGGAGGCCGACACTGATCTCTGCACGATGCTGCAGGACAAGCAGAGACCCATGGCGGTTAGTGGACACCCAATGCCAGTGGCCCTGAAAATCACCATGGCTCTCAACTTCTGCACCTCCTACTCTTGGAGATACTTGGAGAAAGGGCCACCCACTGAAGACATGGCTACTCAACCTGTGAAGAACCCATGCACGGATGCAGAGGAGAGATTCAACACCTGCCATGGGTCAACTAGAGGAACCATCGAGCAGTCCATTGGCCTTTTGAAGATGAGATTCAGGTGCCCTAATCAACCTGGTGGAGCCCTTCAGTATGCCCAGTGAGGGTCTCGCATATCATGGTGGCCTTCAGTGCACTGTACAGCCTGGCACTGCAGGGTTGAGGGAGGGGGGAGGCATTGAACAATGAGTACATTGCTGATTGTGATGCCTTCTCCGCCGATGAGGATGTGGAGGAGCCTGCTGACCAGGTGATGCAAGATGAGGAACCCTTGGACCACAGACAAGGTGAAATGAGATATGCGCAAGGGAGGCTTGGGTTCCCTCATACATAGCCATTTCCTGTGACCATTGTGCCCTTTCAGAAAGATCCCAATAAAGCCTTAGCTGAAATCAGCCCTGCTGTCACTTCCTTCATTTGGCATTCCATCGCCCAGCACCCAGCCCACAGTGACAAGGCTGAGGAGGTGAATGGAAGCACGTTCGTCCACCGCTTCAAGCCCATTGAGGGAGGAAGGGTGTAGATCCGATTTCACAGAGAACCAACAACTAGAATGAACAACAGGAAGATTGGGTGAAAGATTTATTGAGGCGCACATTAGAGAGGCAACTTAGCATCTCGATATTTAAATCACCTGTGACCCCCAAGTGCAGCTAAGTGTCTTCCTTAACGTTCTTACGGGTGTTCTTACGACGTGCCACCCCTGCGCTTGCAGCTGAGGTGCAGGCAGGCTGATGATCGGACTAACCCTGGCTTGGGATGAACTTGGCAGCCATCCTCTGGCTGCCTGAGGCCTGGAGGGCCCCAACATGCTGACAGACTCCTGCACAGGTGCAGGACCCTCCTCTGATGCTGCGGCTTTTTGAGGCAATGGAGCCTCTGGCAGAGGGGCTGTGGATCCACTGTGCACACCAGGAACGCCCTGAGAGGAGCATCCAGAAGTGGAAGGCAGCAGCTCGTCCTCCATTGCAAGGCACACTTGTACCTCCCTGCTCATCTGAGCAGGACGAGGATCTGGTGGAGAATCCAGGCACCTTGTCCCCTCTCGCCTTGCCACTGTTGCATAGAGCTCATGGCCAAGGCGATGGCATGGATGTCTGTGCGCATCTCTGGAATCATCTGAGTGATCTGCTGCATCTGGCTCTCCATGAGGGTTGTTAGTCTCTCAATGGAGGAAGCCAAGTGCACACCCATCACAGACATGGCATCACTCATGGCCTGGAAGGACTCCTCCATCATCCGCACGAATGCGTATAGCCTCTGGAAGCTCTGCCGGATGTTCCATCACCTCTCGCTCCAGCTGCAGTAGTTGCCATGTCCTCCAACTGTCAGTGGCCTCAGCTGTCACAGCCTCCATCAGCTGCTCAGGCAAGTCTGTGCTGTGCTCACCAGCTTGTGACTCCGAATCTAATCGTGAACACATACCCATCGATGTGAGAGTATCTGCACTGCTGGAGCATGCCAGGGAATGATATGACGCTGCACCCTCTGAGGATCCCTCCTCCTCCTCAGACGTAGCCATCTGGCCCCCAGTCTCTTGACGTCTTTTGGCCTCAGCTTTACCCTGACCTGCATGACAGAACATAAACATGCAAGGGTTAAGGGCTTCCCATTTCCTCATTCCCAGCCATTCTTGCTGTCCAACATTGGTCACATGGGCATTATGCATTCTGCGTGCCAGATGCACCCTTGTGCACCCGTACTCGTTGTCTCACCCTCTTGGGATGGCACCCCTGTCTTACCATCAGCAATTGCACGGCCACCCTGGTGGCCTGCCAAATCCAAGAACTCCTCCTCCATGGGGGTGAGGATGTGGAGGTACAGGACCCCTCCGCCAGTCTTGACCTTTTCTTTAATGTTGTGTGCCATTTTTTTCTGGAAACACAAAAAGGAAGACTTGCACCCAGAGACAAGCACAATACTGGTGGGGGTCCAGCGGACCATCATGGGGGCACAGGGATGCCACCTGCACACGGCCACTCTCGAGGGACATGATGGGGATCATCATAGACAGATGGGTGCTTCTCACTGAGATGCAGCCATGCATCTGACTGGATATGCAGCTGCCTCACCCCCTTGTCACTGACTGCATGATCACTTCCTCAGCACGATGCCAACCCTCTCACATTACCATGCACATGCCCAAAGATAAAAGGGGTATGGAGTACTGAATGAGGTCACTGACTTGCTTTCAACACTTGGTCCAGGTTTGGCGGGGTCGGTGACCCCTTGGATGCTGACCTCCTCTGCAAACTCCGTCCAGGCTTGCTAGATCAGGCAGGGCCCTCTCCTCCACCTATTCCTTGGGAAGAGAACCTCCTGCATTGCCCTTGCAGCTTGGAGGCGAACCTGCAGAGAGGCATCACTGAACTGTGGGGCACCCAGGGTCTTCCACCTGCCATTATTGGTGGAGCCTTCCAGTGAGTTCCTCGGATGGTTTGAGACTTCAGTGAGGGGAGCAGCGACAGCAACAGGAGGAAACCAGGCAGCAGCAGCAGGGGAACACTAGGGATCAGGAGTAGGGGACCACCAGGGCCCAGCAGTAGGGGAACACCAGGGCCTAGCAGTAGGGGAACACCTGGGAGCAGGAGTAGGGGAACAACAGGGAGCAGCAGTAGGGGAACACCAGGGTGCAGGAGTAGGGGAACACCAGGGCCCAGCAGTAGGGGAACACCAGGGCCCAGCAGTAGGGGAACAGCAGGGAGCAGGAGTAGGGGAACAACAGGGAGCAGCAGTAGGGGAACAACAGGGAGCAGCAGTAGGGGAACACCAGGGAGCAGGAGTAGGGGAACACCAGGGTCCAGCAGTAGGGGAACACCAGGATGCAGGAGTAGGGGAACACCAGGATGCAGGAGTAGGGGAACACCAGGGCCCAGCAGTAGGGGAACACCAGGATGCAGGAGTAGGGGAACACCAGGGCCCAGCAGTAGGGGAACACCAGGATGCAGGAGTAGGGGAACACCAGGGCCCAGCAGTAGGGGAACACCAGGATGCAGGAGTAGGGGAACACCAGGGCCCAGCAGTAGGGGAACACCAGGATGCAGGAGTAGGGGAACACCAGGGCCCAGCAGTAGGGGAACACCAGGATGCAGGAGTAGGGGAACACCAGGGCCCAGCAGTAGGGGAACACCAGGATGCAGGAGTAGGGGAACACCAGGGCCCAGCAGTAGGGGAACACCAGGAAGCAGGAGTAGGGGAACAACAGGGAGCAGCAGCAGGGGAACACCAGGAAGCAGGAGTAGGGGAACACCAGGGAGCAGGAGTAGGGGAACAACAGGGAGCAGCAGTAGGGGAACAACAGGGAGCAGCAGTAGGGGAACAACAGGGAGCAGCAGTAGGGGAACACCAGGGAGCAGGAGTAGGGGATCACCAGGGCCCAGCAGTAGGGGAACACCAGGAAGCAGGAGTAGGGGAACAACAGGGAGCAGCAGCAGGGGAACACCAGGGAGCAGGAGTAGGGGAACACCAGGGTCCAGCAGTAGGGGAACACCAGGATGCAGGAGTAGGGGAACACCAGGGCCCAGCAGTAGGGGAACACCAGGAAGCAGGAGTAGGGGAACAACAGGGAGCAGCAGCAGGGGAACACCAGGAAGCAGGAGTAGGGGAACAACAGGGAGCAGCAGTAGGGGAACACCAGGGAGCAGGAGTAGGGGAACACCAGGGAGCAGGAGTAGGGGAACAACAGGGAGCAGCAGTAGGGGAACAACAGGGTGCAGGAGTAGGGGAACAACAGGGAGCAGCAGTAGGGGAACACCAGGGAGCAGGAGTAGGGGAACACCAGGGAGCAGCAGTAGGGGAACACCAGGGAGCAGGAGTAGGGGAACAACAGGGAGCAGCAGTAGGGGAACACCAGGGAGCAGGAGTAGGGGAACACCAGGGAGCAGCAGTAGGGGAACACCAGGGAGCAGGAGTAGGGGAACAACAGGGAGCAGCAGTAGGGGAACACCAGGGAGCAGGAGTAGGGGAACAACAGGGAGCAGCAGTAGGGGAACACCAGGGAGCAGGAGTAGGGGAACAACAGGGAGCAGCAGTAGGGGAACACCAGGAAGCAGGAGTAGGGGAACACCAGGGAGCAGGAGTAGGGGAACAACAGGGAGCAGCAGTAGGGGAACACCAGGGAGCAGGAGTAGGGGAACAACAGGGAGCAGCAGTAGGGGAACACCAGGGAGCAGGAGTAGGGGAACAACAGGGAGCAGCAGTAGGGGAACACCAGGAAGCAGGAGTAGGGGAACACCAGGGAGCAGGAGTAGGGGAACACCAGGGAGCAGGAGTAGGGGAACACCAGGGCCCAGCAGTAGGGGAACAACAGGGAGCAGGAGAAGGGGAACACCAGGAAGTAGGAGTAGGGGAACACCAGGGTGCAGGAGTAGGGGAACAACAGGGAGCAGCAGTAGGGGAACACCAGGGAGCAGGAGTAGGGGAACACCAGGGAGCAGCAGTAGGGGAACACCAGGAAGCAGGAGTAGGGGAACACCAGGGAGCAGGAGTAGGGGAACACCAGGGCCCAGCAGTAGGGGAACAACAGGGAGCAGGAGAAGGGGAACACCAGGAAGTAGGAGTAGGGGAACACCAGGGTGCAGGAGTAGGGGAACACCAGGGAGCAGGAGTAGGGGAACACCAGGAAGCAGGAGTAGGGGAACACCAGGGAGCAGGAGTAGGGGAACACCAGGGCCCAGCAGTAGGGGAACAACAGGGAGCAGGAGTAGGGGAACACCAGGAAGTAGGAGTAGGGGAACACCAGGGAGCAGGAGTAGGGGAACACCAGGGAGCAGCAGTAGGGGAACACCAGGGAGCAGCAGGAGAGGAACACCAGGGAGCAGCAGTAGGGGAACGCCAGGGAGCAGCAGTAGGGGAACACCAGGGAGCAGCAGTAGGGGAACGCCAGGGAGCAGCAGTAGGGGAACAACAGGGAACAGCAGTAGGGGAACACCAGGGGGCAGCAGTAGGGGAACAACAGGGAGCAGGAGTAAGGGAACAACAGGGAGCAGCAGTAGGGGAACACCAGGGGGCAGCAGTAGGGGAACACCAGGGTGAAGCACTAGGGGAATACCAGGGAGCAGCAGTAGGGGAACAACAGGGAGCAGGAGTAAGGGAACACCAGGGTGCAGCAGTAGGGGAACACCAGGGAGCAGCAGTAGGGGAACACCAGGAAGCAGCAGTAGGGGAACACCAGGGAGCAGCAGGAGGGGAACACCAGGGAGCAGCAGTAGGGGAACACCAGGGAGCAGCAGTAGGGGAACACCAGGAAACAGGAGTAGGGGAACAACAGGGAGCAGCAGTAGGGGAACACCAGGGAGCAGGAGTAAGGGAACACCAGGAGAAGCATTAGGGGAACACCAGGGCAAAGCAGTTGGGGATCACCAGAGAGCAGCAGTAGGGGAACAACAGGAGAAGCATTAGGGGAACACCAGGGAGCATGAGTAGGGGAACAACAGGAGAAGCATTAGGGGAACACCAGAGAGCAGCAGTAGGGGAACACCAGGGTAAACATTAGGGGAACCCCAGAGAGCAGCAGTAGGGGAACACCAGAGAGCAGCAGCAGGGGAACACCAGGGAGAAGCATTAGGGTAACACCAGAGAGCAGCAGTAGGGGAACACCAGGGCGCAGCAGTAGGGGAACACCAGGGAGAAGCATTAGGGGAACACCAGGGAGAAGCATTAGGGGAACACCAGGGAGCAGCAGTGGGGAACAACAGGGAGCAGGAGTAGGGGAACACCAGGGAGAAGCATTAGGGGAACACCAGGGAGCAGCAGTAGCGGAACAACGGGGAGCAGGAGTAGGGGAACACCAGGAGAAGCATTAGGGGAACACCAGAGAGCAGCAGTAGGGGAACAACAGGGAGCAGGAGTAGGGGAACACCAGGAGATGCATTAGGGGAACACCAGGGAGCAGCAGTAGGGGAACAACAGGGAGCAGGAGTAGGGGAACACCAGGAGAAGCATTAGGGGAACACCAGAGAGCAGCAGTAGGGGAACAACAGGGAGCAGGAGTAGGGGAACACCAGGGAGAAGCATTAGGGGAACACCAGGGAGCAGCAGTAGCGGAACAACGGGGAGCAGGAGTAGGGGAACACCAGGAGAAGAATTAGGGGAACACCAGAGAGCAGCAGTAGGGGAACAACAGGGAGCAGGAGTAGGGGAACACCAGGAGATGCATTAGGGGAACACCAGGGAGCAGCAGTAGGGGAACAACAGGGAGCAGGAGTAGGGGAACACCAGGACGAAGCAGTAGGGGAACACCAGGGAGCAACAGTAGGGGAACACCAGGGCGAAGCAGTAGGGGAACACCAGGGAGCAGGAGTAGGGGAACACCAGGGCGAAGCAGTAGGGGAACACCAGGGAGCAGCAGTAGGGGAACACCAGGGAACAGCAGTAGGGGAACACCAGGGAACAGCAGTAGGGGAACACCAGGAGAAGCAGTAGGGGAACACCAGGGAGAAGGAGTAGGGGAACACCAGGAGAAGCATTAGGGGAACACCAGGGAGCAGGAGTAGGGGAACACCAGGAGAAGCAGTAGGGGAACACCAGGGAGAGGCATTAGAGGAACACCAGGGAGCAGGAGTAGGGAAACACCAGGAGAAGCAGTAGGGGAACACCAGGGAGAAGCATGAGAGGAACACCAGGGCGAAGCAGTAGTGGAACACCAGGCAGCAGGAGTAGGGGAACACCAGGACAAAGCAGTAGGGGAACACCAGGGAGCAGCAGTAGGGGAACAGCAGGGCGAAGCAGTAGGGGAACACCAGGGAGCAGGAGTAGGGGAACACCAGGGCGAAGCAGTAGGGGAACACCAGGGAGCAGCAGTAGGGGAACACCAGGGAACAGCAGTAGGGGAACACCAGGAGAAGCAGTAGTGGAACACCAGAGAGCAGCAGTAGAGGAACACCAGGGAGAAGGAGTAGGGGAACACCAGGAGAAGCATTAGGGGCACACCAGGGAGCATGAGTAGGGGAACACCAGGAGAAGCAGTAGGGGAACACCAGGGTGAAGCATTAGGGGAACAACAGGAGAAGCATTAGGGGAACACCAGAGAGCAGCAGTAGGGGAACACCAGAGAGCAGCAGTAGGGGAACACCAGGGAGAAGCATTAGGGGAACACCAGAGAGCAGCAGTAGGGGAACACCAGAGAGCAGCAGTAGGGGAACACCAGGGAGAAGCATTAGGGTAACACCAGAGAGCAGCAGTAGGGGAACACCAGGGAGCAGCAGTAGGGGAACAACAGGGAGAAGCATTAGGGGAACACCAGGGAGAAGCATTAGGGGAACACCAGGGTGCAGCAGAAGGGGAACAACAGGGAGCAGGAGTAGGGGAACACCAGGGAACAGCAGTAGGGGAACAACAGGGAGCATGAGGAGGGGAACACCAGGGTGACGCATTAGGGGAACACCAGGGAGCAGCAGTAGGGGAACAACAGGGAGCAGGAGTAGGGGAACACCAGGAGAAGCATTAGGGGAACACCAGAGAGCAGCAGTAGGGGAACAACAGGGAGCAGGAGTAGGGGAACACCAGGAGAAGCATTAGGGGAACACCAGGGAGCAGCAGTAGGGGAACAACAGGGGGCAGGAGTAGGAGAACACCAGGAGAAAGAGTAGGGGAACACCAGGAGAAGCATTAGGGGAACACCAGGGAGCATGAGTACGGGACCACCAGGAGAAGCAGTAGGGGAACACCAGGGAGAAGCATTCGGGGAACAAGAGGAGAAGCATTAGGGGAACACCAGAGAGCAGCAGTAGGGGAACACCAGGGAGAAGCATTAGGGGAACACCAGAGAGCAGCAGTAGGGGAACACCAGAGAGCAGCAGTAGGGGAACACCAGGGAGAAGCATTAGGGTAACACCAGAGAGCAGCAGTCGGGGAACACCAGGGAGCAGCAGTAGGGGAACACCAGGGAGAAGCATTAGGGGAACACCAGGGAGAAGCATTAGGGGAACACCAGGGAGCAGCAGTAGGGGAACAACAGGGAGCAGGAGTAGGGGAACACCAGGAGAAGCATTAGGGGAACACCAGGGAGCAGCAGTAGGGGAACAACAGGGGGCAGCAGTAGGGGAACACCAGGAAGCAGGAGTAGGGGAACACCAGGGCCCAGCAGTAGGGGAACAACAGGGAGCAGGAGAAGGGGAACACCAGGAAGTAGGAGTAGGGGAACAACAGGGTGCAGGAGTAGGGGAACACCAGGAAGCAGGAGTAGGGAAACAACAGGGAGCAGCAGTAGGGGAACACCAGGAAGCAGGAGTAGGGGAACAACAGGGAGCAGCAGTAGGGGAACACCAGGGAGCAGGAGTAGGGGAACACCAGGGCCCAGTAGTATGAGAACAACAGGGAGCAGGAGTAGGGGAACACCAGGAAGTAGGAGTAGGGGAACACCAGGGAGCAGGAGTAGGGGAACAACAGGGTGCAGGAGTAGGGGAACACCAGGAAGCAGGAGTAGGGAAACAACAGGGAGCAGCAGTAGGGGAACACCAGGAAGCAGGAGTAGGGGAACAACAGGGAGCAGCAGTAGGGGAACACCAGGGCCCAGCAGTAGGAGAACAACAGGGAGCAGGAGTAGGGGAACAACAGGGAGCAGCAGTAGGGGAACACCAGGGAGCAGCAGGAGAGGAACACCAGGGAGCAGCAGTAGGGGAACACCAGGGTGCAGCAGTAGGGGAACACCAGGGCACAGCAGTAGGGGAACAACAGGGAGCAGCACTAGGGGAATACCAGGGAGCAGCAGTAGGGGAACAACAGGGAGCAGGAGTAGGGGAACACCAGGAGAAGCAGTAGGGGAACACCAGGGAGAAGCATTAGAGGAACACCAGGGCGAAGCAGTAGTGGAACACCAGGGAGCAGGAGTAGGGGAACACCAGGGAGCAGGAGTAGGGGAACACCAGGACGAAGCAGCAAGGAAACACCAGGGAGCAGCAGTAGGGGAACACCAGGGCGAAGCAGTAGGGGAACACCAGGGAGCAGGAGTAGGGGAACACCAGGGCGAAGCAGTAGGGGAACACCAGGGAACAGCAGTAGGGGAACACCAGGGAACAGCAGTAGGGGAACACCAGGGAACAGCAGTAGGGGAACACCAGGGAGCAGCAGTAGGGGAACACCAGGGTGCAGCAGTAGGGGAACACCAGGGCGCAGCAGTAGGGGAACACCAGGGTGCAGCAGTAGGGGAACACCAGGGCGCAACAGTAGGGGAACAACAGGGAGCAGCACTAGGGGAATACCAGGGAGCAGCAGTAGGGGAACAACAGGGAGCAGGAGTAGGGGAACACCAGGAGAAGCAGTAGGGGAACACCAGGGAGAGGCATTAGAGGAACACCAGGGAGCAGGAGTAGGGGAACACCAGGAGAAGCAGTAGGGGAACACCAGGGAGAAGCATTAGAGGAACACCAGGGCGAAGCAGTAGTGGAACACCAGGGAGCAGGAGTAGGGGAACACCAGGGAGCAGGAGTAGGGGAACACCAGGACGAAGCAGCAAGGAAACACCAGGGAGCAGCAGTAGGGGAACACCAGGGCGAAGCAGTAGGGGAACACCAGGGAGCAGGAGTAGGGGAACACCAGGGCGAAGCAGTAGGGGAACACCAGGGAGCAGCAGTAGGGGAACACCAGGGAGCAGCAGTAGGGGAACACCAGGGAACAGCAGTAGGGGAACACCAGGAGAAGCAGTAGGGGAACACCAGGGAAAAGCATTGGGGGAACACCAGAGAGCAGCAGTAGAGGAACACCAGGGAGAAGGAGTAGGGGAACACCAGGAGAAGCAGTAGGGGAACACCAGGGAGAGGCATTAGAGGAACACCAGGGAGCAGGAGTAGGGGAACACCAGGAGAAGCAGTAGGGGAACACCAGGGAGAAGCATTAGAGGAACACCAGGGCGAAGCAGTAGTGGAACACCAGGGAGCAGGAGTAGGGGAACACCAGGACGAAGCAGTAGGGGAACACCAGGGAGCAGCAGTAGGGGAACAGCAGGGCGAAGCAGTAGGGGAACACCAGGGAGCAGGAGTAGGGGAACACCAGGGCGAAGCAGTAGGGGAACACCAGGGAGCAGGAGTAGGGGAACACCAGGAGAAGCAGTAGGGGAACACCAGGGAGAGGCATTAGAGGAACACCAGGGAGCAGGAGTAGGGGAACACCAGGAGAAGCAGTAGGGGAACACCAGGGAGAAGCATTAGAGGAACACCAGGGCGAAGCAGTAGTGGAACACCAGGGAGCAGGAGTAGGGGAACACCAGGACGAAGCAGTAGGGGAACACCAGGGAGCAGCAGTAGGGGAACAGCAGGGCGAAGCAGTAGGGGAACACCAGGGAGCAGGAGTAGGGGAACACCAGGGCGAAGCAGTAGGGGAACACCAGGGAGCAGGAGTAGGGGAACACCAGGGAGAAGCATTGGGGGAACACCAGAGAGCAGCAGTAGAGGAACACCAGGGAGCATGAGTAGGGGAACACCAGGAGAAGCAGTAGGGGAACACCAGGGTGAAGCATTAGGGGAACAACAGGAGAAGCATTAGGGGAACACCAGAGAGCAGCAGTAGGGGAACACCAGGGAGAAGCATTAGGGTAACACCAGAGAGCAGCAGTAGGGGAACACCAGGGACCAGCATTAGGGTAACACCAGGGAGCATGAGTAGGGGAACACCAGGAGAAGCAGTAGGGGAACACCAGGGTGAAGCATTAGGGGAACAACAGGAGAAGCATTAGGGGAACACCAGAGAGCAGCAGTAGGGGAACACCAGAGAGCAGCAGTAGGGGAACACCAGAGAGCAGCAGTAGGGGAACACCAGGGAGAAGCATTAGGGTAACACCAGGGAGAAGCATTAGGGGAACACCAGGGAGAAGCATTAGGGGAACACCAGGGAGAAGCATTAGGGGAACACCAGGGAGCAGCAGTAGGGGAACAACAGGGAGCAGGAGTAGGGGAACACCAGGGAACAGCAGTAGGGGAACAACAGGGAGCAGGAGTAGGGGAACACCAGGGAGACGCATTAGGGGAACACCAGGGAGCAGCAGTAGGGGAACAACAGGGAGCAGGAGTAGGGGAACACCAGGAGAAGCATTAGGGGAACACCAGAGAGCAGCAGTAGGGGAACAACAGGGAGCAGGAGTAGGGGAACACCAGGAGAAGCATTAGGGGAACACCAGAGAGCAGCAGTAGGGGAACAACAGGGAGCAGGAGTAGGGGAACACCAGGAGAAGCATCAGGGGAACACCAGGGAGCAGCAGTAGGGGAACAACAGGGGGCAGGAGTAGGAGAACACCAGGAGAAAGAGTAGGGGAACAGAAGGAGAAGCATTAGGGGAACACCAGGGAGCATGAGTAGGGGAACACCAGGAGAAGCAGTAGGGGAACACGAGGGAGAAGCATTAGGGGAACAAGAGGAGAAGCATTAGGGGAACACCACAGAGCAGCAGTAGGGGAACACCAGGGAGAAGCATTAGGGGAACACCAGAGAGCAGCAGTAGGGGAACACCAGGGCGAAGCATTAGGGTAACACCAGAGAGCAGCAGTCGGGGAACACCAGGGAGAAGCATTAGGGGAACACCAGGGAGAAGCATTAGGGGAACACCAGGGAGCAGCAGTAGGGGAACACCAGGGAGAAGCATTAGGGGAACACCAGGGAGAAGCATTAGGGGAACACCAGGGAGCAGCAGTAGGGGAACAACAGGGAGCAGGAGTTGGGGAACACCAGGAGAAGCATTAGGGGAACACCAGAGAGCAGCAGTCGGGGAACACCAGGGAGAAGCATTAGGGGAACACCAGGGCGAAGCATTAGGGGAACACCAGGGAGCAGCAGTAGGGGAACACCAGGGAGAAGCATTAGGGGAACACCAGGGAGAAGCATTAGGGGAACACCAGGGAGCAGCAGTAGGGGAACAACAGGGAGCAGGAGTTGGGGAACACCAGGAGAAGCATTAGGGGAACACCAGAGAGCAGCAGTAGGGGAACAACAGGGAGCAGGAGTAGGGGAACACCAGGAGAAGCATTAGGGGAACACCAGGGAGCAGCAGTAGGGGAACAACAGGGGGCAGCAGTAGGGGAACATCCAGGAGAAGCATTAGGGGAACACCAGGGAGCAGCAGTAGGGGAACAACAGGGGGCAGCAGTAGGGGAACATCCAGGAAGCAGGAGTAGGGAAACAACAGGGAGCAGCAGTAGGGGAACACCAGGAAGCAGGAGTAGGGGAACAACAGGGAGCAGCAGTAGGGGAACACCAGGGAACAGGAGTAGGGGAACAACAGGGAGCAGCAGGAGAGGAACACCAGGGAACAGGAGTAGGGGAACACCAGGGCCCAGCAGTAGGGGAACAACAGGGAGCAGGAGTAGGGGAACACTAGGAAGTAGGAGTAGGGGAACACCAGGGAGCAGCAGTAGGGGAACAACAGGGTGCAGGAGTAGGGGAACACCAGGGCCCAGTAGTATGAGAACAACAGGGAGCAGGAGTAGGGGAACACTAGGAAGTAGGAGTAGGGGAACACCAGGGAGCAGGAGTAGGGGAACACCAGGGAACAGGAGTAGGGGAACACCAGGGCCCAGCAGTAGGGGAACAACAGGGAGCAGGAGTAGGGGAACACCAGGGAACAGGAGTAGGGGAACAACAGGGAGCAGGAGTAGGGGAACACTAGGAAGTAGGAGTAGGGGAACACCAGGGAGCAGCAGTAGGGGAACACCAGGGAGCAGCAGGAGAGGAACAACAGGGAGCAGGAGTAGGGGAACACCAGGGCCCAGCAGTAGGGGAACACCAGGGCGCAGAAATAGGGGAACAACAGGGAACAGCAGTAGGGGAACAACAGGGAGCAGCAGTAGGGGAACACCAGGGAGCAGCAGTAGGGGAACAACAGGGAGCAGCAGTAGGGGAACACCAGGGCGCAGCAGTAGGGGAACAACAGGGAACAGCAGTAGGGGAACACCAGGGAGCAGCAGTAGGGGAACACCAGGGAGAAGCATTAGGGGAACACCAGGGCGAAGCATTAGGGGAACACCAGGGAGCAGCAGTAGGGGAACAACAGGGAGCAGGAGTAGGGGAACACCAGGGAGCAGCAGTAGGGGAACAACAGGGAGCAGGAGTAGGGGAACACCAGGGCCCAGCAGTAGGGGAACACCAGGGCGCAGAAATAGGGGAACAACAGGGAACAGCAGTAGGGGAACAACAGGGAGCAGCAGTAGGGGAACACCAGGGAGCAGCAGTAGGGGAACACTAGGAAGTAGGAGTAGGGGAACACCAGGGCCCAGCAGTAGGGGAACAACAGGGAGCAGGAGTAGGGGAACACCAGGGCCCAGCAGTAGGGGAACACCAGGGCGCAGAAATAGGGGAACAACAGGGAACAGCAGTAGGGGAACAACAGGGAGCAGCAGTAGGGGAACACCAGGGAGCAGCAGTAGGGGAACAACAGGGAGCAGCAGTAGGGGAACACCAGGGCGCAGCAGTAGGGGAACAACAGGGAACAGCAGTAGGGGAACACCAGGGAGCAGCAGTAGGGGAACACCAGGGAGAAGCATTAGGGGAACACCAGGGCGAAGCATTAGGGGAACACCAGGGAGCAGCAGTAGGGGAACAACAGGGAGCAGGAGTAGGGGAACACCAGGGAGCAGCAGTAGGGGAACAACAGGGAGCAGGAGTAGGGGAACACCAGGGAGAAGCATTAGGGGAACACCAGGGAGCAGCAGTAGCGGAACAACAGGGAGCAGGAGCAGGGGAACACCAGGAGAAGCATTAGGGGAACACCAGGAAGCAGCAGTAGGGGAACAACAGGGAGCAGGAGTAGGGGAACACCAGGGAGCAGCAGTAGGGGAACACCAGGAGGCAGCAGTAGGGGAACACCAGGGAGCAGGAGTAAGGGAACACCAGGGTGCAGCAGTTGGGGAACACCAGGGTCAGGAGTAAGGGAACACCAGGAGAAGCATTAGGGGAACACCAGGGCAAAGCAGTTGGGGATCACCAGAGAGCAGCAGTAGGGGAACAACAGGAGAAGCATTAGGGGAACACCAGGGAGCATGAGTAGGGGACCACCAGGAGAAGCAGTAGGGGAACACCAGGGAGAAGCATTAGGGGAACAACAGGAGAAGCATTAGGGGAACACCAGAGAGCAGCAGTAGGGGAACAGCAGAGAGCAGCAGTAGGGGAACACCAGGGCAAAACATTAGGGGAACCCCAGAGAGCAGCAGTAGGGGAACAGCAGAGAGCAGCAGCAGGGGAACACCAGGGAGAAGCATGAGGGTAACACCAGAGAGCAGCAGTAGGGGAACACCGGGAGCAGCAGTAGGGGAACACCAGGGAGAAGCATTAGGGGAACACCAGGGCGAAGCATTAGGGGAACACCAGGGAGCAGCAGTAGGGGAACAACAGGGAGCAGGAGTTAGGGGAACACCAGGGAGCAGCAGTAGGGGAACAACAGGGAGCAGGAGTAGGGGAACACCAGGGAGAAGCATTAGGGGAACACCAGGGTGCAGCAGTAGCGGAACAACAGGGAGCAGGAGTAGGGGAACACCAGGAGAAGCATTTGGGGAACACCAGAGAGCAGCAGTAGGGGAACACCAGGGAGAAGCATTAGGGGAACACCAGAGAGCAGCAGTAGGGGAACACCAGAGAGCAGCAGTAGGGGAACACCAGGGCGAAGCATTAGGGTAACACCAGGGAGCAGCAGTAGGGGAACACCAGGGAGAAGCATTAGGGGAACACCAGGGTGCAGCAGTAGGGGAACAACAGGGAGCAGGAGTAGGGGAACACCAGGAGAAGCATTAGGGGAACACCAGAGAGCAGCAGTAGGGGAACAACAGGGAGCAGGAGTAGGGGAACACCAGAGAGCAGCAGTAGGGGAACAACAGGGAGCAGGAGTAGGGGAACACCAGGAGAAGCATTAGGGGAACACCAGGGAGCAGCAGTAGGGGAACAACAGGGGGCAGCAGTAGGGGAACACCAGGAAGCAGGAGTAGGGGAACAGGGAGCAGCAGTAGGGGAACACCAGGAAGCAGGAGTAGGGGAACACCAGGGCGCAGGAGTAGGGGAACACCAGGGCCCAGCAGTAGGGGAACAACAGGGAGCAGGAGAAGGGGAACACCAGGAAATAGGAGTAGGGGAACAACAGGGTGCAGGAGTAGGGGAACACCAGGAAGCAGGAGTAGGGAAACAACAGGGAGCAGCAGTAGGGGAACACCAGGAAGCAGGAGTAGGGGAACAACAGGGAGCAGCAGTAGGGGAACACCAGGGTGCAGGAGTAGGGGAACAGCAGGAAGTAGGAGTAGGGGAACACCAGGGAGCAGGAGTAGGGGAACACCAGGGCCCAGCAGTAGGGGAACAACAGGGAGCAGGAGTAGGGGAACACCAGGGAGCAGCAGTAGGGGAACACCAGGGAGCAGGAGTAGGGGAACACCAGGGAGCAGCAGTAGGGGAACACCAGGGAGCAGGAGTAGGGGAACACCAGGGAGCAGCAGTAGGGGAACACCAGGGAGCAGCAGGAGAGGAACACCAGGGAGCAGCAGTAGGGGAACACCAGGGCGCAGCAGTAGGGGAACACCAGGGAGCAGGAGTAGGGGAACACCAGGGCGCAGCAGTAGGGGAACAACAGGGAGCAGCAGTAGGGGAACACCAGGGAGCAGCAGTAGGGGAACAACAGGGAGCAGGAGTAGGGGAACACCAGGGCCCAGCAGTAGGGGAACAACAGGGAGCAGGAGTAGGGGAACACCAGGGAGCAGCAGTAGGGGAACACCAGGGAGCAGCAGTAGGGGAACACCAGGGAGCAGCAGTAGGGGAACACCAGGGCGCAGCAGTAGGGGAACAACAGGGAGCAGCAGTAGGGGAACACCAGGGAGCAGCAGTAGGGGAACAACAGGGAACAGCAGTAGGGGAACACCAGGTGGCAGCAGTAGGGGAACAACAGGGAGCAGGAGTAAGGGAACACCAGGGGGCAGCAGTAGGGGAACACCAGGAAGCAGCAGTAGGGGAACACCAGGGAGCAGCAGGAGGGGATCACCAGGGTGCAGCAGTAGGGGAACACCAGGGTGCAGCAGTAGGGGAACACCAGGGAGCAGCAGTAGGGGAACACCAGGGTGCAGCAGTAGGGGAACACCAGGAAGCAGCAGTAGGGGAACACCAGGGAGCAGCAGGAGGGGAACACCAGGGAGCAGCAGGAGGGGAACACCAGGGTGCAGCAGTAGGGGAACACCAGAAAGCAGGAGTAGGGGAACAACAGGGAGCAGCAGTAGGGGAACACCAGGGGGCAGCAGTAGGGGAACACCAGGAAGCAGCAGGAGGGGAACACCAGGGAGCAGCAGGAGGGGAACACCAGGGAGCAGCAGTAGGGGAACACCAGGGTGCAGCAGTAGGGGAACACCAGGAAGCAGGAGTAGGGGAACAACAGGGAGCAGCAGTAGGGGAACACCAGGGAACAGGAGTAAGGGAACACCAGGAGAAGCATTAGGGGAACACCAGGGCGAAGCAGTTGGGGATCACCAGAGAGCAGCAGTAGGGGAACAACAGGAGAAGCATTAGGGGAACACCAGGGAGCATGAGTAGGGGAACACCAGGAGAAGCAGTCGGGGAACACCTGGGAGAAGCATTAGGGGAACAACAGGAGAAGCATTAGGGGAACACCAGAGAGCAGCAGTAGGGGAACACCAGGGAGAAACATTAGGGGAACCCCAGAGAGCAGCAGTAGGGGAACACCAGGGAAAAGCATTAGGGTAACACCAGAGAGCAGCAGTAGGGGAACACCAGGGAGCAGCAGTAGGGGAACAACAGGGAGCAGGAGTAGGGGAACACCAGGGAGAAGCATTAGGGGAACACCAGGGAGCAGCAGTAGCGGAACAACAGGGAGCAGGAGTAGGGGAACACCAGGAGAAGCATTAGGGGAACACCAGAGAGCAGCAGTAGGGGAACAACAGGGAGCAGGAGTAGGGGAACACCAGGAGAAGCATTAGGGGAACACCAGGAAGCAGCAGTAGGGGAACAACAGGGAGCAGGAGTAGGGGAACACCAGGAAGCAGGAGTAGGGAAACAACAGGGAGCAGCAGTAGGGGAACACCAGGAAGCAGGAGTAGGGGAACAACAGGGAGCAGCAGTAGGGGAACACCAGGGAGCAGGAGTAGGGGAACACCAGGGCCCAGTAGTATGAGAACAACAGGGAGCAGGAGTAGGGGAACACCAGGAAGTAGGAGTAGGGGAACACCAGGGAGCAGGAGTAGGGGAACACCAGGGCCCAGCAGGAGGGGAACAACAGGGAGCAGGAGTAGGGGAACACCAGGGAGCAGCAGTAGGGGAACACCAGGAAGCAGGAGTAGGGGAACAACAGGGAGCAGCAGTAGGGGAACACCAGGGAGCAGGAGTAGGGGAACACCAGGGCCCAGTAGTATGAGAACAACAGGGAGCAGGAGTAGGGGAACACCAGGAAGTAGGAGTAGGGGAACACCAGGGAGCAGGAGTAGGGGAACACCAGGGCCCAGCAGTAGGGGAACAACAGGGAGCAGGAGTAGGGGAACACCAGGGAGCAGCAGTAGGGGAACACCAGGGAGCAGCAGTAGGGGAACACCAGGGAGCAGCAGTAGGGGAACACCAGGGCGCAGCAGTAGGGGAACAACAGGGAGCAGCAGTAGGGGAACACCAGGGAGCAGCAGTAGGGGAACAACAGGGAACAGCAGTAGGGGAACACCAGGGGGCAGCAGTAGGGGAACACCAGAGGGCAGCAGTAGGGGAACAACAGGGAGCAGGAGTAAGGGAACACCAGGGTGAAGCACTAGGGGAATACCAGGGAGCAGCAGTAGGGGAACAACAGGGAGCAGGAGTAAGGGAACAACAGGGAGCAGCAGTAGGGGAACACCAGGGGGCAGCAGTAGGGGAACACCAGGGTGAAGCACTAGGGGAATACCAGGGAGCAGCAGTAGGGGAACAACAGGGAGCAGGAGTAAGGGAACACCAGGGTGCAGCAGTAGGGGAACACCAGGGAGCAGCAGTAGGGGAACACCAGGAAGCAGCAGTAGGGGAACACCAGGGAGCAGCAGGAGGGGAACACCAGGGAGCAGCAGTAGGGGAACACCAGGGTGCAGCAGTAGGGGAACACCAGGAAGCAGGAGTAGGGGAACAACAGGGAGCAGCAGTAGGGGAACACCAGGGAACAGGAGTAAGGGAACACCAGGAGAAGCATTAGGGGAACACCAGGGCGAAGCAGTTGGGGATCACCAGAGAGCAGCAGTAGGGGAACAACAGGAGAAGCATTAGGGGAACACCAGGGAGCATGAGTAGGGGAACACCAGGAGAAGCAGTCGGGGAACACCTGGGAGAAGCATTAGGGGAACAACAGGAGAAGCATTAGGGGAACACCAGAGAGCAGCAGTAGGGGAACACCAGGGAGAAACATTAGGGGAACCCCAGAGAGCAGCAGTAGGGGAACACCAGAGAGCAGCAGCAGGGGAACACCAGGGGAAAGCATTAGGGTAACACCAGAGAGCAGCAGTAGGGGAACACCAGGGAGCAGCAGTAGGGGAACACCAGGGAGAAGCATTAGGGGAACACCAGGGAAAAGCATTAGGGTAACACCAGAGAGCAGCAGTAGGGGAACACCAGGGAGCAGCAGTAGGGGAACACCAGGGAGCAGCAGTAGCGGAACAACAGGGAGCAGGAGTAGGGGAACACCAGGAGAAGCATTAGGGGAACACCAGAGAGCAGCAGTAGGGGAACAACAGGGAGCAGCAGTAGGGGAACACCAGGGAGAAGCACTAGGGGAATACCAGGGAGCAGCAGTAGGGGAACAACAGGGAGCAGGAGTAGGGGAACACCAGGAGAAGCATTAGGGGAACACCAGGGAGCAGCAGTAGGGGAACAACAGGGGGCAGCAGTAGGGGAACACCAGGAAGCAGGAGTAGGGGAACAACAGGGAGCAGCAGTAGGGGAACACCAGGAAGCAGGAGTAGGGGAACACCAGGGCGCAGGAGTAGGGGAACACCAGGGCCCAGCAGTAGGGGAACAACAGGGAGCAGGAGAAGGGGAACACCAGCAAGTAGGAGTAGGGGAACAACAGGGTGCAGGAGTAGGGGAACACCAGGAAGCAGGAGTAGGGAAACAACAGGGAGCAGCAGTAGGGGAACACCAGGAAGCAGGAGTAGGGGAACAACAGGGAGCAGCAGTAGGGGAACACCAGGGAGCAGGAGTAGGGGAACACCAGGGCCCAGTAGTATGAGAACAACAGGGAGCAGGAGTAGGGGAACACCAGGAAGTAGGAGTAGGGGAACACCAGGGAGCAGGAGTAGGGGAACACCAGGGCCCAGCAGTAGGGGAACAACAGGGAGCAGGAGTAGGGGAACACCAGGGTGCAGCAGTAGGGGAACACCAGGGAGCAGCAGGAGAGGAACACCAGGGAGCAGCAGTAGGGGAACACCAGGGAGCAGCAGTAGGGGAACACCAGGGAGCAGCAGTAGGGGAACACCAGGGCGCAGCAGTAGGGGAACAACAGGGAGCAGCAGTAGGGGAACACCAGAGGGCAGCAGTAGGGGAACAACAGGGAGCAGGAGTAGGGGAACACCAGGGAGCAGCAGTAGGGGAACACCAGGGAGCAGCAGTAGGGGAACACCAGGGAGCAGCAGTAGGGGAACACCAGGGCGCAGCAGTAGGGGAACAACAGGGAGCAGCAGTAGGGGAACACCAGAGGGCAGCAGTAGGGGAACAACAGGGTGCAGGAGTAAGGGAACAACAGGGAGCAGCAGTAGGGGAACACCAGGGGTCAGCAGTAGGGGAACACCAGGGAGCAGCAGTAGGGGAACACCAGGGGTCAGCAGTAGGGGAATACCAGGGAGCAGCAGTAGGGGAACAACAGGGAGCAGGAGTAAGGGAACACCAGGAAGCAGCAGTAGGGGAACACCAGGGAGCAGCAGGAGGGGAACACCAGGGAGCAGCAGTAGGGGAACACCAGGGTGCAGCAGTAGGGGAACACCAGGAAGCAGCAGTAGGGGAACACCAGGGAGCAGCAGGAGGGGAACACCAGGGAGCAGCAGTAGGGGAACACCAGGGTGCAGCAGTAGGGGAACACCAGGAAGCAGGAGTAGGGGAACAACAGGGAGCAGCAGTAGGGGAACACCAGGGAACAGGAGTAAGGGAACACCAGGAGAAGCATTAGGGGAACACCAGGGCGAAGCAGTTGGGGATCACCAGAGAGCAGCAGTCGGGGAACAACAGGAGAAGCATTAGGGGAACACAAGGGAGCATGAGTAGGGGAACACCAGGAGAAGCAGTCGGGGAACACCTGGGAGAAGCATTAGGGGAACAACAGGAGAAGCATTAGGGGAACACCAGAGAGCAGCAGTAGGGGAACACCAGGGAGAAACATTAGGGGAACCCCAGAGAGCAGCAGTAGGGGAACACCAGAGAGCAGCAGCAGGGGAACACCAGGGAAAAGCATTAGGGTAACACCAGAGAGCAGCAGTAGGGGAACACCAGGGAGCAGCAGTAGGGGAACACCAGGGTGAAGCATTAGGGGAACACCAGGGCGAAGCATTAGGGGAACACCAGGGAGCAGCAGTAGGGGAACAACAGGGAGCAGGAGTAGGGGAACACCAGGGAGCAGCAGTAGGGGAACAACAGGGAGGAGGAGTAGGGGAACACCAGGGAGAAGCATTAGGGGAACACCAGGGAGCAGCAGTAGCGGAACAACAGGGAGCAGGAGTAGGGGAACACCAGGAGAAGCATTAGGGGAACACCAGAGAGCAGCAGTAGGGGAACAACAGGGAGCAGGAGTAGGGGAACACCAGGGAGCAGCAGTAGGGGAACACCAGGGGGCAGCAGTAGGGGAACACCAGGGGGAAGCACTAGGGGAATACCAGGGAGCAGCAGTAGGGGAACAACAGGGAGCAGGAGTAAGGGAACACCAGGGTGCAGCAGTAGGGGAACACCAGGGAGCGCAGTAGGGGAACACCAGGAAGCAGCAGTAGGGGAACACCAGAGAGCAGCAGGAGGGGAACACCAGGGTCAGGAGTAAGGGAACACCAGGAGAAGCATAAGGGGAACACCAGGGCAAAGCAGTTGGGGATCACCAGAGAGCAGCAGTAGGGGAACAACAGGAGAAGCATTAGGGGAACACCAGGGAGCATGAGTAGGGGAACACCAGGAGAAGCAGTAGGGGAACACCAGGGAGAAGCATTAGGGGAACAACAGGAGAAGCATTAGGGGAACACCAGAGAGCAGCAGTAGGGGAACACCAGGGAGAAACATTAGGGGAACCCCAGAGAGCAGCAGTAGGGGAACACCAGAGAGCAGCAGCAGGGGAACACCAGGGAGAAGCATTAGGGTAACACCAGGGAGCAGCAGTAGGGGAACACCGGGAGCAGCAGTAGGGGAACACCAGGGAGAAGCATTAGGGGAACACCAGGGAGCAGCAGTAGGGGAACAACAGGGAGCAGGAGTAGGGGAACACCAGGGAGCAGCAGTAGGGGAACAACAGGGAGCAGGAGTAGGGGAACACCAGGAGAAGCATTAGGGGAACACCAGAGAGCAGCAGTAGGGGAACAACAGGGAGCAGGAGTAGGGGAACACCAGGAGAAGCATTAGGGGAACACCAGGGAGCAGCAGTAGGGGAACAACAGGGAGAAGGAGTAGGGGAACACCAGGAGAAGCAGTAGGGGAACACCAGGGAGAGGCATTAGAGGAACACCAGGGAGCAGGAGTAGGGGAACACCAGGAGAAGCAGTAGGGGAACACTAGGGAGAAGCATTAGAGGAACACCAGGGCGAAGCAGTAGTGGAACACCAGGGAGCAGCAGTAGGGGAACACCAGGGAACAGCAGTAGGGGAACACCAGGGAACAGCAGTAGGGGAACACCAGGGAGAAGCATTGGGGGAACACCAGAGAGCAGCAGTAGAGGAACACCAGGGAGAAGGAGTAGGGGAACACCAGGAGAAGCATTAGGGGAACACCAGGGAGCAGCAGTAGGGGAACAACAGAGAGCAGGAGTACGGGAACACCAGGAGAAGCAGTAGGGGAACACCAGGGAAGAGGCATTAGAGGAACACCAGGGAGGAGGAGTAGGGGAACACCAGGAGAAGCAGTAGGGGAACACTAGGGAGAAGCATTAGAGGAACACCAGGGCGAAGCAGTAGTGGAACACCAGGGAGCAGGAGTAGGGGAACACGAGGACGAAGCAGTAGGGGAACACCAGGGAGCAGCAGTAGGGGAACACCAGGGAGCAGGAGTAGGGGAACACCAGGGGAAGCAGTAGGGGAACACCAGGGAGAGGCATTAGAGGAACACCAGGGAGCAGGAGTAGGGGAACACCAGGAGAAGCAGTAGGGGAACACCAGGGTGAAGCATTAGAGGAACACCAGGGCGAAGCAGTAGTGGAACACCAGGGAGCAGGAGTAGGGGAACACCAGGACGAAGCAGTAGGGGAACACCAGGGAGCAGCAGTAGGGGAACAGCAGGGCGAAGCAGTAGGGGAACACCAGGGAGCAGGAGTAGGGGAACACCAGGGCGAAGCAGTAGGGGAACACCAGGGAGCAGCAGTAGGGGAACACCAGGGAACAGCAGTAGGGGAACACCAGGAGAAGCAGTAGGGGAACACCAGGGAGAAGCATTGGGGGAACACCAGAGAGCAGCAGTAGAGGAACACCAGGGAGAAGGAGTAGGGGAACACCAGGAGAAGCATTAGGGGAACACCAGGGAGCATGAGTAGGGGAACACCAGGAGAAGCAGTAGGGGAACACCAGGGTGAAGCATTAGGGGAACAACAGGAGAAGCATTAGGGGAACACCAGGGAGAAGCATTAGGGGAACACCAGGGAGAAGCATTAGGGGAACACCAGGGAGCAGCAGTAGGGGAACACCAGGGAGCAGCAGTAGGGGAACACCAGGGAGAAGCATTAGGGGAACACCAGGGAGAAGCATTAGGGGAACACCAGGGAGAAGCATTAGGGGAACACCAGGGAGCAGCAGTAGGGGAACAACAGGGAGCAGGAGTAGGGGAACACCAGGGAACAGCAGTAGGGGAACAACAGGGAGAAGCAGTAGGGGAACAACAGGGAGCAGGAGTAGGGGAACACCAGGGAGAAGCATTAGGGGAACACCAGGGTGCAGCAGTAGCGGAACAACAGGGAGCAGGAGTAGGGGAACACCAGGAGAAGCATTAGGGGAACACCAGGGAGCAGGAGTAGGGGAACACCAGGAGAAGCATTAGGGGAACACCAGGGAGAAGCATTAGGGGAACACCAGGGAGAAGCATTAGGGGAACACCAGGGAGCAGCAGTAGGGGAACAACAGGGAGCAGGAGTAGGGGAACACCAGGGAACAGCAGTAGGGGAACAACAGGGAGCAGCAGTAGGGGAACAACAGGGAGCAGGAGTACGGGAACACCAGGAGAAGCAGTAGGGGAACACCAGGGAGAGGCATTAGAGGAACACCAGGGAGGAGGAGTAGGGGAACACCAGGAGAAGCAGTAGGGGAACACTAGGGAGAAGCATTAGAGGAACACCAGGGCGAAGCAGTAGTGGAACACCAGGGAGCAGGAGTAGGGGAACACCAGGACGAAGCAGTAGGGGAACACCAGGGAGCAGCAGTAGGGGAACACCAGGGCGAAGCAGTAGGGGAACACCAGGGAGCAGGAGTAGGGGAACACCAGGGAACAGCAGTAGGGGAACACCAGGGAGAAGCATTGGGGGAACACCAGAGAGCAGCAGTAGAGGAACACCAGGGAGAAGGAGTAGGGGAACACCAGGAGAAGCAATAGGGGAACACCAGGGAGCAGGAGTAGGGGAACACCAGGAGAAGCAGTAGGGGAACACCAGGGAGAGGCAATAGAGGAACACCAGGGAGCAGGAGTAGGGGAACACCAGGAGAAGCAGTAGGGGAACACCAGGGTGAAGCATTAGAGGAACACCAGGGCGAAGCAGTAGTGGAACACCAGGGAGCAGGTGTAGGGGAACACCAGGACAAAGCAGTAGGGGAACACCAGGGAGCAGCAGTAGGGGAACACCAGGGTGAAGCATTAGAGGAACACCAGGGCGAAGCAGTAGTGGAACACCAGGGAGCAGGTGTAGGGGAACACCAGGACAAGGCAGTAGGGGAACACCAGGGAGCAGGAGTAGGGGAACACCAGGGCGAAGCAGTAGGGGAACACCAGGGCCCAGCAGTAGGGGAACACCAGGGAACAGCAGTAGGGGAACACCAGAAGAAGCAGTAGGGGAACACCAGGGAGAAGCATTGGGGGAACACCAGAGAGCAGCAGTAGAGGAACACCAGGGAGAAGGAGTAGGGGAACACCAGGAGAAGCATTAGGGGAACACCAGGGAGCATGAGTAGGGGAACACCAGGAGAAGCAGTAGGGGAACACAAGGGAGAAGCATTAGGGGAACAACAGGAGAAGCTTTAGGGGAACACCAGAGAGCAGCAGTAGGGGAACACCAGGGAAGAAGCATTAGGGGAACACCAGAGAGCAGCAGTAGGGGAACACCAGGGAAAAGCATTAGGGTAACACCAGAGAGCAGCAGTAGGGGAACACCAGGGAGCAGCAGGAGGGGAACACCAGGGAGAAGCATTAGGGGAACACCAGGGAGAAGCATTAGGGGAACACAGGGAGCAGCAGTAGGGGAACAACAGGGAGCAGGAGTAGGGGAACACCAGGGCACAGCAGTAGGGGAACAACAGGGAGCAGGAGTAGGGGAATACCAGGGAGACGCATTAGGGGAACACCAGGGCGCAGCAGTAGGGGAACAACAGGGAGCAGGAGTAGGGGAACACCAGGAGAAGCATTAGGGGAACACCAGAGAGCAGCAGTAGGGGAACAACAGGGAGCAGGAGTAGGGGAATACCAGGAGAAGCATTAGGGGAACACCAGGGAGCAGCAGTAGGGGAACAACAGGGGGCAGGAGTAGGAGAACACCAGGAGAAGGAGTAGGGGAACACCAGGAGAAGCATTAGGGGAACACCAGGGAGCATGAGTAGGGGAACACCAGGGTGAAGCATTAGGGGAACAAGAGGAGAAGCATTAGGGGAACACCAGAGAGCAGCAGTAGGGGAACACCAGGGAGAAGCATTAGGGGAACACCTGAGAGCAGCAGTAGGGGAACACCGGAGAGCAGCAGTAGGGGAACACCAGGGAGAAGCATTCGGGTAACACCAGAGAGCAGCAGTCGGGGAACACCAGGGAGCAGCAGTAGGGGAACACCAGGGCAAAGCATTAGGGGAACACCAGGGAGAAGCATTAGGGGAACACCAGGGAGCAGCAGTAGGGGAACAACAGGGAACAGGAGTAGGGGAACACCAGGAGAAGCATTAGGGGAACACCAGAAGGCAGCAGTAGGGGAACAACAGGGAGCAGGAGTAGGGGAACACCAGGAGAAGCATTAGGGGAACACCAGGGAGCAGCAGTAGGGGAACAACAGGGGGCAGCATTAGGGGAACACCAGGAAGCAGGAGTAGGGGAACAGCAGGGAGCAGCAGTAGGGGAACACCAGGGAGCAGGAGTAGGGGAACACCAGGGCCCAGCAGTAGGGGAACAACAGGGAGCAGGAGAAGGGGAACACCAGGAAGTAGGAGTTGGGGAACACCAGGGTGCAGGAGTAGGGGAACACCAGGAAGCAGGAGTAGGGAAACAACAGGGAGCAGCAGTAGGGGAACACCAGGAAGCAGGAGTAGGGGAACAACAGGGAGCAGCAGTAGGGGAACACCAGGGAGCAGGAGTAGGGGAACACCAGGGCCCAGTAGTATGAGAACAACAGGGAGCAGGAGTAGGGGAACACCAGGAAGTAGGAGTAGGGGAACACCAGGGAGCAGGAGTAGGGGAACACCAGGGCCCAGCAGTAGGGGAACAACAGGGAGCAGGAGTAGGGGAACACCAGGGAGCAGCAGTAGGGGAACACCAGGGATCAGCAGGAGAGGAACAACAGGGAGCAGGATTAGGGGAACACCAGGGTGCAGCAGTAGGGGAACACCAAGGCGCAGCAGTAGGGGAACAACAGGGAGCAGGAGGAAGGGAACAACAGGGAACAGCAGTAGTGGAACACCAGTGAGAAGCACTAGGGGAATACCAGGGAGCAGCAGTCGGGGAACACCAGGGAGCAGCAGTAGGGGAACACCAGGGAGCAGCATTCGGGTAACACCAGAGAGCAGCAGTCGGGGAACACCAGGGAGCAGCAGTAGGGGAACACCAGGGAGCAGCATTCGGGTAACACCAGAGAGCAGCAGTCGGGGAACACCAGGGAGCAGCAGTAGGGGAACAACAGGGAACAGGAGTAGGGGAACACCAGGAGAAGCATTAGGGGAACACCAGAGAGCAGCAGTCGGGGAACACCAGGGAGCAGCAGTAGGGGAACAACAGGGAACAGGAGTAGGGGAACACCAGGAGAAGAATTAGGGGAACACCAGGGAGCAGCAGTAGGGGAACAACAGGGAGCAGCAGTAGGGGAACACCAGGAAGCAGGAGTAGGGGAACAACAGGGAGCAGCAGTAGGGGAACAACAGGGAGCAGGAGAAGGGGAACACCAGGAAGTAGGAGTAGGGGAACACCAGGGTGCAGGAGAAGGGGAACACCAGGAAGCAGGAGTACGGAAACAACAGGGAGCAGCACTAGGGGAACACCAGGGAGCAGCAGTCGGGGAACACCAGGGAGCAGCAGTAGGGGAACACCAGGGAGCAGCATTCGGGTAACACCAGAGAGCAGCAGTAGGGGAACAACAGGGAACAGGAGTAGGGGAACACCAGGAGAAGCATTAGGGGAACACCAGAGAGCAGCAGTCGGGGAACACCAGGGAGCAGCAGTAGGGGAACAACAGGGAGCAGCAGTAGGGGAACACCAGGGAGCAGGAGTAAGGGAACACCAGGAGAAGCATTAGGGGAACACCAGGGCGAAGCATTTGGGGATCACCAGAGAGCAGCAGTAGGGGAACAACAGGAGAAGCAGTAGGGGAACACCAGGGAGAAGCATTAGGGGAACAACAGGAGAAGCATTAGGGGAACACCAGAGAGCAGCAGTAGGGGAACACCAGGGAGAAACATTAGGGGAACCCCAGAGAGCAGCAGTAGGGGAACACCAGAGAGCAGCAGCAGGGGAACACCAGGGAGAAGCATTAGGGTAACACCAGAGAGCAGCAGTCGGGGAACACCAGGGAGCAGCAGTAGGAGAACACCAAGGAGAAGCAGTAGGGGAACAACAGGGAGCAGGAGTAGGGGAACACCAGGGTGAAGCATTAGGGGAACACCAGGGCGCAGCAGTAGCGGAACAACAGGGAGCAGGAGTAGGGGAACACCAGGAGAAGCATTAGGGGAACACCAGAGAGCAGCAGTAGGGGAACAACAGGGAGCAGGAGTAGGGGAACACCAGGAGAAACAGTAGGGGAACACCAGGGAGAGGCATTAGAGGAACACCAGGGAGCAGGAGTAGGGGAACTCCAGGAGAAGCAGTAGGGGAACACCAGGGAGAAGCATTAGAGGAACACCAGGGCGAAGCAGTAGTGGAACACCAGGGAGCAGGAGTAGGGGAACACCAGGTCGAAGCAGTAGGGGAACACCAGGGAGCAGCAGTAGGGGAACAGCAGGGCGAAGCAGTAGGGGAACACCAGGGAGCAGCAGTAGGGGAACACCAGGGAACAGCAGTAGGGGAACACCAGGGAACAGCAGTAGGGGAACACCAGGAGAAGCAGTAGGGGAACACCAGGGAGAAGCATTGAGGGAACACCAGAGAGCAGCAGTAGAGGAACACCAGGGAGAAGGGGTAGGGGAACACCAGGAGAAGCATTAGGGGAACACCAGGGAACAGGAGTAGGGGAACACCAGGAGAAGCAGTCGGGGAACACCAGGGAGAGGCATTAGAGGAACACCAGGGAGCAGGAGTAGGGGAACACCATGAGAAGCAGTAGGGGAACACCAGGGCGAAGCATTAGAGGAACACCAGGGCGAAGCAGTAGTGGAACACCAGGGAGCAGGAGTAGGGGAACACCAGGACGAAGCAGTAGGGGAACACCAGGGAGCAGCAGTAGGGGAACAGCAGGGCGAAGCAGTAGGGGAACACCAGGGAGCAGGAGTAGGGGAACACCAGGGCGAAGCAGTAGGGGAACACCAGGGAGCAGCAGTAGGGGAACACCAGGGAACAGCAGTAGGGGAACACCAGGAGAAGCAGTAGGGGAACACCAGGGAGAAGCATTGGGGGAACACCAGAGAGCAGCAGTAGAGGAACACCAGGGAGAAGGAGTAGGGGAACACCAGGAGAAGCATTAGGGGAACACCAGGGAGCATGAGTCGGGGAACACCAGGAGAAGCAGTAGGGGAACACCAGGGTCAAGCATTAGGGGAACAACAGGAGAAGTATTCGGGGAACACCAGGGAGAAGCATTAGGGGAACACCAGAGAGCAGCAGTAGGGGAACACCAGAGAGCAGCAGTGGGGGAACACCAGGGTGAAGCATTAGGGTAACACCAGAGAGCAGCAGTAGGGGAACACCAGGGAGCAGCAGTAGGGGAACACCAGGGAGAAGCATTAGGGGAACAACAGGGAGCAGCAGTAGGGGAACACCAGGGAGCAGCAGTAGGGGAACCCCAGGGAGCAGCAGTAGGGGAACACCAGGGTGAAGCATTAGGGGAACACCAGGGAGCAGCAGTAGGGGAACAACAGGGAGCAGGAGTCGGGGAACACCAGGGAACAGCAGTAGGGGAACACCAGGAGAAGCATTAGGGGAACACCAGAGAGCAGCAGTAGGGGAACAACAGGGAGCAGGAGTAGGGGAACACCAGGGAGACGCATTAGGGGAACACCAGGGAGCAGGAGTAGGGGAACACCAGGAGAAGCATTAGGGCAACACCAGAGAGCAGCAGTAGGGGAACAACAGGGAGCAGGAGTAGGGGAACACCAGGAGAAGCATTAGGGGAACACCAGGGAGCAGCAGTAGGGGAACAACAGGGGGCAGGAGTAGGAGAACACCAGGGAGCAGCAGTAGGGGAACAACAGGGAGGAGGAGTAGGGGAACACCAGGAGAAGCATTAGGGGAACACCAGAGAGCAGCAGTAGGGGAACACCAGGGAGCAGCAGTAGGGGAACACCAGGGAGAAGCATTAGGGGAACACCAGGGAGCAGCAGTAGGGGAACAACAGGGAGCAGGAGTAGGGGAACACCAGGAGAAGCATTAGGGGAACACCAGAGAGCAGCAGTAGGGGAACAACAGGGAGTAGGAGTAGGGGAACACCAGGAGAAGCATTAGGGGAACACCAGGGTGCAGCAGTAGGGGAACAACAGGGAGCAGGAGTAGGGGAACACCAGGAGAAGCATTAGGGGAACACCAGGGAGCAGCAGTAGGGGAACAACAGGGGGCAGGAGTAGGGGAACACCAGGAGAAGGAGTAGGGGAACACCAGGGAGAGGCATTAGAGGAACACCAGGGAGCAGCAGTAGGGGAACACCAGGGCGAAGCAGTCGGGGAACACCAGGGAGCAGGAGTAGGGGAACACCAGGAGAAGCAGTAGTGGAACACCAGGGAGCAGGAGTAGGGGAACACCAGGGCGAAGCAGTAGGGGAACACCAGGGAGCAGCAGTAGGGGAACAACAGGGAGCAGGAGTAGGGGAACACCAGGTGAAGCAGTAGGGGAACACCAGGGAAAAGCATTAGGGGAACACCAGGGAAAAGCATTAGGGGAACACCAGGGAGCAGCAGTAGGGGAACACCAGGGCGAAGCAGTAGGGGAACACCAGGGTGCAGCAGTAGGGGAACACCAGGGCGAAGCAGTAGGGGAGCACCAGGGAGCAGCAGTAGGGGAACACCAGGGCGAAGCTGTAGGGGAACACCAGGGAGCAGGAGTAGGGGAACACCAGGGAGCAGGAGTAGGGGAACACCAGGGAGAAGCAGTTGGGGATCACCAGGGAGAAGCAGTTGGGGATCACCAGGGAGCAGGAGTAGGGGAACACCAGGGCGAAGCTGTAGGGGAACACCAGGAGGCAGCAGTAGGGGAACACCAGGGAGAAGCAGTTGGGGATCACCAGGGAGCAGGAGTAGGGGAACACCAGGGAGCAGGAGTAGGGGAACACCAGGGACAAGCATTAGGGGAACACCAGGGAGCAGCAGTAGGGGAACACCAGGGAGCAGGAGTAGGGGAACACCAGGGAGAAGCAGTTGGGGATCACCAGGGAGCAGGAGTAGGGGAACACCAGAGAGCAGCAGTTGGGGAACACCAGGGAACAGCAGTAGGGGAACACCAGGGCGCAGCAGCAGTCGGGGGACACCAGGGAGCAGCAGTCGGGAAACAACAGGGAGCAGCAGTAGGGGAACACCAGGGAGCAGGAGGAGGAGAACACCAGGGAGCAGGAGTAAGGGAACACCAGGGAGCAGCAGTAGGGGAACACCAGGGAGCAGCAGTAGGGGAACACCAGGGAGCAGTAGGGGAACACCAGGGAGCAGCAGTAGGGGAACACCAGGGAGCAGCAGTAGGGGAACACCAGGGAGCAGCAGTAGGGGAACACCAGGGAGCAGGAGGAGGAGAACACCAGGGAGCAGCAGTAGGGGAACACCAGGGAGCAGGAGGAGGCGAACACCAGGGAGCAGCAGTAGGGGAACCCCAGGGAGCAGCAGTAGGGGAACACCAGGGAGCAGCAGTCGGGATACAACAGGGAGCAGCAGTAGGGGATCACCAAACAGCAGCAGTAGAACACCAGGCATTAGTAGGGGAATACCAGGTGACATTCGTCCATACCTAACCTTGCAAATGTAGGAATTTCATGCCATTCAATACATTTGAATGGGGTGCCAGACAGTGAGATGCCTCTTTCACAGTTTGCAGAGGAGTGGTGCATATTGGAAAACAACGTTCGTGTTTTTTCATTTAACTGTGTAACTACACGCCTAAATTTACCATTTGATTTGCTCATCAATAATTGTGAGTGCCATTAGAACAAAGAGAACAAAGAACAGTACAGCACAGGAACAGGCTATTCGGCCCTCCAAGCCTGCACTGATCTTGATGCCTGCCGAAACTAACACCTTCTGCACTTCCGGGGCCCATATCCCTCTATTCCCTTCCTATTCATATATTTGTCAAGATGTCTCTTAAACGTCGCTATCGTATCTGCTTCCACCACCTCCCCCGGCAGCAAGTTCCAGGCACTCACCACCCTCTGTGTAAAGAACTTCCTTCGCACATCCCCTCTAAACTTTGCCCCTCGCACCTTAAACCTATGTCCCCTAGTAACTGACTCTTCCACCCTGGGAAAAAGCTTCTGACTATCCACTCTGTCCATGCCGCTCATAACTTTGTAAACCTCTATCATGTCGCCCCTCCACCTCCGCTGTTCCAGTGAAAACAATCCGGGTTTTTTCAATCTCTCCTCATAACTAATGCCCTCCAGACCAGGCAACATCCTGGTCAACCTCCTCTGTACCATCTCCAAAGCCTCCACGTCCTTCTAGTAGTGTGGCGACCAGAATTGCACGTAATATTCTAAGTGTGGCCTAACTAAGGTTCTGTACAGCTGCAACATGACTTGCCAATTTTTATGCTCTATGCCTCGACCGATGAAGGCAAGCATGCCGTATGCCATCTTGACTACCTTATCCACCTATGTTGCCACTTTCAGTGACCTGTGGACCTGTACGCCCAGATCTCTCTGCCTGTCAATACTCCTCAGGGTTCTGCCATTTACTGTATACTTCCCACCTGTATTAGATCTTCCAAAATGCATTACCTCACATTTGTCCAGATAGCGGCGCAGTGGCGCAATGGTTAGCACTGCAGCCTCACAGCTCCAGCGACCTGGGTTCAATTCTGGGTACTGCCTGTGTGGAGTTTGCAAGTTCTCCCTGTGTCTGCGTGGGTTTTCTCCGGGTGCTCCGGTTTCCTCCCACAAGCCAAAAGACTTGCAGGTTGGTAGGTAAATTGGCCATTATAAATTGCCCCTAATATAGGTGGGTGGCAGGGGAATATAGGGACAGGTGGGGATGTGGTAGGAATATGGGATTAGTGTAGGATTAGTATAAATGGGTGGTTGATAGTCGGCACAGACTCGGTGGACCGAAGGGCCTGTTTCAGTGCTGTATCTCTAAACTAAACTAAACTCCATCTGCCATTTCTCCGCCCAAGTCTCCAACCGATCTATATCCTGCTGTGTCCTCTGACAATCCTCATCATTAACCGCAGCTCCACCAACCTTTGTGTCGTCCGCAAACTTACTAATCAGACCAGCTACATTTTCCTCCAAATCATTTATATATACTACAAAGAGCAAAGGTCCCAGCACTGATCCCTGCGGAACACCACTAGTCACATCCCTCCATTCAGAAAAACACCCATCTCTGTCTTCTATGACCGAGCCATTTCTGTATCCATCTTGCCAGCTCACCTCTGATCCCATATGACTTCACCTTTTGCACCAGTCTGCCATGCGGGACCTTGTCAAAGGCTTTACTAAAGTCCATATCGACAACATCCATCGCCCTTCCCTCATCAATCATCTACCTTCCCCGGCAGCAAGTTCCAAGCACTCACCACCCTCTGTGTAAAGAACTTCCTTCGCACATCCCCTCTAAACTTTGCCCCTCGCACCTTAAACCTATGTCCCCTAGTAACTGACTCTTCCACCCTGGGAAAAAGCTTCTGACTATCCACTCTGTCCATGCCACTCATAACTTTGTAAACCTCTATCATGTCGCCCCTCCACCTCTGTCGTTCCAGTGAAAACAATCCGAGTTTATCCAACCTCTCCTCATAGCTAATGCACTCCAGACCAGGCAACATCCTGGTAAACCTCTTCTGTACCCTCTCCAAAGCCTCCACGTCCTTCTGATAGTGTGGCAACCAGAATTGCACGCGATATTCTAAGTGTGGCCTAAGGTTCTGTACAGCTGCAGCATGACTTGCCAATTTTTATACTCTATGACCCGAACGATGAAGGCAAGCATTCCATATGCCTTCTTGACTACCTTATCCACCTGCGTTGCCACTTTCAGTGACCTGTGGACCTGTACGCCCAGATCTCTCTGCCTGTCAATATTCTCAGGGTTCTGCCATTTACTGTATACTTCCCACCTGTATTAGATCTTCCAAAATGCATTACCTCACATTTGTCCGGATTAAACTCCATCTGCCATTTCTCTGCCCAAATCTCCGACCGATCTATATCCTGCTGTATCCTCTGACAATCCTCATCACTATCTGCAACTCCACCAACCTTTGTGTCATCCGCAAACTTACAAATCAGACCAGCTACATTTTCCTCCAAATCATTTATATATAATACAAACAGCAAAGGTCCCAGCCCTGATCCCTGCGGAACACCACTAGTCACTGCCCTCCATTCAGAAAAGCACCCTTCCACTGCTACCCTCTGTCTTCTATGACTGAGCCATTTCTGTATCCATCTTGCCAGCTCACCTCTGATCCCATGTGACTTCACCTTTTGTACCAGTCTGCCATGAGGGACCTTGTCAAAGGCTTTACTGAAGTCCATATAGACAACATCCACTGCCCTTCCTTCATCAATCATCTTCGTCACTTCCTCAAAAAACTCAATCAAGTTAGTGAGACACGACCTCCCCTTCACAAAACCTTGCTGCCTCTCGCTAATAAGTTCATTTGTTTCCAAATGGGAGTAAATCCTGTCCCGAAGAATCCTCTCTAATAATTTCCCTACCACTGACGTAAGGCTCACCGGCCTATAATTTCCTGGATTATCCTTGCTACCCTTCTTAAACAAAGGAACAACACTGGCTATTCTCCAGTCCTCTGGGACCTCACCTGTAGCCAATGAGAATACAAAGATTCCTGTCAAGGCCCCAGCAATTTCTTCCCTTGCCTCCCTCAGTATTCTGGGGTAGATCCCATCAGGCCCTGAGGCCATATCTACCTTAGTGCTTTGCAAGACGCCCAACACCTCCTCCTTTTTATGACATTTATATAGAGGTAAAAGTCCAGCAACTTTCAACATGTCACTGAGATTGTGTCTCAATGAAAGTAATGCATGCTGGAGTGTAGAAATCAAGACATTCCCTCAATTACTTTTGCCATTTTAAAAAGAGTTTACATAACACAAGCCTTTAAACTTGTGTTTTAAAATAATCTAGCTGCTCGGTTATTTTCAAACACAAGGTTAAAGGCTTGAAGCAGCAGTGTTCAACATTTTCATGTGGGGGGCCAAATTACAATTTTTGACTTACATAGTGGGCTGGTGAGATAATTTTGGAAAGATAAAAATTTATCTTACTATTTATCAAAACAACAATAAATGTGCATTTGTGAAGAAGCTTTAAATGAGAAGACTAATTTATTGACTTACATTCTGGTCACTATGTTGGACACTGATTTAATGAGATAGCTGGCATTTCTTTTGCTTGCACAAGTAGTCAATGTCTGCCCGCACACTTCTTGTAGCGATGCGGAGTATTCCAGATAGATGTCAATCTTGATCGCGCTCTCTTCCCCTCCTCCCTCTTTCTCTGTCTGTCTCTCCTCCTCCTCCTCTGTGTCGCCCCTCTCTGTGTTCCCATGTCATTCCCCTCCTCTGTGTCATCCCCCCACCATGTCATACCTGTGACGTCCCCCTTCTCTGTCTCTTTCCCCACTCTCTCTCTGCCCCCTCCCTCTCTCTCCATCGATGTCCCCCTCTCTCTGCCCTCTATCTCTCTCTCTCCCCCACTCTCTCTCGCTCCCCCCACTCTCTCTCCCCCCTTTCTCTGTCTCTCCCCCCCTCTCTCTTTCTCTCTCCCCCTCCTCTCTCCCCCCTCCCCCTGTCTCGCTCCCCCTCCCCCTCTCACTCTGTTCCCCCCAAACCCAACCGTTGTTGAGGACAGGAACAGCAGTTCCTGAACTTCGGAGAGCTTTGTGGTTTTCCAGCAGGCTTTTAAAAAAAATTGGAACCCGCCGGAAAACCCCTAAGCTGTCCTAAGTTCGGAAACCGCTGTTCCCGATCTCAGCACCTGTCAGCTGTGAAACTGACACGTGAGTTTTTTTAAAAGCCAGTCTGAAGAAGCTAACGGGAAGTTTCTCATCCCTGAAATTACCAGTCACAGACCTCAATATTTTTTACTGCAGACATTGCGTCTGTCTCTGGACATGTTGTCGACCCCTGACTACAAGATAAAATTCAAATCCATTGGCTGCTGCATAGGCCTGATGTGCAGTAGGTACAAACAATAAGGTTTCTCTACATTTTAACAGCAAAACAAAGATGTTGGGCAGCATAATTAATACAGGGCAAAAAATCTAATCTCATAACACTGAAGCTCGTGGCAGATTTCTTTTGGTGCACAGAGCAATTAATCTGACAGATACCACGGACTGAATTTCCGGGGCCTGCTGGCGGAGGGGATGGAGGTGGCCAGGGGTCAAAAATAGTAGTGTCGGCTGATGTTTCGAGTTCCCGATGCCATTCCTGACACCAGCCATGTTCACCAGGGCAGGGGGAGGGTGGCCCCGTGATCCCTGATTAAGGCCAATTAAGCTGGTTAAAGAGTTTGTTAAGAGTTCATTAACGGGGATATTGAAATTTTCACAGGGATGCATGTGCTGTCTGGGGCAGACCAGCTGAATGGAGCTGGGTACACAGTGGGGATCCAGTCATGGCCACCCCAGGGAATTACCTGGGCCCTATAAAAGGGTGAATGGTGCAGAGAGTGACTTGGCCCTTGACAAACAGGTGCCCTTGGCACGGCGCAGATGGTGGGGAGAGTAGGCAATAAGCGATAGAGCAGTACAGGGGGTCGTCACCATCCTGGCATTGCAGGGGCACAAAAGCAGGGGGCCAAGGCTGCCAAGGATGTTTGGGCAGCCACCTGACCACAAGGAAATGACTCTGAGATTTTGGACCTAGCAGCAATGAGGAGCAACACCCTCTGCAGGGGTGTCCAACATTTTCATGTGGGGGGACACATTACAATTTTTGACTTACATAGGGGGCCGGTGAGATAATTTCAGAAAGATAAAAGGCATTAAAAATGTATCTGTAATAATCAAAACAACAACAAATGTGCATTTGTGAAGAACCTTTAAATGACAAGACTAATTTATTGCCTAGCTTTCTCATCACTATGTTGGACACTGATTTAGTGAGATACCTGGCAATTTAGTGAGATACCTGGGGTGGCACAGTGGCGCAGTGATTAGCACTGCAGCCTTACAGCTCCAGCGACCCGGGTTTGATTCTGGGTACTGCCTGTGCAGAGTTTGCAAGTTCTCCCTGTGACTGCGTGGGTTTCTGCCGGGTGCTCCAGTTTCCTCCCACAGCCAAAGACTTACAGGTTGACAGGTAAATTGGCCATTGTAAATTGCCCCTAGTGTAGATAGGTGGTAGGGGAATTGAGGGAAGGTGGGGATGTGGTAGGGATATGGGATTAATGTAGGATTAGTATAAATGGGTGGTTGATGGTCAGCACAGACTTGGTGGGCCAAAGGGCCTGTTTCAGTGCTGTATCCCTAAAATAATTTTCTGATGGCACAAGTAGTCATTGTTTTTTTTATTATTCATTCATGGGATATGGGCAGCACTGGCTAGGACAGCATTTATTACCCATCCTTAATTGCCCTTGAGCAGGTGGTGGTGAGCCACCTTCTTGAACTGCTGCAGTCCATGTGGGGTAGGTGCACCGACAGTGCTGTTAGTACACTTGTAGTATTGAGCAGTATGCCGGATAGATGTCCATCTGTTAGGAGTGATCTTGATTGTTCTCTCTTCCTCTCCTCTCTCTCTGTCTCTCTCTCCTCCTCCTCTCTGTGGTCCCCAATCTCTGTGTCATCCTCCATCTCTGCCCCCTCCCTCTCTCTCTCTCTGCCCCCTCTTGCTGTCTCTCCCTGTTCCCCCGTCCCTCTCTCTCCCTGTACCCCCTTCTCTCCCTCTCCCTGTCCACCCACTCTCTCCCTGTCCCCTCTCTCTCCTCCTTGCCCCCTCTCCCGCTGTCCCGTCTCCCTCTGATCCCCCTACTCTCTCTCCCTGCCCCCTTACTCTCTCTCCCTTTCTCCCCCCTCCCTTTCTCCTCATCTCTCTCCCTTTCTCCTCTCTCCCTTTCTTCCCCCTCTCTCTCTCCCCGTCTCTCTCTCTCCCCCTTTCTCCCCCTCTCTCTCTCTCTCCCCCCCTTTCTCCCCCTCTCTCTCTCTCCCCCCCACCCTTTCTCCTCTCTCTCTCCCTTTCTCCCCCTCTCTCTCTTTCTCCCCCTCTCTCTCTCTCTCCCCCCCTTTCTCCCCCTCTCTCTCCCTCCCCGCACCCTTTCTCCCCTCTCTCTCTCTCTCCCTTTCTCCCCCTCTCTCTCTCTCTCCCTTTCTCCCCTTCTCTCTCTCGCTCCCTTTCTCCCCTTCTCTCTCTCTCTCCCTTTCTCCCCCCCTCTCTCTCTCTCCCTTTCTCCCCCTCTCTCCCTCCCTGTCTCCCCCTCTCTCTCTCTCCCTTGCTCCCCTCTCTCTCTCTCCCTTACTCCCCCTCTCCTCTCTCCCCCCCTTTCTCCCTCTCTCTCTCTTTCTCCCCCTCTCTCTTTCTCTCTCTCCCTTTCTCCCTCTCACTCTCTCTCCACTTTCTCCCTCTCTCCCCCCCCTCTCTCTCTCCCTTTCTCCCCCTCTCTTTCTCTCCCCCTTTCTCCCCCTCTCTTTCTCTCCCCCTTTCTCCCCCCTCTCTCTCTCTCTCCCCTCTCTTTCTCCCACCTCTCTCTCTCTCTCCTTTTCTCTCCCCTCTCTCTCTCTCTCCTTTTCTCCCCCTCTCTCTCTCTCTCCCTTTCTCCTCCTCTCTCTCTCTCTTTCTCCCCCTCTCTCTCTCTCTCTCCCTTTCTCCCCCCTCTCTCTCTCTCTCTCCCTTTCTCCCCCTCTCTCTCTCTCTCTCTCTCCCCCTTTCTCCCCCCCTCTCTCTCTCTCTCCCTTTCTCCCCCCCTCTCTCTCTCTCTCCCTTTCTCCCCCCTCTCTCTCACTCTTTCCCTTTCTCCCCCTCTCTCTCTCTCTCCCTTTCTCCCCCTCTCTCTCTCTCTCCCTTTCTCCCCCTCTCTCTCTCTCTCCCTTTCTCCCCCTCTCTCTCTCTCTCCCTTTCTCTCCCCTCTCTCTCTCTCTCCCTATCTCCCCCTCTCACTCTCTCTCTCTCCCTTTCTCCCCCCTCTCTCTCTCTCCCTTTCTCCCCCGCTCTCTCTCTCTCTTTCTCCCCCTCTCTCTCTCTCTCCTTTTCTCCCCTCTCTCTCTCTCCTTTTCTCCCCCCTCTCTCTCTCTCTCTCCCTTTCTCCCCGCTCTCTCCCTTTCTCCCGCTCTCCCCCTTTCTCCCCCTCTCTCTCTCTCTCTCTCCCTTTCTCCCCCCCCCTCTCTCTCTCTCTCCCTTTCTCCCCCTCTCTCTCTCTCTCTCTCCCTTTCTCCCCCTCTCTCTCTCTCTTTCTCCCCCTCTCTCTCTCTCTCCCTTTCTCCCCCTCTCTCTCTCTCTCCCTTTTCTCCCCCCTCTCTCTCTCTCTCCCTTTAACCCCCCCTCTCTCTCTCCCTATCTCCCCTCTCTCTCTCCCTTTCTCCCCCTTTCTCCCCCTCTCTCTCTCTCTCTCTCTCTCCCTTTCTCCCCTTCTCTCTCTCTCTCCCTTTCTCCCCTTCTCTCTCTCTCTCTCCTCTCTCTTTCTCCCACCTCTCTCTCTCTCCTTTTCTCCCCCTCTCTCTCTCTCTCCTTTTCTCCCCCTCTCTCTCTCTCCCCCCTCTCTCTCTCTCTCTCCCTTTCTCCCCCCTCTCTCTCTCTCTCCCCCCTCTCTCTCTCTCTCTCCCTTTCTCCCCCTCTCTCTCTCTCTCCCTTTCTCCCCTTCTCTCTCTCTCTCTCCCTTTCTCCCCTTCTCTCTCTCTCTCTCCCTTTCTCCCCTCTCTCTCTCTCTCCCTTTCTCCCCCTCTCTCTCTCTCTCCCTTTCTCCCCCTCTCTCTCCCTTTCTCCCCCCTCTCTCTCTCTCTCCCTTTCTCCCCCCTCTCTCTCTCCCTTTCTCCCCCTCTCTCTCTCTCTCTCTCTTTCTCTCTCTCCCTTTCTCCCCCCTCTCTCTCTCGCTCCCTTTCTCCCCATTTCTCTCTCTCTCCCTTTCTCCCCCACTCTCTCTCTCTCTCACCTTTCTCCCCTCTCTCTCTCTCTCTCTCTCCCTTTCTTCCCCCTCTCTCTCTCTCCCTTTCTCCCCCTCTCTCTCCCTTTCTCCCCCTCTCTCTCTCTCTCCCTTTCTCCCTCTCTCTCTCCCTTTCCTCCCCCTCTCTCTCCTGTCCCCCCCTCTCTATCCCTGTCCCCCCCCTCCCTGTTCCCCCCGTCTCCCCCGTTCCCCCTCCCCCTATCCCGCCCTCTCTCTTACCCTGTCCCCCCTCTTTCTCTTTCTCTGTCCCCCCCCACTCCCCCTGTCCCCCATCTCTCCCTGTCCCCTTTCTCTCTCTCTCTGTTACCATCTCCCTCGCTTCCTCCCCTTCTCTTTCCCTGTCCCGCCCTCTCTCTTTCTCTGGCCCCCCTCTCTGTCCGCCTCTTTCTCCCTGCCCCCTCCCCCCTTTCTCCCTGTCCCCTCTCTCCCTTTCCCTGTCCCCACCCTTCTTTCTTTCCCTGTCCCCTCTCACATTTCCTGTGCCCCCCCTCTCTCTTTCCTTGCCTCTCTGCCAGCCCCTTTCTCTCTCCTGTCCCCTCTCTCTTGTTCCCTCTCTCTCTTTCCCTGTGTCCCTCCTCTCTCTCCATCCCCCCTCTTTCCCCATCCCTCTCTCTCTCCCCGCTGCCCCCTCTTTTTCCCTGTCTCCCTCTTTCTTTTACCCTGTCCCCCTCTTTCTTTTACCCTGTCACAATCTCTCTTTTCCTGTCCCTCCCCCTCCTTCCTTGTCTCCCCCCTCTCTCTCCCTGTCCCCCCCTCTCTCTCCTTCTCTCCGTCCCCCCTTCTCTTTCCTTCTATCCCTGTCCCCTCCCTCTCTCTTAACCTGTCCCCCCCCTCACTCTTACTCTGTCCCCCCTCACTCTCTCTCTCTCTCTCCCTGTCCCCCTCTCTTTCTTTCCCTGTCCCCCCCCCCTCTTTCCCTCCTTGTCCACCCCACCACCCCCCCCCCTTGCCCAGTCACTCCTTCCTCTCTCTTTCCCTGTCCCCCTCTCTCTCCTACTGTCTGACAGTTGCAAAGATCAGAAACTCTCAGCTTTATGGTCAGTCTGTTTTAAAAAATTCGCAGCCATCAGTTTCAGTTTCACAGCTGACAGATGTTTACCCTGGGAGCAGCGTTTCTAATTCAGACAGGTTCGTGGTTTTCTGGCAGACTTTTTAAAAAAAAATCAGAACCTGCCAGAAAACCATGACCTGTCCGAATTAGAAGCACTGCTCCCAGGGTAAACACCTGTCAGCTGTGAAACTGAAACTGATGGATGCAATTTTTTTTAAAGCCGGAGTGGAGCCAATGGGAAATTTCTCATCCCTGAAATTACCAGTCACGGACCTCAAAATTTTTACCACGGGCGCTGGTGTCCATGTACGGATACGTCGCCGACCCCTGTACGTGATCTCCAGGCAGAGGCACAGAGGTAATACAAACAAAGCCTTCTGCATACAAGGACCACCATTGAGAAGGCAATTGGGCTTCTGAAGATGTCATTCCGGTGCCTGAACGGGTTGGGTGGTGCCCTGCAGTACGCTCCTGCAAGGGTCTCACTCATTGTGGTGGTCTGCTGCACCCTCTTTAACATGGCAGTCACAGTAATGGCTGCCATGGTGAGTTTAAAATTGGGCTCGCATTTGAGTTGGCCCGCCTCCACTCCCACCGTCTTGACAGTTAATTAGCTGTCAAACCCGTCTCCTTATCAATTAAGTGGCCATCCCTATGAAACCCGAACCATTTCTGTTCCCTCCCCAGGGGTGGCTTAGTGACCTGGAAACTGTTCTGACTTCTGTTTCCCACTCCCGCAGCGAAAATCCAGCCCCAAATGTCAGACATTTTATGAGGTAATGGAAATGCTGTAGTTGTAGCTTTGAGACTCTTGGGAAACTCACTGAGCTATCACAAATCAATAGAGCTCTCTCCAGTGGCCAAAAATTGATACTGCATTACGTTCCGTTTGCTCAACAATAAATAATCTATTTCCATTAGCAAATCTCCTGTGGTGTTGTTCGCATTGAGTTGCAGGATAAATGTTTTCTAACAGAGCTATTGTGCACATATTACGCAATTCATTACCAGGGCCCCAACTGACAGTGTCTGGGTAAGACAAATGGTGCTTTCATTACATGGTATTTTCCATGCCTCCCTTCAACAATTTTGTTTTTCTACCTTTAAGGTAGCAAGTGCAAGAAGCTCAAGCAACTCTTAGTTGTCAATTCATCGATTTCCTCAATGAAACCAGGCAGCAACATGAGGTAGCCTGTACGTTTACCAACAGGCAGGATTCCCCAAAGTGCAAGGCATTATTGATGATAAGCATTTTTTTATTTTTATAATTTTTTTATTGGGATATCAGCAACATTGACAAGGCAACATTTATTGCCCATCCCTAGTTCACCTGAGGACATTAAGAATCAAGCACTGTGGGCCTGGAATCACACAGTTAGTCAACAAATTAGATAAATGACAGCAGACGCATGGGAACAGGACTGAGATGAGGAGAAATGTCTTCACCCACAGAGTGGTGAGCCTGTGGAATTCGCTACCACAGAAAACAGTTGAGGCCAAAGCATTGTATGTTTTCAAGAAGGAGTTAGATATAGCTCTTGGGGCGAAAGGGATCAAAGGGTATGGGGAGAAAGCGGGAACAGGTTACTGAGTTGGATGATCAGCCATGATCATAATGAATGGCGGAGCAGGCTCGAAGGGTCGAGTGGCCTACTTTTGCTCCTATTTCCTATGTTTCTATGCAACACCACCACCTCTAAGTTCCCCTCCAAATCACATCATCCTCATATTGCCATTCCTTCAATGTTGTTGGGTCAAAAAAGAGGAACTCCCTCCCTAACAGCATTGTGGGTGTACCTACACCAGATGGACTGCAGCAGTTCAAGATGGCTCACCACCAGCTGCTCAAGGGCAGTTAGGGATGGGCAACAAATGCTGGCCTTGCCAGCGATGCTCAAATCTCATGAAAGAATGATATATATTTTTTAAAATAATCTATGTTGGTGGCAGTAATTGAGGGGTGACTGTTGCCCAGAACGCACGAGAACTTCCCTGCTCTTCTTTATATGATGGGATCTTTCACCTTAACAGGCAAACAGGCCCTTGGCTTAATAACACACCCAAAAGACTGCACCACCTAGATTTAATACTTCTGTAGAGCTCACATTACATGCTCAAGTCCAGGAGTGAGGCTTAAACGGACAAACATCTGACTCAGTATCACATGTGGCATCACTGAACTAACTTTGCATTCAAAGGAGAGCTGGATGGGATGGGTGGGCCTGGTCTGGTGTGGCCTTCTATATCTACATATAGAAGGCAGGTGGATCATTGGGGGTTGTGTCGCCCAGTCATGTTGGTCTCCTGCAGTTTGTTTGATCACATTTGGGGATAAGGTAGAATTTCCTAGTGTTTTCCCTCGATTGATTTTTTTCTAGGTTTATTTGCCTCCCACAGGAGATTGTGTGGCTGATGATGCGCAGAGATCGTTTTCTCAAATGTTGATGTTGTTATGAGGATTTTTTCTGTATTAAAACTTACAATTCTGTGTTTTTAAAAACTGATAAAGGATTTCGGGGGACATTGAGATGCCTACAAATAGTTGAATGTTATGGATGTTTTGAAAGGGAGTTCAACAAAAGCTGAACGGGTAAACAAGGACTGGAATGCAGGTAATTTCAAAGAAACCAGCAGGGGGTTGTACTCAGAGCTACACCCTGTTATGACAAGAAAGAATTTATTACTGGGCATGTGACCTGTGTCAGCAAGGTTTTGGTTTCAGTTTGGAATTTTTAAAAAGCCAGTGAGTTTGGACAAAAGCAGGCATTTTGAAATTTGATTTTGACCTGCCTGGAGACCAGAAGAAGACCCAGAAAAAGTATTAGCTGTATGTAAAGGAACCCTGAATCTCTTGATAAGAAACCCTGTATTTCGAATGTGGCAGATTCCTATTGCCTCCTGTCTCTGAAGAATTCCTGCATCAAACTGTACTGTTCTCTCCTGGGTTTAAGAAATCCTGAATATTGGAAGAAACCTTTTACTGCTTTTCTGCTGCTGTAAGACTGAAGATCCTTGTTGCTGCACACCTGATGGAAGACCTTATGTGAAGCCTTCTACTGTTGAAGTTCTTTGAATAACTACCCATCACAAACTGTTCATCAACGTCACCTGGAAAGACTTTGAGTGGCATCCAACTATTTGACTTTGGGACACCTCACCAATCCAAAGAACTTTCTTCCAGATCATGACAGACTAAGGTTTTTCTTATTCCTTTCATTCCTATGAAACAGCTGTAAACCAAAATCCTTTTTTTCCCCCATTAACCGGTTTTGGATGTATGTGCATGAGGGCTAGGGAAAATAAGGAGCTTTAATATCTCAATTTGTATATAGATTTACCACCCTCAATGCACAACACACTCCCCCACCCCCTAACCGACCCCCTTGCTTCACCGATTGTCCCCAGGAGGCCCTAAAAACCTACCTGTCTTCCAGGGAAGTCTTTCATCTTGCTAGCGATGGCTAGGTGTAGTCCCAGCAGTCGCCTCCGCTCCCGGTGGCGCTGCTGGGAATAAGATCTGCCGGCCTGTTGATTGGCCAGCAGCTTCATTAGGTGGGACTTCCTGCCTCAAGGAGGTGGCAGTCCCGCCCAAGACCAATTAAGGGCCTGGGGAGCATAAAATCCCGGACTGGCTCCCCAGGTCTGGTGGAGGCGGGCTCGCCACCGACTTTTCAGCCGGTGGACAGGACCTCCCGCCCAATGAAAAATTCCAGCCAATGTGTCACTGCTTGGGGCCTTCCACAGCTGGTGGGAATTGAAAGCCATAGATTATTGATACCAATAATAATGTTGTGGTTTAAATTCAGAGTTTATTTTAGTTTAATTATATTTCATGTTTAAGGCACTTGTGCAGTTGCGTTTGGCTGTGACAGTGGGACAGCTGAACATCACTACTTTTCTTTTATTTAAAGTAGGTCTTTCCTTCTCTGCAAACACCTATTTAAATAACATAGTGAATGACATCAGAAAAGGTTAAGCCTCATAATGACACTGCTAATGACAGAATGACTGAGGAATTGCTCATGGGACACTGTTTAAACTGTGGAAGGACAGCTAGGCTAATCTCATAAACTGGTCATATTCCTAGTGAATCACTTTTACAGAATGTACAGGTCAAATGAAGTAGGAAGACCATTTTGTGGTGAACTAGAAATACAAGAGCACCTCTTGTATTTCCAGTTGCTTGACCATGCATTGATAAAAGCACATTTTCACGCTCACGCAAACATTTATGAACTATACAATGAACTTATGAAGCAAACTCAAAATGGACACTTTTCCTTCAAAACAAAATGGAGTCGAGAGGGGTCAGATGACTTTATTGTATACTGCTAATACACATGGAAACTGCAAGAACCCTGAGCCAATCTTCATGTCTGGACAAGCCTTGGAGAAGGCATTAAAATATAAATGACCTATTCTGTGTTAATGGCTACTTCTCTACAATGAATTGGATTAACAATGGCATCACAGACTTGGTGACTCTAAATTCAAACTCAAGAGAATGGGTGCAAAAAAACTCTACTTTATCAAGAGGCAATGAAGATGAGTGACACCCAGACCCCATTGTCTAACAATGGCTTCACCATCAGACACCATTTATGAGAACAGAGAGAAACTCCAGTCACATGACAGAAACCAGATTTCTGATAAGGAGCTTAATAAAGGTATATGCTGGGGAGACAAAGCCAGGAGAGAGAGAGAGAGATCCATCTATGCCATCAAGGGACAGGACCCTGCCTAAGATTACCAGCTTTGAAATATATGTGGACAATGACTGGAGTTTAGCCTTGAACTCCCTACCTGATAAATCATACCAGGACTTTGCCAGTGACCTTTGGCTGGAATATATCAAAAGCAGTCTGCAGCTGTGTATCCATCTTCCTAAACCTCCTAAGTCTTTCTTCGGTGAACATGGGTAAGAGATAAAAGGCCTGCACCATTTCAAGTCTTCATCCTGGTGAAATGCAAGTTAAACAGAGGACACTTTTAAACCATCAGATATAAATGCATGTTATCTTTTAATCTCTATCTTATCTTGTGTATGTGTGTATCTGTATGCATGTGAGAGTAGTTGAAGTTCCATACATTTTTGAGTGTTGTATAATAAACATTTTTCATCTTTTTAAACTTATGAAAAAAGCCGTCATTTGTCTGTTTGTTGACCAATAAAATACTCGGGATAAATCACTTTTTTAAAACAAAACACTGTCTTCAGTTGAGAGGTGAAAAAGGGGCAACCATCCCTATCATCTCCTACCTGATAATAATAACATTGTTGGTATTCCGTAAAATGATGCCACGTAAAGAATTTATTCTTTACAGCCAGTTTAGTTCACCACTTTCAGCAGTGACTTAATTTCCACTCATTCTAAACAGAGTTGAGTAGAAACACATGATGTGTTTGGAATTGAATACTCCAACTCTCCATGGATCGCCAACAAATGGAATTATTATTTCAGCTTGCAGCCAAATTTAACAACCTCAGGATATCCCAAAGCTCTTTCCAGCTGATGAAAAGAGTAAGGCTGGAAGGGGTTAGAGGAATGTGAACAGGTGAGGGATACAAGGAAGTGATTAGAGGTGTCTCATCTGTGATCGAGACAATGGGAATAGAGATTGTTTCTGCAGCTCCACTGGAAAAAATCTCTCATCAAGTCACTTACAACTGCACTTTCAAACACCCAAATGTCTAGCCATTTCCTCTCCATTTATATCAAGACTTCTGCAGCTGTCAACCTGTTCAATCACTCCCTTTGCTGGTTCTCGGGAATTGACTGCATGGTAGAGCACTAAATCAATCAGTGTTGGCCAAGTCAAACAACAATAATGTCAAATCTTCGTGAGCTGCTCAACATGTCTGAGCTATCTACAGGCCCAAGGACTGAAGTTAGTGCAGATTTCACAGACTTGCCCACTGATGAGCAATTGCTAGTTGTTATTGACAACTGCAGCAGATTCCCAGTCATAGAAATAGTTACGTCTATGCTACAACCAGGTGAGGAAGGGGTCTCAGGCTCCCCTTTTGCCACTTCGCTGGTTTGACTGCAACAGGGTTTATCCTTTTTTAATACAGTGATTGAACTTACTGCCTCAGTGAGCGCTTGCTGCTGCTCCTCTAATATAATTGCAAATGAACAAATCAGACAGGTTTTCTTAAGTTTAAACAAAAAAAATATAAGTTTATCCTTAACACACTAAACCAGTTAAAATTACTAAAATATGCTATGCATCCACACACACAGTCACACGGGAGTCACACACACACAGATAGATTACAGAAGGAAAACAAAGTTGGGTAGTCTGTAATAAATGTAATTTAAATACAGTTTATCAGTCCCAGAGTCTTTAGTTAAAATTGTAGTCCTGAAGTCCTCGCTGGGCCACGTGCATGGTTTGGGCTTGCGTCTCAGGGCTTCAGAAGGCAGAAGAGGGGATTTTGACCCTTATTCCCTAGTTGGTGGTTGTGGTGATCAGTAGACTTAGCTTTACCAATTGCAGCTGAGGCTTCTCTAGGTCTGTACTGGAGAGAGAGCGAGAGACAGAGGGAGGGAGGGAGAGAGAGAGCTGTCTCCTTGATGGCTTCTCTGTTACTGTCCTGCTTTCTGACTAACAAAGCTTAATCTCTCCAAAGCTGCACAGCAGTCACATGATATTCCCAAACCTCTTTGTTGGGTTAGTGAGGCCCTTCTGAAAAATTCTCTGAGATTCAAGGTGCCACACCTTAAGCTGTTCAGTCACACTTGGAGGGGGTTAGCTCTTTCAAAGTAAATGGGTGTCAATGCCTCTTGATGACTGTGTTGACAAAGCCATTTCAGGTAATTTAATCAGAGAGCACCCCATTGTTCTGGCTAGGGTGAATCAGTCATGTTGTCTCCGGTCTACTCCGTTGATGATTCATATGTAAATTGTGGTGGCTATCTTGGCTGTGAGGTTTCTCTTTTTAAAAGAACTTATTTGTAAGAATTTCCAGCAAAAGTCTAAGGCAAGGTTCCAACCAATGAAATTAATATTTTCCCATTTGGCATGTGGGTTGTCATGACATCTGCCTTACTGAAAGCAATCATGCCAAAGCTTGACCAGACTGTCAATTTGTTTGGAATTCCTTAAACGGTGAGAAGCGACAATGGACCCCCATTCAACAGCGATGAGTTCAGTAAATTCGCGAACTACCTGGGCTGCACTCCCCAAAAATCACACCCTGTTGGCCAAGAGCTAATGGAGAAGTTGAGGGATTCATGCCTACCTTGAGAAAAGCTACTGCTGAGAGCAAGTTGTAGAAGCAGGGATTGTATCGTTTCCTTTGGAATTACAGAGCGACTCCTCACTCTACCGCTGGAAAGCCTCCAGCTCCGCTCATCTTCGCAATCCCACTGCGCACACATCTTCCTGAGCTACCCTGCAAAACTAATGATCAACACATATGCAAACAAGATCGAGGACAGAAAGATCAGATGAAAGCAAACGCAGAGCAAAACATGAAATTCAGAACTGCACCACTAAAGCCAGGAGACAAAGTGCTTGTAAAACGTGACGGTTATGTTGGAAAGCAAACAACCCCCTATGACATCCAGCCATTTGTTGTGACTAACATATAAGGATCACTGATCACTGCTAAACATGGTTTGCAAATCATCACAGGAAAGACGTCATTCTTCAAAGTGTTGCAAACACCATCCGCAAGCGTTGTGTCTGATCCACACATCGACACTTCAGATGAAGCACATGTGTTAAATGAAACAACACCTGATGTCACACGTCGATATCCTATTCATGAGTGGAAACATTTGCCATACTTAAGTGATTATGTTACAAACTGAAGTAATGTCCAAACAGCGTAATGTCCAGACAGAAAAATGTAAGCAAGCCATTGAAACTCTCATGTCCAAGAAAGGACGATATGTAAACGTATTGTTCATTTGAGGTCACAGTACATGCTTGATGCAGCATCCACAGCATGCCACTAGAGGGAGTCAATAATAAAGTTTCAGTTTACAGCAGCAATCCAGAAAGTAGTGCTGTGTGTTTCTTCCAGAGATTTACAATAGCAGATCTACAATGTGAGATCATACACCCATGGCCTCATGCTCTGTCTTCCTCCTTTCCTTTCCTCTCACTCAGTCCTAGCCCTACTATGCCTTTATCTCCTCCCTCCTTATCGATATCACTCTTGGCTACCCTTTCCCTTCTTGTAACGCCACAACCAACCACTAACTATACTTATATAAAAGCAAAATACCGCGGATGCTGGAAATCTGAAATAAAAACAAGAAATGCTGGAACCACTCAGCAGGTCTGGCAGCATCTGTGGAAAGGGAAGCAGAGTTTTAATACTTCGGATGAGACGAGGGACGAAATGAAACTGCGGAGTAGAACAGCTTTGAGATAAGGTGAGGCAGTGCTGCTGGAGAGAGAGGTCCAGTGTGTGCATGTGGCGGCGCATAGCACTGAGTGTGGATCTCAGGATGCGGCGAGAGTAGCAGTCCGAGGAACGTTGTATTTCTCGGAGATACCTGTGATCCTGGGTGGATTCAAAGCATGATGGGTGAGACTGTAGTTGGAATCCACGTGGAATAAGTTGGAGCCGGAGACAGTCACTGAGGAAGGAGATGTGGCTGTGAAAACGAGTTTTGGTAGATACTTTATCAAACACCAGGAGGGAAATAGAAAGCAATGAAGGTGAACAAGGTAAAAGAGACAAATGAAAATCCCGTTGGAGAGAAGAGCAGGACTTCTTCAAGGTAGGCATTCCTGGAAGAGAAGTGGCAGTGAATTAAACACGAAAAAAACTATACTTTATCTTCCCCTACTCTAATGGCCTCTAACTCCCTTTCCCCTTCATTGCCATATTTAGTGAGTCTAAATAGCAATCTTTAATTACATCTACTGGGCTGAATTTTATTGAGCTCCCAATCTCGGGCTTCCTGACGGAGGGCCAGAAGATCACAGTGGCAGTGCCCGCCATGGAGCCCGACACCGAGATTGCCAGGCCTGATTGTCCCCGCGGCAGCGAGGCTTTCTGACAGCCCCCCGCTGCTTGGTGACGGGACCAAACTTTACATACTTAAATAAATCTTGCGAATACATTTATCCTACAATTCCCCGCAATCTTACCGGCTGTCCTGGATCTTCCGTGCGACGGGTGGCACTCACGCGCCTTCACTTTCCTGTCCAGGGAAAGCTGATGCCACCGAGGTGGGGAAGGGGGAAACTTAGGATTTTTAGTGTACTGGGAAGTTGGGGGGTGTGGGGGGTGGGGGGGAATGGGGTCAACTCTGCATTTCTAGTGGGGGGTGGGTAGGGGTGACCTCTGCACTTTGTGCAGTTTTAAGTGTTTTGGATGTGGGGGGAATGGGGGCGACCATTTATTTGCAGTGTATTGGGGGGGAAATGGGTCAGACATTTATTTTCTGTGCAGTTGATGGGGGGGATATGGGGTTCAAATCTGCAGTTTCTGTGCTGGTCTGGCAGCCCTTTAAAAATGGCACCAATGCCAGCGCCTGCGCAGAGGCAGTTGACGCTGTTCACGGCGTTGCTGAGGCCACCCCCACCATGTGATTGGGCAGCCCGTCCTGCATATTTAAATGAGCCGCCGTGTGTTAGATCACAGCTGCATGGCGGCGCACGGCCTGTGTTTGCGGGCCGCCATTTTTTTGCCTGCTGCCGTTCCCGGCGGGAAAAGAAAATTCAGCCCACTGTGTCGGACAACCTCTCTCTCTCTTTGGCCTCCTTCTCTCGAGAGACAATGGGTAAGCGCCTGGAGGTGGTCAGTGTTTTGTGAAGCAGTGCCTGGAGTGGCTATAAAGGCCAATTCTAGAGTGACAGACTCTTCCACAGGCGCCGGGGCTGGTACACAGTTGGCTCTCCCCTTACGCTTCTGTCTTTTTTCCTGCCAACAGCTAAGTCTCTTTGACTTACCACTCTTTGGCCCCGCCTTTATGGCTGCCCGCCAGCTCTGGCGATCACTGGCAACTGACTCCCACGACTTGTGATCAATGTCACAGGACTTCATGTCGCGTTTGCAGACGTCTTTAAAGCGGAGACATGGACGGCCGGTGGGTCTGATACCAGTGACGAACTCGCTGTACAATGCGTCCTTGGGGATCCTGCCATCTTCCATGCGGCTCACATGGGCCAAGCCATGGGACAACCAGGCTGGGGGAATCTGTGATCAGCATGGAAAACCCCTATCACAGTGCCACCTACTGGTGCTACAGTTACTACAGGAGTAAGCTCACGATGAAACGTACACCAGATACTGCAAATTTAATACACAACTAATTAATGAACTTACCTAAAAATATGAATTCAGATTTTCAACTAAATTCATAAATGCATTTTATATTAAATATTCTATGTGAGAAGCCAATTTCCTGGAAAAGGTTTAAAGTCAAGATCAAAGAATAATTCCTGTGTATGCAGCAAGAGTAGCCTTATTTGTTTGAAAAAAATTTATTTCTTGGAACAGCATCCAATCTTCTGCAAAGTATTTAAATATGCATATGCAGAAATTTTGAAATTTCCCTTCATTTAACAAAACTATTAGCAAAAATAGAAGCGGGTGGAATTGGGGGCAACCTATTGACATAGGTAGGAAATTGGTTAGGAGATAGGAGACAGAGGCCAGAATTTTACACCCCCCAAATGAGCGGGCTGATGGGGGGTGGCTGTAAGATTGAGTGGGAGGCCAGGGGGCCGTTCCTGACCCCCTCCCAACCCCATTGCAAATTTATGCGAGGTGGCGAGAAATGGCCCGCCACCCCGGGCCAATCAAGGTCCTTAAGTGGCCAATTAACTGGCACTTAAGGGCTTCCGCCCACCGCTGCGGGTATTTTACCCTTGGCTGGCAGGCGGCTGAGGCCTCAAGAAGCCTGCCTGGTGAAACCAGGCAGCTTTCTTGCGGGTTGTGGGGGGCCCTCCTGATCAGGCACCCTGTGCCCCACAGGAGGCCGCCCCCAACGCAAAGCACTCCCCCTGCCCCCCTATCCAACCCCCCTCCCCACTTGCCTTGCCGGAGCCCGGCTGATTATCCTGATGAGGCCCTAAAAACTTAACTTTTTTCCGGGGCCGTCCTTCATCTTCTTTCAATTGCTGGGTGTTAACCCAGCAGTGGCCACCTCTCCTCATGGTGCTGTTGGGACTAAGAGCTGCCAGCCTGCTGATTGGCCAGTAGCTCCATTAGGCAGGACTTCCTGCCTCAAGAAGGTGGAAGTCCCGCCCAAGATCAATTAAAGGCCTGGGGAGCAGAAAATCCCGGTCTGACTGCCCAGGCTCAGCAGAGGCAGATTCTCCACCGACTTTTCAGCCGGTGAACGGGGCCTCTCACTGAACGAAAAATTCCTGCCAGAGAGTAGGAATAATAGTTGTATACTTCAATTGGCAGGCTGTGACTAATAGTGTCCCCGGGATCTGTACTGGGGCCTCAGCTTTTTACTGTATTTATTAAAGACTTGATTGAAGGAATAAAAAGTATATATCAAAGTTTGCCAACAACGCTGTTAGGTAGCACAGTAAGTAGTGTAGTAGGAGGCAGAAAGTTGCAAAGGGACAAAGCTAAATTGTGAGGCAGAACAGTGGCAGATGGATTCAATGTGGGGAAGTGTAAGTATCCACTGTGGATCTGAGAAAGGGAGATCAGAGTCTTTTCTAAATAGTAATAAGCTAGGAGTTGTAGAGGAGTAGAGAAATGGGGTTCATGTACAGAAATCACTAAAAGCTAGTGGACAGGTACAAAAATCATTTAAAAAACTAATGGAATGCTAGACTTTATCTCATGGGGCTGTAATGCAAGGAAGTGGAAGCTATGCTACTGTTGTATATAGCTCTGGTTAGTCCACATTTGGAGTGCTGTGCTCCGTCCTGGGGCACCACACCTCAGGAAGGAGATATTGTCCTTGGAGGGAGTGCATCGCACATTCACCAGAATGTTAAAGTGGTTAAATTATGAGGAAAGCTTGTATAGGATAGGCTTGTATTTCCTTGAATATAGAAGATTAGGAAGTGATTCAATCGAGGTGATTAAAGGATTTAATAGGGTAGATAGAGAGAAACAATTTCCTCGAGTGGGAGTGTCCAGAACAAGGGGGCATAACCTTAAATTTAGAGTTTGGCAATTCAGGGGTGATGTCAGGAAGCATTTTTCTTCCACAGAAATAGTCATGGAAATCTGGAACTCTCGCTCCTTCAAAAAGTTGTTGAGGCTAGGTCAACTGAAAACTTCAAAATGGAGATGATAGATTTTTGTTTAAGGGATATGGTGCAATGGCAGATAAATGGAATTAAATTACAGATCAGCCACGATCTGATTGAATGGAAGAACAGGCTCAAGGGGCTGAATGGCCTACTCCTCTTCCCATGTTCCTAACTTAATGTAAACATAAATTTATGATCAAAATAAAATGCTTCTTTGGAGGTACACAATAGAAAATGTTTTAATATCTAAATTCTAATTGCAGTGTCCACAAAAAACTTATTTTCATTTTGTCATGCTATTGAAAAGAATGACCATATCAAAATGACATGTTTTTTGCATCTAGAAATTTTGAAATAAATGCTTATGATTAATTCAACCAATAGATTTGCAAACTAAAAAACTGGTGGCTTTGAGTCACAGAAAAACTAACATTAGGAACCAGGTAATACACTTAGGATTTAAAAAAATGTGCCATTGCACCCAAACCAAAGCAACCCATAAAAATTATTGTTGGTGTAAGTGAAGGGTAGTTTGGTTGGTCAATTGTAAAGATTGCAGATTGCAAAAATAAAACTTTAATTTCAGATAGGGAGAGTCCTTTAGCCAGAGGTAGCAAGGTCCCATGACCAGTATCAGGCAAAACTGAGCGTGTGATTGATTAAATGGGGAAGGGACAGTGGAGGTCAGATGAAGGTTCTCCACATTGTAACAATTGTGCTATTCATATAAAGCAAACTAGGCACAGATATCTTTTCAACAATACAAAACATTTTGTACTATACACTAATATTTTGTGGAAAGCCATCTCTATTGAATTATTTAGCAAAAAAAAAACACTGAAACACTAAGGAAAAAGATTACTGCTAGATCAAGGTTGGGTAGATCAAGCAAAACTTCAGGAAGAACCAAGGCACCAAGAAGAGAAGAGGAAAAGAATTGCTGTTTGTGCATGCCAGCCATCCTGCCCGACCTGGACTGGTACTTGCTACTTGTCACGATCATATGTTTTTGCTGTATAACTAGTGTTATAACCATTTTAAACTCTGATTAAACTCAACATACCCACCATATTTGCTGCAGTCGATCTTGATTGATTGATTGATTACAATAATTAGTTACCTCTTCTCAAGCATCTCCCCCTTCTTTCATCATTAGCCCCCAAATCTGATACATAGATTCAAGGGGTCAGTTCTTCAGACAAGTCCAATATTGCACCACATATGATAAAATCAGAATTTGGAAAATTAATTTATGGATGATTATTTCAATTTCAAAATAATTTCTAAATTCTTGACTACTTCAAAGGACCAAGTTCCAAAAGGCCCATTGATCTTACAAGCATGGTTTTAAAGATAAAAAATATTGTCCTAGATTTTGCAGTCTGAATAATGATGAGGCAATCAGTGATCACAGTTATTAAGAAGTAAATGGGAGAATCAGAGAGTATCTTCCAGCATCCGCACATGCGCATTTAAATGCGGACATCAGGAAGTTGTTGTCTAATTTGCCCTGCTCCTCCACAAGCTTTGCTATACAAGTATCTTGCCAAGAGACTCGGTGCTCAAACGTATAAAGGGCGTGACGTTGTGCTATTTACCCACTAGATATTCACAAAGCATACCACTGATTGCAAAATTGAGGCCAATATAAATACTGTTAAATGATATCTAGAGAGGTCCACTTATTTCACCAAGTTCCTAACTATCAGATGAATTTCTCACAACACTCCTAGTTGAACATTTCTCTCAGCCAAGGTGGAAATCATGGAGAATTACAAGAACTTAAAGAAATACATTGAAACACCAGCGTTCTTCATTCAGTAGTTTGCTATTGGGCCAAGCTGTTCAATTGCTAAATCCATGTACTTTACACCAAAATGATCGCTCTTCTTTCCCTCCCACATTTACAATTTAGAGTAAAATGGGACCTACAATCTGTGTTATAGCTGATGAATCCCAATATTGCCCAGGTTTCATCCCATCAGCAATATTATCCACTTGTGCCTGCCAGAAAATTCTCTCTCTCCTTAAAAGAATCAATTAAGTGCTTATCTAAGGTTTAGATATTGTGGCCTCAATAATACTGTTACAGCACAATTTACAAACAAGAGATATTTCCCAAGCTGACATAATATTTGGTTCTGAGCAAGAAAAACTTACGTAAAAGCAACAGCTTCCCTGAAAATTTAATGAAGTATGATTTAAATGTTATGAACTTATTAAATCATTCAAATATAATTATCATTAAAAGGCATTTACAGTTGCTGAGGTACCTTAGTAAATTTTTTCATTTGTTAATTGAATCTTTTCAAAAGTCCTTCACAACGGTTCAGCTAGTAAAGCGCAACTGAAATAAATGGGGATTGCAACTTGGAGTTTTGTGAGTCTGTGAAGTACTGATAGAGATAATTAAATGAATTAGTTATTGTCATTTCAATAACCCTGGTCCCTGAATTGCAGCAGAGAGTGAGGTACTCCTGGCATCTGCTCTTTGTCTTTCAAAGGCACAACATTCTGTTTTACACAGTACAATTACCTAGAAATAAGGGGAACAATAAAGGAGCATCTTATAAAGGAGCATTTTATAAAGGAGCAGTCAGTTGCCTGACTGACAATTAATAAATGAGATAAGAGAAGTGAAATGTCATTTATGCATTGAATCCCAAGAACAATTTCATTTTGTTGCATTTTTTCATTTTACATAACACCATGAGTCCCATGACAACATATCCTTAAGAGTACAAGTCATTGTAACACAAGCAATCATTCTGCATTATAACATTTAAGTCACAAGACACACTAGGGAAAATGTTAGCAGTAAAATAAAAGCAAAATACTGCGGATGCTGGAAATCTGAAATAAAAACAAGAAATGCTGGAACCGCTCAGCAGGTCTGGCAGCATCTGTGAAAAGAGAAGCAGAGTTAATGTTTCGAGTCAGTGACCCTTCTTCGGAACTGACAAATATTAGAAAAGTCACAGGTTATAAGCAAGTGAGGTGGGGGTGGGGCAAGAGATAACAAAGGAGGTCCAGATTGGACCAGGCCACATAGCTGACTAAAAATTCACGGAGCAAAGGCAAACAATATGTTAATGGTGTGTTGAAAGACAAAGCATTAGTACAGATTAGGTGTTAATACACTGAATATTGAACAGCAGCAAGCGCAAACCTGAAAAAAAAACAGTGGGTAAGCAAACTGAACAAACTAAGATGAAATGAAATAAATGCAAAAAAAATTAGTAAAAAAGAATGTAAAAAAAAAAGAAGAAAAAATAACAAAAAATGAGAGTAAAATGGGGGGCTGTCATGCTCTGAAATTATTGAACTCAATGTTCAGTCCGGTAGGCTGTAGCGTGCCTAATCGGTAGATGAGATGCTGTTCCTTGAGCTTGCGTTGATGTTCACTGGAACACTGCAGCAATCCCAGGACAGAGATGTGAGCATGAGAGCAGGGGGGAGTGTTGAAATGGCAAGCAACCGGAAGCTCAGGGTCCTGCTTGCGGACTGAGCGGAGATGTTCCGCAAAGCGGTCACCCAGTCTGCGCTTGGTCTCCCCAGTGTAGAGGAGACCACACTGTGAGCAGCGAATACAGTATACTACATTGAAAGAAGTACAAGTAAATCGCTGCTTCACCTGAAAGGAGTGTTTGGGGCCTGGGATAGTGAGGAGAGAGGAGGTAAATGGGCAGGTATTACACCTCCTGCGATTGCAGAGTAAGGTGCCATGGGACGGGGACGAGGTGGTGGGGGTAATGGAGGAGTGGACCAGGGTGTCGCGGAGGGAACGATCCCTTCGGAATGCTGACAGGGGAAGGGAGGGGAAGATGCGACTGGTAGTGGCATCACGCTGGAGGTGGCGGAAATGGCGGAAGATGATCCTTTGGATATGGAGGCTGATGGGGTGAAAAGTGAGGACAAGGGGAACCCTGTCACAGTTCTGGGAGGGAGGGGAAGGGATGGGGGTAGAGGTGCGGGGAATGGGCCGGACACGGTTGAGGGCCCTGTCAACAACAGTGGGGGGAAATCCTCGGTTGAGGAAAAAGGAGGTCATATCAGAAGCACCGTCATGGAAGGTAGCATCATCAGAGCAGATGCGTTGGAGACAGAGAAACTGGGAGAATGGAATGGAGTCCTTACAGGAGGTAGGGTGTGAGGAAGTGTAGTCGAGGTAGCTGTGGGAGTCGGTGGGCTTATAATGGATATTAGTAGACAACCTATCCCCAGAGATGGAGACAGAGAAGTCGAGGAAGGGAAGGGAAGTGTCAGAGATGGACCATGTAAAGGTGAGAGAAGGGTGGAAATTGGAAGCAAAGTTGATAAAGTTTTCCAGTTCGGGGCGGGAGCAGGAAACGGCACCGATACAGTCATCAATGTACCGGAAAAAGAGTTGGGGGAGGGGGCCTGAGTAGGACTGGAAGCATTCTTTGTTCCACAAGAATGTTCCGCTCGGTCCGCAAGCAGGACCCTGAGCTTCCGGTTGCTTGCCATTTCAACACTCCCCCCTGCTCACATCTCTGTCCTGGGATTGCTGCAGTGTTCCAGTGAACATCAACGCAAGCTCGAGGAACAGCATCTCATCTACCGATTAGGCACACTACAGCCTACCGGACTGAACATTGAGTTCAATAATTTCAGAGCATGACAGCCCCCCATTTTACTTTCATTTTTAGTTATTTTTTCTCCCTTTTTTTAAACATTCTTTTTTACATTTTTTACAATTTTTTTTTGCATTTATTTCATTTCATCTTAGTTTGTTCAGTTTGCTTACCCACTGTTTTTTTTCAGGTTTGCGCTTGCTGCTGTTCAATATTCAGTGTATTAACACCTAATCTGTACTAATGCTTTGTCTTTCAACACACCATTAACATATTGTTTGCCTTTGCTCCGTGAATTTTTAGTCAGCTGTGTGGCCTGGTCCAATCTGGACCTCCTTTGTTATCTCTTGCCCCACCCCCATCTCACTTGCTTATAACCTGTGACTTTTCTAATATTTGTCAGTTCCGAAGAAGGGTCACTGACCCAAAACGTTAACTCTGCTTCTCTTTTCACAGATGCTGCCAGACCTGCTGAGTGGTTCTAGCATTTCTTGTTTTTATATTATATTATATTAGGGAAAATGTTGTTACTATAATATGCCATAACATTAGTGTCCTAATGATACAGATGGTAGTCATCAGCATATTAGTCATCCTTGTGAAAAGGCATTTAAAAAGAAAGACTTGCATTTATACAGCGGCTTTCAGAACCCAAGTTGTCTGAAAATGCTTTACAATCAAGTGTACTGTGCTATGAAAGTGCTTTTGTTTATTGGTAAAAAAATATTTTTTGAGGAATTCATCGTCAAACTGAAGAAATGTTGGACCAGTTTTTTTTTTCAAGAGCGTCATCAAGGGGACACTGAAAGAACTTGTTTGGCAACAATGTTTACTAGTTGTCACATGACTCAAGTTAAAAATAGAACAGAAATCCTGGTAACTGGGTAATGTGTATAGAGAAGTGACAGGTCAGAAGGCGGACTTTCTGTTTCCGGTTGGATTTTTGAATGGTTTGAAGCTGGGAATTAACTGTTAAAAAGGGGTTGGAGTTTTAAAAAAACTGAAGGACAGAACCCCCAGCTCAGCCCAGCCTGTTCCATCTCTTTAGAAAGCCTGCAGAAGAAGAAGAAGATTCCCAACAAAGGAGAGCAGACCACAACCCAACTCAGCTTTCCAGCACCTCTCTAAAAGACCCTGAGAAGTCCAATGTGTCAACTCATCTCGTCGCCTGTCTTTGAAAAAAGACCTGCTAAATTAATTCTCAATGCTGTAATAGATCCCAGTGACCCGGCTATGTGTAGACTTTATGCCAGTTTCAGAACACAACATATCTCATCTACTTCTTTCTTTAAAAATGAGCAAGTATGCAGCCTGTGTTATTTTTTGTCTGTAATAGAGCTCTAAACAAAAATCCCCTTTTATTTTTCTGATTAACTAGTAATGTATGCGTGTGTGTGTGAGTGAGTGGCTAAGGTAAAAAGGGAACTTTAAAATTTCAATGGGCGTGTCGGCTTTACTTCATTACTGGTTAAGACTTGTTTTATAATAAACTGATAATTTTTTGTTTATTCAAGAAACCTGGTTGGTGTAATTTATTCTGGGAGAAATAGAGTATATGATTGACCGTATCGGTAAGTGGGAAATTTCAATATATTTTGTGACCTGTGGAGAAGTGGAACTAGAATAAACAGTGCACTCCACCTGCCTCAGTCGTAACAACTGCTGTAATGTAGGAAATGCAGAAGCCAATTTGCACATAGAAAGCTCTCACAAACTGCAAAATATGATGATGACCAGATAATTTGTTTTAGTTATGTTGGTTGAGGAATAAATTTTGGCCAAGACTCCAAGGAGAACTCGCCTGCTCTTCTTCAAAATAGTGCCATAGGATCTTTTACATTCACCTTACAGCCTAACCTCATATGAGAGGTGGCACATCTAACAGTATAGTACTCCTTCAGTACTGCACTGGACTGTCAGCATAGATTCTCTGGAGTGGAACTTGGACCCACATCCTTCTGACTCAGGCAAGAGTACTACCATTGATTCACACAGTTTAGAAACTTGGGGCAGGGTTTTCCCTGTGGGCTTCTGAACACTGCCATCAGACTCAAATGGGGGTCAGAAGCCCACACTGTGGGAAACAGTCACTCAATGTGATTTTCCTCAGAGAGGTCAATTAATTGCCAGAGGGTGGGCTCGCTGTCCAATTAAGGATGGCAGGCGGGCTCTTGAAGCTGGAGAGCCAATCAAAGACCTTCCAGCTTGAAAGCAGCAGCACAATACCATGGCAAGTCAGTGAAGGAAAGGACACCAAAACGGAGGCACCCTCTCTCCAACCTATTCAAAATTTGCATTTGGGGGGAGGGAGAATCCCCTCTAGCAGGTGGTCCACAGCTACTGCTGCACCCAGGCATGCAGGGAGGGAGGGCCTCTAAGCCTGCCTGGAGCATTGCCTCCCCCCCCCCCCAGAACTGCTGCCAGGAGGCCGGCTCCGAGCAGTTAAACTGTCTTCCACTACCTCGAGGATGTTGCTGACTGGAAAATCCCAGTCAGCCTTCTTCAATTGGCTTCAAGTGGCCACCAACAAGCTTAATTGGCTGCCAACTGTGTGCAGGCAGGTAGCCCTTCTGCCCCCATCCTACCTCCAGGAAAATGAGCCAGGAGTGATATGGAGCTGGGGAAGTAGCACGCAAGCCAGCGGTGCTATTGTTAGCGCCTGTCACTTCTGTTCCCAGCCCTGGCAGGGGATAAATATCCAGCCCTTGGCTGTATGAATGCCAAGAAGGCACTGCACAATTTAAAATATTTTGCACTAAAAGATTGGCAAAGTAGTGCAATGAATTACCAATGAAAAAAGCACTGGACAAAGAAAGTTGCATTTTAGCAGCCTTGATTTTGCCTTCTGCCTCCTTCTTGACCCATCATCCCACCCCACCCTGCCCTTCACCCCCAACCCTACAGCCACCCCTCCCCACCACCCCGCCAGGTTCTGGGACACCTTTATGTCATTTTACAGTTCTCTCCAGAGGAAATACCTGTCAGATTTTGTAACTATTACTGGACAAATGTTTAAATGGAGCATTCTCTTCATGAAAAACATTTACAACCAAACAGAAAAATGAGGAAAATTACTAAACACATTATGTAACTTTTCAACCTATCAAATCCATTGCTTTCTACAGATCAAGTGCAATTTACACAGTCTAGAACTTGCCTTCATTTATTTTACATAGTGGAGGAAGTGAATAAGCACAGACAATAGATCTGAAAGGTCTCTGTGGAAGCATTGCTTAAATTCGAAAACAATAGAAGTAAAAGCTGTAGGAAGAGAAAAGAAACTTTATTCAACCCTGAATTTCTGTCTCACAAAATATTCCTATGATCCAACATTACTGGAGATCTAATGCTGCAATGATTTATCATTAAAACCACAAATTTTTTAACCTTTTTCAGAAAATGTGTCAATACAGCAATAATTAATTTTGATAATTTTTTACACACATTTAATACAGGAGAATGTGGGTAGAGGGGATGCTCTGATTTACCACTGTTTACCACTTGCCAATAATCATAGAAGAGTACAACACAGGAGGTGGTCATTCAACCCATCGAGCCTCTCTTTTGAAGAGGAATCCAGTTCATCCCACTCCACAGCTCTTTCCTATAGATCCTTGCAATTCTTGCTCTTAAAGTATTTATTCAATTTCCTTTTGAAAGCTACGATTGAATTTGTTCCCATCACCCTATCAGGCAGTGCGTTTCAAATTCTAATGACTCATTGTGTAAAAAAAGCTTTTCCTTATGTCGCCTCTGGTTCTTTGCTGCCTGTATCCTAACTCGCACTGAGTCCCGTTCACCTATCACCCATGTGCTCACTGACCTACAGTGGCTCCCGATCAAGCAACCTCTTGATTTTAAAATTCTCATCCTTGTCTTCAAATCTCTCAATGGTCTTGCCCCTCCCTATCTCTATAATCTCCTCCAGACCCCCAACCCTCCAAGAGAGCTGCATTCCTCTAATTCTGGCCTCCTGTGCATCCCCAATTTTAATTGGTGGCCGCGCCTTCAGTTGTCTAGGCTCCAAGCTCTGGAATTCCCTCCCTACACCTCTCTGCCTCTCCACCTTGCTTTCCTCCTTTAAGATTCTCCTTAAAACCTACCTCTTTGACCAAACTTTTAGTCATCTGAACTAATACCTCCTTATGTGGCTCAGCATATTTTATTTTATAATGCTCCTGTGAAGCGCCCTGGGACATTTCTTGAGTTCCCCTTGGTTCAGTACTAGGATTTCTGCTCTTTTTAATATGCATTAATGATAGGACACATTTGAAGTTCCATGAAATTTGAAGATGACATGATGCTTGGAGAGGTAGCAAATTCTTGGTCCCTATGATTTATAATTCAACTTCTAAAATCTCACAGAATATACTTCGATATATACATAAAAGCCCTTCCTTTAGGGCTGCCTGGAATTTTTGGCATTTTTATATAGATTACATAAAAGTTGTTGTGTGGACTGGCAAATTTCAGTGCTTGAGCACCTAAACTGTGGTTTCAGGACTCAGCCCGCCATTAAGCCATGTTAGCAGAATTAGAGTTCACGGTATTGTTACAGTGCAGAAGGAGGCCATTCGGCCCATCGTGTCTGCACCAGCTCTCTGAAAGAGCAATTCACTCAGTTCCATTCCTCTGCCTTCTCTCCATAACCCTTTACGTTCTTCCTTCTCATAACTGTCTAATTCCTCTGTTGAATGCTTCAGTTGAACCTGCCTTCACCACGTTCTCAGGCAGGGCATTCCAGACCTTAACCACTCTCTGCGTGAAAAAGTTTTTCCTCGTGTCACTTTTGCTTCTCTTACAAAATACTTTAAATCTGTGCCCTCTCGTTCTTTTCAGAAGTGGGAACAGTTTCTCTCTATCTACTCTGTCCGGACCCCTTATGATTTTGAATACTTCTATTAAATCTCCTCTCAGCCTTCTCTTCTCCAAGGAAAACAGTCCTAACTTCTCCAATCTATCTTCATAACTGAAGTTCCTCATCCCTGGAACCATTCTCGTGAATATTTTCTGTACTCTCTCCAATGGCCTCACATCTTTCCTAAAGTGTGACGCCCAGAACTGGATGCAGTACTCCAGCTGAGGCTGAAATAGTGTCTTATATAAGTTCAACATAACTTCCTTGCTCTTGTACTCCATGCCCCTATTAATAAAGCCCAGGATACTGTATGCTTTATTGACCGCTCTCTCAACCTGTCCTGGCACCTTCAATGACTTATGCACATATACATCCAGGTCTCTCTGCTCCTGCATCCCCTTTAGAATTGTACCTTTTATTTTATATTGTCTCTCCGTGTTCTTCCTACCAAAATGAATCACTTCACATTTCTCTGCATTGAACTTCATCTGCGACCAGTCAGCCCATTCCACCAACCTTGTCAATGTCCTTTTGAAGTTCTACACCATCCTCTTCACAGTTCACAATACTTCCAAGTTTTGTATCATCTGCCAACTTTGAAATTGTGCCCTGTACACCAAGGTCTAGGTCATTAATATAGATCAGGAAAAGCAAAGGTTCCAACACTGATCCCTGGGGAACTCCACTACAAACCTTCCTCCAGCCCGAGAAACATCCATTAACCACTAGTCTTTGTTTCCTGTTATTCAGCCAATTGCGTATCCACGTTGCTACCGTCCCTTTTATTCCATGAACTATAACATGCTGACAAGTCCGTTGTGTGGCACTGTATCAAACACCTTTTGAAAGTCCACGTACACCAAATCAATAGCATTGCCCTCATCAACCCTCTCTGTTACCTCCTCAAAAAACTCCAGCAAGTTAATTAAACATAATTTTCCCTTAAGAAATCCATGCTGGCTTTCCTTAATTAACCCGCATTTGACCATGTGACTATTAATTTTGTCCAGAATTATTTTTTCTAGAAGTTTCCCCACCAGCAAAGTTAAGCTGACTGGCCTGTAGTTGCTGGGCTTATCTTTACACCCTTTTTTGAACAAAGGTGTAATGTTTGCAATTCTCCAGTCCTCTGGCACTACCCCCGAGTCTAAGGAAGACTAACAATTCATGGCCAGTGGCTCCGCGATTTCCATCCTCACTTCCCTCAGTATCCTTGGATGCATCTCATCCAGTCCTGGTGCTTTACCCACTTTAAGTACTGACAGCCTATCTAATACGTCCTCTTTATCAATTTTAAAGCCTTCTAGTGTCTGAATTACCTCCTCTTTCACCATTGCCTGGGTTGCATCTTCTTCCCTGGTAAAGACAGATGCAAAGTATTCATTTAATACCTCAGCTATGTCCTTGCCTCCATGCATAAATTCACTTTATGGACCCTAATCAGCCCCACTCCCCCTTTTACCACTCTTTCACTATTTCTATATCCATAGAAAACTTTGGGATTCCCTTTTAATGCTAGCAGCCAGTCTCTTTTCATGCTCTCTCTCTGCTTCTCTGATTTGTTTTTTCACTTACCCTCTGGACTTTCTATATTTAGCATGGTTCTCAATAGTATTTACTACCTGGCATCTGTCATAAACACACTTTTTCTTCCTTATCTTATCCACTCCCTCTTTTGTCATCCAGGGAGCTCTGGATTTGTTTACCCTACCTTTCCCCTTCGAGGGAACATACCTTGATTATGCCCAAACTATCTGTTTTTCCTGCCAACTTTTGACTTCAATTTATTCACTACAGCTCCATTCTTACCTCATTGAAGTTGGCTTTCCCCCAGTTAATTATTCTTATCCTGGATTGTTCTTTGTCCTTTTCCATAGTCAGCCTAAACCTTATGAAACAATGCTCACTGTCCCCCAAAGGCACTTCCACTGATACTTGATCTACTTGGCCCACCTCATTCCCAAGAACCAGGTCTAGCAGTGCCTCCTTTCTCATTGGACTAGCAACATACTGCTGTAGAAAATTTTCCTGAACACACTCTAGGAACTCTCTCCCCTCACTGCCTTCTACACTACTACAGTCTATGTTTGGATAATTAAAGTCCCTGATTATAACTACCCTATAAATTTTGCACCTCTCTGTAATTTCCTTGCAAATTTGTTCCTTCACGTTCTGCCCACTAGCTGGTGGCCTATAGACAACACCGAGCAATGGAACTGCACCTTTTTTGTTCCTTAGCTCCAGCCAAATTGATTTTGTCCTCGACCCCTCTGGGGCATCCTTTTTCTCCAACACTGCAATGCTCTCCTTAATCAAAACTGCCACCCATTCCCCTTTTTGCCCTTTCCTATCTTTCCTGAACACCTTATATCCAGGATTATTTAACACCCAGTACGGCCTTCTTTGGGCCAGGTCTCTGTTATAGCCACATCATCATACTTCCACATGGCAATCTGCACCTGTACCTCACCAATCTTATTTACCACACTCTGTGCATTCACAAACATGCACATCAACCTTGATTTAGACTTTATTACTTTCTCCCTTACTCTGACCCCACGTAATAACTTACTATTCCCTACTCTCATGCTATCTCTCTCAGTGTTCTGTGTACCTTGGCATTCCTCTCTGATACTTGCTCCTGGTTCCCACACCCCTGACAAGTTACCAGTTTTGCTTCCCTGCACTCTGTGCTCCCTCTCAGGTTCCCATCCCCCTGCCGATTTAGTTTAAATCCTCCCCAACAGCACTAGCATATCTCCATGCGAGGATATCAGTCCCAGTCCTGCTAAGATGCAACCCATCCATCTCGTACAGGTCCCAGAACTGGTCCCAATGCCTCAGAAATCTGATGCTCTCTCTCCTACACCAGTTCTCCAGCCACATGTTTAATCGCTCAATTCTCCTACTTAAGGAGTGAATTTGGTTTGTGGCCTTGTAGAATTTTCTTGAGAGAGAGAACATAACAACTCCTTTCTCCAGATCGCCTCGCTGGAAAAGCTCACAGAACCAACTGCTTCAAAACAGTTTCTGCTGGCTCCACATACAGTCAAAATGGACACATCATACCACGTGACCTCTCTCTCTGTCTGCTGCTGTAGCTCGGTAACCAAAATGCAGCTATGGTACACTGTCGCTCCAGAATGTTCTCCTCCCTTAAAGGTCCACCACGTTTTAACAGTTTTAAAGGCACACACAATTTTTTTTAAGTTCGGGGAGAAAAAATAATAATTCAAGTCCATGACACCAGGTTTGTGGCAACACAGGTGGCCCAGCTGCACAGGAGGGGTGGAAGGAGAGTAGAAGAGCAGTAGTGTTAGGGAATTAGTTAGTTAGGGGAACAGTGGTCCGGTTTAAAAGGTAGAGTTTTTAAAAATTAGCTGTCCCTTGAGAATAAAATAAATAAGTAAATTTTCCTGGTGACTGAGGCCTTCTGATGTGAAGATAATGTGCATGAATGCAGGAGTTGGATTAACTTAAGCAATTATAAGATCTTTAGACATAGTTTTATCTTAATAGTGTTTAAGATTTAGTTTTTTTAAATAAATAGTTAATTTGTTGTTGTCTGAAGATACCTGGTTTGGTCTGTTTCATTCTGGGGATACTAGAGTGTTTAATTTGGCAGTTTTTTTGATTTTGGTAAAAATTAATAAATATGCTGTGACCTATGGAGTGATGGGACTGAATTAACAGTGTGTTGCTCCTGCCACGGTCGTAACATATGGCTCTGACTGCACTCCTCTGAGGAACCATCAGCCTCACCAGTATCCCCAGTATCCAAAATGGAAAACCGATTAGCGAGTGAGATTGTCTCAGCGGACTCCTGCACTACCTGTCTGGTTCTCTTAGACTGCCTGGCAGTCACCCATTCCCTATCTGCCTGCATGCTCCTAACCTGCGGTGTGACCACCTCCCTAAATGTGCTATCCACGTAGTTCTCTGCCTCGCAGATGCACCACAGTGACTCCAGCGCTGCGCGAGTTCCAAAACCCGGAGCTCAAGTTTGTGCAGCAGGTGGCACTTCCTGCAGATGTCTTTGTCTTGCACACATGGTGTGTCCATGACTTCCCACAAGCCACAGGCTGTACATTCCACTCGGCTGAGCTGCCCTGCCATACTTTAACTTTACAGACTATTCATTATAAGTAGAATAGCTTACCAGTTACTCACCAACCAGCTCCTTCCACTGCACCGAAGTACAAACCAAATACTGGAGGGTTAAAAAAATAGAAAAAAAGGAGCACTTCCTCCCCCCTTCACCTATCTCCCCACTCACCAACCTCGTATCTCCACACTCTGCTTCCAATCTGCACTCTGCTTTCTGAAAAAAAAGCTGAGCCCTAAAATGTGTAGGTAATGCATATGTAAGAAGATTATTCAATGAAATGATGACAAGATAAGAGGATATGTGTACACTGGCTGGCAGTACTTGAAGTAGATAAGTCACCCAGTCCAAATGGGATGCATCCTAGGTTGTGAGGGAAGTAAGGGTAGAAATTGTGAAGGCGTTGGCCACAATCTTCTAGTCCTCCTTAGGAACAGGGGTGATGCCAGAGAATGGCAGGATAGTAAAAGTTACACATTTTGTTTAAAAAAGGGAGAAGGATAAACTTGGCGATTATTGGCCAGTCAGTTTAACACCGATGATGTAGAAGTTTTTAGAAACAATAACGCAGATGAAAATTAACACCCACTTGGACGAGTATGAACTAATAAAGGAGCACCAGCAAGGATTGTTAAAGGCAAATCATGTTTGACTAACTTGATTGAGTTTTTTAGTTAAGGTAACAAAGGTGATGGATGAGGGCAGTGCAGTTGATGTATATGTGGACTTTCAAAAGGTGTTTGATAAAGTACCAGACAGTAGGTTTGTTACCAAAATTGAAGCTCATGGGATAAAAGGGGCAGTAGCAGCATAGATACAAAATTGACTAAGGGATAGAGAATAGAGAGTTCTGAATAGCTGTTCTTTGGAGGGTTGCTACACATTAACACAGGTGAAAAAAGAAAACTTACCTCTCCTTTGGCAAATTCCAGGGGCCTGAAACACTGAGTGGAGCAGGTGTGGCACGTGCTCATAACAATTTTTGCCAAAATTGGCATTGGGGTCTTCAAAGCAGAATGCTTGGTTTAAACAGGTGCTGCAGGCACACAGAATTGGGCACCGGAGATCATGCCCAGAGATTGGTCCTCCCCTATTGTACATTTCCCTCCCGAAAACAGGTGTGTGATGGGGAAACATTTCTCCCCCCGTGATCTCCAGAAACGATTCAGTTGTACTTTAGGATCAAGGTGCAATGTTTAAGTTAAAAACAAATTTAATTTTCAGTAGGCTAAAAGCATTTTTATTAATACCATGGAATTTTTAATCAAATGCAAATATTGTTGTTGAAGAAGTCAACTCCTCCTTAATCAAGATTGGCCCAGATTTAATCTGGTCCATAGTGGGCGCAAAGCATAAGTCAGCCACAACTCAACACTATTCACAAACTGCATCAGAGGCTAAAAATAGTTGATATGAGAAATGGAAAGTAAGGTTTTAACATTTACGACGGAGGGGAATACCAGAGTTTGGGATTATTTTAAATTTATTGAAGGAGATTAACTCCAAAGCTGGCCCATACCATACTTGACCTCAGAGCACTACTGTAGCCACATGCACACTGAAATTCTGCTGGTGGCACAGGAGCAATACAGCCAGCATATCACAGGTGGATTCCACCGGCTGGATTCTATGGTCCTGTGGAAGGCAGGTTTTTTGGCGGGGGGAGCCAGAGAATCCGCGCAGAGTCCTTCGCCACGGAACCCGACACTGTAATGCTGTTTCCCAATTTTGTCGGAGGCGGCGAAGTGCTGTGGCAGCACTTCCACCCCAATGCAATGGGATCGTAACTTAAATCTGTTGCATACTGTTTTGCATACATTTGTATGTAATTCGCCGCAATCCCACCAGGTGTTCGCAATCTTCTGCAAGGCGCGCAGCACGCATGTGCCTTCACTCTCGTGTTTTTGAAAAGCTGATGCCGCTGAGGTGAGAGCCCTCAGTGCCTCGAGAGGTTAGGTAAGTTAACTATTGTTCTCTAGGGGAAGTGGTTTTTAAATAGGATATTGCTGTTAAGATCAATATGCAGATGCATTGTGTGCAAGGGGAGGAGGAGGAAGCTCGGCAAGTGTATAGTGTTCGGAGGGGAAGGGGGAACTCTGCAAGTGCATAGTGTTGGGAAGAGAGGGGGGGACTCTGCAAGTGTATAGTTTTGGGAGGGAGATCTCTGCAAGTGTTTTTTTTATTCATTCATGGGATGTGGGCGTTGCTGGCTAGGCCAGCATTCATTGCCCATCCCTAATTACCCTTAAGAAGGTGGTGGTGCACTGCCTTCTTGAACCGCTGCAGTCCATGTGAGGTAGGTACACCCACAGTGCTGTTAGGAAGGGAGTTGCAGGATTTTGACCCAGTGACAGTGAAGGAACGGCGATATAGTTCCAAGTCAGGCTGGTATGTGACTTGGAGGGGTACTTGCAGGTTGTGGCGTTCCCATGCATCTGCTGCCCTCATCCTTCTAGTTGGTAGAGGTCGTGGGTTTGGAAGGTGCTGTCGAAGGAGCCTTGGTGCAGTGCATCTTGTAAATGGTACACACTGCTGCCACTGTGCGTCAGTGGTGGAGGGAGTGAATGCTTGTAGATGGGGTGCCAATCAAATGGGCTGCTTTGTCCTGGATGGTGTTGAGCTTCTTGAGTGTTGTTGGAGCTGCACCCATTCAGGCAAGTGGAGAGTATTCTATCACACTCCTGACTTGTGCCTGGAGATGGTGGACGGGCTTTGGGGAGTCAGGAGGTGAGTTACTCGCTGCAGGATTCCTAGCCTTTGACCTACTCTTGTAGCCACGATATTTATATGGTTACTGCAGTTTCTGGTCATTGGTAACCCCTAGGATGTTGATAGTGGGGGATTCAACGATCGTAATGCCATTGAATGTCAAGGGGAGATGGTTAGATTCTCTCTTGCTGGAGATGTTCATTGCCTGGCACTTGTGTGGCGCGAATGTTACTTGCCACTTATCAGCCCAAGCCTGGATATTGTCCAGGTCTTGCTGCATTTCTACACGGACTGCTTCAGTATTTGAGGAGTCGTGAATGGTGCTGTACATTGTGCAATCATCAGCGAATATCCCCACTTCTGACCTTATGATTGAAGAAACGTTATTGATGAAGCAGCTGAAGATGGTTGGGCCTGGGACACTACCCTGAGAAACTCCTGCAGTGATATCCTGGAGTTCAGATGATTAACCTCCAACAACCATAATCATCGTCCTTTGTGCTAGGTATGACTCCTACCAGCGGAGAGCTTTCCCCCGATTCCCACTGACTCCAGTTTTGCTCGGGCTCCTTGATGCCATACTCGGTCAAATGCTGCCTTGATGTCAAGGGCAGTCACTCTCACCTCACCTCTGGAGTTCAGCTCTTTAGTCCATGTTTGAACCAAGGCTGTAATGAGGTCAGGAGCTGAGCGGAACCCAAACTGAGTATCACTGAGCAGGTTATTGCTAAGCAAGTGCTACTTTAAGGCACTGTTGATGACACCTTCTAACGCTTTACTGATGATTGAGAGTAGACTGATGGGGCGGTAATTGGCCGAGTTGGACTTGTCCTGTTTATGTGCACAGGACATACCTGGGCAATTTTCCACATTGCCGGGTAGATGCCAGTCTTGTAGCTGTACTGGAACAGCTTGGCTAGGGGTGTGGAAAGTTCTGGAGCACAGGTCTTCAGTCCCATTGCCGGAATATTGTCAGGGCCCATAGCTTTTACAGTATCCAGTGCCTTCAGTCGTTTCCTGATATCACGTGGAGTGAATTGAATTGGCTGAAGTCTGGCATCTGTGATGCTGGGGACTTCAGAAGTAGGTCGAGATGGATCATCAACTTGGCACTTCTGGCTGAAGACGTTTGCAAATGCTTCAGCCTTATCTTTTGCTCCCCCATCATTGAGGATGGGGATATTTGTGGAGTCACCTTCTCCAGTTAGTTGTTTAATTGTCCACCACCATTGTTGGGAGGGGGGAGCTCGGCAAATGCAGAGTGTTGGGAGGGGGCAACTCGGCATCTGTGCAGGTGATTTTTGTCGGGGGTCCAACACAGGGTAAGTAAATGGTGTTGATATGGTCATGATGGCTCACATTTTTGGAATGTTGTGAGACCAACACAGAGCTAATGCAGGAATCCTGCAGAACCAAAATTAACACAAATCTTTGTCCAGATAAGTGCACTTTATCTTTTGAAGGAAGCCGAAGGTCCAAGGAGGATAGACATGGCTATGAGTCACCCTGTTTTCCTGGATCCCCTTGCTGTGCTGAGGCATCTCTGCCGGAGGTGAGCCCAAGAGGCAGCTACGGCTCAAGAGGAAGCTCCCAGACATGAGCAGCAGCAACTGTCAAGGCAAAGAAGAGCCCAGATATGCCAGAGAGTCTATAGGACTTGGCTGATGTACCTGCAGATATCTGAGTGCAACTACCAGAGAAGACTGAAGCTGTCCAGAGAAGCCATCACAGACCTCCGCACACTGCTCAATGATGATTTACAACCAATGGGTTTTGGTGATCACCCTATGCCTGTGGCCCTCAAATTTACCGTGGCCCTAACCATTTATGCTTCTGGATCATTCCAGGGATTAACCGGTGAAATGTGTGGGTTCTCTCAATCCGCAGTGCACCGCTGCATCAAGGAGGTGACCAATGCTCTGTTCAGGAGGGCCGGTAACTATGTATGCTACAGGACAGACCCTGAGAGTCAGGCTGAGAGGGCCATTGGATTTGGGGCCATTGCGAGATTCCCACAGGTCTGAGGTGTGATCGACTGCATGCAAGTGGCCATCAAGAGTCCCACTGACCAACCAGCCGCCTTCATAAACAGGAAGAGGTTTCATTCGATTAAGTATGCAACTACAGAAAACGCTTCTTACCAGTGTGTGCCCGCTTCCCAGGAAGCTGCCATGATTCATACATACTTCACCAGTCTCAGGTGCCACAGCTTTTCACTCTACCTGCTCGCCTTCAAGGGTGAATTCTTGGGAATAAGGGCTACCCCCGAAAACATGGCTTCTTACGCCAGTAAGGAACCCCAGCAATGATGCGATAGAGCATTACACCGCCTGCCATGGCTCCACCCCAGTGACCGTCGACCAGGCCTTTGGTATGCTGAAGATGCAGTTCCACTGCCTCAATAGATCTGGTGGAGCCCTTCAGTATGCACCAGACAGGGTTGTGCGCATCATTGTGGTCTGCTGCATTCTACACAACATAGCACCCAGAAAGGGGAGACCTTGCTAGATGAAAAAATACGAGAGCATGAGACATCCTCTGATGAAGAGGACACAGAGGGCACATAAGGCCATGCATGCATGGAAAATCAGCAGTGATGGAAGCCAGACATGGTGATCAGCGTGCAAGGGAGGTAAGGCAGAGACTTATCATGTTGCATTTTCACAATTCTAAGATTATTAGGTTCTAAAAAGTTACTAACCAGAATAATAATTGTTAAAATCCAGCCATTATAAACTAACTTATTATTATAAACTAATATTTAGCTTTATTCGAACCCTTCTTTCTAGTATGGTAAAGTGGGAAAACTTAGGAAATAGGGTACAATAGCGACAAGATGTCAAGGTAGAAGGATTCTGGGAATTTTTTTTTCATTCGTTCATGGGATATGGGCATCGCTGGCTAGGCCAGCATCTATTTCCCATCCCTAATTGCCCTTGAGAAGGTGGTGGTGAGCTGCCTTCTTGAACCACTGCGGTCCTTGGGGTGTTAGGAAGTATGTCAAGTTTTAAAATGCTTATGTGCAGTAAAAAGGTGAAACCTTGAGAGCAGACTGTGTAAACAGCTTCTGTGAGAACAAAATGTAGATTTGTCTTGCACTGAGATAAGGGAGCATGAAATGTAAAAACATTGAAATAAAGAAGTCAACAATAAAGGGCAGTTAACTTAAATCCAAAAGGTTAGAAACAGCCAAAGAATGATTGGTTAAGGAAGGCATCTTTTAAACACAAAGCTGAAGACGATTGGGAAAAGGGTGTGGGAAAGCAGCCCTGATAAAAGGAGCCTTGACTTTGTCCCAGTACGGCAGAAAATTTTCAAACAAGAGACAAAAGAGAAAGAGACCAACCAAAAATCTTGAACACCTAAAGCTACAAGATGAGTCTCCAATGCAGGTGGTATCTGTGTTAGACTGTTAACCACTGCCTGAATTTGTGGCAATGGTTTATCTGAAAACTTAATAAACTTGTCTTTACCTTTATCTCAATAAAAGTCGATTCACAACAAGTTTTGTGCTGCCAAGTCCGTTCCCACCTTAGAAGGGGGCATAAACCATCCTTAACTTATCTAATCTTAAACAATCCATGAATTTCAATAAATATGCTTGGAACAAAAACTCACCATCATGCATGCAGTCTCAAGTCCTCTGCCTTCGTACAACCTGTCTCTCCAGCATGAATGGCAGCAACAAATTGAGCCATTGCCTATGTGACATCATTCATGTAATGAAACATCTTGCTCATTGACATGTTAATGATGTCAGTGGTCACATTGGCAATGCTCTAAGGCTTATGATGGAGTCACAATCACTCCATGTGGAATGTGGTTTTCAAACAATAAAGGCTGATGATTGGCAGAAAAGCACATTTAATTTAAAGTAAACATGACATATCTGTCTCACCCATGAACACCCAAGTGTGTCAAGGTGACTTTTTAATACGTTTGTGGGCGCTCCTTCGCGGTATAACCTCTGTGCTAGCAGCCGGAGGCAGGCTGCTGATGAGGTTGCCCCTTGACTTCAGCGGTTGTCCTCTGGGTGCCTAAGGCCTGGAGGGCCTCGGCTGCCTGAGGGTTTCCTGCACTGGTGGAGAACTGTCCTCAGGTGTCATGGCTGCTGGAGCTGGACTCACTGGCGGAGGGGCTGAGGAGCCCGTGTCCACACCCGAATTGCCCAGAGGGGAGACCCCAGATGTGGAACGCATCCTCTCCTCCTCCCTCTCAAGCCTCATTGGAACCTCCCTGCTCTCCAGAGAAGGACTAGGAGAGGGAACACTCTCCATGCTCCTGGTCCTTCTCTCGCCCTGCCACTGCTGATTCACCAAGGTGAGGGTTTGCAAGTCATGGCACATCTGCAGAATGTGACTCTCCATGAGGGTCGCCAACCTCTCAATGGATGGAGGCTTGCGCTCATATGCCTGTGACATGGCAGCAGTCATGGTATGGATGGACTCCTCCATCGTCCGCTCATGGCTGTGCATGGCCTCTGGCATCTCTGTCAGATGTTGCCTTAGCTCTCCTTGCAACTCCAGCATGTCCTGTGCTGTCGACACCAGAGGCTCGTCATCAGCCTGGGGTTCAGCATGGGCCTGGACACCCACAGTCCTCTGGCTGTCAGTGACCTCGGCTGTTTCAGCCTCAGGCAGCTGCTCGGGCGCGTGTGCGGTGCTGTCACCAGTGAGTGATCCCGATTCTACAGTCGAGTGGAAACCCACCAAGGTGAAAGTATCTGCACTGGTGAAAAATGCAGAGGTGTCATGGGACAGTTCATCTTGTAAGTGTTCCTCATCCTCAGAGGTTGTCGTCGTTTGATCATTGTCTGGAATCATTTGCGAGTGCCACCCTGCAAGATACAATGTAAAGAACAGACATTTAAGTGTTGTGGCACACATGTCCCAATGATGACAGCATTGAGTTTCTCTATAAAATGTAATTTCGAATCATTCTCAGTTTGACAATAATCACTCTCTTCAGCTGATACCTTCAGCTCGACATCGGATATGGCACACCCACCTTGGCGCTTGGCTAACTTGAGCACCTCCGCTTCGTCCTGTGACAAAGGCCACAGATCAGGCACTCCGCCACTGGTGCTGGCCGCCTCCCTGCTGTTGTGGGCCCTCTACTCTTGAAGGATCAAGGATACGGCTATTGTCACGTTCCAAACATATCTCCATCACGAAAATACTAACATGGGACTCTCATCAGTGTTAAATTCCAGAAGACTTGCTGTGGAAGGATAATACTGGAGCCTATCTTTACTCAATTTCACATTTATTGTACAGAGTAAAAGGATTAGAAACATGCAGATCCTCACTCAAACCCTCCATCTATCTCAGTAAGAGTCTCCTTATAAGTGCTCAAGTAAGACCCCAGTTAACACCCTCCACTTGCATATAACTAAACAACTGATAAACAATTAACAATCAGCACCTGGGAGATGACTTCTCTCATACTTCTACCTATCATGGGTCTCAATTGGGCTAAGTTAGAAATGAGGGAGACTGGTCTCACTCATGGTGTCAGTCATCTGCCATCATTCCGCTATGACCTTCCTATCATTGGAATGGCTCTGGCAACTGTGCAGCTTTATGCTTGTGGGCAAGCAGATCACAACAGGCTATCTGGAATCGTGCAACTTACCTAGGCTGAGCATAGGCGGTCACTGACATTTTCCTGCACTGCATCCCATTACAACAGGTGACTTCACAGCTACTAAGCTCCTGTGTGATCTCTGTCCAGGTTTGCTTGGTCAAGAGGGAGGACCTCTTCTTGCCACTGCTGGGGAAGAGGATCTGCTACCTTTCCCTTGCAGTCTGGAGGAGAATCAGCAGGGAGGCATCCCTGAAGTGTGGGGCCACCCTTGATCATGCATCTGCCATAGTTACAATGATGCTGGTGGGGTGGGTGGGGTACGTTTCGAAGAGCACAAACCTTTAGCCTCATGATGAATGAACGCAGAGAGTAAATATAGGGCTGGCAGCTTTAAAGATGGTTCCAGCACCTGCTCCAACATCAGGTGACAATGCCGCCCCCGCCACATGACTGGGGGGGGAACGGCCACCATTATGCTAAGTGACCGCGTGCTGTGTGATCAGGACAGAATGGCCACTAACGTCACTGGCGGGACCAGTGACAACAATATTCAGCCCCACATTATGGATATAGATAGAGAATCTTCCCAGATTTTCTGAAGTCCCCTCAATTATATAAATTTTGTGCACATCCAGTTACAGATTGACCCAAGCACCGGCAGTGTGGAGGTTGGGGTTGTTGGCAGGCCGGTGGGGGGGGGGGCAGAGGTGGCGGGCGCGGGGTCAGGGTTGCAGATAGACATCTGGACTACAAACTTTAAAGTGCAGGTGCAGTTCTTTGAAGAAGCACCAGCACTTCCTGCAGGGGTAATTTGCTTTGCCATGCCTTTTGTGCTGCAAATGTTGGAGAATGAGCCAGGAGCTTGGAAGTAATGCTACGGGAGGTGATGCAAAGGAGGGTTGACATTTTTGGCTGTTAGAAGTGCCATTCTCAAAATGTATCTGACAGGGATGTCAGAGGCTGTGGAGCCGCTCAAAGCTGTTTCGGCTGTTAGGAGATTTTCTGCCCAGGCGAAGAACAAGTTTTATGGTTTTATGAAAGGGAAATTGTGTCTGACAACTTTATGAGGATGTAAAGAGCAGGGTGGATAAAGGGGAACCAGTAGATACAATGTATTTTGAATTTTCCAAAAGGCATTGATAAGGTGCCACATAAAAGGTTACTGTACAAAATAAGGGCTCATGGTGTTGGGTGTAATATATTAGCATGGGGTTTGAGATTCTAATCCTCAAATACTCTTCCTCAGTTGGCCGATGGCTGAGCTGGCACATTGGAGGCGATGATGAACCAGATCATCTATATTTGCCTTCACTGACAGGCGGCTCCTAAGATGTGGAAAATGATCCACATTTTCCAGGATCTTGCCATTGATCTTGATTGATGGTGGGAGTTGTTGTGCCATGGGAACTAGTTGGAAGAGGACCTTCATTTTCCACGTGTTTAGTGAAAGATCCATGTTCTCATGTGCCTCGGAGAAGGAGTCAACAATGATCTGGAGCGCAGTTGCAGAGTGAGCGCACACGCAAGCATCATCTGCGTACTGAAGCTTGACAACTGAGGCTGGAGTGATTTTGGTTTTGGATTGAAGGCGGCGTAGGTTAAACAGTCTCCCATCTGTTCTATAGATTATCTCCATGCCTGCAGGTAGTTTGCTGGTGTATTTTGAGCATCAGGATCTCAAACCTGAGACTAAAATCATCGTTTACCGGGCAGCAGTGATCCCTGTGCTTCTATATGCTTCGGAAACATGGACAAACTACAGCAGGCACCTCAAAGCACTGGAGAAGTGTCACCGGAGATGCCTCCACAAGATCCTCCAAATTCAGTGGCAAGAAAGATGGTCCAACAGTAGCACCCTCTCCCAAGCCAACCTGCCCAGCATCGGGGTGCTAAGCACCCAAAACCAGCTCTGCTGGGCAGGACAAGTCGTTTGCATGCTTGACACCAAACTCCCGAAGCAGCTATTCTACTCAGAACTATGTCAAGGTAGGAGACTCCCAGGACAGTGGAAATGCTTTAGAGATGTCCTCAAAGCATCCATGAAGCAATCAAATATGCCATCAATTCATAGGAGTCCCTGGCTTGAGTCCAGCCTAGACAGAGAAAACTCATTGGGGAAGGCATCGTACACCTTGACGGACTTCATCGGGAACATGCAGAGGCAAAGTCAAGGTGTCGGAGGGAGCATACAAACCTCCAAACTACTCATCTACCTCATCTTTCAAGCACCACTTGCCCCTTATGTGGCAGAATCTGCAGATCACGTATTGGACTTATTGGCCATCTCAGAACCCATCGAGCTGGAATGGAAGCAGGTTATCCACGATCCCGAATGATTGCCTAAGGAGAAAATGAGCATGGATAGAGGATTGGCTAACTAACAGGAAAACAGAGAGTTGGGATAAATGGATCTTTTTCAGGTTGGCAAACTAACTAGTGGGTCAGTGCTGGGGTCTCAACTATTTACAATCTATATTAACGATTTGTATGAAGGGACAGAGCGTATTATAGCCAAATGTGCTGACAATATCAAGATAGGTGGGAATGCAAGTTGTGAAAAGGACCGAAAGAGTCTGCAAAGGGATATAGATAGCTTAAGTGAGTGGGCAAAAATTTGGCATATGGAATATAATGTGAAGTTATCCACTTTGGTCGGAAGAATAGAAAAGCAAATTATTTAAATGTAGAAAGACTACAGAATGCTGTGGTATAGAGGGATCAGGGTGTCCTCGTACATGAAACATAAAAAGTTAGCATGCAGGTACAGCAAGTAATTAGGAAGACAAATGGAATGTTGGCCTTTATTACAAGGGGGATGGAGCATAAAAGTATAGAAGTCTTGCTACTACTGTACAGGACGTTGGTGAGACCATACCCAGAGTACTGTGTGCAGTTTTGGTCTATTTATTTAAGAAGCGGTATACTTGCATTGGAGGCAGTTCAGAGAAGATTCATTAGGTTGCTTCCAGGGATGAAGAGGTTATCTTATGAAGAAAGGTTGAGCAGGTTGGGCCTGTACTCATTGCAGTTTAGAAGAATGAGAGGTGATCTTATTGAAAGATATATGATTCTGAGGGGGCTTGACAGGGTAGATGCTGAGGGGATGTTCCCCCCCGTGGGGAATTCTAGAACTAAAGAGCACAGTTTCTGAATGAGGGGTTGCCCATTTAAGATGGAAATGAGGTGGAATTTCTTCTCTGAGGGTCGCTAATCCTTGGAATTCTCTACCACAGAGAGCAGTGGAGGCTGGGTCATTGAATATATTCAATGCTAAGTTAGACAGATTTTTGATCTACAAGGGAGTCTAGGAATATGGGGACCAGGCAGGAAAGTGGAGTTAAGGCCACGATCAGATCAGCCATGATCTAATTGAATGGTGGAGCAGGCTTGAGTGGCCACTGCTCCTATTTCTTATGTTCGTAGAGGAAGTTTGGAGGTTTGGCGACAGGTGAAAGCAAAAGGTCCACCCCCAGCCCCCCGAGGTAAGAGAAATTTCCAAATGGTTGTCCATCCTATGTAGAGGGGGTTGCTGATAATCAGAGTGAAACTATGTCCAAACGTAACTCGAGTTGTTCAATCCATACCTTGAGGATCTTTTTAGGATGTATATTCTTTAGCTCACTGGTCCTCCAGTAGAGTTATTTACAGCACAGGAGGAGGTCATTTGACCCATCAAGTCCATGCCAGCTCTCCACGGAGCTATCCTGTCAGTCCCACTCTCCCACTCAGTCCCCGTAGCCCTGCAAGTTTATTTCTCTCAAGTGGCCATCCAATTTCCTCTTGAAGCTATTGATTGTCTCCACTTCCACCACCCTTGTGGGCAGTGAGTTCCAGGCCATTACCACCCACTGCATAAAAATGTGCTTTCCTCATATATCCCCTGCATCTTTTGCCCAAAATTTACAATCTTATAAATTTACATTCCTTGTGCCATTAGTTAATGGGAACAGTTTTTCTTTGTCTAACTTATCTAAGCCTGTCGTAATCTTGTACGCTTCAATTAAATCTCTTTTTAATCTCCTTGGTTCTAATGAGAACAAACCCAACTTTTCCAACCTAACCTTGTAACTAAAATCCTCCATCCCCGGAACCATTCTGGTATAACTCCTCTGCACCTTCTCAAGGACCCTCATATCCTTCCTGAAATGTGGTGACCAGAACTGGACATAATACTTCAGTTGGGGCCTAATCAAAGATTTATAAAGATTCAGCATAACTTCCCTGCTTTTATATTCAATGCCCCTATTTATGAAGCCCATGATTCCATATGCTTTACTAACCACTCTCTCAAAGATCTATGCACATGCACCCCCAGGTCCCTCTGTTCCTGCCATTAAGTACATATTGCCTCTCCCTATTGCTTCTTCCAACTGCATCACTTCACACTTGTCAGTATTAAGTTCCATCTGCCACTTCAGGTACAGGCTAGGAACATTCCAACAAGGACAAAAGGGAGCCAAGAACAGAACTCCTTGATGACGAGGGAGATAGAGATAATGATGAAATTAAAAAAAAGAGGATGTATGATGCATGCCAGGTGAACTCATGTGAGAACCAGGCCATATATAAGTTGAGGAGACGTGAAAAGGAAAATAAGATTGGCAAAGAGAAAATATGAGAATAGAATGGCAGTCAACATAAAAGGGAACCCAAAGATCTTCTACCAGCATGTAAATAATAAGCGAGTGATAAGAGGTGGAGTGGGGACTATTAGGGACATTATGCTGAAAGGCACAGGGCAAGGTTAATATACTTAATGAGTACCTTGTATCAGTGTCCATTAAGGAAATGGAATCTGACAAAATAACAGTAGAAGTGGAAAGAGTAGAGGCAATGGATAGGATAGAAATTGAGAGGGGGTGGTACTAAAAAGGCTGGCTATGCTTAGGGTAGATAAGGAGTGATCACCTCAGTTTGGATAGATAGTTCAAATTGATGTTTATTATTTCTTTATTTTGTACAAAGCAAATTTTATGGGAGAAATTGATGGGAATGTCTTTCTTTCTGCAAAAATAAAACATTCCATCAAAGCAAAATGTTAAGAAAATACATCAGATAATAAAGATCAGTCTTAATTTTGTTAAGAAAGCCTCCACTCAGCCATTCGTTCACCAATGCCGACTCAAAATCCTGAAACTCCCCATCTAGCAGTATTGTAGGAGTCCCTTCATCACATGGACTGCAGCGGGTCAAGAGGGTAGCTCACCACCACCACCTTCTTGAGGGCAACTAGGGATGACCAATAAATGCCAACCTTGCTAGAGATGCCCATATACTGCAAATTAATAAAAATAACTGTTGCTCAGATTTACATGCTGTATTTCCACGTTGTTGATTAATGTTCCTTCCATTTAAAATCTGATAAAACAAATAAACTGAAATATGCAGAAAAAGTGTGGCATAGAACTTTTAAACTACCCATTGGTTAATGATAAATCAGGCTGGATATAATGATTTACGAATCTTAACACAAAATCAAATGATTTATAATACATAAAGGACCACTGTGAATAAACAATACAATTCATACATTCGATGAAAGTACAAATGTCCTCGTCCTGGTAACAGAACCATGTTTACATTATTGCTGTTTATTTTGCATTTAAGTTCTATAAACACAAGGGGAATAAATCATGACTTGTACAGCATAATGTCTACTTACTGCAGTATTTTCATTAGCAGTGTGCCATTCACATTTTCAAACAGTAGCATCTGGTAGTTGTTTCCAATTTGGTCACTGCCTAGTAACATATTGAAATCTCTTTATACCGGATGCATTTCAACACTAGTTACCCAACCAAGGGCCCAATTTCAAAAAAGATATAATCATTATTACTATTTAATATCAACATTGTACATTTAATTGACTAGTGTTGGTTCATAATTGTAGCCCCATTCAGTATTAAAAACTGTTCAAATGGGTCATTGGGCACATGGATATCCAAATGCTGAGTAGGAACTGCTTCTATGTATTTTTTTTTCACTTTGATTTGCCCAAAACTAAGAAGTAAGGCACCCCACACCAATCTCACACACTTCTTTGTAGCCAGCTCAAGAGCTGCCTGAACAGAAGCCTGAGGCAGGTTCACCTGCTCACTTCAGACAATCCAACAAGCCACAGAGAAAAAGATAACTAAAACAGCTTAAGATATATTAAAACAAGTACAAAGCAAGCATTTTCCCCAAAGCCAGCATTATAACAAACTGGACAATTAAAAGAATGCAATTCTAATATTTTGTTTTTACTTTCACAACCCCAATGGCTTCCTAACTTTGTTTCGATAACTACTCTTCTAGCAATGGGCAATGCAGTGGAGAGGACAAGAAATCCTGGCATACTTTATGAAGATGATTCTGCAGTGTTAAACACCTTGCTGTAACTCCCGAAAGGTTTCGATACAGAAGGGAAGCAAACTTAAGCTGCCTTGTGGATGTTGTAATACACAGATAGATATCTTGCAGTGAATTACACCGGCACATCCGAGGAGTTTGTGTCCAGACTGCTTGCACAGAGGCAATGGTCCATTCTAGGAGGTATAGCTTGCTGCCTAGTTGACCTCTTTATTCACAGAAAGCCATATTTACTTTCCAATTTTGCCACGCTAAATAATATTAAGCAACATACTATTCTTCTACAATCACCAGTGGTGGCTCCACATTCTTCCTAAAGTGTGGTGCCCAGAACTGGACACAAAACTCTAGCTGAGGCCAAACCAATGCTTTATACAGATTTATCATAACTTCCTTGCTTTTGTACTCTATGCCCCTACTTATAAAGCCCAGGATCCCATAGGCTTTATTAACCGCTTTCCCAATCTGCCCTGCCACCTGCAACGATTTATGCACAAATACACCCAGGTCCCTGTGCTCCCGCACCCGCTTTAGAAATTGTAACCTTTATTTTATATGGCCACTCCTCGTTCTTCCAGCTGCAGAGGGAAGAGGCCCTTAAGTGGCCATTCAATGACCCTCTGAGAGAAAGTAATTCCTCTTCATCTCCATCTTAAACTGGAGACCCTTTATTCTGAAACTATGCCCCCTAGCTCTAGATTCCTCCACAAAGGGAAACATCCTCACAGCATCTATCCTGTCAAGCCCCCTCGGAATCTTATATGTTTCAAGAAGATCATATATACTTTTGAGGTGTAGTCACTGTTGAAATATAGGAAACATGGCAGCTAACTTCTGCACAGCAAACTCCCACTAACAGCAATGTGAAATTGACCAAGTAATCTGTTTTTATGATGCTGATTGGCCCGGACACCAGGGATAAATCCCCTGCTCTTCTTTGAGTAATACCACAGGATCTTTTAAGTCCATCTGAGAGTGCAGAGGGGGTCTCGGTTTAATGTCTCATCCAAAAGGTAGCACCTCCAAAAGTGCAGCACTCCCTCAGTACTGTATTGGAGCGTCTGCCTTGATTTTTGTGCTCAAGTCCTGGAGTGAGACTTGAACTGTCTCACAGGCAAGTGTGCTACCAACTGAGCCACAGCTAATACCTTGTGCTCAGTCAGGCTTGTGGACTACATGGAGGTGTTCTGCAAAACGCACACAATTTGTGTTTGGTCTCTCTAATGTAGAGACCAGACTGTGAGCAGCGAATACGGTTTACAAAATTGAAAGTATTAGTAAATTGCTGTTTCGCCTGGGGCATAGAGGGTGGAAAGGAAGGAGGTAAAAAGGCACGCGGTGCATCTCCAGCACTTACCCAATATGGTGCCGTAAGAAGGGGAAGGAGTGTCGGAGGTGCTTAAAGGTTGAACCAGGATGTCGCAAAGTGAACGACCCCTTTGGAATGTTGAAAGCGGAGAGGAGGGGAATAGGTGGTTGGTGGTGACATCATGCCAGTGGTGGCAGAAATGCAGAATTAATCTATTCAATGTGGAGGCTGGTGGGATGGAAAATGAGGACAAGGCGAAGCCTATTGTGGTTCTAGGAGGGAGGGGAAAGAGCGAGAGTGGGAAATGGAACAGACACAGTCGAGGGCCCTGTCAACCATGATGGCGGGGAATCCTTTGCTGAGAAAAAAGGAAGACATACTGGAAACAGTGGAAGGTGCCATCGTCAGAACTGAAGCAACAGAGACCGAGAAACTGGGAGAATGGAATAACGACATTACAGAAAAAGGGTGGGAGGCTGTGGGAAGAAGTGTGGTTAAGGTAGGTGTGGGAGTCAGTGGGCTTATAGTGGATACTGGTTAAAAACAAAACAGACCATCTACTGGTTATTTACAAAATTCATCAAGGCATTGGACAATATTTCTTTAACCTTTATGCGTCACCAAGCTTGGGTTTCCTGAGGAGTATCACAGTTGCACACAAAAGCCACAAATCATCAAACTCCAGATACATATGTAATACTCAACAACCCCTTCTGTCTGATATATACATTTTTTTTCTTCATTCCCTTGTACGAAAAATGAATTGGTGACATCATGATGCTGGAAAGGTGATGTGCATTATCACAGCGGATAGAAGTCCGATGTTGAGGTACAGAACGATATAAAAATAAATGGGAATTCTGACACAAACATATAGATTATGGGATGACATACTTTCTATCAAGTAGAATTACAGTTTAAAAAATGTTCTTAAAACAAATTATATGCTGAGTTTTACAAGTAATATTCATACTGTTTACACCACTGAATACTTGACATCAAGATTGGATGTTAATGGGATGTATTTTCAGATCAAAGTGATTGATGACAACGCTACGTCATCAGGATGCGCCGCGGTGCGCACATGCGCACACGGTCTCAGGCCCTCTGCGCATGCTAGGACCAGTTTGCGCATGCGCAGATGACGTCATCGCGTAACATCATCTTCCTCGGGGAACACGCCAGGTTGGCCTCTGCGCATGCGCAAACTGGTCCTGGCAAGCCGGACCGCAGCGCATGCGCAGATGGCCAGAGCCCGTGTGCGCATGTGCGTCAACCTTCCGAAAGCTTCGGCGCGAGTTTTTGAAAATGGAAGGAGGAGAGGTTTCGTCGGGCATTTTATCTCAATTATTTAGTCATTTTGGACATTTGCTTCATTTTTATTAGACAGAGGAGATTGTTCCAAGGTAAGTTGCTCTGAAAATATTTACATTGTCTGGGGCACCGCATGTGCTCCAGTCCCTTTTGTTAAGTTGGTCTGAAAACATTTCAAGGGAGGGAAGGAGGGAGGGGAGGGAGGGGGGAGCAGCAGAGCGGAAGAGGAGTGCCTTTTTCTGTGCATGCGCCATAAACACAAGGACTGGCTGATGAGATGGAGCCAATTAATTTGCCCAACAATTGCCCGGAAGCACCTTCGGATGGAGGTGGCCACGCGCTGGACATCAGTCGCGTGCCACAATCCATGGATCCTGAGCGTTTCACCCCCTGGCCTAATGATCTGATGGACCATACATACGCCTGCCTGTTCAAAGCTCCACTTCCCCCACCTGCGGTACCGTCTCCTTGCTGTTCAGTTACACAGTCACCTGTTCCTGCACCCATCCAAGCAGTGCACATGGACACACAGCCACATGTTTCCCCATCCGCCCTTGAAACAACCATGCAGAGCCTTGTGAGACTCCGCAATTGCCAGCTGCTGCCTGTCAAGCAGAGAAGGCGTCCAAAGGGGTCAAGCACTTGGGGAACATTCAGCAAGAAGAGACTGAGCACTAAAAGAAACAAGCATGCAGTGTCCAGTGGTAGCACAAATGTGAATGCTCTTGCTGCGTACACAACTGGTGAGGTGGGAGTGCAGCCACACCATTCTCCATCCTCAGTGTTGCTTTAAGGCAAAGGTAGATAAGAGTGAAAGAAATGGAAGATGATGCTGATAGTAGTAGGCAGGATTAAATGGGAATGGATGGGAAGACGCATGAGTAGCATAACCACTAGCAGGGAACAGCTGGGCTAAATGGCCTGCTTTATGTTCATAGTCCAAAAGAAATGTGCTTCTTTTTCCAGCACCCTCACATCATTCATGTTTTCCCTGAGAGCAGCATTGAACCATCACGAGATAGGGGCAGTTACATCATCCTGACTCCTACAGCTGAGGTGGGTACTAAGTGATTCATTGGCCTATACTGCAGAGCATAAAGCATGCGCAATAGTAATTTCATTGGAGGGAGGGAAGCTCTGACACTGATGTTCTTTCATTATTTCCTTTCATGTAAAATGTGCCCTTGAGAAAACAATCCTTGACACTTAAGGACGGCATTCCAGCAAAGGAGGCAGTGCAGGAGATGACGCAAGGATGTGATGATTCCTGCATCTGAGGTGGGTAATAAGTGCTTCATTGGCGACATTATCAATTGGTGCCTTCACTGCAGAACTTAAAAAGGTGTGCGCAACAGTAATTTCAGTGGATGGAGGGAGGCAAGCTCTGACTCTGATTTGCTTTTCTTCTTTTCATGTAAAACATGCCGTCGAGAAAACAATCCTCGAGACTTACGGTCAGCATTCAAGCAACGAAGGCAACTGGATCATGTTGCGGAGCTAATCACGATGTGGAAAGGAACATTGCATTTATGGATGAATTGGGAATGCACATTGGGATGCGCTTGGGGAACATTCACCAAGAATAGACTGAGCTCAGACTCTTGTGACTTTGCCTTCTTCACATGGACAATACAGTAGTGGAATAGAGAGCCAAGCATTCATTCACAAGGCTCTCCAGGAACAATCTCTTTAGCTGTGCATAGCAGAGACTCGGCCTGTCTGTCT